>NC_054082.1:45384292-46034292 GCF_017562075.2 Anopheles merus
ACTACTGAGCAAACAGAACCCGTACCATACGACAATCTACAGTATGGTGCTTCAAATGAGCCAATATTAAATCCTGAAGAAACTCCTGAAATGGATGCTCAGCAGCTTCCACAACCGGTACAACAGTACGAGTCCAGGAATCAACACTGGAACACGGCACGACAAGCGTTACGATCGAAAGCACTTCCAGTGTCAACCTCCAAGCCTCCATCGCCTGAAACGGGTGTGAGTGATCATGTAGCCCCTGATCTTCAGCAAGGAATGGCCACAACAGAATCACACGCTGAAACATGGAGGATGGATCAAGCAGATGTTCAAGCACCATACGAAAATGCTCAGCCAAACACTGTCACACAGATTGATGAATCAAATGCTACGTATTCGGAATACGGGGGAGAACCGAGTGATGCTTACTACCAAACGGAACCTGCTGCAACTGCTGCTGTCCAAGACGGTGGGGAACAAAATCCCTCTTCCACCGATCAAGCATACATTAACGGTGCCATGGGTCAACCAGTAGAGTACCAACACGACGATGGACAACAATCAGCTGCCTATCAGTATGGGAACAGTCAGGATCCTGTTGCTTATCAGGAAGGTCAGTATGTCGAAGGAGGAACTGCGGGCGAGTCACAGTATCAGTATCAAGAAGGGGTTGACCAAACGGGCAACGTGTATGCGACGCAGGAGCAATATCAGGATCCGAATCAGCAGTATCAGTATGATCAAAATGCACAGTACTATAGCGATCAACAAGCTTACGATGCACAGTACTACAACCAAGATCCACAGCAACAGGAACAGCAACAGCAGCAGCAGCAGCAGCAGTATTATATAAACGAGTCAAACCAACAGCAGATGGATCAAAATCAAGCAGAACAGCTAAAACCGATGGAGCAATTTGTTTCTCCAGAACAAAACGACCAACCATACTACCCATCTGATGGACAGTACGAACCTAACGCTAAAAATGCTGAACCAACTCAACCAAACCCTCCTGAGGGTGGTGATGTGACGGTCCCCAGCTCCCTAGAACCACCATTGGCCAATGCACAAACGGTTGAGACATCGGCCGTTATCGATGCCACGTTGCCGAAAGACAAACAGGAGAAGAAAGCTTCCGACGCTATAGTGCAACAGGCCACTCTCGAGCAAAAACCCTCCAGAAAAGAAGGAGTCGATCCGGGATCCGATGCGCCAACGCTGAGCACCGTCAACGATGAGAGTGATTTTGATTTCTCCTCCCAGTGATAAGCACGCGGGTTGTGTTTGCTCAGAGCTTTAGCCGCTAATTGATGATAGAAACCTATCCTGATTGTTTTGTGCAACAAAGCCCTTGGTCTATAGAAACATGTGGGCTTTCGTTGGGAGCTCGTGCGCTCAAGTACGTCGTTTCCTTTGCACCCATGATAAAACACTTCAATCTTTAATACGCACCCTTTGGAGCACGCGCTTTCGCGATCCAACATTTAACGGACGGTTCGCTTTATTACGGCACACTGTTTGGCGGGATGTGTATAGTCATGTTGTGGTTAGTGCTGTGTTCAGTCTATCTGGTGATCGTTCCGGTTGTAACGGCCAATGGCCGACTACCCAACAACACGCTGCCATTGCATTATGATCTGCACCTAGAGGCGACGGGTCTAGGGCTGCACGATTACACCTACCGGGGCAACGTGTCGATACGGATTGCCATCGTTAGTGATACGAACGAAGTGGTTCTACACAATGTCGGCAATACGTTAAAGTCGATTTGCTTACGAAGATGTCGTGATGGGGAAGAAATATCGCACCAGTTACTAGAGAGCGAACCGGCAAGTGAACTGTTGCGCATTCGTACCGATCGAATCTTGCGCCGAGCGGATGATCAGGTGATTACGCTTACGATTGTGTTCCACAACACGCTCGGTAAGGATCGGATGGGCTTCTACCGCACGCAGTACCGTGGGGCCAAGCGCATTCCCATGGCGGTAGCTACGACACACTTTCAGCCGAGCTATGCCCGCCTAGCATTTCCGTGTTTCGATGAGCCGGGCTTTAAAACCACCTTCCAGATAACGATCGTCGCAAACGGTAGCCATTTGGTAGCTTCCAATGCACCGATCGCAACGGTCACCTGGCTGCAGGACGGTCACAAGGCGGTACGGTTCGAGCGTACTCCTCCGATGCAAACGTACCTCGTAACGTTTCTGATCGCAAACTTTACGTCCGTCCACACGGCAAGTCCTTCTGGAGTGGAGATCGGTATACTGGCCCCGCCGAAGGATAAGAAATCGCTCCAATTCAGCCTGCAAGCGGCAACGACACTGCTCTCGAGCTTGGAAGAGTACACCGGACAAAGCTTGGGCCTGCAGAAGCTAGATCATGTCGCCATTCCACAGTTCGGCAATGCCATGGAAAACTGGGGCCTGGTTGCCTACGATGAGCAGTTTCTGGTGCTTTCTGCGAAAGCTCACCGTCTGCAGCGCGCCCAAGCAGTGCTAACCATCGGACACGAAACGGCGCACCAGCTGTTTGGCAATCTGGTAGGCCCTGCGTGGTGGTCCTACCTATGGCTTAGCGAAGGTTTTGCAACCTACTTTGAGCTCCTGCTGGGGGCCGACGCATACCCGGACCTACTACCGCTGGAGGAATCGTTTGCCGTGCGGCACATGCATCCAGCACTGATGGCGGATGCGTACGAACAGCATCCCCTTACGGTGGAACCACTTTCGGCCAATACGCCCGAAATCGAGACACTGTTTGATACGATCACGTACAGCAAGGCGGGCTGCATTCTGAGGATGATTAACTGTTCCATCGGGGAGGCAGCGTTTCAAGCGGGCGTCCAGAACTATCTCGAACAGCACCGGAATGGTATCGTAACGCCGGAAGATCTGTACGCGAGTTTCTTCGTGCAGCAGCGGAAGGACACACCGACGGTCGAGCAAATGTTCCGCAGCTGGGTAGACAAACCAGGCTATCCGGTGGTGACGGTTGAGCGTCTGAATGGTTCTTTCGTGCGGTTTCGGCAGCAGCGTTACCACAACCAGGAAGTGACCACCCAGGATATTACCTCGCGATGGTTCATACCGATCACGTACTACACCAACAGCAGCCTGGGGCAGTATGAGTATCAGCCTGCGTTTTGGATGAAAGAAACCGACCAGGAGCTGGTGATCCAACTCGAAATGAACACGCGGGATGTTCTGGTGGTGAATCCCCGCCAGATCGGGTTCTATCGGGTGGAGTACGACGAACGAGGTTGGAACAGTATCGTGGACAACCTTACCACCCTACCGTCAATCATGCAGGCAAAGCTGATCGATGACGCGTTCGTGCTGGCACGGGCCGGCCTCGTCGGGTACGAGCTCTGTTTGGAGATGCTGCAGGAGCTCGCCACAAGCCCCGACCCGGTACCCTGGTTGATTGCGATGGCGGAAGAGAACATTGGCTACCTGCAGCGGGTCCTGCAGTCGGCAGAGTTTGATCGCTTTTTGACAGGATTTGTGGGCGAAATGTTTGATCTTGCCGGGAACGTGGGTCGCACGTTGCTCCAATCTCAAGCGCTGGACGTTGCCTACGATTGGTGGTCTCGCTTAGCAGCAAGCTTTATCGAGAGCAAACGTGAATCCAGCATTCGTCCACGTGCCTGCCTGCCAACACCCGTGCAGGAGGTAGTGCAAGCATTGGTTTCGCCCGACGATCATGTACGGGAGCGTCTTTTCGCCCGATTAAAGTGTCTGCCGAAACAGTCGAACGAACCATCTGTGTTGCTGCTAGCATTGAACCGAATTCGAGCAGCGAATCTGCTTACCCCCGGCAAACTGTTTGCCGTGCTGGAGAGTTTGATTAAATCCGACCCGGGCCGGTTTCTACCACCGACCGTGCAGTTTCTTTCCAGCATACCGCCGGAGGAGGCCGGCCCGGTAGCGGACCGTTTCCAGCGCTTGTTAAATCTTATCGTGCACGAGGTCACTGACCGTCGCCAGGCGGCGCAAGTTCGGAAGCTGATGGTGAAAAATTCTTCTATCCTGCCGGCGAACTTCCTGCCGCATGCCAGCACCGTGATGACGTCAACTATCAGCTGGCACATGAAGCAGGTGCCGAAGTTAAGGGAGTTTGTGCACGATTCCCATATGGCCAGCATTTACGAGCGGGAAGGGCACCAATAGGACCAGATTTTATGTAGGGTAAGTTGGAAGGTGGGGGGGGGGAGGTATGGGTGGGCAGGTGAATTAATGAAGTGTGTTTTGTGCTCCTAAAATGGGAATGCTGTGGACAGGGCGCGCTGTAGGGCAGTGCGTACGTGAAATGGGGGAATAGTTTTGTAACACAAACGCGGAAATTATTTGTGTAAAGCTAAGCGAGTTTAATAAAGTAGGTTTGTTTTGTTTTTTTTTGTATTCAATAAAATGGATTTAAAAATTTTAATTAAATGAGTTGAACTAAGCTAAAACAAAAATTGCACATTTTGTTTCTTTATCTAAAAAAATGTGATTCATTCTGCGAAAGATTTGTCTCATCCTGAGCAGTTATACAATTCCGGTATCCACTGTGTGTGTGTGGTTTTATTCTTGTTCGGCGCCTTTCGCACCTCCAATTCCGATGGCTAATTTATGTGTACCGTTTCGATTAGCCCGGTGTGTCGCCGTGGGTCGACCACGGATCCTTATCCTTTCGCACCATTATCGCAAGCAGCAATACAAAACAAAACAAAAAAAAAAATCACACCACATAGGTCACACACCACCATCAAGGGCTGACCCCGCGTGGGCGGATGGTTTGGTGCCACGTGCATAAAAAAAGGGAAGCAACAGCAAACCACCACCCAACCCCTCTTCTTAACGATCTGCACACGGCGAATGATGATCATTACATTAGTCAATAGCAATGGTACACGGACCGGCGGTCTCACCTATGTATGGAAGTGTTTTCGTCGTCATCGGATGTTATTTTCCAGGAAGTGAGATGATGCATCGACCAGGATCACGGGGGGACTGGCAGAAATGGTGGTCGGACCACGGGGCAGGAAGGATCGGGATTGCAGTATAAAATCAGTACGCCCTACCAGTGGACATTCTCATTCGCTGGTGGACCGTAGCCCGTGCCGTGTGCCAGTGCCCAGAAACGTGTGGTTGCGCATTCAAGTGTTCGCGGTTTAGTGTTGGCGTGCAGGCGTGTAACAATAAAGTTGTGTGTGTGAGAGGAAGAGAGAGATGACCGTGGTAGGGCGTGCTCGTTAAGAGTGGTCGCGGTCGGTGGTGAACGTTATAAATTGCCGTTGGCGCGTTAAGAAGCGTTCGGGCAAGCAGTGCGGACCAAGCTGGCCAAAATGTGGCTACCGTTGGCGCTGTGCGTGCTGTTGGAGTTTGCCGACATTGTCAGTGCATCGGGCGGGCTGGACGATGCGCTCGAGGTCACGTTCAGCGAGCGTACCCGGGCCGACTGGGAGAAGGTGTGGCACCAGGAGAGTCATTCGCGCTGCCGGGAGAAACTGATACGCCATCTGTACTGGGCCTGCGAGAAGGACATTTATCGGATTTCGAGACGCAGCGGCGATGGCAACGGTAACGCCGGGATGGTGGAAAAGCGTACGAGCATGGTGGACGAGGGCCAGCTCGTGCCGTACCCGTGGGCAATTGATCGCGAGGTGGCGAACGCGTTTCTGCGTACCCGGCGCACTGGGAAGCGCCGATCGGGCGGGTCAATTACGGCGGAGTGCTGCACGCGCACCGGCTGCACCTGGGAGGAGTACGCCGAGTACTGTCCGTCGAACAAACGCTTGAACCAGTACCGGCGTAGGAAGTAATAGGCGGTATTGGTGTGCCAACGCGAATGTATCCGTGGTGATGGTGAGGTCTTTGCCGGTCGTGGATTTGTGACGGAAGGCATGGGATGCAGGTGGAGGTAGAACGGGAAGATTTCTCGGTATTCTTGATCATCGTACGCAGCAGCATCGGTTGTATATTGCAGCACATTTTTTGTTTGTATTTGTAATGTGAAATAAAGGAATCCGCACTATACAAACAGAAGAAAAATGGTGTTATTACTCAAATGTAGGATTTTGGCGTGGGTAAAGGTAAGCATTACCATACGGCAGGGTGGAAGTGGATCGTCAGATTATTATTCATCGTACAGCGAATATTTCAGTCATTGGTTTTATTATTCAAATTTTCTTTTCACTTATCTACACGTTATTTAGTCTTTTTCTTTTCTGTGGTCATTTCACCCCCGTTGGTAGTGAGGAAAGACACTTGGTAAGACACCCAGAAGTATAACACACCCACTGCACAGTACACACTGGTGAGTAGCAGCGGCAGGAAGGGTAACCGTTCCCGCAGTCCTATCGCATCGTGTACAATATTTTCGTACACACAAAGCACGGGAAATCCGGCCAGGTACAGGAACTCCACCGTGCGAAAGAACGTTGCACGATGAATGAGCTTTAACAGCAAAACACTGACCGCAGTGTACAGCGCGTGCAGACATATCTTTACCAGCGTAAGTTCCGGCTTAAACAGCAGCGGAAATAGCGAATAATGTGCGACGATGCCGAGAAAGACGGCCCACCGGGCATCGTGCTGGTTGGCGATGGCAAGCAGGGTCAGCGGAATCAGCACCATCAGGATGGCTTTCTCGTGCACATGCCAGCCGAAAAGGAATGAGGTACAGCCGCACAGCACGATTGCCCGGGTGAAAGAGCGGCCGAGTGACACGCTCGAGGTGGAGGGTTTTAGTGTGCAAAGCTTGAGCAGGACGGGAACCATTGCCACCCCGGTCAAGGCAAACGTTACGCCAGGTGTTATGGACGGCAGTACGGTATGGTCGAACGTTTGCACCAGTCCACCGGTGCTGGATGCTTTGGTCACTTTTCCTAGTGCCACCGCCAGTGCCTTATCGGCGGTGTTATACAACGCCCAAAAGTTCGGTGCCCAGTAGGCATGCGTGAGGCCACGCTTGAAGGGAAACAGTCGGGAAAGGACCTGCCGGAGGACCAGGAAAGAAAGAGGGGTGGGTGGTAAAGTAATAAATTCATATTAGTACCGCGGAGCAATTAATGACCATCAATCGAAAGCCAGTCGCCTTACCTGTGGAATGTGCTCGTAGAATGAACCGAACGAAAGTAAACACACGCCCAGCACGATGGTGGCCAGTTTGATTAGTTTTACCGCCGCCCGTCCGACGGTAAAATCGCGCAAGCAATAAAACCGTAGCAAATAAACAACATAAACAGGGGCGACGTACATGAAGATGTGCTTCAGGTTAAGCAGCACCGCAAACAGCAGGGCCGACTGCAGGGGTCGGTTTTCCATCAGCGCACCGATGCTGAGAAGCAACACGCCGAACAGGAATCCATTGTACTGAAAGTGGATGTGGTCCACCATCAGCAGGCCGGCGTTACCGAGCAGCAGCGCGCCACCGATGAGCAGGGAGCGGGTCGGATTGACACTGCCGGCGCTGAGTGCCCGCAGGCAACGGCGCACACCGAGCGCGTAGATCACGTCGGTCACGATGACCGAGAAGCGCTGGAAAACGATCGTCTGCTCGGAAGCGTAGTTGAGATTCTTCACGTCCAGCATCCGCGGGTCGAACGATTTGGCCACCTGTGACAGTAGCCACTCGAAGTAGGCAAAGAAGGGCGGATAGTCCAGCGTCCATTCGCTCGTTTTCTCGTAGTACCATCGCGAGAGCGGCAAGCTGTGCGTGATTGCCAGCCAGTTCCGGTGTACCTCAAAGTCGGTGGACCGGCTGTAGGGGTTGACGATTGAAGAGATGTTTTGAGATGCCTGAGTGCAGTTGTACGCGTACAAATGGATTGAAAATACTTACTAGGCAGGGATGAAAAGCAGCTTTACACCCGAAACGAGTAAAAATATGTGCCAAAACATGGCACTGGGTGGTCGGGATCGTGCAAACGATAACGAAATAGGCAATGAGGATAGTTTTTGAACTTAATTTGTACTCATCGACACCGGTTTCGTAGCAATTGCCAACACCTCACAAACAACAACAAACGGTAAACAGTGCCAGCTGTCAAACGTCCCGTCAGCTCAGTGAAAAAGGCTATGAACAGATGTTCGTTGGATGGGACTGTTTTAATTTAAGGAAATTAACTAAAAGAATGGATTTTTATGATCATTTATCCGAAATACTCATTGCCCGATAGAATCATGCTTTATGTAAACCTGTAATCTGTACGTTTTAAGATTATATTTCATTATATTTTGCTACGAAAGGTTAGAAACGCTTGAAACGCTTAATACGTTTGAAAGCGGAGCTTTGCACTATGGCTCCGTATGAAGTCATGCTAACCTATGAAGGTTAATTTATACAAAATAAATGATTAAAATAGGTTGATTAGACTGATGTCATAAAAAAATTAGACACACAGTAAAAACCCGTAAAATAGAAATAGAAAAAAAACGAGGCATGGTTCAACAATTTTATTTTATGATTTTATAAATGGACTCGAGTACTCTACGGCGATATAATTTATCGCTGTGTTCGAAGGAATTGTAGTTAAGTCGGTGATTCTCATTTATTCTCTCTCTCTCTCTCTCTCTCTCTCTCTCTCTCTCTCTCTGTCTTTCTCCTCTATTGCAGCCTCCCATCCATATAGACACCCGATCTCCGACAGGTCTCGCTTCACCTGGTCCAGCCATCGAGTTCACTGTGCTCCTCTGCGAATTTGGCTTCACTGGGGATTGCTGTCGAACACCTTCTTGGTGTTCGTATCCTTCCAGCCTTCGCCACCGTCAGGATGCTCGGTTCGCCGTACAGCTCAGCAAGCTCGTGGTTCATCCTTCTCCTTCACGGTCCATGCTCAAACACACCGCGAAAGATGGTCCGGAGGATGCGTCGCTCAAATACGCCCAGAGCCTTTTACATCTTCCGGATGGTCCAGGACTCGTGTCCGTAGAAGAACACTGGGCAAATCTATGTGCAATATATCTCACATTTCGTGCGGACTCAATGTCTTCTGGATATCAACAGTTGGTGAAGCCCATAGTATGCACGATTCCTCTGCACAATGCGTCTCCGGATTTCACTGCTGATGTCGTTGTGCTAAGTAACTACCGTTACGAGATAGCAGAACTCCTTTACTACCTCGAGATTGTCGCCATCAACTAATACACTGCTTCCCAAAACGTCTGAGCTCCCAGCAAGCAGGTACTTCGTCTTCGTCGCATTGATTCTCAATCCAATTCTTGATGCTTCGCGTTTGAGTCGGGTGTACGCCTCACACACCTTCGTCGTTGTCCGATCATGAGCTCATCTATACGAAGTAGTTAATACAACGGCAGACGGTCCACTGGACTCACCTCCTGGACATACCTTCTAAGTCTTACGTTTAACGGTCACGAGTTTGGCAAAAATGAAAAATTTTGCTGACCAATATTGGCGAAAGTTTAGGCATAAAATTATGTGAAAAAAAAGGAATCCAATTTTGTTATTATTTAACTGAAGTACCGCTAAACAAGATCGTGCATTTCCTGGATGCAGTTATATGCCTTTGGCTATGCAATAATACACACCACAGTAGACGATAAACATACTTTATTACTGACTATTTGGCCACTTGGTGAGAAAATGCACAATTCAATAGCTTTGGTTTCAAAATGCAGTAAACATACGCAGTTACACAACGTCTCATTTTCCGTCCAATGTTGAAAGTCCGGGTGGCGGTGGAGATGCACTCGGAAAGGCCCACGGCATTGGGCGCACGTGACGCATTCGCATTCGCATCTTATCGGCAACCGAGCCATATATTTCCCGTTCGCCGAGGGTATCCACGTTCCGGGCGGACGCGCTCATTATTGTACAGCCAGTAGTAGTTCCCTTTGAAGAAGTACGTCTTGCCTGCGCCGGAGACCCGTCGAAGGTCGCATATCAAATGTCCATCGTTGGCGGAGCGAACCAAGCGCACGATACGATGCGAATGTCAAGGTTAGGGTGTAAGGAAATAATGGTACACGATTAGAAAAATGGTCAACCATCGGGGCCGTGCTTCGTTTCCTGCTTCTTCGCGCACGCAGTTCCGCCATTCACGAGAGCCATGTCGTGTCGTGTGCGTTTCTTCTGCTGCTTCTTGGCACGCTTCAAACTTACCGCTAGCAACAGCCGTGGCGGCATCAATATTGTTCGGTATGCCAAACCAACGGTCCATGGAGGACGGGTAGCCTTCGTCCATTTCGCCGGCCGTGTCGTTGTACCGCCAGAAACGATCGCCCGCAAACAGGTACGTTTTGTTGTTTTTCGCTGCAAAGAAATCCAGCAATGGAAGTATGAATGAAAGTAACCACTAGCTAGCATTGGCATACTATACTCACGCCACACCAGTGCCGCATCGATGCGTCGCAGCTCTTCCGGCAGCCCGAAGTCTGTCAGGGGCCGCACTTCCGGGTGCAGGAAGTTTAGCGCATCAAACACCCAGTAGAAGCGGCCGGAAAACAGTACGATCGCATTATCATCGAGCCGCTCGTACACGGCATCGATGTGGCTGACGGTTTTGGGAAACCCGCGAAACACCTGCCAGATGCGCACCGGGTACCCGGTCTTGATGCGATACTTTTCCGTCAGCCGCCACAAGTACGCACCCTTGAAGATGAAGATCTCGCCCCGGAGCAGCCCGATCGCGTCGAAACTGCCGCTGCAGATATCCGGCACCGGCAGGTAGGAGGGAATGGCTGCCGGTGGCCGATCCTCCGGTGGCATTGTGACACTGGTCGGTGGCGGCGATTGCGCATGGTGCCGGCTGATGTGATCGTCCACCGTTTCGTAGTCACCGACGAACGTGATCGGGATGTCGTACACTTCCGTCGTGGAGGAGAGGGCCGGCGTACTGGTAGGGAGTGGGTCCGGTTCTGGGTAGTGCGGTTCGCTGTCTAAATCGGGCAGCCGTGGGACGGCCGGCGTCACGGTACCGTACTCGTCCACGGTTGTGCTCGCTTCGGTAGTGTACATCCAATCCGGTTCGTCCGTGATGTGAGGATTTTGAACTGCATTGCGCATAAGAAAGATTGGTAAGAAGTAGCATGATTGGAGATGAGGGCGAAAGGAACGATCCTCGCAACGGAACGGATACTATACTGTACAGCTGGTACATCGCCAAGATGTCATCGTAATCGAGCGTGCCCTGGGCGATGCCTTTGTAGTACGGGAACATCAGCGACGAGTAGACGGGCGAATGGGCCAGCCCGAGCGAATGGCCGAGCTCGTGTATCGCGACCGAGTAAAAGTCCACCCCCTCGCTCAGATGCGTCGAGTTTTCCTTCCAATTTTCGTCCTCATCGAAGTGGACATCTCCACCGTACGCGTTCATTTCGTACGGATAGAAGGCGTGGGCCAGTACGTTCCCAGGACCGTCGAACGGGTAGCTGCATAAAAAGAAACCCAGAGACCATGTATTAATCGATCAAACTCCGCCATCCGCCTGCCCGGATCCGTGCGGTGTGCATCACGCTACTCACTTGTCCCCGTGGTGGCCACTGCCGAACCCGACGATGATGTCCGCCGACGGGTCGTACACGCGGACGAACCGTAGCTTGCTGTACTTGCTCCACTCGCCGAACGCTTTGGCCATAAACTTGGCCACCGCGTCCTCGCCAACCTTGCTGGACCAGTTCGCGATGCTTAACGGTTGCGAGACGAGAGAAAGGTTGTTCAGTACAATGGGAGGAAGAAAAGGTAGGCAATTGGGTGGGGAGGAGGGGTTTCGAAAGGTGGACCTCCTACTGCGCTGGCCTGGTGGCGCGTGATCATTAAGCGCGATGGAACACCGGCGGACAAAACCCAGCCATCAGCCAGCGCTGCCAAGAATTTAGCAACGGGAATGTCTCTGTGATCTCTCTCTCTCTCTCTCTGGTTGTCCCGCTTAATGGTGCGTAATCAGCGTCACGATCGGGATAGTATACAATCCGTCTTTCGTCGCAACACCCGATGGAATGCCGATGTGGAAGAGCTGCCTAACGATTGCTTCCCCGTGGACTCTCTTCCTTTCGTGCAAATCCAACCCTCACCTGCTGCCGAAATCGATGAAAATGCTAATGTCTAAAATGGCACCTGTCTGAATGGGTGATGTGATCGACCCCAGCCACGTCCCCGGAATCATAAAACCTCCTGCCCCCCTCTCCCAATGATGGTGCACGCATGATCGTTTTCAATTAAAGTGAAAGTTTTCCGTTTTCCTTTTTCAGCACGTTGGGGTGTGTATGTGTGTGTGTGTGTGTGTTTTTTGGAGTTTGCCACAACGAGCTGTTGTGTCTCGTTTGTGCAGCACGCTGCAGACAGGCCCGCTTGTGCGGTGGTGTGGTTCCCCTAACGCGAGATAATGAATGGCCGTACCAATTAAACGAAAATGGCTATCGAGGGCGAAAGCTAATGGCCGATCACTGTGAATATGGTGGTATGAGCAACGGGGTGTGTGTGTGCGTGTTTTTTTTTGTCGATTTCAGTTAAAGCTGTACCTTTGCATCGACTGGATTGCGATTAAGTTTGTTAGCAGAAAATGATGATTCGATTTAACTCAAAATCATGGGTGAATGCGTTCGGCAAGGTTGTTTTCAGAAAGAACTACCATCACAGAAATGTGTTAATTTGCTGTTGGCGTACGTGAAGAGGCGTTAATTTGAACGATGCTCTATCTCACTGTCCACTTAAGGGTTAACGGCGGGATCAACCTCCTTTCCCGTTTGACCGATCATCGATCATAGATTATCGTATGGATAGTTCGATCCAACAATCGCCTCCATCGCTACGGGATGGTAATGGCGAACGAAGAAGGAAATAATCGAAAAATCGACCTCGCGCCTTAAAAGGCTACCAGGCCCGCTTGGGCTTTGCAATGAAACACGGGGGAGAGGTTGTATGTTTTGAGGAATTAGAAAAAAAAAACAGAATACAGCCAACCCACAGGGAGGTTAAGGTAGGGCGTTGTTTCTTCCGCTTATCCGTCTGTAAGGGAAAGGCGCCTTCTTTGGCGTGTTTTTGGTGTGCGTTTGGAATACCTTAGCAGAGAGACCTTTAAGCTTAAAGTCCAGACCTAATCAGCCTGCTGGCTACTTACAAGTATGTTATGCGCCGTTTCCGCCAGCTCTCCGAACCGATCACGTACCGCCGGTGGCGTAATGATTGATCGTGCTGCATCACGTCGACCACGCCGCATCGGGGCGCTGACATTAGCTGCATTGGACGGGATTGACCCGTTCGCGAACAGGTGCCACGCCACAGAAGGAAGTAGATGGGCGAGTGAAAACAACGCGGAGCGGGTCATGCGTGAAAGAAAAGGGATTATTTCCGGATTTGTGATTTGGGTGGGCAAACAATAAAGGTCATAATGTTTTTCTTGTATGTCAAGTGTGCTACACAGTTATTTTAACTCCGAGTCATTCGAAAAACAAACCTTAAAAACTATCTCGTTTAACGAAACTTCCAGTAAAAATTGTATGTTTGATAGTTAAGGATCACTAATGCTTTGTGTTATTAAGAATGCATATGCATACTTTTAACACACATTGCATATTGTCGGTTTTCCTTACCTCGATCGTTCTTCGATCTAGCACACCCGTCTGTGGCAGCGCGCCAAATTTCTGCACATGCTTAATAGCATCGATAATTGCTTCCCCACTGTACAGCGCTTCCGCCTGTGTAGGGCCCTTCTCCAGATAGCCAAATCGTCGCATAAAATCAATCTACGAAATAATGAAGCACAAACCAGGTATTTACCGGTCACAATCGTTCAGTTTCGTTCCACTACACACCATTTCTTTCGTCGGCACTGCGGGAGCACCGTGCATCAATCGAAGACTTGTCAAATACAGGAAGCACAAGCCAAACAAATGCAACAGATATCGAGCCATGGTGGAAGTGTAACTGTTTCCCTTAACTGAACCTCTTCACAGAACGCGACGGCAACACACTCCACGGAAATACTTTCACAGAACATTAGAAATGGGGCCAACCCAGTGAGCACTGCCCGATCGATGCTGTTGGCATCAGCAACATAATTAGACTGTCGGATTCGAATGCTGCTGGATGCTAATTATTGTCACGATCATGTCGCGATCTTTGCCGACCCATTTCACTGCTCGATGTCGTTCTCATTCCTACACATTTACTGCCCCGGAGGCTGAGGGCTGAGAATCTCGCGACGGCATGCAAGCAACCATGACATGCATCGGCTCGTACGCTCGCATCGTTCTCATGTCTCTCTCCATAATCAGTAAGCCAGTGTTAGCGAAAGGGAGTGACACTGGAAGCGTTCTGGGGTTATGTGGTATCGCCAATACTCCCAGCGTCAGGGTTCGGGCTGAACGAGCGACGCGTCAAATCCAATTAGCGACCGAGCAATTATTGCTGTACGACACGATCGTACCGAAGAGTTTGGCATAAGCAAATAAAGAAATGAATGATTAATGCTGATGACTCCTCTTTCTGGGACATCTTCTCACCCGACTCACCCCGTGGGGTCATAGAGCAAAAGGACACGCGGGAGGTCTCGTACTATTTTCATTGTCGCTCCCGCGGTGACAGTTGCAACTGAGGAGACGGGGTGTTTTCTTCTGCAAATATTGCAATTGTCAGTGCGTTCGTTTTATTTCCTTCTGCTACTTGGTTCATGAATTCTAGCATGCATTCTTCTAATAAATATAAATTTGCTGGCGTTTGAAAACAAATTGAGATGGAACGTTAATTGATTGATTGTACAATAAAATCTAATAGAAATAGCACAGATAAGTCAACCATAACAGAATGATATTTAATCAATTGAAACTTACTTTTTTATGTTTTTGTACTTATTCCAACCTCGAATGTTTTTTGTGTTTTATTTATTTTTCCAATAACTCGAAAGTTATCGTTTGGTTCTATGTTATGGCAAAGATCATTCCATTCACACTGAAAAAGGCTAGATAAACGTTATGCGAATTCATACTGTGTGTGTTTCGTGTGAACATTTATTGACCTTTTCAATAACGCTTTAGTTCGCTATTTTGTGCTTTAAAGTTCCTTTAATTGAAAATTTGCACTTTGCTGTGGCGATTTAGCGCAATCTATATCGACTTTGAAGTCTCCAGATCAAAGAATAATTTCATGTAAGAGGGAAATCATTTAACCATAAGGGATCGACAAAGCGTATAGAAAAGGTGCAATAATTGTTCCTATTCATTAAAACAGCATGAATAAAAAAAATCATTGTGGATCATTCAAAAGGGTCAAATGGTTTATCAAACCCGTTGACAGATATTGTAAATGTACTAAATGACATAAGCATTCATTTCGTGCTGTTTAGAATAAATAAAATAAAATGACTGCACTTGCTGATGGGGATGAAATGAGTAGGCAATGTGTTGTATTAAATTAATTGTTTACACTTTCTGAGGTGGTTGATGTTTTTTAATGGTTAAGTATTGCCTCGTCCATTGATTTATACTGCGTGACACCTATACAGCTACAGCCAGAGTGCAATAGTTGAACGCTTTATAGTTGGCATGCGTTTTAGTTGAACGCTCGATAGTTGGCTGACAGTTAAATTAAAAAGCATTAAAAACCTGGGTTTTTGAAAAAAATCATAAAATCATGCAGTAAACCGGCTTGCGAATTGCAGAATTCAATCAACTATATAAGCTTAATTTCCTGGAAGATGACTTAGTATGGTAAAAATAAATTGGAATGAAGTAGACGAGTATGGATGAACGTATCATTGGAAGGGTTCATTGATTGCGTTACAATGAAAAATATTGTCACTCATAATAATTGCTCTTTTAAGATCTCCTAGAAAAAAGCACATAAAAGTGTAACAGCGAAACAAAATTCCGAAAAAATTCTTATCTAAAGTTACTGGAAACAGATGTAAAAATAACACTGTGAATTTCATGAAGAATACTTGGTACTAACATAATTAAGCTAAAAGTACTAGTTTTACAAAGAAAAACAAACAATGGTAATAGAGTCTGATTGGGTTTGTGCCACTCCGTTCATTGCGGTACATTTATCCGTAATTGAGATGACCCTAGCAGATACGGTTGTAAATTAAGGCATAGCCAATAAGGCTAGACAATGGGTAGAAATGCAGAAAAAGATGCAATGACAATAACTCACTTTACTTTTCCATTTTTGGCATAATTTGCTACAGATAAGTGCTACTGTCTGTTTCCTTTGTAACTTTACTGCAGAGAGATCTTTTTCCTCCTACAGTTGCAAATCCCATCCGTTAAGCACTTCCATCGTTTGGAGATTTGTGGTGTTTGCAGCACTACAGTTTTCCAAAAGTTAATTGTAACCCTCTTTCAGCAACCTGCACATAAATATTGAACACAAAACTTCTCACGAAAACGGTAGAGAAGAGGAATGTGTTAAGATTTTCTCACCACTGCTAACCGTGTGCTTTCATTGATGGAAACGCTGAACGCATTAACGATGGGTTTGGACGACAGGCGACAGCGCATTATGCAAAGGCCAGTCACCTTGGGAAGGTACATATCTGCTCTTCTACTGTCTGCTACTGAAAGTGTTTGATTTTCCACGCTTTCAGTTTCATCTTCTGAGTAAAATGTTACTTGGGAGCCACGTTGACCTCGACACAGGAAATGTCGTGTTAGGGGTTATGTTTAACAAAAGAAAATGGAAAAGCGTAGCATAAAACATGCCTTATTTTGTTATCGCGGTGCGTACTGCGCGAGCTTTAGGCGTAATACATTTTATGTTTATTTCTACCCGACGCCTTAGGCTATCTTCGATGCGATGTTAAGTACTTGCCGTGAGAACATCAACCACCTAACGGTTGAGTAATGTATGCTACATTATCAACGCTGGTTTTAGTTTTCCCCCTTTTTTGATGACTCTTTGATGACGGCTTATTTGGTGGGAATTTCAACCACCTTTCTGTCAGGTCGACATCGAGGTAATTTAATTACACAGACAATTCTTGGCACCTTCCAAATCCAACAGTTTTGGGTGTGTAAAACACAGTGACCGAAATGGTTCTGCGGGTTATTTCCTCTTCATAACTAGAGGGTTCGATGACATAGTCCGCAATCAATGTGAACAGATATCGTTTCGTCAATCGTATCACAAGCTCTCAAACGAGTCGTCAGCAGGAAGTTTTTCAAAAGCATTCTACTATCCTTCTACCCGTTGGATGATATGGAAGCGTCTGAGCTGCTGCCATTTTCAATCAACTTTGCCAGCCCCAAATGTACTATCAGTGCGAGTGATAGTCTCAGCAGTGGTTACGAATTGGTTGGTTACACACTATGGTGGTCTTTGTCCTGAAAATATGCTGAGTATCGAATAAACGAACCTGTCCAGTGTCAATAAACAAATTAAACTTAGTTCTTGAAGGTTCAGTTTTTTTTTATTCTATTGCGTGCAAAATGATCTAAATTAAAAAAACACACTTTGACATAATAAAGCTTTTATTGTTTAATAAAATTTAGATATTATTCAGACAATGTTGCCTAAAGGACTATTTTCTAACTTTTTTTGTATGCAAATAAGCCAATAACAACACGGCAGAGCTTTTTCTATTGAATACAAATAAAATAGAAATTGTATTTAACACTTAATTTTATTTAAGTTCGTTGCTCAACTCTACTAAGCTTCTATGAATATACAGAAATTGTTTGAGTATCATCCTTAATAACGATGCCAACTCCAACTGTAACGTTTTTTTCCGATATATTTTCCTTTCCCTACTTGTATGTATTCAACCATAGCATACCATTAAGCCGGCATTTTTAGCTGAATTTGGCAAGAGGGTGTATGGTTCGATTTCGACACACCACATCGGGGCGGAATTCGAAATAGAGTTGAAAACTTTTCTCATTGCTCCCGTGGGATGGTTCCGTATTTTGCATTTCTTTTCTTTTACCGCCCGAACAGGATCACACCAAAGACGCGGAACTGTGCTGATTTCGTGGCATTCCTAAAGTGCCGATAGAAACTGCTCACCCATCTCGGTTGTTTAGTGGTCCCACATTACATCCTCCCGCTTGCAGGGAAGGGTGAGGGACATAGAAAGTAGAACGTTAGAGTCGAATCCGCGGTTCGAACTTCCCTCACCGGCTTACGTCGGCAAGGACGCATTTGCATTCCATTTTCGGGTGTCGTCTGTGCAAACTTTAGCTCATTTTAGCTTATTCACAAACAGTCAAATAGACAGCCGCTCTGGGAAAACCATCACTGAAGGGCGATTGAGCAACAGCAGCATAGGAAAAATAACTGCCTGTTTGGGTTTGTTTCCATGAGGACCTTTTTTCATTTGGCTTTGGCTGGTATGCGAGCAAAAAGCACTTTATTTCCGGAACCCGCTTACGTCAGCCTAAGATGTCAAGCGCATTACGCTGGCAAACTTTGGCGGGGTTGTCGGCGTTGGGAACTCACTCTGCACAAGGCGGCTATCACACGTGACTCGATTCGGGAATGTCAGGGTACGCGTTCGATTGTTTGAAGTTTCTTCCTAAAAGGATTCTTTATCACTCACTTTGCACACTCTATGTGCGATCTTTTGCGCGACTGAACGTTTGACATTTACCTTTGGGAACCAACTTTGGAAGCATTTAAATGTCATACTTTAAGGTAAACTATAACCCTATGTCCTATTGACCAGCGAAAAGAGGGAGTATAAATGTCGGGTCGCTGCAACGCTGCACTGTACTTTAACTGAACTGATAGTCAGAACACCAGGTCGAGTTAACAAGAAAATAAAATACAAATTATTGCTTAGCGCGTGTATTTTAATAGAGGAAAAAGTTTAATTTCGCCGAAGAGACTTACCATATGAAAATAGCCATTTCACAAACTGTTCTTGGTGTTGTTGTGTTTGATTCAATAGAGATTGGCTTCATTTACACGGAAAAAACGCTTCGTAAATACTTTGTTCTTATCATTCTGTAATTTGCGGGTAACTTAATTCATATCCCAAGAAATGACTTTAAATGGATTTTAGGCAAATACGAAATTCAAAAAGTTTTTTTTTTTTCTGCGGAACTTGTCTGCCCTTTCGTTGAACAATTATTCCGTTCGATGCTGGGAAATTTTAAAGGCACAATACCAGTAAAATGACACAGTACGGCCTGCGCAGCAGGATGATCAAGTGTGGAAAATTTTGATATTTTCAGATTTATTTACTCAGTGCACCTATCACATTAAACGAATTTGTGTTTTATTTGTTTATAGTCGATGGTGTTTGTATGATATGTGTTTGTATGAGTGGTGCGTACTGCGATAGGTTTAGGCGTATGATATCGTTTCAGGGAACATAAAGTGAAATTGTATAAATATCACATATCATATTTGAATCTTACTGATAATCATTTGAACTATAGTTCAGTTACTAACTAGAGATTTATTTTTATTACTATTTATTTACTTTTAGCACGTCAAAGTTTACTCTCAAAGTTCAACTCGGAGAAATGCTTTAGTTGATCTAACGGAGTTCTTGCGATTTGATAGGAGGCGTGCTTATAACTGAGCATCCGATTTTGCTCAGTTTAAGATTCTGTTTTACACACGGCGATGACCAACTAGATACACCCACCCCAGAACGATTATACATAAATGAACATACAACTAGTATTTTATTTTTCAGCCCCAATCCCCAAAATTAAGCGAGTGAAACAACAAAACCGGCTGGTAGGAAGCATAAAAGCTCGCCACCACTCATCATCATTTGCTAATAATCCCCCAATGATAAGCAATCGTAACGTGGCGCAAAGCTATATGGCGCTACCCCGACCAGTGGTCCCCGGCAGCATCGTAGAGTATTAACCATTTCTTGGAATTCCACCACCACCGGCACAGGGAAAGATTATCGCCATTCGCACATTATACCCCCGAGCGTGAAGGATCGGATCGAAATGAGACCAGCACTAGCGGGAGCTTAATTTCAGTCAGAACATAGGTCTTAGAAGGAACAACCAAGCAGTTAGCAGTCAGCCCTTCTTCAGCCTGCGCTTCTGTCGCTATCGACAGTTCGGCGAACCGACAATCAAAGGCTTAGCCATCGATTAATGGCGGCTGACACGGATGGGGGTGGCAACCGAAAGGTAGTCAAAATGTGTGGCCGATGTAAGGTTTCGTTTGTCGATCAAGCGACCGCCAAGGGCTGGGGTAATTAGTAGTGGGAAGTGAAATCGAGGGTTGCTAAACTGTGCGTTCGAGAACATCCGTGCTTGGGGAGATGCCACACCGACAAAGAATACATTATTTGGCGTGCGTGTTTTTCGCCTCAAACTCCAATGCTTAAACTGCTAGAAAAGAAATAGCTGGCAGCTTTTTTTCTTCTGAGCTCTGGTAGTAAGACTTTCGTCTGGAGCTTGTGAATAGGAAAGGATTTATTTTGAAAACGTACAGAATGTTGCTGCCACCGCCTCCATCATGTCGAAGGTCGGGAAGCCATTTAAATGAGGTTCTAAGAATGCCTTCTCGCAGAGTGGTGCAGGAAAACTCTCCAAACGCACCGTTTGTGCGCGTACGTCGAAATGTTAAGATGAATTACCTTTTAATTCGCCGTGTAACATGCCACGATGATGCCGCGTGTGGTGCACACGGTCAGCCCTTCCCGCAGGTGTAGGTTGGGGGAGTGCGGTGGAACCCCCGAAGCTGCTGATTATTCCATTGGCTTATGTCTTGCGGTAGACCACATTCTGCCCGGTCATTATGGGTACCCGGGGTTGATGCTTTTGATGATGGCGCGTCGGTTGTTGCTTGCTGCTGTTGCTGCTGCTGCTGCTGCTGCTGCCGCCTGCTCATCATTAATCTGTGCCAGTGCTGAAGGACTAGTGGATGGTAGTGGGGATTTTATATACGGAGCAGCGGAGCTCTTTTTTATTTTGCCCCGAGGATGGGACTGGAATGGCAGGATGATGTGCAGCAAACTTTAATCGGCTGAGAGATTACCCTATCGTAATCGAATCATGGTTAAAGCAGTTCGAGGTGAACAAAAGCTCACTCGGTAATGCTGTGCTGATGGTCTAATGCAAAGTCTATCTAATATGCTGGGATGTCCCTAGATAGTTTTATGGTGACTTGCTTTTATGTATTTTTAAACTAGATGTATTAGTTACTTAATAGTTGACAGAATAACTTGAGCTTTATGCACTGAAAATACTGATGCTTTTGAAATAAATTGCAACATTTATTGTGAATGTACAATCAATGAGGCCTTAACAACCCTCCATGCAAAGCTAGGGTTAGTTTGTGTTTCCATAGAAGGTTTCAATGTGGTTATTAAATAGCCTCTTAGTCTTTTCTTTTTTTTTCAGGTCTTATCTAGGTCAGCACAGGTCCTGTGAACGGAAAGTCTTATTGTCATTTAATTTTGTTATTAATAGAATAGGCAATTGTGCACTTGGGAGGACGCTTGATTAGGCATATACAATGTTTGATGTCATTTTGATTAAATATATACAAAATAACATGCATTACAATTGATGAAGATAACTGTGAAAAAACCTGAAATAATAGGTTGCAAATTAATGTTCTTTTGTCCAAGGTACACCATCATTACAAACATTTTTCGCTGTCGCCAACCCTCCCCAAACTGTATCATCTGGCAAGATTCGAACATCCACCACTTGACATCATTCTACCACCGCATGATGGTGGCAGCTGTTCAACGAGAATAATTATGTACAACTCTTCCTTATCGGAATTTGAGAGAAAGCGTTCCACACTGCACACAACACTGCCCCAACGCTTGGATGTCACCTGCAGTATGCCCTTCAATCATACCATCATCATTATAGTGGTCACGAATGCTTTCAGCACGGTGGAACGAACCATCAATTTGTGCATTTTTGTTTTGTTTTATACAACTTTCTGAAAAGCATTACACGATCAGTGTGCCAAACCGGCGAACCGGTTCGGTGCGGAAAATAAATTAAGCATAATTAATATTTTTACAAACCCTCCCAGAATGGCCGTTTTAAGGGCGCGTGAGCATTTGGTGTCCTGGTTTGCCGCTCCCTTTTGCAGATACAGTTCTTGCTCGCGTACACACCACTGGGAACAACAAACGCGGCGCGTTCGAAAACAGCTTTTCTGGAGCGCATCGTATCGGCTCTTCTCGCGCGAACGCATGCACGGATGATAATCATACGCGCGCATTCCAACACTCGAGGCTTTTCTGCAGCCATGAACGCTTTCGAAAGCGTCCGACAGCACAATGGTACCACGGCATTGCACCGTGCCCTGCGATGCACCGAACGCACCGAACTTACCAGAAAAGCCGCCGAAAAATCATCCAACGGTGGCTGAATCGTTTGCAGCGCCCTGCGTCTTCCTTAGCATGTGTGCGCCCAGTAATTACCAGACGCTTGTACGGCTCCCGGGGGCAAACACTTCATAGCGGGTTGGAGTGCTTGGAAGCGTTCTGCAGCATGTGATAGCCGCTTCGCATCCACTTTGTTCTCAGTTTAGCGAGTTCTGGTTATTTGGCGTGGCAACGATAATGACCTCCACACATATACACATCCCATGGACGCACCCCGGGCGTGCAAGAAAGGTTCCCGATCGTTGGTGCATCAAAAGTGGCTCGAGGGCGCTTCCGCAAATCGGCTGGGCAATTTGAATGTGATCTGGATGGGACTGCTGCGTGACGATTGGCTTGTGCCTTTTGGGGTGTTCAATCGGATGCGAGTGCAACGATGGGTCTCGTGTGCCGGTGTAACCGATGGTAAATGGAATGCTTTTAGGCGATATTGATGCTTTCAGGACGAAGCAAATCATTTGCACTAGCGAGCGTGATGGTTTGTTTTTCGCAATCTCATAGCGTTCGTGCGACGTAATGTGACGCATTACAATCGTCCATTATGGCAAACGTATCATTAGCAAGGTATCACTGTTATGCCATGATTTCGAGGAATTGGTCTCAATGCGCAAACGTTGCTTTCGGGACCTTTAGGGTCTGATTTAAAGAGCAGTTTTGAGTGGAATCACAAACAAGGTACACGGTCATAACAGCGCGATAGCGTATTTATTACAATATAAAAGTATTTAAAGCAGTAACTTAAAGCTAGAACTTAACAGAAAACAGATCAATAGAGAGTGTGTAATTTTGAGCTTTTAAATATTCCGTAGAGCGTTTGAATCAGAATATGGCGAATGTATTGATTTAGAATCTAAAAATTTATAACATAGCTACGTACTCAAAATAAATCCAACAAAATGCTTATTGTTAATTGTGCATCACGATGCTTAAGAATAATATGGAATTAAGTTATCAAAATATATATTTGCGAATAGATATTTAGTATCAAACAAATACTTAAATAAATATATTCAAATATTTGGCATAATCATTAAACTAATGCAACCAGGGAGTTATTCTTTTTAAACATTAAATAATTGAATAAACTTTCATTCGATAGTACATTTTCTTTTTGTCACCACGATGATCATGCCGGTTTAATGGAAGGCTTAAACAGAGCGTATTTGGATAATCAAGTAGCAAAGTTGAGGTTTGTAACATGCAGTTTTGAGCACAAAAATTAAAGATTATTAATTTAAATCATGTGAGTAAAATTAGCGTGAAAATAACATTCCAAATTGGGAGAACTACGGAACGTTAGACTTACATGTTCAGCAATGCAATATAATTTTTTTTATTTTATTTTAGAGATATTCTATACAGTCCTAGATTTGTAGTAGTTTAGACGACACAAGTGACCTCGTTACGATGAAAACCTGCATTGAAATATTTTTGTTAGTACTTAGAATTCTGCCGAAGTATCGGCTGAGATAGCACGTTTGTTAAGAATAAAACACTTGTCGAGATAAATTCAGTATTATTTTGGCGTTGAGCTATTCTCAAAGTTTCCCAGAAAAAGTAAGCTTAAAACTTGAAGTTGAACTTCTTCGTACGACTTTGAGCGATAAAATCGCACCTGACCAAACGATTGAACCTCCGTCCCCTTTTTGCTTTAAGCACATTCCAATGGTTTGAAGTGTTTGTTAGCCATTGGCCATCTCGACGTTTCGAACGAGAAGGTCAGCCTGTTGCGCCAGCAATCCATCCCATCCCTTACCTGTTCAGCATCCGCCAGCGAATCCACCGGTGGAGCTAACTTCGGACCAAACTGTTCGTACTCTGGACGGATTCCTTTCAGCCTGGTGCCGTTTGATTCTGGAACCTCAATCGAGGGATGCCCCATCCACCGAGCACAGTTGTAGGAACAAATTTCGGTTCGAAAGGTATTTGGCAATCGGTTTTTGTGCTTCAATACGAGATGCCACCCAATCCACCAGTTGCGTACGTAGCCAAGAACGGTGGTGGACAGTTGGGCAAAGTTAATGTGCATGTAGGAGTGTGTGTTTGTGTGTGTGTGTGTGTGTGTAGCTGTACCGAATTCCTGCACCGACCGCAGAATTCGTTCAAACGATAAAAGTTCGGCAAGAATAAACAGAACGGTTTTGGGTTGGCTCCGAAGAATTTCTCCTCATGTCTGAACAACTGCTGTTCCCAGCTGGATGGCTTTTGGTGGCGGAAGCTTTGAGAACGAGGCACTGTTTGGGGCTCTTGTGAAAAAGCACATTCTTGTAGGGAGGGGAGCGAGAGTGGGTGAGTGAGTAGATTGGACATTGGCGGTTTTCTTTAGCATCAATCACACCCCGCTCCGATTCCGCTGACCGAGAGAAATGTGCGCAAGGATCACGACGACGGTTCATGACTGCTCGCAGGGTCGAAGGTGTAGGATGAAAAGTTAATTTCCATTCATCATAAACACATCATCGTTGTTAGCGTCCTGAAGGAAAACATGCGAGAGGTGATGGTCTGCTGACTCGCTAATCCCGAGCTGGAGGAGAATGGAACAACATGGCTGAGGATTCTTCTCTGCTGAGGCTGAGGCCGGCCCGTCATCGCTGTGGTGTGTGGTCATCATTCATCAAATCGGAGATATTTCTAACAGTGACTTGCGGTTGTACCGTGCGGTAGTCTGAGCTTCGCTTTGCCTCAGCGTGTAACAGTCCGTCGAAATCATAATTAATATGTCTATCGTGTGCTGTCGTGCCACGACAGTTGTGTCGGTGCGCACGAAAGCCATTCCGTTCCCGCTGTTTGGTCTGATAAACTTCCTTCTCCAAGGTGCATGACCTCCCCGGTCCGTGAATTGGATGAGATTTTAAAACCAAACCAAAACCGGGTTTGGTTCATCGTATTTCTTTTCGAATTTCTTTTTATTCGAATTTATTTTCAATCGTAAAAGAACAAGTGTGCACACCGTCAATGTCGAGCCTCCAACAGCACTTCGTGAGGCGTAAGGGTAAGAGCGAACGAGGGAACAGATAACTTGTCCTGAGTGTGTCGTGTGTGCGTGTGTTGTGCCGTACGCGCAGGACTATTCTGCACCCCAACGTCATTCAACAAGCTTTTCCAGTTTTTCAGATTGTTTTCCACCCTCCACCAGCTTGCCTGATATGACGGTTGGAAATGGTCACCCGCTTCGTTCGGTTCCCCGTCGACATTGATTTCCTCCACTACTGCTGGCACGGCTGGTGTGTTCGATTGTGTTAAAGTGCCGTAAATAAACACCGTTGACAACCTGACGACGCTGTAATTCGAATCTCGAACCCGATTGTCCCTTCCTGCTCGCCTTCCTTCCCGCTTTGCACACTTTGGAACCGTCATCTAGTTCGAACCGTCGTTAACTGTGCCTCTCCTGCGCTAGGAAGATGGATGGATTCGATTTCACTAAAAGCAGTAAGGCCAGCAATCGGGGCAGAGCTTTCTTCTCTTTCTGCTGCTGCTGCTGCTGCCGCGTTGCGGCTAAACATCTCAAATGGTTTGAGCGTTAAGAAACCTAGCAAACACCCCGAAGAAAGCTCGAGGTTTACGGTGGTGCGCCGTGGTTTTGTGTGGCTCGTAAAACAGGAGTAAAAAAGGGACGGGATAGAAATCAGGGTACCCTATCGTGGGCGCATCACCATTCATCGTCATCGGGTACTTCGATAAACGTCAGGCCTTTGCCTTACCGGGGCCGTAAGACAGCTCCTTTGACATCGATGGCGTAATACACGGTCCGTGCGTCCTTGCGGTAAAGTATCATGTTCCGGGACGCTTATTAGGCCATCCCGGGTTAGGTTACTTTCGGGTGAGCCCAGTTTTCGGGTTGGGTTTTACGGTGTGGTGCTTCACAGGGCACATACATTATCCTGGTGTCGTTTACCCGGGATCCTCGATATTGACGACACGCTGTAAAGTCAAACACCAAGCCGATATGCTGGGCGTGATGTATTTAATGGACCGCTTGGTAGTATTTTAAGTGTAGCGTGGTAGAATGGTCCCGGCGATACTACCAGGCAAGATTGGAAAGATAAAATATTTATGAACGTAAGTGTGTACACAAATTCGGGATGGGAAAAAGTGTTTGAATTTGGTTGCTGGCGTTACTAAAACCGATTTTCAGATTTGTGAAGGAGGGTTTTACTCACCTCAAATATTGAATCTTTGTGTCCCAAATTCGTTCTATCATCGAACCACAACGAAGGTTCCAAAAGTATCGTGCCTCTCTCGCTCCCGGCATGGTGTAATTGCCGAATACTGTCAGTTCTATGGTGCGGCAAAATGGATTGAAAGCCTTCATTAATCGCCCACAATGCGCTGTTGGAAAGTAAGCTCCATAATCCACGCTCTTTCTCTCGACTTAATTGACCATCCAAATTTGCGATTGAATGGGATGACGCTTCTATGGTAAATGCGTGGAAGGCGAAGACGCACCACGCGTAACATATAATAACAATGGCCCCAAGTGAAAAATTTGGACATTTTGTAAACCCTCTACCTCTGCGGTCCATAACCGAAACGGCAGACTCTTTGTCCACGGCCATGAGAAGCTGTGGTGATCTTTGGCAAAGCGTCTTACTCGTAAGCAGTCAGTACAACGGAATGAGGTGCCAGTGGTGCGAGCTAACGCGAAAAAAAGGGTCACTCGTGTACAAAATTGGCAAGAACTTGAAGGTGGCTAAAGACTCCGCGCTAAATGGAACCTGAAGTCAGCTGCTTTCGAACCGGTAGCAGCTAAAGCACGTTTGGGGTATGCGCGTGTTTTTGTTTGCGCGCGTGAACCGGTTATGAGTTGCCAAGCGTGTAACGGCCGAGCAAGGGTGACTTTTTGATGTTCGCGGAAATGGTCATGTAAGGGATGGAAGAAGAAATCATTCAATGCAATAGAGGTATGAAATGGAAAGAGTTGTGGAACACGAAGGCACATCCTCTTGAGATGATAAAGTGTCGAAAAGTCTTCGTATGTCTCGTTTCCGTTACTTCATGGCCACTTGTTCCGAAACAAGTTTATTGAAATCTATGGAAAATTGATCACGGGGAGGTCCATGGAACAAGATTCAATGTGGCGTTTTACGAATTTTGTACATACAGAATGAAACCCTTGTTTTTCTTCTTCTTTCATAATATTAAAATCGTATTTTTGTAGGTTATACCAGTTCCAAAATAAACGCATTACAATGCAGTAATATTTAAACAGTTTTTTGTTTTAAATTCGAATAGTTATAGGCGTATTACATTAATAATATCGGGATATTAACACTTCAAGTTTTACATATTACGATAATGTTAGAAAAAACCATAAGATAAACCATAAGACAATAAGATTGAAAAAATAATAATAATCCTCCTGAAACAATCGAAAAAGAGCACATAATTATAGCAGTATTAAATTTTGCCATAGGGTTATTCTTGATGATAAGTAAGATGTCTGTACTTTTCAGCTCTTTTCTTATCAAACACGAACATCCTCTTCGTTTATTCATCTTTTTTTGTTTTGTTTTTCGCGATAACGATAACGATCGTTGTTTGGTATGGTAGCATTCGTACAAGAACTTTAAACAACTATAATAATCACCAATACAAATGAAGCACAACAAATAACTTACTTTAATTTACAACCATGCAATTGTCTATCATTACCCAATCAGCAATACTACCCTCAAAATTATTTTTTATAGCCTCATTTTTACTTGTAACAGTAAAAAAATAATGAAAGTCTATTTTAAAAATGAATTTGATTGATTTAATTTCTTGGAAATGAGAACTACAGCCCATCGTTAAAAATAGTTGTTCATTGGAAACCTATGCAATTATCACTCGTATAAACTTAATAACAACGATCGACGAATCTAGGCACGAGATGTCATCTTGTCAGAACTCTGTCACGATCTTCCGTGTAATACGCAGGCGCGCAAAAACTGGCGCCAGTTTGTGTACAAACAAAATGCTGCGCATAGTTTAAAAATAATTGCCAGATACACGCACGCAAGTATTCGCGATGTCAGTGCGGCTGGGCTACTCGTACTCAGTTGTATATTTTGCGTTCTAAGTAAACCAAGGGGTTTATCAATATACAAATCACGTATTTAAAAGAACGAGGTGACGGTGAATACTAGACAAAAATTGTGTGAGATTTTGTAGTACTACTTTGTGCAAATGGTTTTCTACAGGTAGATGATGAGCGTGATCGTTCTAAACCCAAATCCGACACGGCCTTATATAAGCAATAACCAAATCGACAGGCCGAGAAAGTGCTAAGGGTGCTGTGCGCATGCCTCAGGGCTGACAATTATTTTTGTTGTGAAACATCATTGAATCGCGAGTAGAGGAAACGAATTTGCAAAGTTATTAAGACGCAAAGCAAAGAAATGAAGGAAGTATAAGTTTTGGTTTTGATTTGACTCTTAATTGTTGTTTTGAGATTGATACAAAAGTTGTTCAGCTCCAAGAAGTGAAGTAAAATGTCCAAAAAGTTACCCGTTCGCACACTGAGCGAACTGACGCTGGCAGAGTTGGCCGGTACGATCGTTGGCTCGATCGGAACCATGGTACAGACGAGCCTTGCGTTTGGTATTCCATCTGACTACACGCTGTTGATGGTTGAGATCAACTCCTATATGGACAACATGGGAGCTACAAGCAACATCTACGAGGATCTGCTGCGCGTTATCCTTTGTTCCGACTCGCTTGACGCTTCGATGCGCTTCTGCTGCCTGCAGATGCTGCTGAACGAAGGCGTACAGTGTCTGGTAACGGATATCTTCCCCCTAGCCTACTACGAGCGCATACTGCAGGTGATTGCAGCGCAAGGTCGTGGTCTGCGCCAGCTAAACATGAAAGGAGTGTGGGTGAAGGAGGAGTGCATGTGTTTCATGTTTGAGATTGTGAAGCGTTTACCGCACCTTACCAGACTGACCATCCCGCACATAGCGAACGATAATCTGCTGAAGCATATTGCCGACTACAGCCGCTGTATGAGACAGTTGGACATTAGCGGCGAAACGGACATAACGGAGATTGGCATCGAGTATCTGTGTTACGGCGAGTGCCGAAACCATCTCACCGTTGTGGATATTGGTTCGCTCGGGGAAGAAAATATATGCCACACGGATGTGGCCTTGCTACTCCAGAACCTGCCAAACCTGGCTACGCTGAAGTCATACTCGTTCGTTGGTCGTAGCCTGCAGTACATCGTCGAAAAGAAGGATGCCAACTTTAAGTGTCGGTTGGTGTACGTACACGACATGGAAACGGACGCCGCAACACTGGATGCAATCGTACGTACCTGTCCACGGCTGGAGGACATCTATCTCGATTCGCCTGAGGCAGGCATACTGGAGAAGCTGTGTTCGGTGAAACTACGCCGCTTGAAGCTGTACAAGTTCAGTGCCTACGAATTGCTGGGGCTGGCGGAGCAAAATGGGAAATCGCTGTACCATCTGACAGTAATCAAGGGGTATGGTCCACTAGAGATCGATCGGCTTGTGCGCTCCTGTCCGAATCTGATCGATCTCGACTTCTACATGATGGATTCGCTGACGTTTGCGGGCGACAGCAGTTTCACCAATCTGCAAGGGTTGGAAATTTTAAGCAGTCCGATACAGAAGCCAAGCCTGCGTCGCTTCATTTGTCATACGACGACGCTACGTCGGCTGGCGGTGGATGCAGTCACCTTTTCCGATGAGGACATCAGCTCGATGGTGATCGAGCACGATTTCTATCAGCTGGAGGATGTTTGGTTCACATCGGCCCCATATCTATCGATTGCTTCTGTAGAGGTAAGATTGTTTCTTAAGCTCAGTTAGTAAAATACAAATTTACGATCCATATTGTCCGGCAGATTCTGATGGACCGCTGCCCAGAGCTGCAGAGCGTTGGTCAGCTGAGCGGATGGGCATTGACGCCCGATGACGTGACGTTACTTCGCGGGATACTAAAAAGCTGCAACTCCTCACTGGTACTGTCACCAGCAAGTATATTCCCGTGACCAAATTTTCTCTCAAAAATATCATGAAACGATAACTGGCTCACTCCTAGCTAGAGACCGTTCGTCCCTCTGGTTGTTCGTTGTTCCGACTTTGTTTACTCACCGTTCACCAACGCTAACACCTTGTTCCCATCTGATTTTCTTTGTGTTTCCCGTGACCATTTCATTTTCCTATCCTTGTTTCCATCCGATTGGACAATCCTCCCCCCGTATTCCGTCCCTGACAGGTGCTGAACACGTACCAGTCCCGAAGGAAAGCTAGACACCCCGTATCGTGGATCGTAATGCGACGCGACTGATCGTTGTACCGGTTAAGCAAATAAAGTTCCATCTGTACTGTGTACTCGAATGCAAAACGCGCTCTCTGGGGTCGGTTTCCCCGCTTGCTCACATTTCTCATGGGAATGTTCTTTTTTCTCACTTTCCAATTTTTCCAGATAATACAATCACTTTGACGGCGTACCAAGGGCGTTATTTGCTTTGCAGAACGGCATGTTGGGAGTTTACGAACGTTGTGATTTTAGTGCGAGTGATCGGAACTTTGTTGAGTTATTTTTCGTTTTGTTGTTTTGGATACATCTCAGTGAAGCACAACTCACTCGCCCCCCCAAAAAAAAACATGAATTGGTAAACAGAAACATAAAAAAAAACAATAAACATCCTACCACACGTGTCCTTTTGTTTAAATTTATCCATTTACTGCGCTTGATTTCGCCTCCGATGATGTTCCTGCTTCTACTGTTGCTGCTGCTGTTTGCGAATTATCGTTCATTATGTACTTCCCGATCGTGTGTACGACGATCGTGGGCACAATTCTGCAATGATCTTTAGCTTTTTCTTGCTTAGTTTGAGGTGTTTTTGGCTTCTCTTCCCTTTAACGGCAGGTGATTGATGCTTTGCTGAGACTTTGCGTTTCGCTAAATCGAGCGAACATAATCTGACCGTCTCTTTGGCCATTCGTGCCATTCGGTGGGTAAGAAATGCATCGTAGCAACATGAAGGACAGAGGTTTATGTGCCTCGAAGAAACAGAACGAAGAATTACTGAGCGAAGGAAACAAAAGGGCCTCATGGCGGGTCGAATGGGTCTACGTGTGTGTGTATGTATTCTTCTGACCACTGATGATGAAGTAAACACATGATGCGATGCGATGTGAACTTGATTCTTGTTCTTGGAGAAGGGATTTTAACGGAAAGCTGAACACCTGCCGTCGTCATCTCGGAACGACGCACAACATGCTGTTGTAAAAAAAACTGGACAGTGGAGTAAAGAAGCGAGCAGAAAATGGATGACAAACAACAACGCAAAACGCCGTTTCTTTTATTTCATCGTTTTCTGAAGGGTAGACGGCGTGTGTGTTGACGACTAGCAACACTTTCAAGATAAATACGTAAAGCAGAACTGATCAAACGTTTCTTAAAAATTGATTATTTTTTGCTGATGATATTGCATTTGAAGACATTTGTTTTGTTTAGGTCAAACAGGAGCATAGATTCCAATTATCATTTTTAGTATACAGATTTCGTAACATATCATATCAGTTAAAATATACGTAATTGTAAAAAACCAAAGCTGCCACAACTTGTTCATCCCTGTAGCAAAACAAACCATACCAACCGGTTCAATATGGACGACGTGCATCCCTGTTGGTCGAGCCATTAAGTGAACGTTAGTAAACACGAACGGGCAACTGATTGCAAACAGTAATAAAACCCTGGCTGCATTCTAAGTTTGCCACACAGGCTTGCGAGTTGACTTCCACCGTTCTCAACAGCATCAGCAACGACCGCGCAAGCTTGCGGATATTTGTGCCATTTTCTTGCTTTGTTCCTCACTTTGCTAACGTTCTCCGCACTCTGACATCGTACAAACGGGATACTTTCGCCGCTTTCCGCGCGATGGAAAACTTAAGCTCACCATCTTACACCAACTCATTGCTGATGAGCAAGCAGGAAAACGTTTCTTGCGTAGAAAACACTCATAATAAATTTTGCCTAAAGTTCCCCTTTGTCAGCTACGATTACCGTCACGGGCGAGCAGTCTTTAGGGATGGTTAAAGAGAATTGACCTTGAACTAGTTTTAGTGAGAAAATTAAACCGTTATGCCTTAACGCAATCTTACTCAAATGAGTGAGAACTCAAATGAGATCTGTGCAGAACTTTGTAGTATGAATTACAAGATTTATCAAAAGCGAACCTGCTTCCCGGGCAATCTATTCGCCCAGAATGGAGAAACGGCTGAAGAAAGCGCTGCATAAATTATGGCGCCGTGAAGGCAAAGTGCATTTCGACCGATGGAACGTGTCGTGCACTTGAACGTTAGGATAATTCATTATGCTTTGCCAAGCCTTTCATCTGCCGACGACTTCACTGTGACCCAGTAACCGTGGTGTCCCGCATTGTTCAAGCGTCCTCAAAATGCGCTCTAATATTTACGGCATACGCACATGATTGACAATCATCCTTTGCTTGTTTCTGAGGAGTTCTCCAAAAATGCCACCTGTACACTGACAGCCGCGGCCCGGGAAGTGACCGTTCATGGTCTGCACCCGGTCGATCGCAGGTGGCGCAACGGAAAGGTCATCTAGAGCACCATTGGAGTGCGAGATGCGTGAGACCTTCGCCGCTTAGATGTCCAAATATTTGGGCAACGGTCTGCGGGCTTTAATATGACTGCCGCGGCCACGATCGTGAAGATGCCGATGAAGGTGGTAATCTTTCGCCCTAACCACAGCAAACCACGATCCGCTTGGCTCCGTTGGATCCACTGACATTGGCACCCTCTGTGTTTTTTACGATCACGCCGTAGCTTAGCACCACAGATCACTTTGGTGTTCTACGGAGCCGGTGGAAACCGAGAGTGGTAAAATATAATTTTGTAAATTGCCGCTCTCGCAGTAAGACTACCACTGCCCCTAGGGTAAGATTACTTTATTGTTGTTGTTGTTTCGTGCAATGCAATCGCCGACGCTGCGGTCAAAACGCGCTCGTACTTTGTTTGATGCCGTTATACAACGATCGCTTGATGAATCATAAAAAAAAAAACACGAGACTCCAAGCAGTAAAAGCAGGCGAGCAGCAAAATGAGAAAATCAACCACGCTTGATGCACTTGGCTGCAGAGATATAAGAGAAGCTGTAACGATGAGGCAATATGTTTGGGGCCACCACTCCACGTGACGTGCTGGCGAGGTTTGTTCGATGGAAGCAATGCAGCACGTCAAAGTTACTCAAAGGCCTGCTCTTGCTGGGAGTTGGAGTTCTGTTTATGGCCGGCACGATCGGAGATCAATGTTCAGAATGGAGAAGTTGCGTAAGGACTCCAGTATGGTAACTGGAGGAGGAGGAGGAGTAGTGTTCAATTGGAAAGCTAATCTTACCATTATAGCGGGCTTCACACGACCGAGTGCGCGATCAGCAGATGATGGGTTCGTCTCGGGAGAGAGAAAGAGGTTACCCCAAAACGGAATGATCGACTTGCCGACCGTGGACAGAGCAACAGTTTTCAAGCGATACCGATTCTGAGTTCCTACATTCGGGCCTGCATATCAAGTAGGTGTGCCCTGACAATGTCCATTTAGTCGATCAACGGTATCGAAAAGAGTTCAACACACACTGCAAACCAAAAAAAAGTATAGAGAGAAAAAACCTCAGAAACTGGTCTTCTCAATTGCTGCCAATGGCCCCTTTCGGGCACTGGCAGGGGTTCTTTTGTGTCCAGGTTTTCTTCGTTTGCCATCCATTCTCTATCTGCCCCAAGATCACTATCTCCACCTTCTCATGACTCACCAATTATCGCGTTCGATTCGGTTCCACTCAGCTGCAGTGTACCACCACCGGCAGGAATAGCCCTCCAGCATAAGATGATCGACCAAGAACAAAGCATTAGAATGCACGAGCGGTCCGGGGGTATGGTTTCTTTTTTGCTCCCCTCGCAGAGTAGTGGCATCGATTGAGTCTTTTTGAGTGGAAAAAGTTCCGCAAACACGCACCAAAGAAAGTTCAACGTGCCTGGGCGATGTTGATGGTACGATGCATCCCAACTGGATTGTGGTGGGTATGGACTAGAGGTTGGATGTCGATCACCTTAGGCCCCCATGGTGGTCCACCGGTAATTGTGGTGCGCGGTAATAATCGATGTTGGTTCCTTTGTTATTGGAGGAAATGGCAGCACAAAACTGACTACTATTGTGGTTGGAAAGGTTTCGGAATTCTTTCGGTTGGTTGAATAGATGTTGTGTTCAACTTTTCTGGACCATGTTGATCGATTAACATGGCAATAAAAGGCAGCTCTTGAAAAGAGAAATGCATGGTATCATGTTATCGATTATAGCGATAACATCTAAGGTCTATTGAAGCAAATTTTAAAATACCTTTTGCAAGAGAACAATTCCTGCCGCATGAATTTTCATGCTGCTCCATGCCGAATGTGCACGTTGTATGCTTAAAATGCCGGAAGCATTTGTTCCTCAAACCCGTTTCGGCACGCCAGAGAACCTTTACACTTCCAAACGCCGAATGTCGGACGTCAAAACATCACCAGCACCGAAACTAGCCACATTACGATGCCCTAAGCGTGCCCGTGCCAGGTACGCAAGAAGGTTCAATATTCTTAAGCAAGGTTGTAAACAATTTAGAGCGAACAAGATTAAATAACCGACCGAGAACCTTCGCACTGTCGGTCCGTTGAATTTGAAGAAAGAACACGCCGTTTGTCGAGTTTCGTCGACCGTTTCCAGCCCGCTACTTTATCTGCGCTTTGTGAAACCATTCGCAAATCGGCAGCTTCCTAACGCAGCGTCTACCTGCGGAGATTAGACAGCGTTAGACAGGAAAACCTTGAATCACAGCACACCATCACAGTGGGAATCGGTCTTGCTGGGAGCGTAGCAGAGAGAGAAAGAGAGGGTCTGCGAGGATCGTTGAGGTGGTATGATTCAGTTCGCACGGTTAGCCTCACGTTTTCTGTTCAATGGGGACAGGGTTTTAGGGGTTTATTTTGGTTAGAAAAGCATTGATCATTAGAATAAATTTATACAGAGATTAGTGAACGGTTTTTAAGAATATTGGTAGTATTCATGACACCAAAATATAAAAAAATTAAAAATTGGTATTAAAAAATATAATAATGAAACAGCCATAGTTTCATAATCACTATCGGTGTAGAGATGAATTATGCGTATTGTATAATATTTAACGAACTTCTAATATAAAAATATTATGATGTAAAATATATCGTTTTTTTTAAGAACAGACTGATCTTCTTCCTGAAAGATTACTGCCCATTTGATAAATATCTTCACTTGGTATTAAAATTATATACTTCTTGAAGTAAGAATCTTTACAAAATTTTAAGTTATCTTCAAAGTTTCCAGAAGATTATGTGGAATTCGAATAAAAAATGTACAAACTTCATTAGCTAATCAAATTTATCCGAGCTCAACAACAACAGAACATAAGACGGATGCACCAAGAACGACGCGATTTATACTGATTTGTTTTTAACAAACCACATTGTCAGTAGTTTTAGAACTAAGACTAGGGGGTTCCGGGGTACAGTCGTCAGCTCGTACGACTTATCAACATCCCTATCGTGGGTTCAAGCCTCATATAGATCCCCTTCCCCCCTTAGGAAGGACCAGTCGAAAGCCAGTAAAAGCTGGCATGACCAACTAAATAGAAGAAAAGTCGTGTTTTTATTATGTGAGGTTTGTTTTTTTTTCGAGTTATTTCTATTGTCTGTTGTAAATGGTAGGTTTATTTTGAAATAATTATCATAAGGTCCGGAGAGTTTGAGATTCATGTTATAAATTTCAACATGCTTTATTTATTTTATCTTTAAATACAATTTGGTCGAATTTTTTTAATGTCGTATTTAATCATATCTTAATAATAGGTCCAGATTAAATGATGTTCATGCGTTGCTCTGTGTTGAAAATTTCTAATAAAAAGTATTTGGTTTCCAAGATGCGATTGAAAGCTTCTTGCGATGACCACCAAACGTAGAGAAACCCTTTATGCCCCACGAATGTACACACATACAGCCGTAAGAGCGGGCATCTCGCTCGTATCTAGCCCCTTTTGAGAAGGCCCGTGCGACAGAAGGGTGAGCAAACCTTTCTCGCAAAGTAGGCAATGACCGTAGTACATGCGGCCGCGAGAGCTGTGTTGTCAATGGATTCGTGTGTTGGAAGCTGGTCCCTAAGGGATGCCAAGAAGGTCGGTGTGGTAGTGGCTTGGGGAGGGATTTCAGATCAGCTCGCACAGTCCGTGCGCACCACACCGGTGAGTGTGCATTCGTGTGCGTGTGTCGTAATGTCGGCCCAACAGGTCACCTCGGAGAAGAGTGTGAGCAAGCAAACGAGCGAGCGAGCGAGCGAACGGGCGAGCGTGTTGAGCTGGTAGCGCAGGTTTTTTTCTTAGTTTCTCCCCATCACTCAACGGCGCAAGTCCGGCGCACTGTTGGTTCGTTGCGTTACCGTGCGTGCGTACGGGTTTCTCCTTCACGGCATCGAAAGGTGTTCGCTGCACAGTGTTTTCGCGGTTTCTCGAAGCTTAAATTGCATAGCAGTAGGGGATTACTTTATTGTTGCCCTCTTTTCAAAACGCGTGTGCTGGTGTGCTTTCGCGGATTTGTGACAAAATTTCACCAAAAAACTGCCGAAAAGCTTTTTCTGTGTAAGTTTCATTCGTGTCGATCGTCATCAGTGCCATTGGTGCAAATTAATTGCATCGTGAGCTGACCGCTTTTTTCTGTGTGTATTTTTTTTTAGTGCAGTGCAAGTGGTGATGGTGTTAGTACTTTGTACCGCTGGTTTGTGCTTACTCAACCTCCCTCAACGGTGGTTGTTGTTGTGCTGGGGCTTCTCAGAGGGGGCACACAGGGGGGAATGGGGCCGCTTAAAAACCACCCCATTCCATACGAATGGTTCGGTCACCGGCACAGGAAAGCTCCGTCACTCCATCAGCAGTATGTGTTTGTTCCATTTTATCGGGCTTTTTGAGTTCGTTTCGTTCCATTCCGTACGCTCCGTTCGGACTCGAACCGGCCTGGCGGAACGTGTGTGATCTTGTTACCTTCATTTTTCTCATTTCTTTGCTCATCTTGCTGCTGCTGCTGCTGCTGCTGCTGAAGAAGAAGATGATGATGATGATGCTGCTGTTTATGTTTTAGCTTTTCTTCTTCCATTTGTGCCTTCCCTACCGGGGTGCGTTCTTCTTATCAACCGGTTGTTTCGGGCTATTGCGTTTCTCTGCTTGCCTTTTGCTAAAGGTTTGTTTTAGTCTTGCTGCCCGTTGCCATTCTTTTGTTTCTATCGCACTTTTCCTTCGGTCGGTGTTGTGTATTTGTGTGGTTCTTTTTTCTTTCATTTTCTTCGATGTTTTCCATCGGTGTAGCGTGTTTGCTACCTCGCCCGATGCTCATTTTCTAACATGTTCTTGTTTTTTCTCTCTCCTCCTCTCGGCCGTACCGAAGCCAAAGAAAGGCTAACAAGTTACCTTCTTGCTTTGCTTTCGATTCTTTGCTGTCCTGTGTTATTTTTGTGCTTCCTCTTTGGATTCCCTTTTTTTCACCATTTATTTTTTTCGAGATCATTTTCCTGCCTGATGTTGCCTGCTGCACTCGGTTTACTGCTATTTGGGCCAGATTTTCTGTTTTCCGTTTTCGCCTCTCGATTCATACGCTTTGGTGCTTTGATTTCACCTTTTCTTTATTCTGTTTCGTTCCTCTTACCCATTGGTTCATTGTTATGTTTCGAATCTCTCTCTTTCTCTCTCGCTCGGACATGCTGCATTTAAAATCTATCTTCTTTTCATTTGTTTTGTCATGTTTCTCGATCCGCCGCTGTGTATTTCTAAGCTTTGGGGGCTTTGTTTTCTCGAAGCTTCGCTTAAGGTGCAAATAGCGATGGTGCAGACGGGCAAAATTTTCTTGGAAATGCATCAAAATGTGCATCTGCTTTCGGTAGAAACTGTGAAGCGTAGCATTTGCAAAAACAGACATACCATGTTTGAAAGGAAGGTGATTGATTACGAGCCTGAAATTAATTCAGATTCATTCATCAATCGTACCAGCACCGAAAAAAAAAACATTCAAACTAGTGTGGAAGAACGATAAGACAGGAAGTGACATTCCACCCTCGTGAATCTTCAGCCGAAAACGCAATCCCGAGTGTTTGCGACCGAAGCGGTCCCCTTTCTCTGTACGTGAAGGAATATTAATTTTGTCTCACGGTCCTGCTGCCATCGAGATCCATCCATTGGCTTCTGATGCACCGTCGGCTCGAGCCCGTCAGCTGTGTGTTGCAGCAGCGGCTGAAAGGGTCTTTTTTCGGTTGCTGTTCCGCATCGGTGGGAAAAAAGCGAGGCCCAAACCACCCGTGGCAGCCGTGTTTTATCTTTCCCAACCCTACCGCACGCACACACACACGCACTGGGAGTGGGAACTTAGTGCGAAGAAACGGGGGACGTCATGGGAACACGCCCGTGATGATGGAATTTTATTCGCTAGGGTGCGTTTTGCGGCACCATAGTCCGCTCATTGAATGCATCGGCACACACACACACACACACTCACAAACACAAAGGGAAGGGGAGCTTTTATTTTGGTTTTGGAAAGGGGTATGGCGCACACCACCGAAAATGGGCGTCATTATTGCATACACAGCACGGGGCAGCGTAGTAGCAGCAAAGCGGTGGTCGCGATAAGCGCAAGTGCCGTCCCTTCCTGTTTTACCTGTTATCAGCTGGCCGCAAAAACCAGCGTACCGGCAAAGGCCTGGTAGACAAGCGGCAACACGCAGCAAAACATGACTTGTGATTGCTTCCAACAAGCTTCAACTTAAACAGTTGTCGACTGAAAAGCGAGTCGCGGTGGTCCTTTTCGCGCTTTGTTTACGGCCTGACAAGATCACGCGTTTGTGCTTGCGTCCCGGTGAAAATAGTTCGCGGAATAAGTGCGTCTACTAAGCGTTGTCCAAGCATCGATCACGTCAAACAAATTAATCCTCTCCCAAATGTTTAACTCTCCCAAATGTTTAATATTGTTCTTTTGTTTCTTTTTTCCCCCGTGTAGGTGATTTCATCCATAAATCCCTCCTGTAAATTAGAATCACCGCCTTTGCTGATTGTGCTCTCAGTTCTCAAAAATAACTGCAGCCATAAAATAGAGCGAATCTTTGCGAATGCAAGTGCAAAAATTAGGGTTGTTCCGGCTTCAATTCTCTCCTGTGTTGATGTGTGTCTGTGTATTATAAGTGAACGTGTTGCACCACCTAGTGTACGTGTTGGTGAGTGAATTTTTCCAGTAATCAATTACTCCGCTCACACAGGGAGGCAAAATTGTATCGCGATAACAAGCCGCGAGTGCAGTAAAAGTAGCAAAAAAAAGGAAAAGAGCATCGACACCAATCACTCAATCTTTCCCAGTGCAAAAGCGGAAGCAAGTGAAGCAAGAAGCTTTTCCCCGTTCATTACTGCGCTGGTACCTGTGCGTGTGTACGTTTGTATGTGTGCGTGGTGGTGTAAAGGTGTTTGAAGGAAATTAAACCTTTCGCTCGGCAGTGATCAAAGTGAGCAAAGAAGAAGAGGAGGGAAAAAAAGAAAAAAAAACGGGAAGCGGAAAATTCAGTGACCGGAACGGGATCGGAAGTACCGGAATTGCAATATCGCTGCTGGTGAAGGTGGGCAATACGCGCGAACGGTTCTTCCGTTTTGGAGTGAATTGATTTTTACTGTCTATTTTTTCTGTGTGTGTGTGTGCGCGTGTGTTGAATCTGTGGGCAGTGTAAAATGCATCGACCCTGTGCGTGTTACACTCACCGTATCGAGGTGATTGATTTCTATTCAAATTAGTGAGAGAGGTTGCAAAACAAAAAAAAGCTAAACCAAAAGCCGTTGAATTGTTCAAAGTGTTAAATAGAAAATTGAATTAAACAACAAAAAAACGCGTGTCCCTTGCTTGGTGCAACACCCTTTGCTCTACGTGTGCACCATTTAAATGCCACCACAGATACTGCCACAGATACTGGGCAGCAGCGGCAGCACCAGCTCGAAGATGCAGTCCCGCGACCATCCGTTTAACCGATCAACCCGGCCGCTGCTCGAGCGGCGGGCCCAGCCGCAGGTGGTCAGCACCAAGAAGCAGTACCAGTACGGGGCCGGCTCGACCCAGCAGCCGACGGTACCGACGCGCGGCTACAACGACTTTAACCTGATCAGCCGCCAGTACGAAACGTGGAACTCGAACCACTCGCACAAGGGCTACCCGTACGGCAGTCCGCCGTCGCCGACACACGATTTTCAGTTTTCCGACATCGAAGGGCCGCAGCGGACGCAGCACCACCAGCGCACCGTGCACCAGTACACGGTGAACAGCAACAACAGCGATGACGACGACGATGACGACTACGACGAGCTGGTGTACCATCACAATCAGCTTAACGTCGCGTCGAGCGGAACACCGGCCGGGCTGAAGGTGGCCAATCAGCAGCTGCGCCGGCGGCTGCTCGATGCAGCGTCCCCGACACCGCCCGTACCGCCGCAGCGGACGGGCGTGCACAAGACGCCGCCGCCGCCACCGTCACGCGGCCGCACCACGGACCCCGCAGCTCCAGCGATCGCCCCGGCCGACCTGGACGGGCCGTTCGTGTTCGGCGTGCATCATCCCAACACGTTCACGCCGGCGTACGGTGCCAAGGCGACACTGTACGGAACCGGGGCGACGACACTCGGCGGCAAGGATGCAAAGGATGCGCTGCACTCCAGTCCCGACACGAGCCAGGTAGGTCTGGCAGCCGTCTGGCAGCGGGTGGGTGGTTTACCTGCGGATGGGTTTGAGTTGTTTGATTCGCTTACGTCTCGAAGGCGGTCCGGTGGGTTGGACGGTATGATTTCCAAAGTTTGGTAAACTGCTACGGTCGCCCAATCCTGATTCAGAGTCGGCTCGGCGTGTCCTGCAATCGAACACACGTTAGCTCTTGGCGGGTAGCGTACCCGGGCCGTCTTTATACGGGTTCGCTTGTTATGGGGGATGTGGCAAACGACAACTTCTGCAAACAAAGTAATCACTCTTAAGACTTGCGGGTACCCGCACATATCCGTACCTGCTAGTTAGCGCAGGTACGAGTGGCAAAACTTTGGCAAAAACACGCGACAAGACGTTCTGTGAGAATGTCAGAAAGCTGATGCCTTCGATATTATCAAGTTTGCATAAACCGTAGTCGCGTGATGTTTTTGGCGATGGAAATCACTATCGACAGCGGAGTGGAAAGCCACCAATTCAAGAAATGATTTTTGGGAAGGGAAATGGTTCTTCACGCGCGCGTTGGCTTGCCTAAGAGGACAAGCAAACGTACCTTTACCTCAGTACCGTGTGTACAATAATTTATGAGGGTTGACTGGTTGGATATTCACCCAACCCAATCGTGGAATGTGAAGAGGAGCTCGGTCGTGAATACACCCTTTCCAGTGTGTGCTGTTGGTTTTCTATTCTTTCTGCACAGCTTTGGGAACGTTTCGGTTGCGGCTGACTGCACGGCAAAATTGTCCTCGTCCCTCGTTTGTGTCCAACAAGAAAGAGAAGCATCGAAGGTACGCATTTCTACCGTCGGAATTGTGTTTGTTCTTCCCAGTTTCGGGAGTTTCTATTTTATGGCGGGAGAAATCTCTCACAATTTTACATCCACCTTTGCAACGTCACTGCGTTAGGGTTCGCCCTCGTTTAATAATCCATGCCGTGTGTGTGTGTTGTTTGCATAGTGAAACAATTCTACCATGGGAATGCAGCAGCAAAGCAATTCCAGGTAGGTAAAAGGTGCGCTAATGTGCTGTAATTGAATTTAATGGTGAATATCTAATGCACCAATCTTGAATGCAATAACTCGCAGGACGAGGGGGGTTTTGGGTGCAGGACACACAATGCAACCGGTGCTGCACGATGCTGATGTTCCAGACACTATCCTCTGCTTCCGGTGCGGCTTATTTTTAGCTATTCTTATCGTGTTGAGTCACGAGCCATCGATGTCGGCAGGCAACGCCGGGTTTGGCGGCCAACCATTGCGACACTGTGTGCAAAATGTAAAGATATCACGTCCGACGCTCTTATCTGGTCGAGGCCGCAACTGCACGCTGCTTGATTATGACGTTTTATGATACTGAGTCTGAGTGTATGGCTGTGTGTGTGTGTGTGTTATCGATGCAGTTGGCCATATTCGTTAGGCGAGAGTTTTTGTTTTTTTTTTTTATTTGCTCCTGCTTGGCTCGTGGTGTGTTTTGTGTCCCATCTACGTATCAACTCTTTGCATTGTCCACTTCACAGCCCGGGTTATTGCTAGAAAGGTGCAATTTACCGATTAGCTTCTGTGCGTTGATTGTCAAATTAGCGCTGGAAGTGTTGATTGGTGGATCTGACGAGCCTGGTCATGCCATTCCCATGGCCGTATCGTCAAGCGCTACCAATAAAGTGATAGGAATCTTTTTGGTTCCATAAAAATGTGGCAATATGTGAACAGGAGTAGTCCTCCGTCAATTGAAACATTGAATGTTGTTGTAGAAATTAAGTATGGAGGTAAATTTTACATAGAAAGTACTTACACGGAAAGATGAAAGAAACCGACTAAAAGATAGACTAAGATAGGGTACAAAGTACAAAGTGGTCTTCCGTGCAAAAACGATTCTTCTTTTGCTACTTTTATGAGAAACTCAAACGTCTAGACGGGTCCCAACCTTCCTGGAGGCATATGTTTACATGAGCAAAATAATGCTACAGGCTTATTCGTGCGGCCCAGGGCACATAGTTCCAATTGGCAACTGCGAACGAGAAACACGCGGTGTTTGCCAAGCCGGCATATCGAGTCAGGTGCAGCTGGGCGTTTTGCGTTAACGTTTAACGTTTAGTGAATGAAATCGCTGTTTTTGCTTTGCCCACTAGCCCCCTCACCCCTCCGAACAGGGAAACGATCGGGGTATGTTTGCTCCGTCGAATATTTTATCACCTTTATCTTGAACGCAACGGTTTGCTTTCGGTAGCTGCCAATTGCGCTAGGCAAACATGCGTGCGTGAATGGTAAGGTGTTACCCAGTCGCTTGCAACAGTGTCTGATTGCAAAAAAGGTAAACGGTGATCGTGGTTTCTGCGATATTGCTTGTTTGTTCAAGCAAAATGTATGTGTTTGTGCTGTTTTCAAGAAGGTGAGAAGTTGCAGGTTCCAGAATGGTTTGCAGCATCTACCCGTTTGATAGCAGTTTGAGAATGAAAAGTTCCAGTGACTTTCATCGCTGGAAGAGGTGAGATGTGCTGAAGAAAAATTAATAAGTGAAACAGTTGGAAGATTATAATTTCAATTCCGAATCACATCACATGTTCTTACGAAACGTTGTAAATGAGCACGAAACGATCGCATTATTTATTTATGCTCTTTATGTGTAACGTGACTGTCTCAGATGACAATCAAATATTATCACAAGCTCTCATGTTTTCTGTGACCATGAAATGGCTCCCTTTCTCTGCCCTTCCTGTGCGACTGTTCAACTTCACCGACTGTAATGAGCTGAAGAAGTTTGCTCTCACTTGAGAAATTTAATTCATTTGAGCATCGCCTCAAAGTGGCACCAGCAGCACCATGTGGTTCTGGCGAGGGTGTTACACGGGAGGCGCACCAAAAAGCACCTTGTTTGTTATGCTAATTCGTCGCTTAACCGAACTTTAGCACCATGTATCGAGGCACAGCGGATGCAGACGGATCTTTATCTTGACGGGTTTTTGTGTTTACGTTACACAACATCATTTGTCACGCGGCGCTTGTGTGTTGATGTCAAGTAATCGGTAAACCACAGATCCTCCAAAAACTCCGAGATTTTGTAGCAACGCTGGCAGGAAACGCAAGGCAGCCCCACACATGTTGTTGCCCCACATAGCGCACGGTACATCGTTTAAGGGGAGGGTCATGTATGCTGTGCCGAGCCACTTTACCGGCGTGCCACACGCCACGGGCAGGCAAACCGCTTCCTGGCACTGTGTAGAACAATTTAATTAAAATCATTGAAAATTCAATACAACGTGTGCTTTTCTTGTGCAGGCTGCAGGACGCGTGTTTTCGCGGTCGACACTCAACCATTCCGGGCCCAGGCTCCGTTAATTATGCTTTATTCGCTCCCTTGTTGCTACCACCTTGAAGGGAAAGCGGAAAACTTTTGCACACACACACACACATACATCTACACTTGCTTCACCAACCACACACACAATTTGTGCGTAATGAAGGCAACAATGAGCGTCCCACTAGTTAGGCCGTAGGATAGGGTGTTGTGCATGATTTGTGTGTGTGGGTTTGCGCTTCCGCCGACACGCTTAATGGGGTGGTTTTGTGTGCTGTTTTGAATTGCTCAAGGACGAGTTGTACCGGTTGCATACCTTTCAGGCGCCTTGAATTACTTTCAGGGCAAGTCGCAAGCCGAGCAGCAAACCGCACAGACGGAAACACGAAGCAATCCTTAAGAGTGGCCGCCCGCGTTGGACGTTGTTGAGCACGATCCGCCGCGTGTGCAGAAGGGTTTGGCAATAAAGCACACCGTACAGCAGCAAAGCTCAAGAAGCAGTAGGAACGCTTCTGTGCGAGAAGTACGGCACGTACGAGACAGCGGTTCTGCGGCCGGTGCTGGGGATCGTACTGCTTACGGGAGCGTGAGAAAGCTGCTGACAGGCTGTTTGCATCCTGCCATGGCCTGCCATTGTTCTATAGCTTCCTATTCATCTGTTGGTCACGGAGTGTGGTGCTGTTTTTAATTTTTCCTTTTTTTTCTTTGGGGGGAATGAAAGGCTGATGAGCAGCCGCACGGAACCACTTTTGATTTGCATAAGAAATTAAGCGACTGACGTTGACGGCAGTCGTTCACTGGGCGAAAAGCCTAGGCACATTTTATCCACAGCAATGCGCCAGAAACGTAGTCAAACGGAGTTTGTGCTCGTCTGGCACATGATCTTTCCAGCGAGTCAAAAAAATGGCATGACAAAAAACACCAAAAAAGCGCTGAGAAAAAGCTTCAACGCAGTTGGGAACCAAAGAGACATATGACTCGCCCCTATCGATGATATGAATTTCCATACGGACATGTTGCTGCCTTCGTTGAGCACTTTAAGAGTGATAGTGGGGGTGTGGATGGGGGGCAACTAATTTCCGATAGCGGAATCGAGGTTACCGTACTGACAACCTGTGCGGTAATTAGACGGTTGCTGCCGATCGTCCGAAACGATGCTGCGAGCTGGATGATTGACGCTGCGAAAACCAACGCGGTTTGAGGTCGACGATTGGAAGCATTTCAGATGAAAGTGTGAGTGTGTGCGTGGGGTAAGTGTGCCACGAAGGCTGGGGTAGGGAGTTTTCGCCACACATACGCCCCGACACGTGTGCCTGACACGGTCCAATTCGTGGTTTCGATGCGTTTTTAACACCGCACAACCGCAACCGTCCGTACACGGAGGCATAGTTTTGCAACATTGGTTGAAATGGTTGTTTTGTTTTTTCCTTCTTCTTTTATTTTTTGTCAAACCCCTTCAGGCACGACAAATTCAATTTCAGCCAAATGCATCAGGTTATTGAATGTTGTGATGGGTTTACTGCAGCATGTGAATGAGGGTATTAATTAGCTTATTGTCGGAAAACATTAAGCTGATTGTGGTTGATTTGGTTGCTGTATATGGCTTGTCAGAATCGCATATTCAGTAAATGCTGCAAATGATAAAAGTCGTTTGTACTAATTCCCAACCCTAATGTACAGTATTTGTGTTTTACTTTAGAGAGATATCTGTGCAATTAAGGTATCGTTTTTTATAGTTTTTATTCAAAATCATCAAAGGGTTCATGATTAGAAATAATCATGTAATGAAAATCATTTAATAACTGTTATTATTTCAACAATTATTTCATTCCTACAAGCTATTATTTTTATCTTTATTATTATTTATTATTTTTACCTTTCATAGAGTAAAACAGGCCGGTCTCATGGTACAGTCGTCAACTCGCACGACTTAACAAAATGCCCGTCATGGGTTCAAGCCCCAAATAGACCGTGCCGCCATACGTAGGACTGACTATCCTGCTATGGGGGGAAAATCAATAAGTCACTGAAAGCCAACCCCACAAGTGTGTTGGCAGGCCTTGACCGGCATCGATTGTTGAGCCAAAGAAGAAAGAGAAGAAGAGTAAAACACTACCTCAAATGTACGGAGTAGATTTAGCAACATTTGAATTTTCAGTTTTGTTCAATCATAACAGCATCTATCAAAGTTTCTGCTTGTATATTAACGCCATAAAATGTGATACGTTGTTCTGTAAATAAACAGGAAACAAACGCGCAACAATCAGCGCGTACTTTCGCTTTTTTAGAATGGCGCAGGAAAAAGCAACAATCACTACGAAATAATGAGCAGAAAAATGCGTTCTACAAAAAAGCAAAGAAAAGGAACAATACCTTAACGATTGCTGACTTTCGCAAACGAGATCAATTCAATTGTGGCGTTAATGATGATAATCTCATTTGCTTAGAATTTAATTCCCCCACAATGAGAAGGTTCGTTTGAGGCTGACGGAAATCAACCCATCGAGAGAACCAGAACTCCAGACGAGACGCTTGCAAAAATGAAGCCAGCAAAAATGAAAGGGATAAGAGAGGGAGAGACAGAGAGCGAAAGTGACAGAGGGAAAGAAGTTTAGATCGTTTTTTACGGTTTCCTGACTTGGCCTGGCTACAACCTGGCATGGTGGTTGTAGTCTTTTTGGAAGTCAGATGTTAGATCTCTGCTTTAGAAGCCACTTAAGAATAAAGGATATTCCTTGCTGCGTACACGTAACACGGCGAATGCTGAAAACCCATGCCCGGAGGGTGCTCTTTCCCACCAAAACATTGGGCCAAACTTCCATCTCTCCTGACCGTTATTGCGTGCCGACTAGCACCAAACCGCAACACACTTCCTGAGGCGATTGGTACACTTTGCTACTTTTCGTTTTTCAATTTTTCGACCAACACCGATGCCAAGCTTCCCCGGCATCCGGTTCGAAGGACCAAAGCGCTCTTTGCCACGGCGCGAATACCCCAGGGGTAGAATTCCTCACAGTGCTTTTTGACCCGATCAGTGTGCGTGTTTGTGTGTGTGAGAGAGTGTGTATGTACGGTAGCTTTAACTAGTTAAACCACCGAGCTTTTATTATTTCATCGTACCTCGAAAAATTTGCTACGGATGATCACCAACCATCATCCCGGAGATTGCCCGGAGGGTAGTTTACGGTGGCGCAAGCTCAGCGCTTGGCAAATGAGTTCATATTTATGGGCAAGAGCGTTCCGTGCTCGTGAGGTCTGTGTCAGCAGAAAGCGACTCGTAGCGATGAGGTTGGAAGATTGAAGATTGGAACTTGGTGCTGGATGGAAGGGAGCGGCAGGGAGAAAGAATGAACTGTCTGTGATATGGAAAGGTGCGTCCGGAAGCAGCAGCAAGGCAAGAAAAATGGTTGTACCCCTGGTAGTGGTGGTGGTAGTGATGGTGCTGGTGGAACTCGTTGTTGCGAAAGTAATTTTTATAATCTGATTAAAGTCTCTTCTGCCACACTGCGCTGCTTACACCACCCTACCCGTACCCAGAGTTTGGCGAGTCTGCTAAGCTGCTGGCGGGACTCGAAAGAAGCTCGACGTGAACAGTGCTAAAGAAACTTCTTTCTTATCCCGATGATAAAACGACCACCCCATCGCACTTTACCAGCGCGAGACTTCCATCGCGGGGGGGGGGGGGTTTGGTCGTGCACATCGGCACAACCTCTTCGTTTGTTGCTTTATCTCTACCCCCTCCCGTGGGGATTCTTATTCTTATATACCCTTCCAGCGCTGGTCTGTTACATATTACAGTCTATTGCATACCGCACGTTTTATTTTCTCCTTTTGGCTTCCAAACGACGGTGCGCAGCGGTGTTTATGAAGCAGCTATGCTCCAATTTCTATTTCACATTCACCTTCCCCTAAACGCTCCTTTCATACCGCAAATGCGCGAGTAATCGTAAAATGCGCCAACCGAGTGATAATAGTTATCACAGTTTAAGATGTTTAGACACTAAGAGGATTAGGGTACAAGTGTTTTGGGCCCCGTTCGTCCCCTATCCTCACGGCCCTGTAATAAAGCCGTAGGCAAACATGAACCGTGATTGAAGTTGTGGTTTAACGTATTTTCTATCATGTTTTTTGGCGATGTTCTACCAATGTGTGCTGTAAAATCGAATACAGCTATAGTAGGCTGCTGCTGTGTGCGGTCAACCTTACATCATTTAGCGGTGTGCGGGGCAGCATCAACATCTTTGGCTGCTTCCGGCCGTTCTGGGATGCTCCGAGCTTTTAAGCAGATTATTTTCCAACCAGAACAAAACGCCAGTAAGCTTCCAGCCACCGCTATCCACATTCGGTTCCATTATTTAGGCCGCGTACCGTGACGGTCGGTAAGCGGGAAACCAAAGGTCAAATGTTAATCGCAACCAGGGAATGGTGGCTTTTGAGAGATTGTTTCTCCGTCTCCCAGTGCCACAATCTGGCAACCCTGTATATGATGGGGGGAAAAGAACTGCATGAAATCTCATTCATGCCTCACCACTACCTGTTCCTCTGCGTCCAGTGTGCTGGTAGCCGTTGTTCGTTACCGTACGCTACCATTTCTCCAGTTCGAGGGTGGTTGAGAACCGGTTTTTTGAATATCAAAAGCTCGTGAATAGAGCGCCGAACGGCCATCTTGCAGGTGGTTGGCAGGTTTTCGTTGTTTCGTGCGAATAGCGGTAGTCGCGACGACGCCATCTCAAGGCAAACGCAAAACGGTCGATGGGTTACAAACTTATCTTGCTTTTGGTATATATTTTTTGCATTAACACTATGGAAGGAAGTGTTTCGTAGTGTGTGGGCACATTTTTGAGGGTGTAAAAAAGTCTAGGTTCATCACGTGCAATACTCGATCAGTAATCGTGCGTGAACAATCTACCTTACAAATCGTTTTAACCCAACATTCTACTTATTTTTCTTTGCGAACGATGCGCAAAATACATTCAAACAGATAGATGTTGTCAGACTTTTGTAGTATTATTCAGAAATTCTACCCTAGAAACGCGTCTGCTTCTTCCCCGCTGCTGGACGATATTTTGATACATGATAGTAACTGCTCCACTCATCCTGGTATTTTCATAAAAATGGTAAAGATAGAAGCAAACAATCTCCCTATCACTGCGGCATCTCGTTTTTGATGACAGTGTCTACCGAGCGAGTTGTTTCCCTCGTCAATTTTGCGAACAAAACGTGGGAAGACGGTAACACATAAATACCCAAAGGCAGAAAGAGTTTTTCAAGAGCATTCAACTGGTGCTGAAAAGATCTGAGAGCTGTTGGGCCGTTGCTAAACACGTGTCAATTCGTACGTCTATACATGAATCATTTTAGATGGAGTGTATACTCATGCACTACGAGAGCGAATATTCGATTTCATGCGAAATTCTTCGCTCGATGAACGCGTTTTTATGGTTGCTTGAGTGAAGCATTCTGAGAATTATATGTGTATATTTGTGCGCTTGTATAATTACTGTAGCATGCTGCTTGAAGTGTGATAACTTGCATTAAACGTGCCTACATGCTACATGAAGAGTAAGTTTATAGATAACTTCCGCGATACACGATGGTTGGCAATACAATCGTTCTATTCAATGCCATCTGTAATCTCAAATAAAACTCATCTGCAAAAGATTCTTAGAAAGATATCAGGAACACCACTGTACCACTTTTTGTCACTGAGCGTTCATAAGGTGTCAATGTTGGTTGATGCGAAGCAAAATCCTTGGAGCAAATAAATTCCTGGAATGCAAAAGTTTAACCTTTTCAAGTCTATTTGCAGCGACCTAACAAATCTGGGAGCAAATTCTTGAGAAACGTTGTGCTATTCTTTTCCATTCCTGGTAACGGGTTTTAATATCGTCTTTGATTGGGCTTTTGAATTTTACCTTTTCCACACAAGTAGGAGCGAATTCACAGGAGTTAGTTTTTTTTCAGCTTCGGGTGCAGTTGCTGCACTAGGCTCTCTGTATTTGCCTTCGAATGAAAATTTTCAGCAAACTCCACCAAGATATTCACACCGAAGGATTTGAGTAGCAAAGCTACATTTTCTTGTTTTATTCATGTTCGTGTTCCGTACTAAATTCGCATGCAGTGCTCTTTGCGAGCATAAATTCTCGACTCGGAGGCAATTTGTGTTATGCACATGCAGGCGGCAAGGCGCCAACGAATGCAGCTTCAGCTGGGAGAGTGCGTTTTTCATATACGAATGATCATTGTCAGCTTGACAAAATCCGAAAAAACGGGGAGCACATAGCGGAGTCGTTTAGTTTAAGGCAACCGGATCCTTTCTAAATAATTACCACCATTTTCGAACGACAGCCTGTCTGTGGTTTCTGGCCGGTATGGGGGTTGCTCCCGCTACGTATGCTACGACGCTTTTGAGTTTCATGCTTCACACTCGGATGAAACCGTTTGAATGGGGGAGCAAATGTTCAACGAAGCAAAAGATGAGGGTGCAGGAATAGTAAAAAAATGTATCTCACTGAAGAAATGTCTACCAATGGTGGTGTTAGTGGGACTGTGGAGTTTGCTTTTTACGATGCAAAATTATGATTTTCATAATTATCGTCAGATCTTGTTATACGTATATGTGGTCTCGGGTAATATGAACTCAGTTTGTGTTATTTAACAATCACTACGAGCTGTTATTAATATCACTACGAGGAAAAGTAAAAAGCTAAAAGTAAAAAGACGTATAATGTTTTTTCCTTTTAGTTTAATAAACTACAGGAACTACGATATGCTATTTTACACTTTGCTTACCTCTAATAAACTTCCTTCTCAATACGATCTGAGGTAAACACATATCTGGTACTTACATCAACACCCCGTTCCCCGGCTAGGAAATGTACTGACCAACAGCACTCAGTGCACTCACATGAACGCAAGAACGGAAAACGGTGATACCCTTTACATGGTCAGAGCTTTCTTTCCACAACCATTCCAAAAGCTCAGAGGTTACAGCGAGCGACTAAGCTGAGCGTGGGGTGTGTTTTGTGTTGCTGCACCGATTCCTCTGAAATATACATGGAAGCATGCTGAGCTGCAATAGCTTATGAGCTTCGGCTCTTAATTATTACACTGGTGCCGTAGTTATGGGTGTGCTTTTGCTCTTGCATGATGAAGTGTGTGGCCGTCACACCGCACCGCCAGGCACTGATGCGTGGAACGATACTTAAAGTAAATGAAAAGGAGGAAAAGCACGAGAGTAGCTCGAGACTTTGTAGTTCTCAGCAGATGACTGTTGAGTAGGAATGTTGTTTGTGCTTCGTTAGCGGTTACACGGTGCTGTGAACCTGCAGAAAATGATTGGAAAGATGGATTTGTTTGGTTAATACTGCCTATTTGCTGGGAACTGGTTCTGGTTATAGTCGCTTATTTAGAAGAAAAAAGGGAAGAAAGAGAAAACAGAGACACGGAGATAAGTTTTAAGACAGAGTCCCAATTAAACTTGATATTATACAACTTATTGAATTGTGCAAGTGATTGTTGGTTGTTATTGTTCTATTATTCTAAGAGTATGTGCTCCAACCCATCAAGAAAACATCTTGCACAGAGTTTGAGTTAGTACGACTCTGTACAAACCGCTGGAACTAATTAGACCTAAGACTAATTTCGAAATGTTCTATTTGGTCTGTGCAAGGATCACGCACAGCTTGCCTCTTAGAAACGTTCCGTACCTGTTCATAATACAACGAGACGTCATTGAGTCAACAGCACGATGATTTCCACAGAAGCGAAGAACAGCGCCGTGGGGTGGATCTACTTGACAAACAAACTCGTTAACTGGATTACGGTGTACTTGTTACTGGTAGCGGGGATTAGTTATGCATCGTGCAAGGACTAGCATCATATGCGTTACTGCAACCTCTTTCGCTGTATCCAAAGGAAGCGCTGTCGGCACTGTGGATAAACTTCACTTACTAGGTCGTTTCAAACGCATCCTAGACCGGGTGTGGATCGTGTAGGTTAGTAGGTTGAGAAGCACGAGCCTTTTGAAAGGACTTTTCAAGGAAGTGGACGTGTGCCAGTGAGAGATGTGTGTGCAAAGAGGTATTGCAAAACTTTATTTCGTTCGTTTCATTCAAGGAATTGAGTTATGTACCAGTTATGATTAGGAATGAAAATGTGTGTAAGGAAATCTTTTGCGTGTACTCGATCTTATTTAAACAGTTATAAATGATTGTTCTCGAACAAACACAATCCACACGACGTGTGTGCTGCTTTTCAATAGAGCAAGACGTGTTGTTTTGTTTGTCAGTGTTTTAAATGAAGCATACAATCTTTTGTTGTAACGCAAATCCCGTCACGTTCCACACTGTCGCAAACGGTGGCATTTATCAGTTCTTGGTTGACTAGAGCAAAACAAAAACAAATTAAGACGAGCGAAAATCGAAAGCGCGTTCAGTTATCATTTAATCCCGTCTGTCGCCAACGGGCAAGGGCAAAACGTTTCGGGTTCCGTAACTCATTTCGATGCAGTACAGGCCACTGACTTTGGGTACACTTTAGGTGGTACGAGCCGATTGGACATTTAACGCAGTGAGGGTTGCATGGAGGTGGCTGTAACTTTGCGACACCGAAAACTAATGATGAATTTGTTCTTTTCTCTTGCAGCACAGCAGCGATATTAGCTCGTGCGAAAAATCACGGCGCGCACTGGTGAAGGAGAAGAAAAACTCCAAACGATCGAAAATCGGTAAGTAGCAAGAATGGGAGAGGGAAATGTAGGTTGTTAGGTTCTGCGATTGTCATGTGGCGAACGCTTTTGCGGCGAGTTTCGCAGTGGTGGAATGAGTTTTGTTGCAACTTTCTACTGGTTTGAAATGTTGTGGTTGCTGATAACGATTGCGTTGGACAAATTAAAATTTGAGGTGAGGTTTTTTTTTGTTTTCTAATTTGGTACCCTCGTTGGATGTTCCGATTGCGTTGGATGCAGGGTACTTGTTAACTGTTATATTCTTAATGGTTGAATGAGTGAAACATATAACTAATTTACTGATGACTATCTTAATCTTTTTTGAGTATCAGCATAAATATTAAGTCTATCAAGTATGCTTGATGACTTAAAAAAATTAAAAATTAAAAGCATTTATTTTTCAGTAAGCTTTTATGCCCTCTGGGCTGGCCTGGTGACTGGTGCTAATGGAGCGCGGGTAACGTAGCAGTTGGTCATTCGCAAACCATTTCTGTCCATTTCTACGGCAGAGAAAGTAAATAGATTTGTTGCACTTCATGCTTGCATATCCCCAAAAGGTGAGAGGGATTTACCGCTTGCATATCGGTCCGATCGATGTCCGCTCACCGGTAAAAGTGGGTTGCACCGTTGCAATTTATCACCCTTTTTGCCACACAAACTCTCGTTTGCGTCACCCAAATGATCGGCCGGCAACCGGCCGGGTGGAAGAAAATTGGACCGTTTTACTGGCAATGTTTTTTGTTGCTGTTGTTGTTTGTTTTACTTTAACGCGGCATGCTTCAAACGAAAGGCATAAATCAACCAGACATGGACATCGGTTGCACCCGGAAGCGGTACGGTACGCCGAACGCCGAGTCCCTGTTTATCTTTCGCACGAAGTGAAGAACACAAAACTGTTGCATGCCATTTTGTCTGCAGCCCTGTCCATCCTGCAGCGTGCATTCCGGCAGTCCGACTAGAGGATTGAGCTCTTTCGAGAAGCCGAATCGAATAATTCGTCTCTTTTCGATTGCGCTGCACCGGGGCACCGGGGCACAGCTGGACAGCGTACAGCCTAATCCCGTTCGTGGGACGGGAACGGTTCTCACCATGGTGTTAGATTGCGGGAAATCTTTGCCCGCGGGTATTTCGACCAAGCAGAAATGATCTGTGTGAAGGCGTAACCGGTAAGAATTAGTCCTCCGCCGGAAACGAATGCTGCGCAAAGCGGAAAGGTGAAGCAGGCTGGCAAAAAAAGGAAGGTCGAAATCAGAGATGGCAAAAATTAATCCAACAAAACAGCCGGGAACCCGTGTCGATTGTAATACCCATCGCCGGAAGTACGAAGGACGAGACTCATTATTAATTAAATGGCCGGTTTTGTGATAAACAGCAAGCTACGATGGTTGTGATTTTTTACTCGTTTATGCTTTGCTCTCTCCGTGGCCGTCTGGTGAGGAAAGGTAGGAAGATTCATCCTGGCCGGAAGTATCGGACTAATGAGGATGATTATTAGACGCGCCTTGGGCGAAAAGAAATGATTCCTTTTTCCATATTTTCCTTCACATTTTGTTGTGTGTATACATCATCGTCGTTATGCAAAAAAAAAACTAAAAAAAGGAGTTACGCACCGAAAAAGGGATCAGAAAATCAAAACGCACACCCGAAGGCAATAAGAATGGTTCGTGGAAAGAATGGAACAAAATACAACTTTTAATAACCCAAGTAAAGGTCACAGTGGCAGGGTTTTGTTGCATATCTGGACCGCTTTCTTTCGTTTTTTCGATCATAATCATCCTGTTTCGTCATTCGCCAGACGGTCGGATCAGATCGGGGCAAAATGTTACCAAAGAAAGAATGATTCGGTATGGCATTAAAAGATTTTCGTACGTTCGTTGCTGCATTACAAACTCTGGTGGGTATTTTGATGCCCCGTGGATGTGTGACTTGGTTTCACACGCTTTCTCCCAAAACTTACCCAAGAAAATTATGAAATAAGTATAAAAAAAATCCCCAGCACAATTGTTTCGCCCACAGCAGCAGCCGAGGTAGCATTTCCTTCCCGCTGGGATTGGGTTGGCCTTTGATTTTATGGTTTACTTTATCCGGCGGTCCGTATCCGGGCAACCTTTTCCCGATCGGTCTAGGGTCCAGTTTTCTTTCTTTTACTCATTCAGATTGTGCTCGCCATGTGGAAAACTCGTCGAAAGAATGTTCCCGCACTCGCCAGGGGCCAGTCGTCGATTGAAGTTGAGTATAGAGGTTAGATGTGTGTGTGTGTGTGTGTGTGTGTGTGTGTGTGTGTGTGTGTGTGTGTGCGTGAGAGTAAATCTTCTTCCTTTTTTATCATATTCCTCGAATTTCTCCGAAGGAAAGTAGTAGCCGGTTGGAAAATCTGCCCCCCAGTAACACCCACCATCCGGGCATAACCCGGGCACGGTCACAAATTACAGAATAATATTTATTGTCCCTTGTGCCGAAAGGATGAACTATATACTTTTGCAATCAACTCGCTGGGTGGCGGGAACGACAGCACGGGTTGCACATGAAATGGACCGTAGAATAAGTTGACCCTGAACGGACAGGTGGTGGAAGCAACACGAAACTGCTACCCAGGGACAGCGAAAAGGAAGCTCCTTTCTTCGCAAGTACTTGACAAAAAAAAGCGGCGTTTGTATTAAGAAAAGGGGAAACACATAAAATCAACTGGCGTAATGATTCGCCCCAGAAGGTTGGTTGGCAGCACGAGAGCGAAAACGAAAAAAAAAAAACAAGCAAGGGGCAAAGAAAAACGATCCGGGGGCAAATACATTATTATGCAAATTTAGTCCATTCGTTTGGGCAATCGATCATCTGGTCTGGCGTGCCGGGAGCAACGGCAGTAGCAGCAGCAGCAGCAGCAGCAGCAAGTGCGCCCAGCAAGTCCTTGTACGATTGTTTCAATTTTCCGTCTCACTGGTCCAGCTTTTCGCCGTACTTGCTCCAAAAAGTACAACGAACACAGAAACAACCTGAGGGATAGAAAGAGTTGCAACCGACTGTTTTGTTGATTTGTTTTTTTTTTTTGTGTGCTGTTGTTGTTGCGTGGAATGTTTCCACGTCGCCAGAACCGGTGGTAGCGGATAGCGAGTGATTGGCAGTTGGACGGATACTTGTTTCCCTTGCCCGCTTTTCCGCCACTGGCAGTGTTGTCCCGCAACCCATTTGGATCGCTTTTGCTCGATTGATTGAGTCCTTTTTGTGAGTTTTTGGGTGGGACGCTGGTGTGTATGCAGTTGTAGCTCCCGGTAAGCACCGACAGTTTATCGTAGCTAGCGACTCCGTCATCGATCCAGCCGCACGTTCGGGCCTTTTGGGCAAACAGTTTCCACTGCCAGCGAACTTGCTGCTTGGAAGACGGCCAGCAAACTAATGGCACAACCGCTGGTTGGGTTGATTGCTTCGCTGAATTGAAAATCTGAAAAATCTAACGTTCACTCGGAAACCGCAAGCGGGATGGAGAAGCCGCCGAGATGAAAAAAAAAACTGTTCCATTTTGGTGACAATGTGCCAAATGCCAGGACCGATTTGGTGAGCTTATTGCATTATGTTTCCGGACAAAGATCGGTGGAAGTATCGGTGGGCAAGGAAGCGGCGTACACTGTTTGACTAATTAGCCAAACCGGGTAAAAAAGAACCTCAACCCATGTTCGTTGTGAAATCTGCTAAACTCTCTGGTGCCATTGGTTGGAAGCAAACACTCCGAATGTCCCGGAATGCCAGAAAGGGTCAGGTTGAAAAATTCAATTCCCAGAGCCGCAGCGCAAGAGGCAAAGGCAAGAGGATGGTTTTGTGCTAAATGACTGCCGTACTACTACTCTAAGCAGGAAAGTACCATTTCCCACTCCTGTTGTCGAAGCCGGTTAGTGGTTCAAGGGAATGGAGGAAAGAAGGAAGGGGGAGGTTCCGCGTCTGGAACAAATTAAAAAGAGTTTAAAAATTAATTTGTTTCCTCTTTCCGCACCCACACACATACATTACAAAGCCGCACAAAGTTTGACCTTCTTTGTCGCAAATGCTACTGCCACCCTGCTGGACGCTGGCTGCTGCTGCTGCTTCTGGTACAGTGCCTGAATGCAACGAATCCTGTGGGCGAAAGTCCTTTTAGCACCACACACACACCCGTATGCACTGGTCACCGCCACGGGCTGGAAAGTTTTCCAATTGCCCAATGAGAGCAATATTTCGCGTCCACTTTCTTTGCTGGAAATTGTTTTCTTTGCACAGAATAGGTCGGCAAAGAAATGCCACCGGGTGGCGGACTGGCAGCTTCTGGTAACTGTCATTCCAGGTTCCCTTCGGGAATGCTCCCGGTGACATAGCAGGGGGAAGCAACCGGTATGGCGTTCTTGGGACCGTCGTGATGGATTGTAACAATGTTGCAGGCAGCAGGCGAAGCTGATATGCGGGGATATGCAAATTCATTTCACAGCGCTTGTAACATGCAACCGCAACGGAACGAAATGCGCTGTAGCATGTTGCATTGTGTCGTTTGACGTTTGAGCTAAATTGTTTTTGGACCGTCGCTTCGCTAGCTAGCTAGCCTCAATAACGGAAACAATGCTTTAAAAGTGGGAAATATGACAAGGACTCGAGTGGCCTGTCTAGCAAATAAAGAGACGCTTTAGTTTGTAGTATGCTAAGTTCTGTTGGCAATCGGTTCATAGTACAATGTCGTTCTAAAAATAATTAAGTGGGTAAAGGAGTGGGGTTTGCAAATTATTTCAATGAATAAATTCCATGCTGTTCTCAAGGACCTTGAAGAAAGGAGCCTTGAAAGAGAAAAAAAGGTAAATAAGCTGTCTTGTAGTGACTAAAGTCTGTAACATGTTTATTTTGGAGTTGGTAAATAGCCCATCATTACAAGACAAGACGTAAGGCAAAACTGATGTTTTTTCCTTACTTAAGAATAATTCACAATAATTCACATGGAACAACCGAAATCTGAAAAACAAAGTTAATCTTTTATCGGTTTTACTAAAACAATTCGAATTGTTAACATACTTACAGTTAACATCTTTTAATTAATTTTTTACCTATCTATGATTTATATTGTTTTCAGATAAAAAAGACAAATCGAAACAGAAGTCTGAAAAACGAACGTCCGATGTACCCGTGCAGCCGAACGTGAAATGTGTCCTCGTCGGAGACGGTGCCGTCGGAAAAACCAACCTCATACTCTCCTACATCCAGGACCGGTTCACACACGAATACGTGCCAACGGCATTCGACAAATACAACGGTAAGCAATGCAAACGACGATATCAATTATTTCGTTAAAAACCCATTTGTCATTTGTAAATTAATTTTCCTTCATGACATTGTACAATTTTGTCTGTTATTGCTCACATTGCAAACGGTACGATTTGTTGAAGAACGTAAAACATCATACGTTAAGAAACATCCCGAGCGCCTAATTACTGACTAAAAGCTAACGTAACGCATCATATTCCAAATATTATGCAAATGGCATCTTATTGTTTGCTAATCAGCTTTGGTGTTGTCCGCATTTACGGACGTTAGGGAACGATTTTCTCATTCAAGTTCTTCTCGCAAGAACGGTGACATGATATGCGGGTTGCATACTTACTTGGCGCTCGTTAAATATAATTTATAAAACCTCGATACACAGAACCCCCCTATTACCCTTACTCTCGCAGGCTTGACTCAACTGAGTCCGATTTGTTCGAATCAGTCGGGTGTAAATCGTACTTACTGCAATCCCTGCCGACTGTGATATTTCGAACACCCAGAGAGAGAGAGGGAAGTCAAGAATCCGGAAACTATTTACACGGCTTATGGTAGGCAACGGGGGCTCGAGCTAAGCGCAGCAGTCCTCAGAAAGCTACATGCTACGGTCGGTTTTACGCCGGAAGTGGACAACAGAACTATGAATGGAAATTACTCATCCCGGGCGAATGCCTAAGGGCAAGGCAGGCCGTGAGTCGGAGTGTGCGGAATAACAAAAGCCGACGGTCCTTAAATCACAAAATCTCGCCTACCAGAGGTCAGCAGGACTGGTTGGCCCACGGGTGTGAGACTCAACTTTTCTGACTCTTCATGCCGTGTCACCCGCGTCTAGGCGGTTGTGCTGTTGTGCAGTGTGCAACAGACCATCTTGTTCTGCTGCGCCCGGGCTGATGCTCTGGAACTTCCGACACCGCCCAGCTGGAGCAAGCTGTGATGGTGCAGATAGTGTGGATGAGCGGACGGGACAGGGGATACGGTGGATACGAGTGAAAGGAAATTCATTGCATTTCATCATAGCACGGAAGTGAAAAGGGGCGGCCAAAATCTGCTCAACTAACTCTGGGATTGGAGTGTACGAGAGTCCGTCTGGCAAAATTCATGTAGAAGTACTTCGGATGCAAAAACCATCAGTGCTCGGAATGAAATCTTTACCAAGATGGACAGCCGAAAACGAAGCCAAAGACAAGTTAGTAAGAGTGATAAGGGAAATAAAATTGCACTGTACTATCAAAAGTGTCAAAGGGGAGTCCAGTTGTGCCCGAGCTATCGCTAGTTTTTCACACTCTCCGTTCATATTTTAACGAGTTCCTTAACGGGATATATTTTATTCAGCTATTTGCATTGCTTATCCTCGCACAGGAAGTGCCACAGTCCACAGAATTTAAAAAAGGGAGTACGTAAAAGAAATACTATAATGTGTAACCATTTTTGACATCTGTCACTTTCTATTGAGCCGGTTGGTTGTAATGGAATTGATTTTCATATCTCTTCGCCTTTGAAAGCTGTCCCTGGCTTTTGTAAGCGTTTCAGGCTTGCAAGCATAATGCCCGTCGATCGATTTGCACCACACACACACACACTGTGTGACATGGAACAAGCTTAAAACGGGGATTTTAATGAAACACAAATATCAACAAAAAAGAAGGACACAGATTAAAAAGTGCAATTTATTGAACGCTGCTCGGAAAGATCAATCGAGGATGCGGACGAAAGGAGGGCGCGTAAATTTTTAATTTCAAAAATGAGTTTTCTCGATTTCCCTTTTTGTGTGTGTCGCCAGCGTGCTGCACAGTTATTGCCCATGTTTTATTGGTTGCCCTTTCGGGGACATTGGCTCATACACTGTCCCTGCCCATGTTTCCGTCCTGCTGGTTGGCGCCCAGGTCCCAGTGGATCCGGTTTTTGTCCGTGTTGCATTCCGTTGCATGTGCTTTTACTTCGACACATTGACACACACACACACACGAGCGAGCCGCCACAATGTCTCCGCTGCGTTGTCCAAACCCCACGACACGCATGTTGACGTTTCATTATGCAGTCGATGCGTGCAATGTGGTGGACAGGTGTGCATATCCGTGTGTGTGTGTGTCTGTGTGTGACGTGTGCTTGGTGGTGCGCCCGCGCCTCAGTGCCATAAATATTCATGGATGCGTCCGTTGCACATTTTTACCGTAGGTGTGCCGCGTGTTGAACAAGAAACACTCTTCCACCCCACCCAGACAGTTCGCCGGGCTTTAGGCAAATGAGCAGGTTCATGTGGTGGAGCAGTGCGTGCTGGTGTGTGTTTGTGTTAGAGTAGATGTGTTTATGAATACTTTTTAACACATTCAACACTCCGTGGCCGGTGTGTGTGTGTGTCTGTGTTTTGCTTCACGGTTTGTGAGCCGTTTACTTTATTACATTCTCACATGCTCCGGGCAAGCCTACCCCGTAGGTATTTTGCGCCTTTCGCCATCCATCGCCAATGATTACAGCCATGTTCATCGCCACCATTCGGAGGGGTTGGGTGTTTCAATAATCTTTACCATCCAACAACGCAACACCAGCACAGCCAGCACCACCACAAAGAGTTTTGGTATCGCGTTCTTGCATTGTGTAACGAGTGACGTCGTTCCAGCAATGGAAAATCCGTGTTGCTGCTGGGCGCATTCTTTTTTTTCTATCGTTCACGCTGTTGTTAGTTTAATTAACGCATCCTTGCTTAGTATTATCCGTTGTGGTCTGTAGGTTAGCGTTTGCTATGCGTATGCTGCGATTTTGTGATGGTTGTGGGCATTATTTTTTAAGCGAAAATCTGCTTATTTAAAAATTTTTTTTACCATTTGTCTCGATTCGAACCTTAAAATTTGATAAAAAATAACGGAACCCTTACCACTCTGTTTTAATTAAATAGAGTAAATTGAATCATAATATTTACGAAGGCATTTTTTGTACTATTTTAGTACTTTTCTTTATTGATCAATTTAAACACTAAGCTGTAGTATTAACTTATAACGAACATCGTGAAACAATTTTATTAGGTTTTTTTCCTTTTGTTATTGAATATTGAATAATTTAAACTTAGTGTTTTTGTATACCGACAAGTCGCTACGTTTTTACGACATAAAAAATATCATTTTCTCTTCTTCTTCTTCTTTTTTGGCTGTCGGTCAACGCCTGCCAGTACCCACTAATGAAGTGAGCTTGGCTTTCAGTGACTTATTGTTACCATAGCAGAATAGCCCATGACGGGCATGTTGTTAAGTCGTACGAGTTGACGACTGTACCACCAGACCGGCAAAAAATATAATATAATGGCTAAAAAATGACAATTCAATTTATATCTGACTCCTTTAAAGATATTTTTCCGGTTAATTTAAATTGATTTAGTTACATTCTACACATTATCAGAATATGACATAACTACCTCAAACTGATGATAGCAATATCGATAGGGAACACCCCCAAAATCGAGCACCAATCTGCAAAGAATTAATAAAGCACATTTCTACGATGGCCTCCACCCACTTTCTTCGGCTTCCCCAATGCCTGCGGGTGGTTTTGATCCGATAAATCCGGAAGCGGACGTTGTGGCTCCTTCCGTTCATTTAATGAACGTTGTCAAGAATTTCTAGATGAAAGGCACAAATAGTTGCCAAACAGCAACGAATCTGCCTCGCTCCTTGTGCCTCTACCGTGTGTATGTGTGTTGGAGCATCGGCATCGGTACGGTCAGAGTAAGCAACCAGGATCGCGGACCAGATTGTGTTCGGCATGTTGGGAATGTTTGCTCGCAATTCCGGAACCAATAACGGTGGTACGCCAGCATTGGATATGATTTGGTATTACAGCTCAGAATGAAGGATAATTGTGCACACCCGTTCGAAGATGCTGTTTGGAGACATTAAACCAAGGCGAAGTAAACGTACAAGCTCATTTTATTCCCAAAGAAGCAAAGCAACGAAAGCCTTCCCAATTCCGAAATGCCTTTAAAAGGGATGTCATATAAATGTGTTCAAAATGAAGTATGACACAACTATGACGATAATGTTCCCTACGGTGTGATCTAAAAGCTGCAGTTCCTTCAACTGAGTGGATAACCTATTGCCCGTATGATTTAAAGTCAGTACAATCGTACAGCCAAACTACACTGAGCAAAGTGGTGTACACCAGCTGAACATGTCGCCGGTTCCTGCTGCCCACCGCGGTTGATAAGGCTACCGAAACGTGATATATGCTAGTGGAAAATTCTTCACCAAAAACCAATTCTTGATACCGCAGCGAAACGTGATTCCAGACCGATGCACCGTTCCGTACAGCTGCGGTGCACGGATTGAAATTTACAGTTGCCTAGCGAGCATTATAGCCACCAAACCATTGGTTCGAGAGTTAACCCTTGAAGATGCAGCTCGTACCAGCAGAAGGTGGCATTTTATTGCTTCTTTAATTGTAAATTGATACAACAAACAAATAGCCTCGCAGTCCAGCCAACACATGTTAAATACCTCGATTAGACACACCAGTTTACGCGTTCCTCATAAAGCTGTCCAAGTTAGCTTCCACCAAGACACGCACTGCTCGTAAAGAGTAGCTAATTTACCACACACGCGGTTGGTATCACGGGAAAGGTAAAACATCACCATCCGAACGAGCTTCCCGCATGATAGATTCACACTCGCAACCACATTATAACGCCATCAGAACGAAATACTGTGAGGAGCCTCGAGCAAGAGAGACAGGGAACCAGGAAACACAACCGAAACACAAACACTCCCACGTAAAATGTAAATTTAATTCACCATCACGCCCAGGCGAACATACCCTGCCACCTGCCCTTCAGTGTGAAATATGGCGCAACCGTGATGGCGAATGAAATACAAACAGTGTGGAAATATATATGAATTGAAAACAAAAATCATCAAAATCTGCTAAATAGGTAAATAAATCAGGTCGGCGTACACGTGATCTTGCGTGCGATGACGTCGTTTCGACCTCCATTTTCGACATTTATTGAGACGGGTTTACCGATCGGTTAGTCACATTTTATTTTTTGGCTTCTAATCGGTTCCTTATGCGTCGTATCCAATCACCAGTTTGTTTTGGGGAGGCGTAGTAGTTTCGTTGCCTTCGTTGCAGCGCTATTCATGTGGAAGCGGCATTTTAAATTATCAAGATTTATCGACCGAACCGCACCGAGCCTGCTCCACCAGGCAGCTTGATTGCGTCAGCAGGCAGAATCTGGGCAACCACAGGGGCGGCAAGATGTGGATAGATCTAAATGGCAAAATAAAATGAAGCCACCGTTGGAACGAAATGATCGAACCGGAAACATCAAACAGATCAGCCACTGCCTAAAAAATATGAGCAAAGGGGAGGGAGGAGGGAAGGTTCTTAACAACATTCCCACCAAAACAAACACTTGCGTTCGTGATGTGACGGATCTACGTACACGACACTGTTGGCACGGTTGTGGTTGCTGTGCATTAGCTTCTCTTTAGACTGCGCGCTTATCGTCGATATTATCGGCGCTTCTGGAAAAGCGTGCTCATTTTCAACCCACGTCACGTCGCCGATATCGATAAGACACAGCCCTGCTCAGCCCTGCCAACCGGTTGGAAAAATGACGGTGGGTGCAAACAACTGGCAGCAGCAGCAGCAGCCAAAAAATACAAACCCTAAACACCGAGCCAGGACGAACGAAACATCCTGCCACCAAAACCAAACACACACCGCCTGCGATAAATATCGATAAGCAACGGTGAAGATTAAGACAGATGGATCGCCGGACGGGCTGGGAGGCATTGATTTCCTTCCCAGAACGGCCGGCGTATCAACAGGGCCGCGGTGGGTGCAGATCGGGGGTGCTAGATCCTCACCCGCTGTGTTTGTTTGTCGTCGCGTGCTGCGTTATGGTGCCAGGACGGTCCAGCCAGCCCGGTCAGTAATTGAAACGTTCCTTTATGTTTGTGCCGGCTGCTGCTGCTACTGCGTTGCGTCCAGGCAGCCAAAGCCATTCGGTTTGCCAGGTCGGACCATTCCATCGTCTTTGCACCACTTTGTCCTGGTTGTTGTTTGTGCCCGGTGCTCTCGATTATTTGCTGGTGATACCGGGAAGAGCTCGCCCATGTGGTGTGGTCAGTGGCGGATTTAACGGTACGCGGACTGAGCGGCCGCGGGGGGCCCCGTCAATTTAGGGGCCCCGTGAATGGTAATTCCAGCATATGCAAAAGTGTGTACAGTAGCCTCATCGAAAACTTCTGTGCCCAATAGGGGCCTCATGGCGAATTTTATAATTTCGTTTCCTAGACTTGAAAAAAAGATCAAGTATAATTATTAGTTGTTAGGCAGTGTGTTAGATCGTCATCAGGAAGTTTGTGATCTAGTTTACACTGTACTCTAGTTTAAATTTCCATTTCCAACACTGTTAACAAGGCATACAAGATGCTAGGTTTAATCTTTCGACAATTATGTGAATGTAATGATGTCTTATGTCTTAAGTCGTTGTTTACTGGTGTGCTCGTGCATGGAGTATTGCTCAATTCTTTGGTTTCCGAATTGCACTACGATGATTAACACAATAGAGGCAATAAAACGGAAGTTTACAAGACTTGCCTTAAAAGGCGACCAATTCGGAGGACTTAGAACCATACCAAATTATCGCTCGCGTTGCCTTCTGCTTGGCCTATAGAAGCTCAAACACCGTTTTAAGGTAAAACAGTGTGTATTTGTTGCTAAAGTATTCGTCTAAAAACGAATTAGACCTTTTTTTATTCTAGAATAGCAACATCTACGTGCCATCGAGACCTCTTCGCTCTCATAACTTGCTTGTTGGTGAGAGCAGACATACCTTATATGGATACAATGAGCCGTTACTAACTATGTCAAGGCAATTCAATACACGGTCCTATCACTTTGATTTAATTCAAAGACCAACATTTAAAGAGAATATTTTACTAATTTACAATTTTGACGACACCAGATTAAAGCAGATGTTAGGGAAATAAGTTAGGGATTAGGTGTTAAATAATTAATAATAATAAATTATTAAATTAAATTATTAATTAATTAATAATGATAAATTAATAAACTAAATTATTAATTAATTAATAAATTAATAACCTATCCGAGTAGTCCAGGGATCAAACCCCCCCCCTCCCGGCAGCAAACCGTCACGCTGAGTTTAAAACAAAGCCAAGTGTAATACCCTCCCTCCCCCTCGCTCGACACCAACAGGGGGCCTCAACTTCTTTTACCGCTTAGGGCCCCCGATACCCTAAATCCGCCACTGGGTGTGGTTATGTTTTGAAGATTAAAAAGAATTGCCTTGACCATTTGCCGACTTCCGACAACGGCCTGGTCGCGTTTTTTTTACGGAAGGGAAGGTTGAACATGTTTGCCAGCCTCCTGCGTAAAGGTGCGTACTTGGGGAGGAGGGACAGTTTACTGTGGGCTCGGTGGCAAAATGTTCATTCTATGTGAATGAAGCCAGCTGTTTGGTTACGGGAAAAGGCAGCGGAAAACATACACTTTCCCCACTGACAGGATCGCTCCATCTCGATGAGAAACTGGGTAACTGTCAACTCTTGGGTCGGTTGGTATCATGGACATTTAAGAGTACTCTCTCTGTCTCTTTCTTTCTCTCACTCTCTCTCTCTCTCTCTCTCCCTTTCTCTCTGGTACACTGGGTTACTGATTCTTTGGAGGGGAATTGTGCACGCAACGTATATTTTTACTCTTCGTGTTTTTTTCCGCTATCTTTATGAGGAAAATATGTTATGAGATTCCTGTATGGTAATGAAGTACCACCAACACAGCCTCATATTGACAGTTTACACTTTTATTTAAAACAATTCCTGCTCGATATTTCAATACAGTTTCATCTGCATTTTAACCTTTTCAAAAAATTGCATCCAGATCCCGAGGTTACCAGAAAGCTCTTCCAGCACACTTACCATCACATCATACCAAGTACTGAAACAACAAACGCATTCATTGCAACAACGCTCGAAATGGTTTAAAACTATCGTTTGACGTTAGGGTGCTTCAAAATGATTTGCTTACATAAACCGAAGCACCAGCGCACCCTCACCTGGCCAGGCCCACTTGGCGGGAGGTTCGAGGAGGTACTTCCGTGCCCGCGTGCCATCTCATACCATCGGGCCTCGATAATATGCTTCTGTCAATCAGCCTGCCTCGTTGCACCCGTTTATGCAAATGCGTGTCGATCGAAGGTTGGTCTCTCCGGTGTGGTTCGTGGCTCGATGTCGATACCGCTGGCGGAGGGGAGTTTTTCCTGCTGTTCTTTCCAACCAATGGGGAAAGGTTTAAATTTTCATTCGTTTGCTTCCATTCTCAATGCCGGTGCATTTCTGCCCCCCCCCCTCCCCTCCCCCAGTACAACCACAGCCATAACCGTGGATGGGTAACGATACTGATGCTCGAGCGAAATAATTCAATATCCATTGCAATCGCATCGCATCGCAGCAACCGAACAGCTGACCCCGAACGGAAAATGCGAAATGCGGAGACCACTCGAAACGTCACTCGAGAGCACTCGAGAAAGACGACCTGGCTGTGGCAGTGTGCCCGAACAGCTCGACCGGAGCCCCCGGCAGCACGGCGTGCAGGAGGGCGGTCGAGTGCGGTAATTGCATTGCACTATCATGCTGCAGCTCGGGTCGGATCGGGTCGGGGTGATGCAACCTGAACGATACAAAATCGATCCCGCACTGCATCATCTAGCCGGTCCCGATGCTCGTGCTGGCTGATGCTGCTCGTCAGCGCACGGAGGAATTCAAATTACGTCTCTGTCTTTGGGGTGGTGTACTGTGTCCGATCGGACTACCTTCTTCTGAACTGGAGTTCATTCGGGTTCAAACGCAACCTCAAGCCCCAAACTCTGTCGACCGCAATCGAAGGTGAAGAAGTCGATTACGGTGTTGGCCGGCCCCTGATAACCTAGAAAATGTTCATAATTAAGACATTTGCGACGCCGCAAGGATCGCGTGGTGGCGATGGGGTGATTTTTTTTTTGTATTTATCCGCTGTGGTATTAAAATATCATCAGGGTGGTGGTTGCACGTTGTACGAACCGGTTGTGCTTTGCGTTGCATGCTATCGCGAATGCAACTTGGTTGCAGGGGGCTTTCACGAGCTGTCCTGAGTCACCGTCGAGCCCTGCAAGTATATCAGTGTTTGTACGACCACCACCTACGCGCTGTCGGCCGGAGCAAGCGGTTGTGGTTTATACCGCACGGCCGTGACACAGTCGAGAAGGTTAGCTTATCTTTATGTGTGCTCTTTGCTCGTTTTACTCTTCGTGTTCGTTGATTGCATCTGCACTTTTATGGATGGGTGCGGTATGATTGAGTTATAAAAAAGGTGAAAATTGGGGTGTTGCACTATGACAAAACGGGCATACATACGTTATATTGCAAATATGCAATCGAGGATCAATATGACCCGAACAACATTTTAAAATTTAAGTTATGCTGCACACGGATAGCTTACTTTACAGACTTTAAAAACTTATTCTTTACTTCTTTACAATCAATGCCAATATGTTTGGAATAATTTGATTATGTTTAAAGCTTTATTAAAGTTTTATTCACTGATCCATCTCTATTATCCTTATGCTGTACCAAGAAAGTGTCATTTCAAATATTCAAATATTAAAAAAAAAATATATAAAATTATACAGATAATGCTCTAAATAACAAGAAAACAACAAGCTCCATAAAAGCAGAATCAATTTTAAACCCTATTTTTTCTCTTTTTGTTGCCGCTTTGTACGACAAAACTTTGCTTTATCATTCCAAACTTTGATTCACAAGCACTGTTCGTTCGAAGAGCCCCATTTCTTTCGATCGGTATAACTTATCTGTAGCAGGGGAAGAAAGTGACAAAAAAATCAAGATTCCATCTTCATTGTCACAGCTTCATTTTAGCTTTAATAGAGAAAAAGTCACCCGCCCCCACTGTAATCGATTTCCATCTGACAGCGGGTTCATTAAAAAGAGCCAACAAGCAGGCAGAGCCATGCTAGACCGGATAGACGGGGTGTCGAGAAGAATGAGATAAAGAGTAGATGAAAAAAACACACACACACACAATCGAACATCCGATAGCCCGAAATATCCCAATCGCTGCATGCCACCTGTGTCAAACCTAGGGACCTTTGCTCCTTCCGGGAACTCATCATTGTGGCAAAGGCCAACGGCCATCCTCCACACGCTTTCGATCTAATAATGGAGAATATTAAAGGGAAGACCCTCAAACCCAAAACCACGCTCTTTGCTTTGCGTTCGATTGTGGGTCGTTATTTAGATTAAAATATGGATTTTTAGGTGTTTTTTTTTTCTTCTTCTCTTAAATCTAAATGCAAACACCCGGACTTGTGGGAGGATATGGCCGGGTGTTAGAAGATGTTCGAGAAGGGTAAAGGGTGGTAACCAAAAAAAAAGGTTGATGATACAAAGTTTTGCTAACGATCGTCCCGAGAGAGAGTGAGTAAGAAAGAAAGAGAAATAAAGTTAGAGAGAGATAGAGAGAGAGAGAGAGAGAGAGAGAGAGAGAGAGAGAGCGACGAAACGACGGTGTTGCGGCGCAATGTGTCGATCATTTTACGAGCATTTCGGTAATTGGAAATAAAGTTTAAAACTTTATAGGACAGCGGGACAACTATCAACACCGACTACGAAGGTAAAAAGATGCACGGTTGAAAGCTGAATTTGGAATGAATGAATAAAAAACGGATTTTTTGTTAACCTCCTTCTTCATACGTGAGGAGCTCTCTGCGTGTTGGGGACTGCCTGATTTTGTTTCACAAGCTCAACGCCATAATGTACGGTTTGGTGGTAACTTCCAGTAGACTCCTAGCCCAAACCATTTTCGCCACTTGAGCAGAGCCGAGTACTCGACACGTTATTTTTTCCCTTGCTCTGTGGTGTTAAACTTTGGCCCGAAAAATATGCCTAGCCTGCACGTAACGACATTCTCAACTTTCATGCCTACCGGGCCGGGCATGTTCTGGTTGCAGCTTGCGCGGCACACCGCGTACTTGAATTGATGAGCTTGTGTGGTTGAAAGTCAAAAGCACCGTGTAGTGCAGAAGCAAAAGGGCTGCTTTTTCATCTCTATTTTTCTTTCCCTTTTTCTTTTCCGTTTCCCGTTTCCAGTGGACGTCAGCGTGGATGGGCGACCGATTGGGGTGACGCTCTGCGATACAGCCGGACAGGATGCGCTGGATACGCTGCGTCAGCTCTGCTACCCCGGTTCCGACGTGATCCTGCTCTGCTTCTCGGTCGTGCAGCCGGATAGTTTCCGCTCCCTGGCCACCAAGTGGCAGCCGGAAATCAGCAAGCTGAAGGGCGTGTCGGTGGTGCTGGTCGGGACGCAGTCCGATCTACGGAACGATCAGAATACGATCGGCAAGCTGCAGGTAAGCGGCGCCGCACGGTGTACAGTGCTTATCAGCGGCCCACCAGCTTCGACAGATGGCCGTGTCAGCTGAGCATTCATTTTTCTAATATGTCCCTGTTTGTTATTTGCTTTTCTCCAATTCTTCTTTAGGCTCAAGGAGAAAAACCAATTCTGTTCTCATCTGCCTGGGACTTTGCTCGAAAGATTGGTGCTAAATACATTGAAACATCGTCGCACAAGAAGGTAATTGGAAGAAACTGTCTCCCAATCATGGAATTCATTTCAGAGCTCAGTTATTATCAACATTAGGGGTAGTTTAAATTCATACCCTTCAGCAGGTGGGACTTTATACAATGCAATTGGTTGAAAGGCCTTTCATTTCCTACCAATTAGAATGGAAGAGCAGGTTCGAAGCAAAATAGATGATAAAGCACGACTAAAACTACACAACAGCCATTCAAGCTTCGCAAACAGCTTGCACTAAAAGCAACCGTATAAATCACTCTCAATGCTGGACACTGTCCTTTGCTGTCGGTACGGTCAACATACTTGCCGATATGTTTCCGACACATGTTACAACTTTTACCGTCCCGCTATTAGACGTATTAGCTCATCCAACTGGTTGGAGCTTGTTTTTTTTATTTCTCTCCTCTCTTGTACATTCACCCTAGCACGTGCTTTCCTTCCGTGTCCGCATTGTCACTGCTCCCATGCGGTGGGGCGTAATGAACTCGAACCGGGTGGATTTTGTGTTTTTTTTTTCACGTTGGTTGCCTTTTTTGGTAAGGTCATCCTTCACGGACGAATGAAACGCGACCGTTTTGTTTGGTACCATGCCATGCTTGCTTGTTCCTTCTCCACTTCCTCGCCTGTTCTTCACCACACCTGGTCAGGGTTTCACGATGCCAGCCATCTTCGGCCAGATTGACCCGAGTGTACTACGGCCAAGCGGCAATAAAACAAGTTGTCAACGAGAGCAAACCCGCAGGTTCCACCCGCGTCCGTCGCACGGGATTTACTCACAGTTACACAAAACGTGCTCTACGTACAAGTTCAGTTGCCGTAGCCATTCTTGGTGGGGCCGGTGGATGGCAAGCGGTATGCAAGCAAACGACCTGCTGACATTCGAAAACAGTTAAACCAGCCCAGCTCGGCGGTGGGACGGGATGTTTGGGGATTATACGCCGGCACGGTGTTTGTGCTGGGCGGCATAGCACAACAGGAAGGGAAAGCTGTGTGAAATGATGCGGCTGTAGGTATCTTTGTGTATACCATGGTCCACTAACAGTTATTGTTGTTTAGCTGCTCAGGATACTGTATTTATTTGCTAAACACAAGTAAAACGTTCGTAATATTTTATGTCTCATTTATTACAGGAGAGAACTCAATGAAGTGCAAAAATTTAGAAACAAACGTGCTGATTTTTTTGTTTGTTTCATCATTATGGCTAACCTAAGACTCTCAACTCTCTCTCTCTTGTTTCAGGAACACATCAAGGAGGTATTCGATACAGCCATCTGGGACGCGCTGCAATCACAGGAGCACGCCAGACGGAAGCGACCACTGTGGAAGCGGCTGTGCTGCCTTACCTGCTGACTGACTCGTGTCGTGACGTGAGCAGCACCATCGAAGAAAATCATACAAATCAAGACTGTCCAATCCCGCTAGGTTGAATGAGTGGTGTTGTGAGCCGTGCTCCTCCACACACGACTAAAAAACAAACAAACCTAGTAGCACTAGTAGTAGATATTGTAGATAAAGCAACAAAAAAACCCCTCAGAACAGACATGCAAATGGCAGGCGAATAGCTTCTTAACCTGTTAGCTATGCCGCTGTGAATTTGACGTTGTATAATATAAACCGCACGGTGAATGAAAAGACATGGATAGTGAGATACTAGTAGTAGAAAAAAAAGAGAGATAAAAATCAAACCACGGTACAGCAACGATCGTGAAAGTATGTATTAGGATTAAACTCATGGAAGCAAAGGGGAACGAATGAACGAAGTATTATTGTATAGCACTGTTCTGTAGTATGAAAAAAGAGCAGCTATTTAATCCAACACCGATATCAGACCGGTACATTGAAATGGTGATTAGGAACCAGCGTCGGAATCGATTTAATAGGTTGGTAGTATTACTGGTTAGCACGATAGTTGTTAGTACGAGTAGGCACTCAAGAGGTTGTATGGAGTAGCGATATGTTCGCAAGACAAAATCAATACGCAGCCGCTTGTTCAATCGATCGAGCTGCTACAAGAGCGACAATTATAAAGAAGAAAAAACAAACAAACAACGCCAACCACACACTTGACTGTATAATACTGTCATCACCGAACGGTACGCCGGTTAATGAACATGAACATTAATATGACTTTGCGCGTATGCGTTTGCCTCGTTCCGAAACCGATGCTCAACATTCCGAAACATGATTCCCTGACGCTTAATCTCCCCACGGCCTACTCAGTCGGTGTATGCGGTTGTACGTTTCTCGTTGCATTGCATACCCTGCAGGCGCATTCGGGTATGTCTGTGTGCGTTTCTGCGAGAATCCCTTTGCACGCAAATACCGCTGCGGAAAGTGTTGCGCATCTATCGACTGCCACCGGAAATGATGGAACAGAGAGTGCCCATTAAATGCAACGATCCTTTCAACTGCACAGGCACTTGCAGCGTTGCGCACAGACCAAAATGCTTCCGTCGCACCGTCAAACAATGTGGTAAACAGCGTGGCGAAGGGATACTATTGTATGCATAGCGCTGGAAAACACCCTCTCCCCGGGAGCGGCAGGACAAACACACAGTGCCCTTATGCTTTCAGGATGCCGGTTTAAAAGCTGCTGCCGGGTCCCAGGCAACCTTCTGAACCCACAATCCGAGCACACACACACACACACACACACACACACACATACGCATGCAGGTCACAATCGTCTAAGGCAAATGGAGCGTGCAATGCAAAGTTGTCATTCTCATGGGATAGAACTCACCGGCCAAGCAGGAGAGGGTGGAATAACACCTCCCAAATCTCCTTGTGGGTTCGGTGCATTCGATCTCATTTGAATTTGCATTTCAGCAGCAGCGCTCCTTGGAAGGCTAGGGAAGCTTTCCCATGAACACAAGCACACACTGGAGACATGGCGAAGGACACGATTAAACAAGCGAACAGTCGCGGTGAAGCAAAAACAATACGGAACTGGGGAACCATTCACCGCTACGACAGCTGTCACTTTCTCGTGGATACTCGGGGACTATTTCTGCCAACTTCCCCCCAGCTTCCGCTTAACCGATCGCCGTTTATGGTGTATCCGTCACGTTCTTGCCATCGTATCGTGGTCCGATTCCGATGCTCTTCTTCCGTATGTGAGCAGTTGGAGTGGATTCGACGAAAAGTCAATAAACTAGAAAGCTGAAAATTGAGTTTGAACACGCTTAAAGCGTGTGGAGCGAGCTGCCCGAATGCTTCGGGTAGGTTGTATGCAAGCAAACCCGGATCCGGAAACACCGGAAACCTTAAATAAGACACGCTCTAACACGGGCAGCAGAGTGGCGTGCAGAACAAAAAAGGAACCCGAAATGAAAAATAGTACACGGATGACATCTCGCAGCAGGGACGCGTTCGGTAAGCACACGTTAGCAATGGGAAAGGACATGAACGACTCACACACAGAAGAAAAGTACAAACTGAATACAAACAAAGCGAAGAAAGTGATCCAAAGTCTATACCTTTTCGCTACTGCACTTCGAGCCCCGATGGAGCTCGAGTTGCAGCGGAGAAAATAAAGTACTCAAAATGGTGTCAGAGACTGGGAGCAAAAAAAAACCTTGAATAGGAGGATACTCAGAGAATGGGAAACGTGCACATTCACAAAACCCATACACATGTATGGATTAAGCTTTGATTTCGAGAAACGATCGGATGCGTCCTTGAAGTGTTCCGTTTTCCCTATCACATCCGAACCGCTTGCGTTGCACTGTGTCCCGTACAGTGGCCAAAAGCAAGATAAGCCATAACGGAAGCACACATACATACACATATACATATCTCGAGCCAAGCTCACAACCGTACAAATTCTCGTGGGTGTAGAGGTGTCAATCGTCATGCGAACGAAATGGTAAGGATAATTGTACCTATGTCGGCTAACAAAGAACGGCGTACGAGAAAACGGTGGCTCAAGTGAAAGCGATTGCGAGTGTAACAATACAATTGTCAGTGTGGGAGTATAGGATGCTTTTCCCATTTTATTTTTGCTTAGTTAAGTCAGGGAATGGCAATCAGTTTAGGAGTGCTACTTCCATGCAACTAAACAGATTTCTGCTGAAACAGTTTGCTCAAAAGGTATAATGCTACATGTATTAATTGTGTATTGTCGAATCACTTAATTATTTTCAACCGTTGTTTTGAGGTGAGCCATTCTGTTTGGAAATTAAAATGTATTTGTTGTGTGATATCCTTTCTATCATTTTATGTACTCTATGGACGAAAATAGAAAGTCAATTGATGTCAATTTAAAATAATACAACCAGCATATAGACGCATAAAAATTCTCAAAAAATTTGGGCAGGGATATTTTTATAACTACAAAAAATCATCTCAGTCTAAGCATTTTTTTAAGCGGCCTCGTAAACTCTCTTCGTGTATTAGCGACCTGCCAGAAATTGGGATGCCAAATGGCAGCTTATAGAATGATCACCTTAAGCAGATATTCATCTTAAACAGACATAAAATGTTTGGAATATGACGAGACCTATCAAAAAGTTCTTCTTAAAGAAACAATACATTTTGAAGAGACTACATATTAGAAAGATTTCACCGTATCTCATCCCGTTTACATTGTTAGCAAGGGATTAACGAACACAGCAGGAGAAAACAAAAATTAACAAGCGATGAACTCAACCGACTAGTTCACGATGTGTTCATCCCTGGAATAGAAGTTGTTGGTCCATCAAAGCGCTCTCGCACTGCTTGGCAATTGTCCTCTTTCGCCGTGCTAAATTTATCACATCAAAGGGTATTACTTCGTTAGACTACTTTGCAGTACTTTTGTGAAATTTTGTAAACGGCATAGGTATCATTTTCCTTCATTAAGGAAATGAATGAAATCAATGCAAACTGATGGCTCACATTGAAAGCGCCAACGAAACGAGCGAAACCATTCCGTACAAATCGTTACACAGCCAACGACACCGAGTGCTTGGCACATTTCCCCCGGCATCAATTGAGTGATTTCCCCTTGCAATCTCTCTACAATGCTTCCGTCATCTGCGATCAAGCGTCAAATCCACCCAAAACTGTCCTTTTTCCTCGATCAATGGATTGCCGCCAAATGTCTCACTGCGGCTGATTTTAACCGACCGAGATTTTACGTTCATTTGTTCCTATCTGCTTGAGCGTAGCCTCCGTTTTTTTGTTATTTCAGTTTGGTGGTTCATTTTGTCTCTCCTTTCTTCTCCTCCCGCTGCATTGAAGTGTTTTCGAACTGATTGTATTATCCTTTCAACACCACAGCTTGGAAAGTTTGACTGATGGAACCCTTGGTTGGGAAAACTTTCACCCTCCCACCCCGCTTTGTCGTTCTTTCTTTTGCCCAGTGCAGGTCGAGCTTTATTCACTTTCGCGTCATTTTCTTTTACCTTTTTTCCATGCAAATAAAACCTGATAGCCTGCGGTTAGTTTGCGTGAGTTTTTCAACGCAGACATGATAACAAAGACACCGCCAAAGCTGCCTGGCATAACGAGTGGCTGCGGCGATGAAAACAATGGGAAACTTGATGCGATCAAAAAAGAAAATCCGTCGGAAAATGTGACGAGACAATACACTCACGGATAAGAATAACGGGTTCAGGTTCAGCAGCAGTTGATTCCCGTACCTTGCCATCCAAGTGTTTCAGGGTGGGTTTAATCCAAAGTCACAGCGATCCTTTTTTGCACGAGACTCGTTTTCGTCGGTTTGGATTGGGTTGCTATTCTTCGCGTTTGGTTGCTTGCGTTTGTGGTTTTTGTCCATGTTAAAGAACTAGGTTTTGTGTGTTCATTGTATGCGTCTTGCAATTTTATTGTATCAATGACACTGTACGATAATGCCTTCCATTGTGTTGCTTTCAGAACAATGTGCCATTTGCAGCAATGAATAGTTTTCAAAGTTACTTTTTGAATAGAACAAGATATTCAATGAGCTTGCTTACTGAGTTACATATCAGGTGCCACATACGATAGGTAAGAATCATTTAATGCATTTAATAAAACATGTACTGTTCCAGCAATGTATTAATAACATATGATACATATACATAATTTTATGCAAAGTTACAGGTTTGTAATACAGTCTGGTTGAACTTCGAAACCCTGGCATCTTGCCATCATTGAATATATGCGTTTTAGTTGGCACGTTTTTTCATACAAAAAAATATCTGAAATTATTCTCGGCAGCCTATGAGATTTTTGTGAGTTTTTCAAAAACCGGGTTTTCCATACAAAAACACATACTTTATAATTGAACTGTCAGCCAACTATCGAGCGTTCAACTAAAAAGCATGCCAACTAAAAAGCGTTCAACTACTGAATTTTGAATGTAATGACTGTATTTGTAAATTCATGCTTGATATAAAAAAAATAATTCGATTTCACAAATTGTCTTCTGGTCCCGCTGTAAAGTTGTCAACTCGCACGAATTAACAATATACCTGTCATGAATTCAGGCCCCATATGGACCGTGCCTCCCATACTTGGATAATTAATAATGTCGCTCGTTGATCACTTATCAAAATATAAGTATGTAATAAATAAAGATCCTTTCCAGAAGGCAGAAGGCGAATACATTATTAGCGTATGAAGTAGGGGCATCTTGTAATATGGGTAATGTGCATCCCTGGGACAAAACGTACCCCAAGTTCCTATGAAAAAGGCGTTTAGGTCACGAAAAAAGTAGTCAGCAGTCAAGAGCGATCTGAAATATGGTCATTCTGAGAGTTATGTAGCTTTACACGCACAGCAACGCAACACATTAACAAAACAAACGTTTCTGCGGTTCGGACGCGATTTGATGTAATTTTGCACTTCCTCAAATAACAAAAGTCTAAACATCGCTGTTTTTCATACATAGAATATATAGTTCCATTAATTAGATTCAAAGTTTAAAATTGCGTATAAGTTTATCGGTATGCAGATGATGGTTTGGATAATCAAAACTGGTGTGTTTTGCCCCGATGATGTGATGCGCTGTTGAGGTGAGATTGTCTCGTTTCTATGATTTGTTTGGAAAATGATATATCAATGGTTTTTTTTAGCAAAAATGGGAAAAGTTCCTTAACAGATTACAGGCATCTTTATCTTATATGACAATATTGTTTATAATCCAATAGTGCTGTTGTAAATGTCTCATAACTGTTTGATTGATTTTATTGTGTTAAAGCTAGAACACCCTTGGTGTATGATTTTTTTTTTTGAAGTTACTGATAATCTGTCTGAATGAAAGTTACTTAGTATATTAAACAGTAATCTCATAAAAATTGCATGAATCAAAACACATTTTTTGTACACCTGAGCACTAATTGTATTAATATTACTTCTTATTGATGTGAACATTATTTTATTATTTTCAATTTTATTAACCGAGTTTTAATAAATTAAAGAGCAAAATCTCTGCCTCTACTCTGCTACACGTAAAGTGCAACTAAATCTATATTTCCAACACCATCGAAGCTTTGTCGCACACCACCGAACATTTGCAAAGCTCTGCAAATCCTACACGAAGGAGCACATGTATCACCGTCGCCTCCGCACACACAGCAGGGATTTAAATCGCTTTACAAAAGGATTAAACGGCACCATCGACCATTAAGATTAAGGTATACCGCACGAAAAAGCCGATGACTGGTGACGCTTACAGACTACTGGTACGGGCACCTTGTCTAACATTTTACCTAACCCATCTCAAAGCACGATAGGCACCTTTGTACATTCCGCGTGTGACTCGTGTTTTAAACCTCCGTGGCAAACTCGTTCATCAAATCGCAGCTTCATCGGTGCATACCAGTGTTTGCTTAGTGGAAAGCATTGGATGTGCATTGTCTTTTTCGCTTATTTTTTGCTACCTGTCCAACTCCCGGAAACCAAACAGGCGAATTGCAATGTGGCGCGATTTGTGCGTAACCGGATTTTACATACATCACCCAAACAAACTCCGAACTGATCCGGTTGGGTGGCCCTAGTCCTAGCACAGATCTCCGGTACTTCCGGAATTCCGATGCGCTATAAGCCGTCGTCCTACGTGAGCTTCCGGGATAAAATTTGCTGTACCTATGGTACCCTGCCCATCTCCTATCACACGAAGGCTTCGTTTCAAACGGGGAGGAAACCCCCATACACGTTGGTTTGCTGATAATTTTCTCGTTTTCTTTGAGCTGGCAAACAATCAAATCCACTAAATTGAATTCCGGTACCGTCGCAACGTTCGCTTGAAGTTCCGGTACGTTCTATTTTTTCTGCTACTGCTGTTCTTCATGTCTTTGCAGTTGCAAACAGGCGTGATTCTTCGAAACAATGATCCAGCCGACAATGGCACCCTCAGCTTGATTCGTCCAGCTGTGATTGTGTGCTGGCTTGGCTCACTGCGCGTGTATGTGTGAGATTGTCGAAGCAAACAGAGAAAGAGAGCAGCATTTCGATTTCAGTGGAAATCGAATAATCGAACATAAATGCAATTTTCCAAATCTTTGCTCACCTGTTTCCTTTTGTATTCGCGCTTGTTCCGGGATTGAGTTCGTACAGATCTGATGTGATATGTGTTTTTATGGCGTATTTTTTACATATTATTTCTAAGAATAATATGACTGCAAAGTGTAATATAATAAATAAACAAAACAATGTTGTTGTTGCTGGATTGGTATCAGTACTATTCAATAAACATATTGTATTCATATTCGTTCATACACTAGTTTGTTTAGAAATGTATGCTTTAATTTGTGTTCACTACAAGGACTAATAAAGGGAGCCTTGATGTACAGTAATATTTATCTGATTCAAGCTTCGGTTTGAATATCCTAAATCAATTACGCATTTGTTGACCAAATACGATCATAAATAGATGAATTATAATTTTTTTGAATTGATTTATCCATAGCAGAATAGTAGGCCCTACGTATGAGGGCACGGTCCAATCGGGGTGTGAACCCATTTTTTTTAAACCTAGATTCAATGAGGTTAGAAGCTCAACATTTAGTATGTTCATTCGTCCGCTTTTTTGCATCCTATGCTATTTTGCAGCCTTATAACCATAAAAACAATATTTGGGTGAACAAATGCTTTAAAAATTCTTATTATTCAAAACGCATTTTAGTTTGCGACATTTCAAATAATTGCAGCACCACGGAATCAATCAATGCAAAAGACAGTTAAAAAAGTGTATAAAGGAAGCGTTGACGTGGAAATAACAAACAAATTAATAGATTGATAACCATTTTGAATTTTTGTAAATATAACAAATTAATAGATTGATAAACATTTTTCTAAAATGAGTGAACAATGTTGTTAACATCTACACCTCCTTTAACGTTTTAACTTTATAAAGTGGTCCATCTACAAGATTGTAACACATACAAATTACACAAGCTCAAAAAAAATGCGAAAAATTATAATAAGTTCGGCTTTGTTTTCACACTTTCACTGTTAATTAACTATTTCTCTCTCTCCATCCATTGAGCACGAGCTGCCGCCATCAACTCCTATAAATTAGGCTCTATGTTCGGGCTGAACTACTGACAAACAGGTATTTCGTCTTCATCGCACTGATGCTCGATCAAGTTCTTGCTGCTTCGCGCAGTGAACTATCTTTATTTAATAAGCAGAATAAGGCGATTTTTACATCGTACAGTGTGCAAATTGAAATGTAGATGATACTACTAGCGACTTGCTACAAGAATGTTTCGTCCTACCTGATGCTTTCATTCGACCTTATCCGTGTCGACAGCAAAGACCACACCATACCATCTGACAAAACATCGCTGATATGAACAGTGTTCTGTAGCTGTAGTCCGAAAACCTTTCCATCAATCCCGCCCATACGGATTTGTCGCTGTCAAAGAGTGATGTGGGATTATATATCACTATGCGTAGGTGTGGACAGAAAGGGCGAAAGGTGGTAGTGGGCCACCAAAGTGATTCAATGGGCAGTCAATTAATTTTTCACCAGCCAAACGCACATTTCGCATGCGAATGACTTATAGCGGGCGGATGACGAGGTGGCACAAGCGAGTATTGTTTTCCATTTTGGACGTTGAAGTTAATTAACGAAATAAGGTCATCGATCATTGCGGTACAGCTTCCTACGTGGAACACAGTGGGACGTACTTAAGGTTTGACAGAACGATTACTCCCATTCACTTGTTGCTAGCAATTGACGAGTTTGTTCAACAGGAGTCATTAATATTTTTGATTGGTAAATAATGTAAAAATAAAAAAGCTTATGCAGAGTTGTTTAATCTACAATAATTTTCTTTTCTAAAATACACGAGTTTTTGAACTCTTATTACAACACCGATGTTGAGAATAAAAAAAAGGTGTTTATCATGATTGATCGACGATTGTACGTCCGATCGACATTGTCCTAACACTATGATGATTCTATCGCACTTTAAATTTTATTTACAACACACAAATTAAGTGACTTTGGTCTATATATCTTTGTAATATAATCCTAAGATAAAAGACGCCTTTATTTCTCCCATTTTCACTATACTACAACATTCTACCGTATTGCAGAAGATAGGCTCAGCATCATTAGATTTTTATCCCTTACATCTATTTACAATTATCATCCATGCGAACTTAATGCTAAATAACGTGTAAATGTTGAAGCTCAACTTACCAGTAATCAAACTATAACACCTCGTTGTGCTTTATGCATATATAATCTCGCTATAAACTACTTTTACATTTGGGAGAACAAATTTCCAAATCCGACGGGGGAACTAGTGATGTAATGTTAGCTAGGGTCTCTTGCGAGTTGGCGAGCTTGCTTTGAATTGAATTTGATCGGAGTAATCCGGATTCAATCGGAGCCAATTGGATTCAATCGAAGTCAGTCATTTATTTCTGAGTCAGATCCAGATTAAGAATGTCGGAGTCGGAGTAGATTCACGAATCCAATCTGGAGCTCCCATCACTAACGGGAATCTGTACGAGGTGTTAAGTTAAAGTTAAGTTAAGTTAAACAATAATGTTTCGAATAAAACAGTTTGTTTCCTGCTAAATTGGCTCGATTCCTAATTAGGCTGTTTCTTCAGTTTTCTGTTTAGTTGGTAAAATAATGATCCTGTCTAATTGAAAGTGACTCGTTGTAGAATTTGTTGACTACATGGGTGTAATGCACCGATGATATTACTCAACAACTCACTTCCTAAAAGTACCGGATCGGAGCAACAAAGCAACTAACAAATAGCACACGATTGAGCTTGATTTTTCACCTCACTTGCCGTAAGAAGCTAAACCGCCCGTCAAATGGGCAGCCCATTTCTCAATCTATTTGCTGGATTCGTGATGAATGTTTCGATCCCGCACGAGGGTGTACGTCCCCGGCGCGACGATTCATTCTGCCTTTCACTGGAAGCTAATCAATGTCTATCCGTCCTTGCGTTTCGTTATTTTTCCTCCTGACCAAGGGTAAACTGCTCTCTTCCGGTTTGCTACTACACCAACGCCGTTGGTACGGGTGGCTTACAAATAGCACCAACGCACCGTGCAAGGACACCAAGAACATGAGCGCGTCCTTTTCGTTGTTTTTATTTGCACTCGCCTGGCCAGTGGGTAAGCTGGCATAAAAGCACACGAGAGCCAACGCCGTCCATTGAATGTTGTCGCAGCCATGTTTCTGCACTCTTGCTCGCTGTGAACGGTCACAGTATTTTTTGCGTGTATTCTGCATCTTCTCAACGGCTGGTGGTTGGGTTTGGAAAACAAATGACATTGCGATGGCGAACTGCGAAGACTTACTTTGCTACGCGATGAGTTACCAAGGACCTGTACCATGATCGATTTCCTCTTGAAACGTGCAAAACTCCAACGTTTCACAGTCTGGCCGCATCGGAAATCGATGGTGCTAGAAATGGTACGGGAGATAGTGAAAGTGTGTTATAGGGAGAGGTATATACAGAGAATGAGAAAGAGAGAGAGAGAAAAAAGAGAGAAAGAGAGAGAGAAAGAAAGAGCGGCTTGGTGGTCCTCCTGTTGATTTACGAGCAGTCGTTGCCAACGTGCCAGCATCGGGCCATTTTACCCTCTCCAAAGCGACTGCCACAAAGTGTCCCTTGCTAAAAGCCACGAGCCTGAACATCTCTGCATTCCCGGCATTCCCAGGCACAGGCACAACAGACCGCAACGATAGCGCTGGAGGGTGGCCACCTCGGGAGGAAAAGTGAATAGATCACCCGGCTATGTAGCCGTGTGCGTGAATGTGTAGGAAAACTGGCCCACCCCGTTAGTAAGACGGTTCGCGCAGGAGGAAGGTCAATAACGTGGCAATAAATAATATTTGCTCTGGTGCGCCATCTGCCTCGACCCAGATAGCGGCAATTTCCGGTGTTCGCCAGAATTGAACCGTTTTCACACGCTTTCGTGGGTGCTTTCCGAGCACCGTCGAACACGCCGTGTACACCTTGCCGCGTCGAAAACCGGAAAACAGCCCAACACTCCCCGGAAAGGACGGAATGGCAAAATGGTGTTATCCGCTCGAGAAAAGGTGTTGGCTGGAGAGGGAGAGAGAGAGCATCCCGGCTTCACCCTCCCGAAACTCGCCGTAACCAAGGACGGCGACGGGTTTTTTTCAGCATTCGTAGAAATGTTTCATTTCATTCATTTTACCGATGATTGGTTTGATTATTGTGAATAATGTTTTGCACGATAGGGCGTGCGAGAAGTGCTTTTTTTAGGGCACGACATCGTGCCTGTGTCTGGGAATACCTACAGAAAGGACGACTGCGATGTTCGCTGGTTTTTTGTGGGTTTGCTACCACCAGTCGAGCAATGCGATATTATGGCGGTATTGAGGACCGCGGCTTAGTGATAATAACGATTCATGCTCGATTTACTGATTAAAGGAAGTTGAACGCTGCATGGCATAAAAATGATTTACTTCTTCGGTGGTATGGCAGGGTGCATCCTGGGTCACGCAATCGGCAAACATCGAAACAAATGTGTAAAAAAATCAAATTTCAACAATCACGTCACATTGGGCTCTGTTTGTTCAATACAGGGTTTCCCACGATTTATTGGTTGGTTCCCATAAATGGTTGGTTGGTTCCCATATTTTTTTGGTGCGTTCCCACGATTTTTTAGCCGATCCTCAGATTTTTTTGGTTCAATTGTATTGATATTCAATCGGACGATACCAATAAATTATGGGAACGAACCAAAAATATTTGGGATACGATGAATAAATCGTGAGACGAGCCCAAAAAAATATGGGAACCGACCAATAAACCGTTGTAAACCCTGTAAATTAGTAATATGATCTTCTCCTATACACTATTCCTCTGTCTCATATCTGGGCAGAGTCCATGTCTCAGAGGCGTATGTGAGTACCGGTACTATATAGGTGCTATATAGTCTCAGCTTCGTCCGTCGCGACAGGTTCTTTGAGGACAACTGATTTTTCAGGCTGTAGAATGACCGGTTGGCAGTCAGCATCTTTGCGCGCAGCTCTGATACCATGCTATAGTCATTGCTGACCTTTGTCCTAAGATTGATGAACTCTGAGACGACTTCTAAAGTGCGGTCACCTACATCTGTACGTAAGTTTGGATTTGTTGTTGGTAGGGCCGCTGATGTAGCCACCATCAGTTTGGACTTTGCCTCGTTTATCTCCAATCCGACATCTGCCATCTTCTCCAAGATCTCCTGCAAGATGAAGATCTGGTCAGTGGTTGATTTTCCGTTTCGAATCCTCTTTGATAGTCTTCGACTGTAAGTAATGGAAGTAATGTAATGTAAACTACGCTGGACCCTAAATCACTGAACACTTTGATATGGAAATGTTTATAGTCATTAGAAAATACTGGCTGTGTGCGGGTAGTATGATCTGCCTTGCCCGCTAAACTTATGCATACATGGTTGAAATTCATACTAAACCCAGATGTTCCTATTTGAATATGTTGTTTTTTCACCTAACCTTTATTAACATTTACAGCGAACGTTCTCGATATGAGGTTCGTTTGGTTAAATGATAATTAAAATGAATACTTGAACGAAAAAACTGAAATGTATCTGAATGGGAATCAACGCGCCAACTATAGGTATTGGTGTTTACTGCTTGAATTGCCATTACTCCAGAAATCTTGTATACATCTGGGCTCATCAATGCTTTCGACAGAGCATTTATAAGTGCCTGTCAGATATCTCGAAGCTTCGGAGGTCTTTGATTCTTGTACCCTTTTAACGATACGCTTTTCTACTACAATACTCTACAGGGTGGCATCGTAGAAATGATACACTTTGTTTTTGTAATAAAACTGACACCAGGTTTGATTTCTCTTAGGAATCGATTTAAATAGCTTCTATTGGTACTAAACCTGCATTTCATTTAATTTATTTCAAATCTTTCACCTTTACACTTGATAACCGCCCGTAGGCGCTTTTAGGAATCGTTGCAGGCCGCACGCACAACTTCATCCGGCATTTCGTCCCATATCTTTAACAACCATTTCTTGAATCCGTCCAAATGCAAATGTTTGACGTCGTACTACTTTTCAAGCATGTATCCCCATATGCTGAAGTCCAACGGGTTTAAATCTGGAGACGACGCAGGCCATTTCGATGCACTGATAAAATATGACAAATGCTCCTTGCACCACTTCAACGATCAAAGCCTTATGGAGCCTTAGGCTGGAGCTGAATCCTGTTGGCAAAAAAGCAAAAGCTGTCGTTGCCAAAAAGCTTCTTAGCGTATGGTTTCAAGCGGCCTTGAAGAACGTGTTTCAAATAGTACTCCTTGTTGATCTTCACGCCTTTGTCGATAAACAATAACGAAAACTTACCTTTAGCCGAGATAGCTCCCCAAACCATCACAGCTGACGCATGTTGATACCGTTCGACTGTTCTTTTATCGGCTGTTATATCCCGAATACATGCTCCATAAATATGATCACTCTGATTATTCAAGGATTCCTCCAGAGTGAATAGTTTTTCGTCCGAAAAGATGATGTTGTGGCCTGCGTGCGTCTTCAGCAACAAGCGAGATCTGGTCACCCTTTCTGTAATATTTTTGCTGGTTAAGCCGTGATTTTTTTTGCTTTTTAAACGCTCTGTAACCAAGGTCCTTTTTCAGAATGCTTTGCATGGAAAAGTGACTCATGTTCATTTCACGCGCCATTTTTCTTCCTGAACGAGCTGGATTTCGCCGCACACGTTCCTTTACCGCTGTGATCACCGCTGGAGTCCGGACACTCCGTTTTTTCCAGGTTTCTTCTTTGGAACAACCGTGCCTGTTTCCTCGTATCGTTTGATGGTCTGGTAGACGAATAGTCGACTTAAATTGAGATGAGACAATTTCTGCCTAATCTGTATGTTTGTCAATCCATGCAAATGCAAAAAAATTATTTGTTCGCGACTTGAATCTATTATAATATATGAGAAAACTGAAGAGAACACTAAGTGTACGTTTTTCACGATAAGTAGTATTCAAATTAAGCAGTCAAAATATGCCGATGAGTTTGACACACAGCGATAGAAAACACAATATCGGGACACTCGAATAGGTGTATCACTTCTACGATGCCACCCTGTACAATGCCTACAATGGATTTGACTCAGGAATTGAGACTCAGGATGGTGTAGTTAACCACTCATAGGAGTGTACTGCGTGCTTCTTCTTTTTTGACACAACAACCTTTGTTGGTCAAGGCCTGTCCATACCACTAATCGGCTTGGATTTCAGTAAATTACTGATTAATAAAGCAGAATAGTCAGCCCTACGTATGGAAACACGGTCCATTCGGGGCTTGAATCCATAACGGCCATGTTTTATTAAGTCGTACGAGTTGAGGACTGGTCCACAAGACCGGCAACTGCGATAAGATGGTTTACTGCGTGCATCTATCTTAAGACTCTGGGCGCAGTGTGGCTCGTTTTGGAATCGCAGCTTTGTTTACTCTCCTTTTCTGTGATTGGTCTCTCAGCAAGTCTCAGCAGAGCGTATTGCAACGGGAAGACAGAGAGAGCGCATATTGCAGAAGCAGCATCGTACGTGAGGATCGAAAAGAGAGTGAACGATCGTAAGCTAATTAAACGCTCTCATCGCTCTCTTATCTTGTGTTCTCCGCAGAAAGTTAATGCAACATGCCAGCGCCCAGAGTGTTGAATCTAATTCCAACCAACTCAATTGACAGAGATTGGGGTTTTCTTTAACAGCAAAATTTGAAGCATCCAAAGCACTGCAGCTAGAATATGATTCTATTTTCGTTTCTCGTGCGTCTATTACGACCCTAATAAAAGTTTAATGTTGGCGATGGTTCTAGCGAGTAAAAACTTATCATACCCATGGTTTGATGTGTTCCAAAACACTGTCTTAAACGATGGTCGTATTCGCCCGAATGACCTTTCGGTGCCATTCGCAAAGCACGGCAGTCAAGTTCATCCTTTCGGTTGTTTATTTTGCTGCGCTAAAGCTTAAGCTACGCAACAAAATCGTGGTCTACCGAAAGATTTATCGGTACGTTTATGTCCTGCCCTCTAACATTTACGCTTTATGTTGCCCTTTGCTACCTCTCCCGCTCTCAAGAAACCCCTACGGAATCCCTTCGCTTCTACTCACTCCAGTGGATAGGACAATCATTTTCTGCGTGGGAGAGCATACTCTGTGCCCCGTGCACAGTAAAGGAGCCGTTTTGCCACCGTATTGCTAATCCCGGTCACGTAGATCCGCTCTTCCGGATAATTTAATTTTAATCGGATGCCAAATGGCGATGGGCTGCAGCTGGCACCATGCGCAGATTCGTGGCGAGTATCCGTTCCTCGTTTGCATCTTGTTGGGCTGGTGCGCGGCTACATGTTCAATACCGATGGTCAGTTCTGTTGAATGAAATTCCATCCACGGCTGGCGATAAATGCACGCATACTTTGACTGGGTCGTGGCCTATCATATAGCTTTCCACATTGCGCGCTTCCAATTCCCGAGAGTTGGTTTCACGGCATTCGATGCTGTTTCTAGACTGGAGAGTTTGTGGGCGTGATGTGTATTTTTTGTAGCACGACGAGAATTCTTCGACCGATTGCCTTTTACCATCCAACGCGGCTCGGGAAAGGAATGTTTGTGATTTTTCCGTTGGCGTTTTGTGGCTTCCCAAGGATTTCGAGGAATTGGTTGGCGTGTGTGAGTATGTGTCCACGCAGGATTTCATCGCCGATCATGATGATTGGATCCCATTCGAAGGGACATCACTATCAGAAATGCTTTTCTGCTTTTTCCTTTCAATCAGACTAAACGTTTACGGAGACTAGGTTCACAGTACCGTTTGCAGGAATACAATCTTCGAGGTGAAATCAAGTACTTCAATTAGTATTTCAATTCAGTATCATACACAGGATCACAGCAGTTGTTCACCAAGCGAGGGTAATAGTTCTCAGCTGGACTCATCGACCCATGTTCAAAGAATCCCATTCAAGAAGGGTTTTATAATTTAAACAATTATTAGAGCACTCCTCGTGGTATTTCCGCCCATGGTACGATGATACGATCGATACCGTCCACGTGATGCCTTCAACTGTCGGTCCTACGGGAAATGGGGCAATGCCTTCAGCACAACCGCTCGGTCGAATTGGACAGCATCAAAATGCTCCCCGGTCAGCTCATCTTCTTACATTCGGTGAGCCATTGCTGAGAGCAGGATTACATGTTTATTCCGTTTATCCCGATAGGAGGTTTATTGCTTTTGCCCATCCACAATGCTCCGTTTTAGTTCAGTTCCTCTTTTACTGTTTCCCCACTCTCGCACGGTATACGGGCTCTTCCACAGCTCCTTTCCCTGCGTTTCGAGCTGACCAAACTAATCGTATACACAGGAAGGACGGTACAACCGCAACAATATACATCCCGCCCCGTCTCGATTGATGCGTAGGCCGTTTGTCACCGATGGACTGCGCTAGTGCTACAGTCCAGTTTCCGTTACCGCACCGCCCATCGCACGTTCATCTTCTTCTCAACCGGAATGATGAACCGGAAGCACCGGATACTGGGAACAGATGGCTGGCTAGCAGCCGGCCTGTCAGCACCTCGACACCCAGCCCCCTGGACGATGGGCGATTTATTTATCCATCTTTCCGCTCGATGGGGTTGCCGATCGATAAAGCCGGATTTCAATCATGTGCCTCCAACCGGGTGGAAAAGTTTTCGTTTGCTGCTGGTAGGATAGTTTATCTGCGAGTTGGGTAGTTGGGAAGGAGCGGGCGAGGCTGTTGCACAGTGCTAGTGGCACGAATAACGAAAATGTTTCCCTCAGAGCGGTCAGCAACGCATGGGAGTGTGAAGGGAAAGTAAAGCATTCTCGTACACAATGTATCACGCTGTTGATATATTAAAATTCTTTTACAATGTTGGTCAACGAGTATCGCAGTTTCGTTTGGACGAGATGTACGCGTTTTGGTATTGAGTTGTGCATAAAAATCAGCTTTCAATCATTCAACCTGCGACATAAATCATTCGTTAGAGCTAACTAGAGCAGTCTTGAATTGCTTTGGCTGCTTGTTCACTCCAAAAATAAACATAAAAAAATAACAAATCTCACCCATTGGTTTGCACTTCATCCCACCAGTGCAGCAGAAACCATACTTCGCCAGCAGTCGCGCTGGTGCCATCAAATTCTCGCACAACAGCACTCGATTGATTCAAATTTCGCTCCTCCTTCAGCACGTTTCACTCACCACTCGCCTTCACGATCGCCTCACCCCTCCTCAACGCCCAGGTCCTCCCATCCAGTGCCGGATATCCGTTTTGCTTCGGCTCGCCATATTCAACCACCCACGATTCCCGTCATCTACCGACTGTCTGTAGGCGCAGCAGATGAATTCCACAATCACAGCATCTCCTCCCGTTCCTGCCTATGGGAGGGCAACCGCGTCATTGTTATTCTCTTTCCGCTATCCATCCGCACACATCCCATCCACAGCCGCCGGAATGCTGGAAGCAAGCAAAGTGTCCGATTTCATTCAAGTTTTCCTCTTCCGGCATGCTTACTCACACGGCACGCGTATCGCGCCAGCTTCTGCCTATTGTTGAACGGGAGCTTTTTAGAATGTCCCTGCTCTGTTCTGTGCTCCATCTTTTTCTACTACTCTATTCTCCCATTCGCTCTATTTCGCAGTTTATTGCTTTCTCGCTCTACTGTGTTGTTTAGTTTTTGGGACCAATGCCTCTCTGTCACACATACACACACACATGCACGATACAATGTAGGTGGCATAAATCTACGCCATCATGCCAGCGTCCACGTAGACTCAGCACGAAAAAGCTGTCCGGCTGTTTTCCCCTCCATTATTTTGCGTAATCGAACGCGGTTGAACTGTCCTGCACGAATACATGCGCTTTTTATCTGCACAGCAGCACACACACAGATGGACGAAAAATCGGTGGTGTTTGAAACCAAAACAAAACACGGTCCTAACGTTTTCATCCATCGCGTTCCATCGTTAGAAGGCACAACGCATAAGCAATATCGTACGCGTTCACGCACACAGGTACGTGTACGAGAGCTTTAACCGATAGTTGGCAAGGCTTCGTCAGTCGTCGGGGTGGTAGTTTCTCCTCCCCGGTCTGGCAAACGACCCGGTGCGCATGACGGGACAAACACACACATACCTTTACTGCCAACTGGCTGACACTGGTTTGGCTGGCTGACTGGCTGGAGCCGAGATCCTGCCCAAACTTCCATTGATTCGCCTACGCACCAAGCTTCCCGTTGGCTTCCGCTGTCTGTCCTACCGCTTGCCTACCATCCAGGCGCTCACTGCAAGATGGTGGGAGGGTGACGGCGGGAGATTTCATTCATTCAACTCTCGGGTCGCTCGGGAAGCTTTCCGATTGTGCCGTTCGGGTCGCTCGGCATTCGGGTCCGGATCTGTGGAATTGTTGTTAGTACCAGTGTATCATCGCGTTGGCCGTACACTGGTTGGACGCAATCCTGCACAACAGTTACAGCAGTGCACGCGACCAGTCTGGATGCTATCTGCAAGTTAAGCTCGCTTCCATCGCAAAAGACGCATCGCGCAGCAAGCGGTGAACAGTGCTAGGGCAGCAAATTGAACAGATTGTGCATCGAAGGTGAACAGTTTTTGCTAACGCACCTGACAAACGGAACACATTTCCGAGCAAACTTCCCTGCATCGGTGTAAAACTTTGTTTCAACTCCCTTGCCACTACTTAAGTACGTACCCCTCGGAGAAAGAGGGAGAGAGAACAGTGCATCTTTGCACGCGCGTCGGCCTATCGGTTTAGCGAATAAGTGTCTGTGGAGTGTTTAAGTTTTTGATTGGATTGCTGTTACCGTCTGCTCGCGTGCTGCAATGTGTGATCAAACGATGCCACCAACAAGTGTGACAGAAGTGTGCTTTTAATCGGACTGTCCCTACGCCAGTCTCGATCGTTTCGATCGGCGTGTCGGCACGAGGGCGTCCTTTCCAGTATCATGAGCGACGGTTACAACCGCCAGCGTGAGTGGTTGAATTGTTGTGCGATAAGTGGCGATTACACGTAGTGGCACCACACTTGAAATCACAGCATCCTCGCCCTTTTGTGTGTCCAAGTGTCCACACCAAAACTGGCCTAGGCCGAGCAACGTCCACGACCAGCGGCACTTAAGTGTCCATCGTCTGTACTAGCTGCTTGTGAAGTGGCCGCGTTTGTGTGCGTGGTAGGTGTGCTGTCTCGAAGCTTTTGAGCAAGGCTCGCTGGAGTGAGCGTGTGGTCGAGTGTAGCGAAGTGTATGTACCTGTTCTCTGTCTAGGTGTGTGCGTGTGTCAGTGGGTGTGTGTGTGTGTGTTTCCTGTGTATGTGTGCGTCCAGACGTATGTGAGCGGGAAAATAAACATGAAACGTCTAAATCGTCCCCGGGCACTGGTCTGTCATCTGCTGCTGGCGATCAACATTCTAACTGTTTGCTGCAGCAGTAGCAGCTTAGGTAGCAGCAGCAGCAGCAGCAGTAGCACTGATGTCACCATCGCTGCAGGTAATTGTCGTGTAAATGGTATTGCCACTTCCACCCACCAGCTTGTATCGCTTGAATGGTTATATTTAGAGCAGCTGTCGATCGATACTCTATATCCACGGCCAATCTAGCACCGTCTGCATCTTCCCCGAACGTTTCGGATTTTCCGCTCGAAAAACCTCACCTCACTCGAACAGGACCGGGTAGTATTTGTATCGCACTGGTGTGGTGGTATCATAGCCAGTTTGTTTGGTAAGCGTATTTCTATCGCCAAACCCAGAACGATACCACTGAACAGCTAATTTGCGAACCTGAAGATGAAACAAATCGACCAGCGCGAATGCACGTCCATTGGACCGTTTGAAATGGAAACCTTATCCTTGGGAATCAAATAAGCAAAGGAACTACAAAGGAACGATATCAAGGAGTTTTCTACAGAATATTCTAAATACATAGTGTATTACAAAACCCAAATTAATCATTTCGCCGAACTATGTGCTCACGAAATTCTGCAGAGCCTGCCAAAGAGCGCATAATTCTACCCATTACAATTTAATACAGTCAGTTTTACCTTGAATTCAATTTGCCTCTGTTTTTAAAAGTTACGTTCTTACCGTTTGTGCGAAGAGTACCGAGCACCTGGAAAACTCCAACTAAGGGCAGCAACAAAATTAACACCACATAAGTAAGTTTGTGTTTCGCTCTTGAGCAATCAAGCCCCACTACAAGCATAGCTCGTCCCTTCTGCCTGTGTCAAACCGTGCACCTTGGCAGAATAAGAAGCACTAAATTTAATTTATGCTTCGTTTTACCCACCCCAAAAAACCATCGCCAAGTCATAGGGCGACCAGGTGTTGGAGGTTCACGTGAAAGATCCTCAAAATAAGTAGCTCATAACATCGCATTCCAACAGTTGGATTTCCCAGACAGTCGGGCAAAAAAACGTTGAGGAACCAGGAATCGAGCAAGACAAAACGAGCAACACAAACCAGAAAAAGCCAGGCAGAACTTTGTGCGTTTAATTTGGAATTTGTCTATCGTTCACTCTTTGGGATCTTTTTTGCTCTGTTTAGTGTTTTTTTGTGTCTTTTTACTGCTTCGAGGCTTTAGTAAAATTTTAAAACAGGAATTTCCACTACGAAAAAAATGAAGAAATAAACGGTAACAGGCTAGACGTGCGAGAAGTGCTGAAAATTGCTGCAACGAAGATAACGATATGGTGAGGAGTGGCAAATTGGAGCAAAAAAGTTTACTGCTTCTGCGAAAATGTCTACACCATGGTGGAGTGATGTTTGTCGGTGAAGTTGTCATCCTGTCACCTTTAGCTCAAAGAAGCGGACGAATAGCTGTTCATGATTATGTTTCCCCTCACCTTAATGTGTTTCACTTATCAGAAAAAAAAATCTGGTTTGTTTCGTGGAAAATTAATTTCTATTCATTACGCTTCAGCTGGCGAGCTTTCAATAAAACGGTTGTATTATCATAAAATACGTACACTGAAAAAAGCGTTATAATCACAGCGTGAAGCGAGAGGAATACATATGTTGTTGGTAAAGCACTGCACAGTGGTAGAAACGTGACAAAGCGCAAAAAAGTAACGTTTAAAAATTAAGCATATTAATTAACATTCATTGCATCATTTCGGAAGCCAACCTTTCGATTCATCTGCCACCGAAACAGTTTCCCCTGGTGTTTTTTTTAAGTCGTGATGCAGATGATCAATGAACCGTTCGTTTGGAAATGGAAACGTAGCAGATGTAGAATAAATTAATCGCTTTGTTTGTGCACCTTTCGGGTGACATTAATAACCGTGTTTACATACGCAACACGCTCCACACACCGCATAAAGCTTTGAATGTTCATATCACCCGTAGGTGCGGCATGATTGCATCATTTGGGACAACAAAAACAATCAGTTTTTTAAATACCATTTGTCTTGATTTTTTTTTTCGACCTCAATCCAGCACAAACAAAATGCAATCGATCCCATCCAACGTTAAACTACGAACCATAGACACAAACTCGGCAGCCGTGAAATCCACTGAAACACCGCCAGAGCATGGCGTGCAACACTTGCATTGATTCGAGATGTGTTGCTGTAGTTGTAGTGACAGCGGAAATAACAACACGATTGCTATAAAACACGTCGAATGAAATATGCTCACCGCACAGAAGTTAACTGCTTCGGGTAGATCGGGTGGCATAAATTATGCACCGAGCCATCATGAGCTTACCGTTCCGCTGGGCCACTCCAGGGAAAAGAATACCGACGGAAGCTTCGCAGGTTCGCAGGTTTTATGCAATTAAACCCCTTCCACCCAACACCTAGCGCAGCTATTTTTCTGTACCGGGCTGGAGCTACAAATAAATGAGATTCGTTTCTAGAGATTCCTTTTTTGCTCGTGTATGTGTGTGTGTGTGTCTGTCGTTTCCCACTGTGCTGCGCTGTGCCGTTGCTTTATTTTTATTTATTTTGTACCCTTAACCCATGTACGAAAGGGAACATTTTTCCCCAGTCCACACTCTCTGAGCTGCAGCAGGATGAAAATAAGTTGCTTTCGGTGAAATTTATCACCCATTCACGGGCATTTGTTGCAGCAATGTACGGAGTGGCTGGATGGGGGGTTAGATACAGAGTGACCCGGGGGAAAAGGGATATTTGGAAAAAGAGAGAGTGTGTGTGTGAGAGAGAGGTCCAACACAAAAAAAGGTTAAGTGCTTTTCCACCTACGGTTTTGCGAAACCGAACCCGAGTTGCCGCCGGTCGGTCGTCATAAATAACTAATTAATCTCCGTGCCTATTTTTTATTCACGAGCAGGCATTACGAAGCAAACGAGATTTCCTCGCACCACCACAAGGTCACTTTTGGCGGTGGCTTCCAGCTTGTGCTATTTTTCACGTCCCATTAGGTACGGAGCTGTGGAGTTTTCCAGCCCGGCGTAGTAGATGCTCTCCTACATGCTCATCTAACTGGTGAGCTGGAGATGTAACTCGCGGCCCCATTACCATCACCGACTCCCGCCCAAACCTGTGGCCAACCGGTGTGAACCGCGGTCTTTCGGTTGGTACGTTTTTTCCCCCGCGAGATGATTACCATCCCACCGGGAAGGGAAGGGAACTTATAATTTCCTCACCCAAGCAACACAACGCCGTGCGGTGGCAGTGTTGCCACGCGCATTTGGGTGCTGGGTTTGTTTTAATTTCCTGCACTCAGGCAGGGCTTTTTATTATACACACGCGCGCGCTTTTTCAAATGCTCGTCGCGCCTAGTAGTTATGCAATAACGAATGAGTAAGTAGTCGGTTGTTTGCGAAACTGCGCCACTCACCCGAGCCAACGCAAAGAAATGCTTAATTGAGCTTAATTACACACCCGTTGCTGGATGGACCGGGTTGCTCAGAGCTTGTTGTATTTGTTCAACCCATCCACCCTCAAGCTACACATTTGCACGCAAACGTAATAAAAGCAGGCAGAGGTTTGGTACGGTGAGCGCCGTCCCTTCTTTACCCTTTTGGATACACGCACACATGTCCTGGCGGCAGCCGGAATGCGTTCTGTTCTGTGTGTTTGATGAAAGCCCGTCGGCTCTCACGCATCATGGGCCGTGTAAAACGTTACGCTAAATTTCCTACCATCCATCCAATATTGGCTACAGCTCGGCGCGTTTCGGTATGGTGCGTTTCGGTACCACCTCTGCCGAAGGGTAGCTTGACGTGCCAACACGTGCACTTCAGTAACACACCACGTCCAGGTCCGAAAACTCCGCATGATGGTTGTCGTGTGTCTCGGTCCCCTCACGTCTTCCCACCACGCCACACTTGGACGCTTGCAAACGTGTTCCATCCGTGTGATTGGAACTGTGAGACAGGATCGAACGATTGGGTGAAGGATTCTTCTGCGAGGCGAGCAATACGAAGTAAATTAGATGTGCTTCAAAATCCTTGCTAATGCGATAAGTAGCTTTTTCCCAACGGCCAAAGACAACGACCGGTACCGAAGGCCGGTGCTTGTGCCTCGTTGAGCTACCTGTTTGCTTTATTTTCCTGCCCCCAAAAGATGTATGTGTCTTGTGCGTGATGAAAGATGCTTTCAGCCAGGGCGGATTGAGAGTGATGCGAGTGTAAGAGGAAAATCAGCTCGATTTCGTCGGTAGGTGGTTTTGTGCAAAGGTTTTCCGTGACCTCTTTGAAATAGATTTGTGAGCAGCATACGAATTGTGATTTTGTATAGGTACGTAACAAGCCAAATAAACACTGAGTGTAAAAGAAAATTCTCATTCCATTATTCAGTAGCTTTTGATTATTTATTATTTTCACAATTTTATATAATTTTGCTTTTATTAATTTTATTAATTTTATTACAATTACTATAAATTTTACTAATAATTATACTAACTGTAACATATTGCATACTACAAATTAGCGATACATACAACATATTACATATTAGCGTTTAAATATTAGCGATACATACAAGTTTTTGCGTAAAAATATCACTATACAAATTCTACTAAATTTCCTACGCTGTTTCCTGTATTATATTCCTTTGCTAATTCCTTCGCTAATTCCTACGCTAATTCCTACGCTAATTCCTACGCTAAATTGTGCTAATTCGCTAATTCCTGCACACTTACTACCGACCATGGTTTTTCGACTGGATCGGTTCCTAGACCGGCATAGGTTCAGTAACCAGGTTCAAAACCGGAATTAGGTTATGTACAGTTCTTGAATCAGAAAAAGGGATATATTGGTGTCAGGATCAGTATGGGGTTTGTTTTAGGTCTCTTAATGGGTCGTCATAAGTACCTCCTTTTAATTGGTTTAGGAGACCATTTTTTTAGACGTATTATTCACCGTAAAGGGAATCTTTGAAATTTAGTTGCGTAGCCTGGCAAAATTAACTAGTTTAAATCAAAGTTCTGTTTCGATAGTTGTTTTTCCCTTCGAACCGGTAGTAGGGGAAGTCGGGGTTGGTTCGACACTGCGGGTAAGTTCGACACCTTGCCGTTTTTGTATTTATAGAACTTTTTTAAGACAAAAAACTTATACATATTATTTATGTCAACTGTTTCGAATATTTGAGTCACATTTCACTGATCAGAAACCTGTCAATTGTCAAAAAACAACAAAATAAACACATGGTGGTTCTGATTGACAGCCGATGTAAGTTTTTACTTCTGGGACTTAAGGAATTGTGGCGTTATTTCCACAAAATTATAGTTTCGGTATTAATAGTATTGTTTTATAAATACTATTGATTAGTTCTGTATCAAAGGGCGTAATTTTTATATTAAACTATATAATATAAAATGTCACTAAAACTTGTGCGGCCAATGGGGGTTAATTCGACACCCCACTTGGTAGTAATGCTAATGGTAGTAATGCTTATTTGTAGCATGTTAACTTTTTTATATCGTAATTTGAAAGTACATGTATTTTATACAGATGTCGACAAACGTAATAATCAAGCTGAACAAACACGCAATTATAAATACCGTATATCTTTAAAATTCAAGATGTCAACAAACCTAGGAAGTTATAATTATGGAATTTAGCTATTATTCTCTCACAGAACGTTTGCCAAACTCGTACTCAAAACATGTACTTTGTATATGGTTTAGGCTTATGAAAATTAATATTGTTATGGCTTTGACCGTATTTTAGGCTGACTTTAGGCCGGGTAGGCATAACTGAAGAAAAAAATAGTCGCTGGTTTGGAATCACATTGACCGATGTTCGCCTTTTAGCTTTCGAGTTGGCAGAGAAAAATAAAATTGAACAATTTTCGATTTTATAAATAAAGAAAAAGATTACTGGAAGATAGCTACCAGGTTAATTTTTAAAGGAATCTTAACCAATTATTCCGTAAACCAGATGCTATCGCCGCAGCTTCTACTACATGGAGTCTGGTCCGATGCTATTTGTAATGAAAATTTTGTTCTTGCTTGTAACTTCATTTTTTTGTATATTTCAATAATGTTTTGTGTTTATTTTTCATAAAATTGGTACGAAATACTTTGTTGAACTTCAATGAAAACTACAGGCCATCAGAGTTTGTTATTTTAAAAGCTAAAACCAATGTGTCGAAATCACCCCCAAGGTGTCGATTTTACCCCATCATGGTGTCAAACTTACCCGCACTGCAGTCGTGACGCAACAAAAAACACACCTTTTTATTTTTATCAAAATGTTACCAAAATCAATCCAGGAACCGTATTTTCTCGTAAGATGGTACAAAAAACACCAAAAAAGCTTTTTCGATCTCTACTAGTAAGTTTACTTTGGCAAAAGTATTGCAATCAGAGGAAAACCTTAAGGTGTCGAAACTACCCCCAGTTCCCCTATAAACTATTTATCTACAGGAATTCGTAATACATGAAAACTTGTGAAATGTATGTGAAGAAAAGCTGTAGTTTAACTCGAGCGGTTTTTTTCTAAATTTACCTTTCACAATAGAAAATTAAATGTCTTTTTATCTCATTTTATAACATTCACTAAAACAGCAAATTAAATAATCCAGCAATTCAAATGACACAAATGATTCAAATGACAGACTTATGAATAGCGTATAATAAACAATCTAACAAAATCACTTTACACTTGTGTTCATAACTGAAAGCTACGTTATTTTTTATTTAACACCATATCTACTAAACAATTTGTGAAAAAGTAGTCAGTTCTCATTTGCCACAAGTCACGCATAACAAGAATACATTTATAGCACAACAGCAAAATTTTGTAATAACATATATTAATGGTTAGACAAAAATGTATTTTTTTTTTTGAATATTTGAGTCTGTTTGGGCGATTTTAGTGACAATGTAAATGATGTAACATTCCGTTCGAACGCGAAGGGGTAGATCAACGGGGTTGTATTTTTAGACATCACTCACAAGGTACATTTAATTGGAACAAAGCGGAGTTTTCGGATGATCGCTGGAAGCCATCGGGGCTCCAGCTAAAGAATGGACACAAATAAATTAACTACACATTTGACTTGTTTGTAAGAATTAAGATTTGACCGAAACGACTTAACTGAACTGCACAACTGCACGTACTGTGCGTAACTGTGTTTCTGCCTGCGTGAGTGCTCGGTATTATCTTGTATCTTTATTTATATGGTGCATTTATCTCCGGTTACATTTTGTGTTTTACTTTCACTTTCTGTTTTCTGTTAGTTATGCTGAAGATCAGTTTTTGGGTTTACATATGGTTGCAATTATTCTGTAAGGTCAGTTCTGGGTTTTTGTGCTTATGCGATGTTTTGTTTCTACGCTTGGGGGTAGCGGTTCTATTTGTACACACGAAGGTACGGTGTCTCCTATTTCATTATTTATGACTTGATGGTTGCTATTATGCAATGTTATGGTTTTACGCTTCAAGTGCGTTCTAACGGGTTTTGTGCTGAGTAATGTTTTTCTCGCCTTTGAAAGTTAGTGGAAAAGAGTTTTTCTGCTGATTTACATTTCCTGACTGAAGGTTGTTATTGTGTGTTGACAATTTCTGTTATTTGAGTGTAATGAGAATTATGTGAGCTGAATATAGCATATGCATGCTACAATGATATGCAGATTGTTTTGGTCATTTTTTCTACAAAAATACAATTTTAGCCAATTGTATATACATTGAGTGAAATAAGATTCTAATTGCACATCACTCATGGTGTTTTATTCCAAATACTACAACAATATTGCATAAGCCTTCTATCAACACAAGCCCTAACATATGAGTGACCGTACGTTTTCCGGTCTGAAGTCAGTTGGGGCTACAGTTATAAAATCGTTCGATTACATGCCCTTCTGTGGGCACACATTCTGCTCTACCACACACATTGTTCTAAATGTTTTCAGCCGTAAAACACATCGATTTAGAAGACACAGCGGAAGGGTCAACAATCAACAACAAATCATCTGGAAAACGTTCATGTTTCAAATCTCTTCACTGAGCTCAAACCCTTGTCATTGTTTTTAGTGTGGCCTGTTCTGCCCTTTTCCCTTTGTCGCAGGCAAATCGTACGATAGAAGGAACTCATATTTAGGATTGCTTTGCAACAGTAACATGGCCCTGCTGCTGGAGCTGAGGTTGTTGCTCACTCCATCAAATTTGATAGTTCCCAATTGGCAGGATGCTGGTGTGTGAGGTAGCCGTTCCCTAAGAAGCCACAGAGAGTAACATCACCTCTTACCACACGCAAGGGACATCCGAACGAGTTGATGCAGGTTGGATCGTTTTCGTTGAAATTATTCAAACCATTCAAGTATCACAATCCGTACCATTTCGCACACCATACGAAGCTGACAGGTGTGCAAACGGTAGTTGACTCGATGTTGCTTTTCCCGGTAACCCCCAGTCCAGGTACACCCGGTGCCACGAGATCGTACTGCCAAGTGGAAGAACAAAATAAATAAAATGAAATCTCACCAAACGGGTGCCAACGGGTGACACCGATGGTCTTACGCAAACGCCAGCCAGTGACAGTACCACAGTGTTAGGTGGCACTTGATTGCAGGAGTATATCTCGTCACTCGGTAAGAACGCCCCAGTGCGACGCCCACAGAACCCTTCAAACGCGAATGGCAATGTTCGACCTCGTACACTCTCGTTGCCAGCGCCGGTGACGAGCCGCCGTCATAAATAATTCAACGCAAAGAAGTGGCCATGTCGCATGTGCCATCGCCTTCGCCTTTCCCGCGTATCGGCCTGGATTTGACGGGTGGCATTTTTTCCCCCCATCAACCCGACCGTACTTTTCAACGCAGTTTGTGGTTTACTCCGGGCCCAGATGTAGTGGCAGTGGCTTTTCCCACCCCTTCAATTTCATAAAATCAAACGGTAATAGTGTTTTTCCTGTGCTGCCTTTATGGAAAAGTGATTGCTGTGTGATTGCCTCTTATTGGCTGGTCCTTCCCGGGTGGCGGGTTTACCTCCGACAGCAAACCGAGAGTCGAAGCCGTGAAGCGTCCTTTAAAAAATGCAATAATGCAAGAAGACTACGGCACCTACACAGGCCCACTAGTATAAAAAAAACAACGGTAGAGAAAAGGAACGAAAGCACGAACAGAAAACAAACACAACATTTATTGCTATATTATCGATTGAGCGGGCACCATCATCGCACCGCACCGAAACGGCTTCGAATGCCGCCGTCTAACCGACGCCTGAAAGTTAGGCAACCCGCCAGTCTTGTCACGTTCAGCCGGCATGATTCGTGCGGTGCGAGTCAAAAGAAATGACGATAAAAAGGACGGCTCAAACGGACGGCCGTCCCTGAGAAAGTTCAATTATGCAAAGACCCCACCCCGGTGTCGGGAAACGGCAAAGGGTGGGTAAGGGGTCAGCAGTCCCGCCCGGTGTTTTCAGGTCGGCGCGCGGCTCAGTTATGGTTTGACCGCGATTTAGGTCACATTCCCTTTTGGGAGGTGTTGGGTGTAGGACGAAACGTTCCCATATACTGCATCCCCATGCCGTTCAAGGGCTGGTTGTCTATTTCCCATAAAAAACACACACACACACACATAGGGAAACTTTCATAAATCGCAACCGGGTGGCCTTCACGCACGAGTAAATGTCAGGAATGGCTAATCTATAGTTATGGTGTGTACGGACCCAAGCGTTTCACATTTTAGCTCCCGCTCTGCCATCCTCCGTTGTTCGCCATCATTCCTCGATTGCTAATGGTGGGGTTTGATTTGCTTTGCGTCCACTTCACGTCATCCCCCCCCTCCCCACACTACCCTTATTGAAGTGGAAAGACAGCCGATGGCAGATGATGAGGAAACCATGTTTCGCTTGTAGCGCTCCGTCCGCATAAATCAATGTCGAAACGAAAGGCAGACACTAAATTTCCCATAGCAAATTCATTGCCCTCTAAATGATGCGCCTGCACGCACCACCCTTCACCAAGTGACGCGCTGCATGCAGTTCCGACATCGCAATGGGAAGGAGCGTGCCCGAGGTTGCCTCAACAGGATTTTGGGCTGGCGTGCAGGATTCTCCCGGAACCATCATCAAAATCCATCCTTATGCAATCTGCTCCGGCACTGGGAGGTGAATAACTTTTCATAAAACATGGAAATTATGATATTTTGAGCGTCGTTGGCGTTGGTTGGAGGTGAACAAGCACAAGCTTCCGCCAACCTTCGGCAAGCCCACACAAAAACACACGCACACATAGACACGTTTGTCGTAGCTTTTGGATGAGTTTTGCAAAAGGATAAGCTCATAAATTCATAAAGTTGTGCACTTCAACCGTTATGGATTACCACCATGAGGGAAAAGCTTGTACACCTTCTGTTTTTTTTTTTCTCTAAACCGACAACGTCTCTTGAGCATGAGTTCTTTTTGGTTGCGCCACAGCATGGAACGGATTTCACGAATTGCTAAAGGAGTTTGAATTATCCCTCCATCGGCCACTCCGCCCAACTCCCCACGACACGGTCCCTTTGCCACACGAGAAGATGGATGAGCTGCCGTTTGCTTGCCAGCGTTTACCACCGTCACACCTGGTCCACGCGGAAACCACACGGAGGAGCAGCGCACAAAATGATAAAATATTGCTTCCCGTCCCGAAAAAGCAGCCGCTGTCCCGGGTGCACACAACTTCTGTGAATGGTTTCAGGACGGTCGTAAACATAAACACGCAGCCGTGCGGTGGGAAAGCAAATTAAAAATAAATTAATTTCAATCATCGCAATGCGAATATTGCTTGCCACCGCAGCCACATGCACGTACACGGTGGTGAATGATGAACGTCCGTAATTGTGATGTTTTGCAAAGAGAAGACAGACAGAGAAAGAGTGAGAGAGAGAGAGAGAGAGAGAGAGAGAGAGAGAGAGAGAGCGACAGAGGAAATGTGAGAGAATTTTGAAAGATTGACGACCGGAAATTGTGGTGAATCACCGCAACACTAAAGCGCGTGAAGCGCTTCCCACGGGAGAGTAGCGCGTATCCTTTTTTGCGCCGTTCTTCTATGCACCTTCTCTTCCTATTTTCCGAATCTGTGTGTTTTTGCGAAACCGTGCCGAGAATGGTGGTAGCCTGCGTGTCAGCAATTAGGAAACAATTGGAGAAAAAGGATTAGAGTTGTTTTTTGTTTGGTTGCTGCTGCTACTTATGTTTGCGTTGCTTTTCGCGCTAGTGTCCAAAGGGGGGTTATGATCTAAATAATGGAAATGCTGCTCGGCATGAATCTAATGGTTACGGAGATTCAATTAGCCGGGTACTTCCTGCTGGTCTGAATTGGGAACCTGTGGGAAAATGTATATCGTACCTTCTCCCAAATGACACAGCAACTGCCAGCAAACACAGCATGATGCATCAATCATTCGTGATGCTTAGTATTGTTCCGTTTTGTCCGCTTAAAACAAGCCTCGCTTAATTGTATCGTTCGTTACCCGTACCGTACAGGGATATTATCAGCTAATTTTCATATCAATAAAAATGTGCATAGAAAATGGGTAACAATAATTCACCGAAACGGGCCGTTTCGCCAGCAAGTATTTGTGTTATGTAAATCAAAAGCGGAATTGATGATAGGAAAGATGTTTATTTATTACTAGCAATAAATCTTGCGCTCGTGTCATTAAACACACGAACGGGAAGGATCATGTTTTTTTTTAAGTTTTGACGAAAAGCACCAGGCGTCTCCATTGAGCAAAATAGAAATTGTTTGCTAGAGCAATGGTCCATTGAGTGAAAATAAATGATAATAAATGTTTTATTATTCACACTAGCAGCACACATTTATGTACAATGTTGTTTAATAAATATTTTCTCTCTGTGGAAAAAGAAATATGAAAAATAATTCTACAAAACGTAATTCTACGAAATATTTTATCCAACTCCTCCATCGCTCTTTCCATCCGAGTTCGATCCTCGACCGTCCCTCGAGGAGTGGGCCAAACACAATTTTGCTTTGGCTTAAGCTATGCTAATCCTAAGCAGATTTTCTCCACCATACGGTCACGGACACACGAACAAGTAAATTGTGCCTCGTGGCAGCAGACAGCAACAATCGGTCTGACAAACGGATTATCGACACGCCACACAAAAATTCGGGTTCGTGTCGTAATGGCCACCGACGGATGGAGCCATTTCGCTGGAAGTGGACCGTGGTAGGTTGTGGTGTTGTGGTAGGTATGACAATCGTACCGTTATCGCCAAACGCTAGAAATGAACGAATCGTGTAGAAGTAAAAGCAAACAAAACATAATTGCAATGCATAATCCTCTAATAGGATTCCGCTGGATTTGCCCGGCACTGGGAGAGTGCTTCCGTTCCGAGCCACGAAAAAAAACCAGCTGCAAAAAGAAGTAAAACAAGCGGTTGAAAACTTTTTCGAATTTACCACATTCACTCACACTCCCGGCGGGTCGCCATACTGTGTAAGTGTGGCCTACAGCACGCCCTCTTCCTGGCCAATCAATAAAAACAATCGAACAAACATTTACCAAACACGGTGGGCGAGTGTGAAGTGGGACCAGATTTTCCGGCCATCCCAATTTGGTACTTTTCGTGATGCCGGCGACGGAACGATGCTGCAAACGTCTTTGATGTGTTGTTTTCCGTTTCGCCTTCCGCAAGTACCGTTCACCTCCACACCGCAACGAAAGCGAGCGAGTTTCTTTTACTATGTGTCAGGGAATGTGTCTGTGTGTGTATGTACGAGCAAACGAAAGATCCCACATTTTGCGCAGCCAAAAGCAACAAGACCAGGCACTTAGGCACTGCACTAGAAACTTGTCGACATTTGCTAAAGATTAATTATTTTTTCTTCTCTCCACCAATGTGGTCACGTGTTGGCATTTTTCCTATCCGCCCCCTCTGAACGACAAGTAACTATTTGGAGACGGGCATCACAAACAACGGCAGTGGGAGCAAAACAGAAACGTGATAAGATTCCATGATGACGTAGCGCGCTATACGAGAGCGTGTTTTTTTCTCTCGTCTTATTGCTGCTCGTTGGCGGAAGTATGCACAAAAAGTTTTCACTTCGTACCACTCGCCGAGAGACGACCATTCATTAGACAAAATCAAAATGTCGGTATCAGAAAATGTGCTGTGTTAGTGTTCTGTTCTTGCTTTCCTTTGGTCTAAGACGGTAAAGCAGAAGCACAACACCTGCACCGCGAAGCTTTAGCTGTTGCTGTGGTAAAGGGGAGGAATAACATTTTCAAAGTAAATTGTATTCTTTCTTATGTAGTTTTGTTATTACATCTATGTTTGAGTGTAAATTTCGAGCGAAAGAAAGGAGAAAGCAAAAACTCTCTTCATTGCAACACTCAATTGCAAAATGAATGAAACTGCGTTGAGCTAATGGTTTGTTTTTTATTTTGCTCAACTATAGTGTGACACTTTGACACATTTCATGCCTCGACGAAAGGACCCGTTAGAAAATTGCATTTTATTGTGAAGTTCACAGCCCTACCTTAAACTTGTACACATATAAAGGTGTGTGTATGCCCTTGTATTTACCACAAGATACTACCTCAGATAAAATACTTATTCAGCAAACTCAAGCAAGCGGCTGTCTCTGTATATCAATGTTTTCCCAGGAACTGTTCATATTTTACGTACCATTTACGTACGATGATAATGGCTTCGTTTTTTTATTAGGCTGCTCAAATTATACCGCAGGTGCGGAGCTGTGTTAATTAAATAAACCAACGTACTTATTAATAACAGTTCGCTGTGAAGGTTGACTAGCAGCAGCGCCTGTACTCTCTCTGTGTGTAGCATTCAGCGAATTTTTTTGCAAAGGAATGTAATACTGCTCATTAACGACGTATTTTGTTGAGCAGGATTTTTTTTTCTGGGAAGGTAAATACTGTTGTGAATAACAACGAAGTAGAAAAAAAACAAGGTAGAATTTGTTTTCCTCCTAGCAACGTGCTGAGTGTAAGTTTTTTTTCATGGCCAAGATAATAAAGGTCGAAACCAAGGTTGACAGAGAACAGGTTGATGCGTTTAGAGTGAATTATCAGAAAGCCATGGGAAAATTTTGACAGTTATTATGAATATTGTTTATATTTAGCAATGGACGTTGCTATGGAGTGAATGAGAGTTTTGTTCAGAATTTTGCACTCATTTCCTATTAAAACATTTAAAGAATTAGAATCCAATTAGGATATTACATGGCTGATACAATCCAAGGATCTCAATTATCATTCGTCGCCGGGTTATAAGCAAAGGACGGTATGCATGTTGTAGCAGTGTGTGCCGATTGGATGTTTCATTTTACTCTCAGTGTTTAATTGAAGGCAAATAGGACTTCTTTAAGCCAGTTGGAACATGTAGTGTGTTGTTAAACTTTTCGTTCTTCCAGCAGGACCGCTGCAAACGGCAGTAATTCGTGGTCACGGAATGGCAAACAATGAAAAAGGTTATCAATGTTTCTGAATACAGAGTACATTGCAATTACTTCTCCTTTATTCTCCACAATGCTCAGCAAAGTATTCCATGTCCTAAATCATTTTTAGTCAATCTACACACTCATCAATCTTGCTCATGCAATCTTCCAATTAATGAGACAATCTCTCCCAAACAGATAGCAAATCCACGAAGCTTCGTTATCCATCAATTATTCCTCTTTATTTCTAACTTTTCGCAGGATTTTGTTTATCATGTGTTTTTTATCTTTTCCAAATTTAGCTTTATTTTGAACCATTCTTCGTTAGCTGCCCCTTGGCGTTGGTCTTACAAATGGTTGTAGCTACTTCCGAATGTGTGGAATGTCACTGTCGAACAGTTTTGACCTCACCGTTTATCCTTTTTCACGTGCATCCCCTCGATCTGACACTTAACAAGGTTGAAAGTAACAAGAACGGTGAATGGAATCTTGAAAATGAATAATCTTTCTGTTCGGCTCGTTATTTTTTGTCGCATACCATTCTCCGCCCAACGTCGCCCGCCTTCAAACTCGTAGTTGAAATGCCAAAAGCGAAAATACAGCTAAAGAGAAGAAACCATTACCTCGCGAAAGGTATTTCCATTCCTGCTGAGCCTTCACCGATCATCGCCTAGCGATCTGCCACGGATGTTGCCGCTTGGTTGGAAGCCGCTTTTGGTATCGAAATCTGCCAGCTTAATTTCCGCAGGCCCCCGTTCGACATCACGTGACTTCAACGTTCTTTTTCTTTCATTTTTTGGGTGTTTTTTTTTCCACAAACAACTTCTTCCATCCTTTCGATGTGAACGGAGCGAAAGACGCAATTCGCGTAGGTAAGCGGTGGATGGAAGCCCGGAGCCTATTTCCGGACACTGTGCTTGGCTCAGGCATTTGCATAGGAATCTTGAGTGACATTTACGAGCGGCGTCGAAGGAAAGAACGAACAAAAAGTCTAGAAAAAACAGGCACCGACAAGCAAGAAATAGAGCCCGTGGTCACGCAATCTGTCGATTCGGTGCTGAAATACGCCGATTCCGGTCGAACCTCCACAGCCCGGTCGCTTTGATGTTAGCGAAATGTCAAAAGAGATCACCATAGTGACCGGAGGAATGAGGGAATGGAATGGGACTGTCAACAGCAGCGCGGTCGTTTCGATATCGAACGAGTCCGGGTTGTCCGGTTCGGGCTCGGCCGCTTCCGAACGGAGCTGTAACAGACGCTTTGATACATTTTTGATGAATCCTCCGATTATCTGCCGGCAGTGAAAGGGGCCAGAGAAGCAATTTCCCTTCGCTTTAATTTTCCTGCCCAGAAGGCACATCCATGCCACGATTTTATGGTGGTTTCTCGTTTTGTCGAGCAATCCAATCGCAAAACTTTTCGCCCGCAGATAGAGTCATCTGTCAAAGCTCGTTCGTGTTATTGCGACATTTCATTTTCCCGTCCCATGCTACCCCTTAATATGCTTAAGAGCATCTACGTCTCTGCTTTTGGTGAGATAAAAAAGCAACTATTGCGTTTGTATGTCTTGTTTGGGCAGAATGTTTCCCGCACGCAACCGGTTTCACCACAAACAAGCGCTTGCGAGAGATATGTCCAAAAGTGGAAAATCAAAGCGTACACCATCAATCATACACCACACTGTCAAGATACGCATCATAACCGCTTAGTCCCCTGCCATGGCAACGATATCCGTTTGTCACACGGTGCAAGGTTAGGGCTGGTGGTTGGAAAAACATCCTACTGCTACAGCAAGCATGGTGGCATCGGTTTCCCAAAACAAACAGTCGGCAGCGATTAGGCGGTGCTTACGTTAAAAGACCAGTCAACGAACAATAACAAGTATCGTGCTTGCCGTAGACAAAGCAAAACACCGCACTCGTGCGATGGAAACGTAAACAAAACAAGGTTGGGCAGTGCAGTTAGACAACCTACGCCTAGTATAAACGTGTTTTTTGGGTAGAAGAGTAGTGTGCTAAGCAGTTATTGCCTGAAAGCAGAGGATTTTCATGACAAATTAAATTGGCCAAACAAGTTTAGTTTGAATGCTCTCCAAAATGCAGAACCCCATTAGTAATTTTGCAAATACTGTTTGAAGTACACCACCTTTGTTGAAGGGCTAGCAGAAGTTCTGAAAAAGAAATACAATTAATTTGAGTATTCAAATGATAGTTCCACTATCACTAGGTAACTATCCTTTTAAGTGTATGTTCTACCTAACTGATACTATTGTATATTTTAAAATGTAGAATATATTACATTCATTTGCGAGAGAGATATTGCTGATATTGTTTCTATGTTCTTCTATATTCTATGTATGTGATCAAAGATCAAAGGTATGTCTAAGTATTTTTCCTTCGAATTATTACTTAACCATTACTTGATTACTCAACTTGAAATCCAGTCTTTAAGTGATGGATCAAGAAAACCTGTCTTTGATCAGCAAGATAATTTCGATTGTGTGATGCTACAATCATTTCATTCAGAGCGTTTAAACACCATAAACTTTGCCTGCGATTTCAAATATCTGAGTCACTTATTTCCAATCTTTCAAATAGTGCAACCACATACTGTATCTATTGATACAATAGCTAAATTTTTAATAGTAGACTTCTTTTTCAATAAAATCCTGAAATACATTTTTTTTCAAAAATATCAAACATGCTAGCAGCATAATTTGAGCATAATAAATAAAACTATAAAGTTGATACTTATGAAATATACATTATGAAGTATATATTAGTTGTAGAAGCTGTATTGTTCTGATTATTGCAGTGAATTGTGTTGAAAAGCATTTGTAAAACGTATGGTTTACAATTTTGCATACTTAGTTCCTCCATTTACAAACCGTAGCAATTTATGTAGCGCAATATTTAGTACAAAGCAATGCAATCCACATATTTGAAAAGCACCATACTCGCTACGCTATTCAGAGGCGAGTAGCGTTTTTGTATCTCGACTGGATAATCACCAAAGAGTATATGGGCTACTCCAAAACACTCCACACATTCAATGATCCCATAAGCTTTTGATAGTTTATGCGAACTGAGCGATATATTTGTCCCCGGAGAACAAAATGACTTCATTTCAATGGTGGTATTTCGTTCTTTTTTACACGTTTACCTTCACTATCTCTTCATGTCTCTAACTCTCTCCCTCGCACATTCTCTCTCTTTCGACACCATCATGGGAGACCACATCAAACAAAAGGGAGCATACACTAAAGGTATCCGGTACGATGCGGTGGTCGCGGTTGGGCAGTTAATTAAATTAAAAAAGAACTTAAATTGGATTATCTTTTAATTATTATCCTTTGTGTTTGTTCGCCAGCTCGATGCTGCCATGCCATCGTTGGCAGCCTCTTTTCTTCGTTGCAGTGTTCGCTTTCCATGGTTTCATGCAAAGAAACAACTGCTACTGGCACGTCCCGAGCGGGCAGGAAGCGTACCCTAAATCATTTCCACAACCCCTGGTCAGCATGTCCTCTATGCGCGACAGCATAAACCGGCTTCTTGGGCTTCTTGGGTGTCTATTCTTCGTCCCTTGCCCATCTATAGCACTTGAAGCGCTGAGCACGAAGCAGAGTGTCGCGAACGTGCCCATCTTGAACAATTGCGACTAAATGTGTCCCGGGTTAGTTGTTAGAGCGCTATTTCCTCAAGCGACCCCTTTTCTACACGGATGATAGGAGGGCCCTTTAAGATTTCATTAATTTGCCATGGTTGTCACGTATGATTCATTAGATGTCACAGACGCCTAAGTATGACCGGAACGGCTAATCCTACAGTTGCTCTCTGTATGTGGATAATAAGGAACTGTCATTTCTGCTGTGGAATGAGCTGTCAGCAATTGTGGATGGCATTGTGTGGTGGAATGAACCAGTTCAAAATGAATCATTCATTTCAAGGGTAGGTTTAATGATTATATGGGCCGTTGGTTGCAAAGATCATTCCTCTTCCGATGTACATACGCATGATAACCATATTTGGCATGAAATAAGCATATTTTCGGGTTCTCGGAGGACAACCAAGAATAAAACCATGTTCACCCGACGCTATAATGATACGTAATGGAGTTGCCAAGTACTTTTCACATCACATACCAGGCGCCTCCATCGTTGAGTAAGGACTGCGGATATTGCTACGGAATAAAAGAGTAAAAAAACACGCGCTGTTGTGAGAAAAATCATCACTTTCGGCTAGAATTTCTTCTTCCTTCTAGAATTTTTTCTCAACAGAACATAAAATTGTCAAACTATGTAGACATTTTACCAACTATACGAAAAGAGTTTTGAAACAAATATTTATTATAATGTAAAAGATCATAAACAACAAATAAAACTTTATCCGCATTACATTCCATCTCGACAGTCTTGGTTTGACCTTTTTGTGAAAAATTGTTTGCATCAATGTTTTCAAAGGTGTGTGAATGAAACATAAAAATAACTCTTTGTACAACTTTGCTATCATCTTTATCGACAAATTTTAGTTTATTTTTTCCAATATCAAAAATTATATTTTTCTTTAATTTTTTCTAACAAATTAGCTTTAAAATTGCCAAGCGCAAAAATAACAACTTTATACATTCAGAATAATTTTTTCTGGCATTCTATACAAATGATGATGATGATGAATACCTCCTCTTAAAAGAAGGCTAGACTTTTTGGCTCCTGCTACAAATAACAGCTCCAAAATAAACGCCAACCTTCATCATACCTTCATCATATCGAGCTGTAAGATTAGTTAAAAGCAAACCAACATTTAAAAAATGATACAAAAAACATACACACTCACACAAACACGTACGGTTTGGCCATCTCACCCCACTGAAATGTACCGTTGTTTAACCCTTGTTAACAAAAGCCTAAAGGGTTGTTGCTTGCCCATGAGCCGGACAGTTACGGATTTGTCCGTGCCTTGTTTGAGTGTGCCCCGGAAAAAGTAACGCAAAAGTTAAAAAACAAAAACCATCAAAACATTGCGCATCCAGCGTGTCGGGTGGCGCCCCGAAGGCGTATCCCGCGCAAGTGTTGAAGCGTGGGACGTGTAGACACCGATCGGCTTTAGATTTTCCGTCTCCCTCCATTACGTTCCTACCCGCCCAGAGCGGTCATCGGGGGAGGAAAAGAAGGACGCACGAATGGGGCTGGCAGCTATTTGGATGACTTTTCTTTATGCAAATTTCCGCCCTACAACAACTTTCATCACGCGACGGTGATCCCGTCCGGTTCGGCTCCGCATAAGCATGATAGGTTGCGCCAGCGAACCCCACGTCAGAGCGAAAATGCAGAGAGAACGGAACGAAACGATACATAAAACGAGAAAAGCGATGCAAAAACGTAAACACACATACACACACACAAATAAAACAAGGGAGATGCTTGGGTGGCGTGGTAGGGGAAGAAAAACAAATTTAATATAAATTCATTTGCCACGGCAAACGGCAGCGAATATGATGGCGGGATAATTTATGACCACTTCCCAGAAGGGCAAGGGCTTTGTCAATTTTGACGACCACGTTTGTCTGCACCGCACGCCACGGACTGCCGTTGGTGCTGCTTTGTCGGTGACGAAAACGTCACGGAGTAAAAGCTATGGCAAAGAAAAACTTATAAACGCCTCGTGAAGAGCCGGAAAGTATGAAACAGCGGTTTTGCAGTGTGAATAAAAACGGCAGTAGCAGAATTGTTATCTTCAGCTGAGTGGTGGAAGGACGTAAAACATCGACGACGTTAAACCGTTAAAAAAACCTTCAGTTAAGGTTTCTCTTTCGACATAAACCCTTCTAAAACGAGGACGCTCTTTCTTAAACACAGGCAATGTCTTCTTTCGCAAGACCATGCCAGCACATTCATTGAAGCAGGGAAAAAGACTGAATGTGATATGCCTTCAAACTGGAAGCTGTAACGAAAAAACTTGGCCCAATTTTCTTAACTACGCAACAATGAGGTGCACATTTATGACCCAATTGATGAAGTTGTTGTCGTACCACCGGTACGGAACTCACTCATCTCCCTGGACCGGGAAGTAGCATCCCCATTTGCACCCAAAAACTCCATTTAATAGCTTCCCTCCATTAAGGGCAAATGAAATGATTACGACGATTTACGCGCTGGTTGGCTGGGAGGTACTTTTTGTGTGTGCCGTGCTGTGCAGCGTGTACGGCCTTCAATATTATGTTCTGTTTTTGTTTAGTTTATCCTCTCCGCCCAATAAACAAAACCGAAAAAAGCGCACGTACCAAAATCAGACCACCTTCACGCTTCGGCGGCCTGGAGGTGATATTTCGTTAACAATAACCATGAACGGGACAAGACACACATGAAGTGTCCTGGTAGACGAGTGACGCATCGGAGCGCCGGAGTGGGCGGATAACTGGGAGTTAATGAAATTACTCATAACACTCCGAGCAAACGGCGGCCACCCCCAGGAAAAAAAGTACCCTCAACATGATGATGGCACAGGGAAAGGAGCGCAGTAATAGTGGTGGTGCCGTTGTGGACGAGGAAAGCAATAAAACAACTCAAACCCACTTGCTTTGGTCCGGCGCACCGCTGAATGTCGTACGATTCGTTCCGGGCTGTAGGATCGTGCTGACTTTATGGTGCACTTGTGACGGCAATGCCGAATGTGGAGGGACTGGCTGCTGAGGGTTGTAAAATTGATTGCATAATGGGAGAGAAAGTTGTAACATTTTACGATTATTTTTATATTACTCCTTAAGCTGTGTATGCGTGCGTGTTGTGCGTTTTGTATGTTATGCGAACGGCGGGAGTTGGTAGAAGAGCAGCAAATCCCACGCAACAGTGTGATGAGGGTGGGAGAGCGTAAAGCACCTCCAGAGTAGCTTCAACTTTTCAGGTCCTTTTGTATGCAGCTTGCGCACTCGTATGGTCGTACTTGTTTTATGTCATTGTAGCAAACTGATTTTATCCACGCTGGCGGGCGTTCAATCTGTGCAGCAATCCGATCGGGGTTGCTGAGCCGACTGGAATTGATTTTAATGGATCTGGAAAACCCAACAGCCCACAACCGTGCACCGCTCACAGCCAGCTTGTACACCGTACTCCAGTAGGGAAGCTTATTCAAATGAGATGATACATAGCCAGCCACACGTTCCGGAATGCGCATCGAGTGTGTACGGGGAGATGAAAGTGTGGTGTTGCGTTTGAATTTACACCGAACAAAAGCGACAGATAGGAGAGACTCCACCATTACCTTTCCATACACTACCGTTCGCACATCGGTGCCGTTTCGGTTTGCCCAAAACTTGTGCAAATATTTAACCCTCAACACTACACTTGTGAGACATTTTCGAGCGCTTTGCTATACCCCGCCGACCATTGAACGAGTGTGCACATAGAGTGTTCTTCAGTGCTTGTGGAGCCGTTGGACAGCAATCCTTGCTACCATCGTTTCATGTGTGGAGGGAAACGCCCCGTTCAAACGAGGAAAGCTGTTTGCTTCAAAACGTGACAAAGACAGACCGATGGGACACTTATCCTTAGCCATGGAACCAGGGAAAAGGAACGAACGTACAAAAGTACAAAGCAACACACAACGGGGTTTCCCACTAGCAGCTACCTTTGTCATAGACATACAGGGATTGTTTTTTGCTGCGGGCCAACCAGCCAGCCTGTAACCAAAGTCAAACAATAATCTGCTGGAATGGAAACGAAATCAACCACAAATCTCGCACCGATGCGCTTCCCGGTACCGGTGAATTGGAAAGGTGTTTGCGATCACCTCTCAGCAGATGTAACCCGAGTGGTACGTAGTATCTCGAAGCGTGGCGGGAAAATTATTGTATGCATGAATAATATTCACTCAACCACAGCACTGGTACCCCGTGCATAATACCATCTGACATTCTGTAGGAAATTTTGCAAGCTTTCAAATACGTCACCATCACCAACAGCAGCTAACGTGTATACGTGTCTTTTAATAAACATCAAACAAATCACGCTTGATCACGTTCGGTCTCATTCGCAAGGATCACTTTTTTAAAGAGAGACGAGTTCAGCTACCCCGCGGCTTGCTTCGGGCGAAGCGTCGAAGCGTCACTTCAGCAACGATTGTGAAACAATATTGCATAACCAGCAGGCGCAGCAGACGGCCGGTGCCGTGACCGGGATGCTGTTGCGTTTGATTGCATAAGTGATTTTTTACGTCCGTGCTGTTCCTTGCTGCCAACGGCCGTTGCGTGCTTGATCTGATTTCTCGCGGCTGGTGACTGAACTGCCATCGTGGTATTGCCTAGCCGGCGGATCAACAGCTAACCCGGTGTGTATGAATAATGTACGGAAATTTATTGCACTCAAAACAACCACCGGTAGCAAGTGCGATGGAAACGCGAGCTTCCTGGCAACTGCGCATAAGATGTGAGAAAGCTACCACTGTACCGAACGGGGAAATAAATACTACCACTGCCAAGCTACCAAAAAGCAGATCTTAAGCATGCTTCAAAACATTGTCGGTGCGCTGGTACGCTTCAATAGGGCAAGCACGATGTGGCAACGGTGAGTGAAATATGAAAAATATGATTTGATGAAAAGGCACCGTTCTCGACGGCGATGACGGTGATGACTGGCAGCCAAGATTCTTACGTTCATATAAAGCACTTTGCTACACACAAACCCATGGAAACACAGCCATACATATACATACAACAGCACGGCGATAAATCCCGTCTGAAGTGGTCTACCCACGGAACTCATACAAAAATAAACAGATCAATACTTGTCGTCGTTGCTTTGCATTCTGCTGCCATAATGTTCTTCGTACTCCGGCACGACGAAATGCTTGGTACAGTATGTCGATGCAGTACGTAATAGTGGAGCATGTGGGTTTTGCGGGATCGCTATCTTCTTTGCCTTTCTTCCAACGAACCATTCAACAAGAAAACAGAACTCTCCAAATGCTTCAACCGTTCCGGTGTTGCTTGTTTTAATTTCTTTTAAGCGGTTAGCAAGGGACGAAACCAAATCGTTCTCCTTTCCTATCGTTTGCAAAACCCACACACATATTGTTGGGCTACTGGCGCACAAAGCTAGCAGACAGCGGGAGAGGAATGTGTGAAGGGTTGAACCGCTTCATAAACTATTCACTACACATTCTGTTAATTTCTTTTTCAACATTCTCTCACCCACACTGCCCCATCATTGCTCGTTTGCTTCGATTCTTTGGCCACTCCCGCTTAGCACCGTATACCAGTGGAAATGTGGCCACCACTTTACAGCAGGATATAACACGATGAAAAAAAAAAATGGAAAAAAAAAATCACTGGTTAAAGCATCGTTGCTTCGTGGCAGCTTGCTATTCAAAGAGGCAGTTTTAACCACTTTAGAAACGAGTGCGAATGAAATACGAATATTGCCAAGCCATTTTCACTCCATTCTCGTGTCATTAATCTTTTTGTTTTCACTTCCTATGTGCTGCACACTGCATGTGGGTACACGGTGCTTTATGAACATGATAACATTCACCTATGTAGGGTAGGAGTTATGTGTTAAAAGATTTTTATTCCATGTGCACTTATGGAATTACTTATTTGCTCTTACAACGCAGTGAAAAGTGCACAATAACCAGTTTTTACGAACAGCGAGTTTTTGTGCGATAGCATGACTACAATTCGATCAATTTACATTGCTTTTTACTTTTTTTATTCTTTGAAACATGACAACTAAACAATTTCAAAGTGGAAGTGGAATTTCTATTTGAATTTAAGAAAGTGGAATCCATGAAATTTTGATTAAATTTCCGTTGCTTTATTTATTTCCCAACATTTTTTTCGCGGTTTTACGGAAAATGCTCATGAAATAGATTAAAATACTCAATGTATGAATTGTGCAGGATGCTATTTAAAATATTTGTAAATTTTTCAAATTTTTTACACCGTTATTATACGTCTTATTACGAAAAAACAATTTATGGTCGTACCATTTCTATAAAGACACCTCGAAAAATAGGTTTTTGTACTAACTAATGTATTCAAAAATAGCTCAAAATATAAATAACATACTTTAGGAAAGTTTCACAGAAAATGTTTTTTTCCGAACTTTTTAGAATGTCTTTTTATAACTTTTTTAAAGGTTTTATGAGTTTTATAATATTAATTATCAAAATTTCAATTTTAAAAGCATAAAAAATATAGTATAAAATCCTTCGCATGTAACGAATGTTTTGAAAATACAAATCAAAAAAAGGTAAAATATTTTCAAAAGTTAATTTTAAATTGTAATAGGAACCTTATTAGTTTTTTTAAATAACGGCTCAATACTGAAGACACAATAACCTCAACAACGAATTTTTAACATAATCCAAATGCTTGCTACTGTTACATACGTAGTTAAGAATTGTAATCCTAGTCTGATATTTTTTGTCTCCCACCACCCACTTCACAATTGATGTTCTCTGTATTCTGTGTATGATAGTATTCTGCACATTTCAAACATTCACTTTTTTATCTACTATTTCCTCTGAATTTTTCACAAATCGCGAAGTCGTCCATATTGTTATGATTGGCGCTGTATTTTAAACATGGTTTATGGTCTCAATAAAACAGTGTTAATAAATAGAATAACGTCACAATTAAACAAAATATATATTTTCTGTTTCCGAAACAAAACGAACATGGCGCTATATCTTGGTTGAAATTATATTTACCTTGTTAGTTATGTTGCAAAAATACTGATGCAAAGCGGTTAGGTAACTTAATTTGAAAATTTTAATTACTGTCCTCATTCCTGGGAACTTTCAAAGCTTGATGCAGGTGTTGAAGCATGATGAAGTTTATGCGAAAACTACGAACACACGGATCGTTCGGAAACCCAAAACGACTTCCAAGAAAAGGCTCCTAATTATAATTCCAATTATCTTGCGAGCTTCTTGGTCCAACGCCTCCAGCAGCAACCTGATACGTCTTCTCGGTATCGTTGCAACATTTCGCTAGTAGACAGACTCCTACCCAACGGTGTGTATCGATGATCGGTATCGTGCTGTCAGAAATCAATAAGAACTCATGCAAAATACGATCCCCCCCCCCCCTGGTGGGATGTGGTTGTCCTTCAATGCTGTAACAGCGCGAAATCAGGTTACCGTTCAATCAGATTACCCGCCACCGGAGCCCGATAGTACGCCCGCAAGGTAGGCAACACATCACCACACCACGAGCAGCACTGGTCGAAAGCTTTGGGATTCAATTCCACATCCCCACTGCTTGTTCGGTGTGGTTGGCTACATAGGCTGCTGAAAATAAGCATACCCTAACTCATTTACACCTCCCGATAGCACATTGCCCACTGCCTGGAGCGGAACGTACTCGGTCTCACATATTATCACGTCGGGTTTACTTCACCTGCCCGCATCACGCCGGTACACCCCAAACCGGAACCGCTCACTGCACAAAAACGCGCCCCACGTGGGGCACCCGTGGGGTGGCAATTTTACCGCTAATTAAAGTAAATTAAAACGCTCATTAGAATTTTATTCAATTACCGCACGCCAAGTCAGCATTCCGGGCTAGTGTTCGAGCCCCATCAGCCATTAGTCAAACCGCCGGAGTCCAGCATTGCCGCCGGTCGGTCGCCGACCACATGAAGGCCACTGCGAAGGCGAAACCGTTGGTGCAGCGATTAAAATTAATTATACTAAACCATTACCCGGGAGTGGTCGGCTGGTTGCGGGAAAGTTTTGTACCGACTGGCAGCGGGCCTTACCCCGTGCTTCTGGTAGCCAAGACGGCTACGCAGGTCCCTGCAGCTGTCAAAATATTGCTTCATTATTTCACCTCAACATGCGGTCGGAGCGGAACAGTGCTCGCGCTGGTCCGTAACGGTAGCAACTGGCCGCGTGCTTTCACAACATCTTTCAACTTACGGAAATTTGTTGAAAAGGTACTGTGTAACAATGTGAAACTGGGATAAGAATCCATTGTATATCGTGGTAAATTCCCCAATGCCTTCTACAATTTTGAGCCATCAGCATGAATTTAGGATTGTGCTACGCTTACGGTAAAGACATCTCCTTTGAGATACAGAAGCATCTTATGCTGCCTAGAAGAAGCAATTATTAATTTATTATGTTACTGAAGTGATTTATTTGCTTGAACAATTGTACTGCTGAAGATATGTTGAATGGTAATGCAATTGAATTTTAATACATTTAGTTTTCAAATTGGCGTTGTGCTTTCGTGTACGTTTCAATCACTTGAAAGTATATTTATATTGTTTTGCTGGTTTTGTTCTTCCTGCTAGGACTATAAAACTGAAATGCCTTATTCTAATTTCATACAATTCATTTTTTCATTGTTCATTATTCATTGTTAAAATATAATAAAAATTCATTCACCGAAATAACAGTGCAGTGCGTGATAAAATGCCTGAAGTTAATTTCTATAAGTTTCGTTGCATAATGGTCGTAGAAACATCATAACAATAGAAAAATAATTTCACTCGTGTAAGTTTGGTATTATACTTAAATGTTTTTTTTTTTTTTGAAAATCCTTCAAAGATATTGATTATTTTAAAGCAATGGAAAAGTCCTTTTAACATTTTTACAGAAATTCTTGTTGAGATAAAGTACAATTGTTGATGAATTGTTTAAGTTTGAATTCATACCATATTACCTTTTTGAAAACATTAATTACTTTAAAATAAACTCGTACGTATAAGTATGCTTAGCTAGATTCTTAATAAAATTCTTAATTGATTTAACAATTTCGTTACACTTCAAAGTAATCACAACTTCAACCCTGAACCCAAAAGTCACAGTAATGTCTCAGGATTATCAATTTACCACAGGCTGCCAATTTCTAGAAAAGATCATTTATTCGCATTTATTTATTTAGCATTACTGTTGATATATAGGAGTCTACGTGTTTTATCGAATAAAGTTCGCATCTCTCCGTATATCTAAGCAGATGCGATCTCGCTTTACATTCTTCTCGTTTCATTCGAGCAAACAAATTTTCAATTCATTTATGTCTTGCAATCCCCTGTTCTTCGCCAGCAACCCATGCGCCGAGAGCGTTACGCTTCATTAGCTTCAAATTGAGATTGCTACATAAATCCATCAGCAAATGAGCTCGCTACGATTCAAGCTATTAGTACGCTGTTGTGTTTGTCCTGTTGCGCTCCACAGCAATTGCCAGTGCTAATCTCAAGCATAGCCACATCGAGCTCTTGCGCTGGAAGTGCAAAGAACATGGGGCCACGGGATGCCGGGCGGTACGAAACTCAATTAACGGACGGCAAAACTTTGGCCATTCCATCTGCCGCAAAGTTTTCGCTTTGTAAGGAGGTAAATTATACCGCGCTTTGAACGAAAGGTTTCACCCCTGATTCAAGCATTCCAAAACCTGGGTTATCGATATCATCTCATCCGCCCTAGGGATTTGAGACAGTTATGTAGCAATCGTTGTCAAATAGCGAACTTTCTTACTTCTAATGTAGCCATCCCTCGGGCAGGAGATTTGCTCAATGTTTACAGCAATCCTCATCCTACAAGTAATGCTTACAATGGCAAAGATAAAACAATGTTTTTCAAGCAACCAACTCAGCAAAAGAGAGTGCTAAAGTGTGTGTGAGCGGCTGGAAATATCAACATAAAATCGCAATTTATTGCAGCAATTGTGTTAGAATCGGGCGTTGCTCATAAAGCACTCTCTCTCTCTCTTTTGCAAACTTTGGTCATTTTTCCCACTGAAATACGCTGATAATAGCGCAACTGTACTGCAAAAGATCGCCTTCAGGAACAAGTAATAAAAGTGCTTTACTAGCGGTATTGTACGCCATTTGCCGACTAAAATCAATCATCCGACCAGGACAGACCGAGGTACGGTATCTTGATCTCGTTAAAAGTTACTTTTGCCTCATTAGCGAAAGGTCGTCTTCCTTCTCGTGTTACGGCTTGTTTGGCGTGAGTAATTTTGTGTGGCACCGACTAGTGTTGAAGCGCGATGAGTGCAGCACAACTCGGTACGTTCTTCACTTGATATCAGCTACGACGAATCATTGCCTTGGTTCACGTTACATTGTGCTTTAAAATGTTGCTGTATCTGAGTACTTATTTACACAAACCAGTTGCGAGTTGCAAACAGAACCATTTTGTCGTTTTTACTTTAATTTTAACCAATTCAACGTGCATTGATTTTTTTTTGCCAGACAAATAACACGGACTCGAACTGTGTTATCTTTTGCGGCCTTGAACTTACATTTGAAAACTAAAATATTCTATAAACTGCGTCATTTTATTAAAAACTTTAAATTTGTTGGCGTACACTTTTTCAGTCCCAGCAGATTTGTAGAGTAATCAAACTTTAACTCATATTTCACCCATATTACTGATCCTACTCCTGTTGGCTTTCACAGTCGACACAAATCATGAATTTTGAACAGGATAGTAGCATCATACACAAGCGCAAAAATTAATCCATCCGAAAGTTGCATCACAGCGTACAGCCATGTTGTAGCCAGGCGCGCCAACGTTGACTGATGCGTTGCAGTCCCGTGCGAGGGGATGCTGAAAAAGAAAAATACGCAAAAGAGGTAACAGCACCTATCACCACCAGCTAGTACCGATTATCCTTGAAAGCGTTTGCCTTCTCGGAAAGGCCAGCACTTTGCCTTCTCGGGCAACCTAATACCATTAAATCAAATCCCGTCATCTCATCGTGGACCGAACCTTCGCCTCGTCCAGCATTCATCTCGAAGTCACGCTCGATCAAGCACAAACTCCACGGGGCTGTCGTATCCTGTGGTGCAACGCTATCTCAGCGCAACGCGTCCCCTGCCTGGAGCCATTTTGCAGCAACATGGCACGGCGGACAGAAACGGGCTTAAGTCAACCCATTTTATACGGTAGAAGTTTTCACCTTCTTCATGCTGCCTAGCACATGACGGTCCGCACATGGCAATGGCACATCATTCCTGTGCCCGAAACTATTCATCATCTTGGCACGCGCTCGACGCGGAACTGACTTTATTCCCTTCTTGACGATTACCACGGACAAATGTAGCAGTTTTCTACCAATGTCTTCTCACCTACGAGTATACTAAAATATGACCAACCTGCGTAAATGCAACATGCGGGAGGTGTGCTCTCGGCTGCTGTGCTGAGAAGAAAATTCGTCTAAAGCCTGCGTGAACCGGAGGTAAAGCGAGAAAAATCATACCCAGCACACGTTTTCTTTCTGCCCAATAAGAAAAAAGCTCGTCTTGTTGGAGTAAAAATGCTGAATAAGAAAATGGTCTCGATGTTTTTTTTTGCACTTCTTTTGCACATTGTTCCTTTGGCACGGACAGAAAAGTAGCTCCGTGTCGAGACGATGGGACGTGATTTGAAATTGTTACCCACTATCCATACCAACTTTGAAACCGACGTGAATTGAAAGGGTTTTTTAGCCAGTTACAGAAAAAAAACGAGAAAACGGTATGGGATGGCAAGTGAAATGTACTAAAGTACCTGCCAGACCTAAATCCAAAGAAAAACGTGCGCAACGGATCCACTCGGGCCGCGTGGAAAGCAAGGCAGAACTTTTTTTTGTCCGTTAAACAGGAAGAAAATGGTTGGCAAAAATGGCTCTCCTCATCGATCTCTTTCTCTCTTCCGAAAGATTGTTTTCTTTACCATCCCACTTCGTAAACAGTGCGGGGGTATTTCGACCCCATAATCAAAAGATGATTGCTAATAAAAAGGAAATTGTATACCGTAAAATTATCGCATAAAACGGTGCATCGTGGATTGCATTTTACCGATCAGTTGCTGTCGACCGTGTATACCGGGATCATTAGTGGTGAAATTTATCCCTACCAGCGTTGCCTGTACCAGTTAAGCAGTCAATTTTGTTGCAGCTGACGTTGAGTTTGAGCATTGAAATTCTCTGTAGACATTATAACCCGACATCCATACTACCTTGTGCATACTAGTTGCCAATTTCTGAAGTCAAAAGCCAATGAATCCGATTACGAAAATCTATCATATTCATATTCATATATTCCCATAGTATCATATTCCCTTATTAGCCGGTCTCATGGTACAGTCGTCAACTCTTACGACTTAACAACATGCCCGTCATGGGTTCAAGCCCCAAATAGACCGTGCCGCCATACGTAGGACTGACTATCCTGCTATGGGGGGAAATCAATAAGTCACTGAAAGCCAACCCCACAAGTGTGTTGGCAGGCCTTGACCGGCATCGGTTGTTGAGCCAAAGAAGAAGAAGAAGATCATATTCCCTTTCGTTGTATGTAATGTTGTATGAAACGTTTCTGATAAAGAGAGCCTCTGACATTCAATGTAGTAAATATTCAATTTATTTGCATTGTTTGCCTTGATGGTTATTCAGTGATTGAGCCTATTTAATTAACCTAATACATAATGCAACTATAGTCGGTCGAACTGGCATGTTTATCAATTATATACCACCTTGGAACAATTCTGTGAAATTGTCAAATAACCTTAAGTCATGGCAACAGAGTAAGTTTTCTCACAAAACATTTGAAATAAAGTAAATTGCTTCAATGGTTTGAAAATACAAAAACGATACTAAATTAGTCATTTTAAGGCTCTTACATCAGAAAGTTACTGAAACCAAAATACATGTACAAAATCACATTTGTTGTAAAGCAGTACACCCTAACGTTACTATTTGCAAACACCCCAAATGAGCCCGCATAATAATGGTTTAATATTAAAGATAATCTAAAATTAAGGCAGTCCCAGTACGACCTCGTGGCTCGCAGCGCAGCACAAAGTGTGCAGATTCATACAGCTTTCCTTCGGAATGACTATATCCTTGCTCGAAGCACCGTCCTGAATGTTTGTTTTCAACCCCGTTCGTCTGACCCACCTACATTGTGTCCGTTGTCCAACCCCTTCGCGGGTGTGCCGGAAATGAAAAACGAACACCCTCACATACGGTGCTGTGCAAGGAAATTTAAAATTAGTTTCTTAATTAACATCAACCATCGTTCTGGCCATCGTTAGGCTTGGCTCTTCCACTGGCCAGATTGGGGGGCCGGCAGGATTCGGGTCAACAATCAGCCCTGATGTGCCGGGCATAAAATACCAATCGTCCGTACGATTCCCTTTTCCGAGCAAATTGAGAATGGAAATTGAAAATCTCGTTCTTCTCGCATCAGGAAAGATCTGCGCCAATGTGGCTGTGGTATCAATCACAACCAACGTGTGCTTGCTTTTTTACTGTTTGCGTTCGGTTGGATGTTTGTCTGTCTACCGAATGATCTCTTCTGATGTGCTGCCGGGGCGGTTTTTGTTGGTTACGAAAATCGAATGCCACTGGCTGACCTACATTCCTCTGGAAACTGGCACTGGAAACCAATCATGCAAAATAACACCCACAGCAACCGCCACCGTTGCGTTCGGTCCCCTTCTCACCTGTATCGTCGATATAGGCTGCCATGCATCAATCATAGCCATTGTTTTAGCGCTTTTTTCCTCGCCCCAGTTACGCCCAAAGCTACGATAAAGCCAGTTCGTTATAAAGGACGAATTTTCACCCATCGATTATCTATTAACCTACACACGCGAAGCTACACACTGTGCCAGGGACATTCGGTTTATGGCTTCATCATTTTGCTAACCGAATATTTTTGCTCCACCCCAACCATCCACAAACCTACAGCACAGCAGCTAATCCGATCATTATTTCTCTTTTCTTTCCGGTTTATCTTTCTATCTCTATCGCTCGCTATCTGTCGACGCTGGATGGTCGATCTAACAGACGGTTCCATGCCCTCCATAGCAAGCATAACGGAAGCTAAGCCCAATCCCAAGGTAAGTCCTTTTTCCATTCTGTCTGCCATCGCGTTTTATGGGGCATAAAAGCAAAAGAAATGCGTTCGAAGCATCATTTGGAGCAGAGAAAATGTTGGATGAAAAATTTTGGGTTCTTGAAAACTGTAGCTTTTCGGGAAACAAGCTGAAAAATGCAACCCACTCGGGAGCAACATTGCTGGTGCAACGATTGTCCTTGTATGTGGGCCGGCAAATCCGATTACATCTTCCCAGCCTGTCGTCCTAGAATGTTCGTCTCAGTAATGGTCATTAATAGAAAGATGTGCCCTCAGCAGCTTGGACAACTCGGTAATATCTTCTTTTCTTGTTACGTTCTGTCTTGAAACAATGTTCAATATCCTCTCAAATTTGTTTTAAAGATACTATGTTTTAAAGATACTAGTGCTCCAATATACATACATATGATACATATACATATGATGCATTCATATATATATATATATATATATATATATATATATATATGCATTTGAGATATTAAAATTTTAACCAAATAGGTAAAAAGATCTTGAACTTAAAAACTATTTCTCTATTTGTACAAAGATTTCTCTAGGCCCGTATCACTTTCCAATATTATTCATTGTCTGTTTAAATTGGCTAACCGCTTACAAACCCGCCTGTTTAATCTCTAAAGGTTTCGGTGACAAAGTGTGTTAAATGTGGCCGTCCATCGACCCCGAAAAATGCCTCATCTACCCGCATAGCAACAAAAAGACTTAACAACATAAAAAGCTGACCGGCCAAGCGAAGCGAAACAGAAACCGATAAAGATTTTTGATCTCACCGTAAGCGATCAACCATCCAACCGACCGACCAGTTGATTGAATTTGGAGGAAAAAGCAACTTTCACAAAGCTCGTTGCCGCAGGGTAGCGAGAATATTGAGTTTCACTTTTTCGGCCCAAGCTCCACAGAAGGCAGATCCTTTTCTACGAATGTTTTTCTCCTTCCCCCGATGCTTTCCACGCGTTGGAGTGGGTATGATGGAAGCGTCCGAAAATTGGAAAAACGTTATAAAAGTGCTGTAATCAATGATTACAGTGAAGCATTTCAGATTTCATGACCCAAAAGTGGGGGAATGAGAAAACCGGAAAGGGATACCGACCGAAAAAGGGGCCTTTCGGCGCCGAGGTTCTTATCGGTCTTTGGCAATCGATCCAATTTGTACGATTAGGCTTTCATTAGGTGGATTGTGTACTCTTTTAGCGGTGCGATTGAATGAAATGTTGAATGTTGGTGTGAGAGGGCATTCAACAGGCCGGTTTACGCCTGTAGTATTGTTCTTGAAATTCTCACATTTTAATTTAAGAGCTCATTTTAATTACATTTCCAAGGCGCAGGTTGGTTGGTTAGGCAGACAATATTCTCAAACATCACTGAATTGCACAGCACATATCCTTAGAATAGAAAATGCGATCAAGAAATAAAATAACTCAGATTATATAATTTAAAAAAAAAAACACTATAATGAGCCAACCAAAAATCAATTCCGATCATCAATCATGTTTCGAAACTACAGCTCATAATGCACTTGCGATGCAATAATTACCGTTCAGAAGTGTCACTCATTCAATCATGTTTGATTGGCACAACTGGCACAACGCTCACTAGAGTAGCTCAAGTTTTGAGCTTTTTTACTCGCTCTATCTTACCCACACTGGTGTAGTCGTTAGTTCTTATTATAAAGATCAACTCGGAAAATCAGTTCTGATTATTATTCTCCATTCCAAAAAAATGCAATTTTAATAGATTTTCATCGTGTGTCACAGTTTTGGATTGAAGTGATTTGCAGAAATAATTCAGTCAACGATTGGTTCAACTATACATTACATTTCAAAATCTTTGTTATTTTTCTTAACAGTTTTTTTCACTTCATTTTTCTTCTTTTTCTTCTTTTGGCTCAACAACCGTTGTCAGTCTAGGCCTGCCTGTACCACTTGTGGGCTTGGCTTTCAGAAACTAATTGATTTCCCCCCGTAGCGGGATAGTCAGTTCTATTTATGGCCACGTATAGCTACGAATTTTTATATATTTGTTTAATTAAATGTTTTGGTTTCCTGTATTTTATATTCTTCTTCTTCTATAGCACAGCAAGCGTTGTCAGTCAAGGCCTGCCGCTTGTGCCTCTAGTGGGCTTGGCTTTCAGTGACTTATTGATTTATCAATAGCAGAATAGTCCGTCCTACGTGTACGTCCGACATACACGGTTCATTCGGGGCTTGAATCCATCATGGGCATGTTGTTAAGTCGTACGAGTTGACGACTGTACTATGAGACCGGCCAAACTCATGGCATTAATAAATAGTAATATAAAACAACCGGGTATTTTATATTACTAATTTATTAATATTTGATAGTTAATAGTTGATTAATAGTTGATTCAAGCTATCTTCCGCGAAAGTGACAAGTTCTCTTATTTAACTTATTTCGCTGAATTGACTAATAAACAATAATAAGCAATAAAACTAACAAAAGAAAACATTTATCTTAATAAAAAAAATCTCGGATAAAAACACAGTTTAAATATAATTTTCGAAAGCATTCTAACATTCTTACAGTTATGTCTTTTGCTACCCCACACTTTTACTTTATTGTTAATGAATGCAGATGATGTACATTTCTAATTTATTTATATAAACCTACAAATATAGCATCAATAATGCCTTATAATCTTGCCGCTCAAAGCTAGAATTAGATTCGAGTGCCTGCTCGAAAACACGGTGTTGTTTACATTTACCCCAAGGTGCATTAAAGAGATCACGTGGTGGAATCTAGAAACAAAGTGTAGCAGGGGGCGGCCCAGTGATACAGTTGTCAACTAATACGACTCAATAACATGCCCGTCATGGGTTCAAACCTAAAAGAGACCGTCTCCCCATAGCAAGGATTGACTATACACCTGGGTGGTAATGAATAAAGTCTCAAAAGCCTGTATAGGCCGGCATATCCGCGTAGGACGTTACGCCAAATAGAAGAAGAAAAAGCAGGATAGTCAATCCTACTTGTGGATGCCCGCTCCATTCTAAGCTTGAACCCATGACGAGCTTGTTGTTAAGTCGTACGCGTTGACGACTGTATCACGACACTTTCAGCCCTACAACAGCAAATACATCTTGCACTACCGCGCGAAACTTACGTAAAATAGAAAGCTCTTTAATCATGAAAGCCTTAAACAATTATTCAACATACACTGCCAAACTGCATCATTACGTACACCAAACTCTTCGTACCAATGTATTGTTCACCATCGCTAATGTTTCCCAAAAGCCAGTTTGGCTAATCAAGCAAGAAAACTAACCTCCTCGGTATCAATCACCTCGGTCTGTACCGAAAGGCACTTAACTAAGGACTTTGAGACAATCGAGCGGGGATGCTTTGTCTTAGCCGTACAACATTTCAACACAACCCACGTGCCAGCTCAGGCAATGTATGGACTTAATTTTCCTGTTAATCTGATTATAGCGGGAGTCAATAAAATTACCATAATGGCGACTTATCGTGTTGGCGTCGGAGCGGGCGATTGAGGGTGGACGAATGCCCGGAACAACGCGAGAGTAATTATTCTCTAGAGTTCATCGCCAGCTCTTCACCAAGTCCACCACCAGCGTTCATCCTAGATTGCACAGTTCCAACAGTTTCCAAGGTGCTCATCCTGCCTGGTATTTTCCGAACACCGAGGCTGGAGGGTGCAGAATTGTTCACCCGGTGAAACAACATCGAACCTAATTGAATTTTCATTGAACGGCTGCGGGCAGCGTAATTGATTTACGTAGCTACCTCGGTCGCGAATTCCGTTTACCACTCCCCAGTACCCATCCTCTTTAACCTCTAGTGATTTTTTTGTGATATATAAGCTGAAAACTCAGTCCTTCTGGGAAAGTTTTATTTTTGTGTCAACTTTTTTTCATCCCTTGCACGTGCGGTTTCAGCGTGGTTTTGCAAACACCCAACTCGCTACTCGCACCCTTTCTTCCCTGTCCTTAACGGCTACAACTCGCTGACAACCTTTGCTGTTGGTGATAAATCTTCCACGGAACGCTCCCTTGTTCACTTGATCGATTCAGGTTTGACAGGGCATGCAACAAATGTCCTTGCTAGGATTGATTGTTTCACTTCCACATCCCTTTTCCGACCCCATCTCAAGGGCGACACTGCGTCTGCAGCACGCACAATGACTGAAGGAAATAACCGTAACCAACGGCACAACCGATCAATGGAAAAAGCACATGGCCAGAAATGTTTGGTCCCATGCGTTCAAAGAATTCTGTGCGATTCAACAGAAGGAAGGAGTTATTCGTTGCTTAACGACGGAAAAGAACCTCGAGAGCAATATGCCATCGAACGCTCGCTTCCGGCCCGGTTCGGTTTGCCTAATGGGCTAATACTTTGAGGTTTGGGTATGCTTTCTTATACTTTTTTAACCTCTTTTGTGTAGCGGTCCCAGTGTTCATGTACCCCGAGCTGAGGCATTCTTATTGGTTTGCTAGCTGTACTTCGCTTGAAATCTCGGGTTGGATTGGTTTGGTCTCATACATCAATGAGCGAATTTCTTGCTACAGCATTGACTGTACAGGTAGGGTGTACGTTGAAATTGCTGAAATGCTTGGAATAGCAATTTCATATATGAAATCCTTTTTTCTACCTCTTTCTAACGAGATGGCGTCAAATCTAAAGGGTTGGAGCGGAAAATTCGAAACATCTCTTTGCTTGATACGTGGATTCCAGGCACGAGCCTGAAATATCATTGGTAGAGTACGAAGCATGATTTTCTTTTTTGTAACTTAAAAAAACGAAACGATACCTTAGTTCACGGCAACACCGTCTGGTTTCTGTTAGTTGCTACGTTCAAATGAAATCGTTGTGCAAGTTTAAAGAAAACTGATGATCCTTTCAAAATAAAATTATCTAACGTTATCTCCACTGGGTTATAGCAAAATATATGTAACATAGTCATCCAACGATGCTTAAAATTTATTTTTAGCCAGCAAGAATGTAATCACCTACTCATATCTGTTTTTTTTTTGTTAATTCATTGTGTAACGCCAAATTGCCATAGTGGAGCTAGCGTAAATAGCAGAAGTTGTTTAACAGTGAGTATAAACATCCCAATGGTAATTGTTACATTGTTTGTAATTCCAAGATTGTTAAAAATATATGCTGTACGAATTTAACGTGTATAAGAATTTTTTAACATGTTTTTGTCATTTGGTGCGGATGTTTATTCAATCACCTTTTTATTCTTACTTTGTTTTACCTGCTTCTGATGTTTGAAGCATAGTAATTTGGTATTAAACATCATAACTACATCATAATACTACTCCGAGTTAACCAAAGAACGTGTAACAATGTGTAAAAAAGGAAGTTTTAGACAAGTTAAACAACGTAGCTCAATACTACACAAAAATTATGTAGCAGTCCACTGGCTTTCAAATGCAAATCAATTTTTAGATACAGTTGTTGCCACTAAATTTTGGCTCTAACTCACCTGTTTTTGTTTGTAAGGTACCAATTTTTGACAGCCTGTCAACAATTTTCCCTCTATGGCAGGAGTCTCCTACGGCCCATGGGCCGCATGCACAGCTTAGTGGACAGCTTATAATTAGGTCTACGATGACTTTGCAAAGGTTAAAATAAATATTACGTTATTTCGACTTTTAAACATAAAATTATATTTTTACTCTTCTAGAACAAGACTCATGCTTTAATAATATAAACATTCCCTTATCAGTTAAAGGTAACGTCAAATTTCCCTCAACCATTTTTGAAGCATTGCGGTCCGCAAGCTGAAAAGTTTGGATACCCCTGCTCTCAGGCATCAATTTTTGACTCTATGTCAATCGATTTATTTACGAAATTTTACGTACTGTCTGAAATTATTTGTTCCAAATTCATTTTATTTAAGTAAAATAGTTAATATTTGCAATGACAGAACTTGGAATATTACAAAGTTATTGCAATTTTTTATGTTTTAATGGATCGAAAACTATATGTTGTGATGTAGGATAATTTAGGCATGTATTTTCAGGTGTAAACCATTATTGAATTTCATTACTTTGCACAAATCAAATCAAATCATACGGTTTTATAGCGTTTTTGTCAAATAACAATTGTCATACATCTGCTCTAATACCTTGTAAATTTATCATGCTTCCTTCAAGAGACAAAAATTGATGACTTACAGACAAAAATAGGTGCGCTAGAGTCAAAAATTGCGCAGGAACACTGTCAAAATTGATGCCTTAGAGCCAAACAACAACAAGATTACAACAAGTAAAAATAGAGTCAAAAAAGGGATATATGTATGATTTTTTTATGGTACGTTCTTTTTTGCGTAACAATCTAACGGGGCTATGATTATCTGTACTGGCTTTCGAAATGTATTAAGTACCACGCAACCAGTTAATCAGTCCTTGCTACGGGAATGGTCAATACGATGCTCAAACCCACAACGGGTATTTTGTTAAGTCGTGCGAGTTGACAATAGCCCATTTTGCTGTTAGATAATCTGCAATTCGCTTTTCAACAAACAAAACCAGTACTATAACGACCTTGGCCGCTACGATAGAGGCTGCTAATAGCAGCTGATAAAGGCGGTAGCATCCTACAGACAGTTTAACCACCTGCAGAGTGAAGTAAGAGAGAATGTGAGAGAAAGCTTCGTTCGAGATCGTCGCAGTTGGATGATCGAAGGAGCTAACGGGCGATGGCGGCAATAAGATGAAGGGGATTCTGGTGTCGGTGCTTGGTTATAGAAAAAATGTTACGAATTTATCAACTAAAGATGATTGGTGTTTAGAGAAATGATATTCATTGCGTAGAGTATCATTTGATATAGTTTTAAGCCTTCCACTACTTCACAACGTATAAGTACTTTCGTAAATGGTTCAACTAGTACTGTATTTCTTCACTTATTAATTATTATATACTATCTAATAATATTGTTATAATAATCTGTTCCATATATTGTTGACAATTTAAGCTTGTCGAAAAATGAGGGTAAAATATTGTGCTGCAAACGGTCCAACTAATATAATTTAAATCAAAATTTCTATTTAAAGTCCAAAAAACTTTATTTGATTTGATCATTAACAAACATAGTCAATCTTATTTGCTATATTCTAAAACATATATTTAAGATATAGATAACAAAACACAATAAGAAGCGTACCAACCTAAAACCATATGCCCGTCGAGCAAGCACTAGAACCCTATGAGTACGAGAAATGATATGAACATCATTTCAACTCCATTATTCTAATCAAAAGCAATCTACCTGTATCGTACACGAACCTCAAAGTGTTTGTCAACAAAACCTCATCAACCTGCTAAATAGTTTACTTAATCGGAAGCAATTGAGTTCTAATCATTGGCACGGTACATGTTTGCCCACCGCACTACTCATCTGCCCGGGTGCGCCCCAGCCATACGCCAGCCGTCAGCCAACACATTTCGTCAGCCAGTGTACACTAATTAGAGCGGCGCGCAAAGAGCTGGTCTCTGCCCTAGTCGAGCGATCGTCACTCCAAACCCTTCTTCACTTAGTACCCCTGCATTGAATCATTACAAATTATGTTAAGGCTCTTCTGCTTCCCGTAGTCATACACTGATATACGAACGCGTGCGCGCGGTGAGAATTAATTCACTTCGCCTGCTGTCATTTATCTCACGCACGTCCCACGCAGATTCCGCCCCATGTCGGCAGAATTTCCACCAAGGGTCTATACCAATTTGATGGGTACTGTGTGACAGCATCAAGTCACGCGGCCATGTGCCACCCGCCGACTGATAAATTGCCTCCGCACCCGGTAGCCCACGGCCTGGCTGCCAAAATCAATCGATTGAGCTAACTCGATTCGGGTGTGTGGTGGATGTGCAAAAAATGCCGCGCGACTGGTAGCAGTCATCAGGCAGTATTTTATCTTTTTTGTCATCTTGCATCACTTTGCTCTAGTGTGGTGTGTGTATGTGTGTGGTATTTTCGGATGGCGTTCAGTTTACGCGTCGGAGTAAACTGGCACGTTTGCTGCCAAGCGATGCGCAGTGTGGTGAAATTGGCAGCATCGAAGACTCCGATCCCCGGAGCCACGTTGTCGGTACGCAACCCGGGTTTGGATTGTAAATTTATGACCTTTTGTGTCACCAATGTCCTTGCCGCCGTCGGTGTCTAGGAGCATCCCCACTTCATTTCAATCGATCGAACACTCAATTGCACAGTTTTGTTCGCCAAACAAACAAAAAAATGGTAAAACGAGAGCTCCCAAAAGCTACTGTGTCTATTGTACATCGAACAGCAAGATGACAGAGGAGTGATAAAAAAGCGCCTTGCCCTTCCTATTCTTTTTCCTACCCGGTATTGGATCATCGTCCGGGAGGAACGAACCGAGGGAACCATTTTTCCACGCCACAGGCTGGCTTTTTTATTTGCTGCCAGTTTTGCATGTATGTATAGTTGTATGTGTGCAGAAGCAAAAAAAAACTCTGCCAAATAATTCATCCAGCACAACTTGTGAATGAGAGGATGAGTGATGGTCGACGATTTACCATTTTCCCAGTGTATACCCTGCACGACAAGCTGTGTGCAAATGCAACAAGCACACCAATAACGACAGCTGGGAGAGCGAAGGGAAAAGCTTTATCTTCTCTTCCGAATGTATTCCCATTCCCTAGACATAAAGCTTTACCGCTGCTGTAAACCTATCCATCTCCTCCGTGCTGTGGAATTGCGGTGCAAAAAAGAACCTTGCTGGGCAAAACAAAAACCAGGCGCCTCCTCCAGCTTTTTGTGCAAGCGTATATTATGCGATACTTCGATGGCTGTATTGGCACGAGAATGCTATTGATTTCTGACAAATCGTTTGCTTTATGCGCTGTTAGTTTTTCGACTTTGCATTAATATGTTATTGAAAGCTAAATCTATTCAACGGATGCAGTCAACCAGACAGGCAGAACAGATTTAAAATATTGGCAATAGATAAAATGAGTTTAATATGATTCGTGTATCGTTTTTATCATTTTGATTTTAATTTTTGTTAAAACCTAACAAAAACACAATTCGATTTTGCTTTTTTTATGTAACACATTGAAACAAATTTTTATTGGAGTGCTATATAAAATAGCAGTCTATGCGATTAAGGTAACGGTTTGTATCAATAATGTTCCTATAAACTATCTCACCAATTTAAAATATCAATGGAAAATCAAAGAGAATGTTATGTTTAGGAACGCTATAATCTGTCAAACTTCTCGCAGATTGTCACTGTGTCCATTTCTCTTCTTCATCTTCTTTAGTGAACTAGGATGTAGTATTTTATGTATTATTAAACCTATGCTCTATAAATCCAAACTCAAAGACGTACTGTTATTTTACAGGGTTTCCCACGATTTATTGGTCGGTTCTCATCAATTTTCGGTGGGTTCCCATATTTGTTCGGTGCGTTCCCACGATTTTTTGGTCGTTTCCCAGAATTTGTTCGTGCAATTGTATTGATATCCAATCGGAAAATACCAATAAATTATGGAAACGAACCAAAAATCTATGGGATACGATCAATAAATCGTGGGAACGCGCCAAAAAATCATGGAAACTGACCAATAAATCGTGGGAAACCCTGTAAGAGTTTCGACTACTCGAGTCATATATCGCTTGTTAATTATATGTTGTTTTTGTGTTGTATTTGACATTTCTTTCTTAAAAAAATATTTCACACTTACTTAATTGAATGTACTCAATATTAAACTTAAAACTGAAACAAACAATAGCATAGTTCTTACTTGCTATTATGCCATACCATTTTCTTCTTGAATCACTTCGAACGAACATGCCTAGCGATTTGTTACCCTCTCTCTTCTGCATTCCCCACAAGGGGCAGTATAATTCCAACGGATTCATATTCATGATTGATTGTTCAATATATCGTTACTAACAAATATCGTTAGTATAACAAAACAAAAAAATATCGTTACTATTGAAGCGTAAAGTTTGCTTTAGCAACACAAGCCAACAGGGGAGTTTATCTTTTGCCACTCTGTTATTCGCTACCTTTCTCATATCAAGTACTACAGCATTGTAATGTCTAGCACAAGTTAAGGCTTACAAAAATGAACAACGAAAGCAAACTCATGCACACACAGACACAGACGTGCACGCGTCCGGCAACGTTTTACGTGGTGAGAATTGGGAAGTTAAACAGAGTTTATGAAGCCGTTCTATTGTAATTCACCGACAATGAACGACAATCCGCCTGACAGTTGCTTCCTACTGCATTGGTTCAGTTTATAAATTTCCATCGTTGTTAAAACGAACCCACACCGGATGGTGACGGAAATTGAGAAGGATAAGCAAAATTTGTACGCACATAACTTGCCCACTTAATCTGCAGCCAGCGATGATGATGCTGATGATGATGATGGGAATGGTGGCAAGGCAAATGGGACGGCTCGAAGAGTAATCATCCACAAGGCGAGCTTGGAAACGACCGGATGAACAGCATGATAAGGAAAATTGAAAGCAGATTTTTCATCTGCGATAAGAGCACAAATAAAAATCGATGATCATTCGCCGCAGCATGTCTCGGGGAATTGGAAGAATCTTTGTATATGTGGGTCCCACGGCGGACCGCCATTGCGCTACGATTTGCTCGAACAGTTTCGCAGGAACCTGTGTCACATTTATGCGGTCAGTGTGGGAGTTTGTGTAAGTGGACGCAATGAACATACTGGTCTGTACGGTCGGCGTCCGCTTTGATGGCCAGCGACGGGATGGAACGGAATTCGTGGATTGTATTCCATAATGGTGCGGTGATTTTTGCTCCATCCATAAAATATGCTGCTTTATGTGTGCGTACGCAGCGGTCGCTACAAGCCGGTGGCAGGCAAGCCTGAAACTGTATTTTTGGGGCGCATACTCGTTGCGGTTTCGTGGCAGTTCATAAAATCTGGCTAGTGGAGTAACGCTTTCTCCATAAGCTAAGTAAAAGTCTTTCGAAACACATAATGGTTAGATTTTATTATGTTTCATAAATTCATATTTTTAGTTAAGTTTTAATCCATTGCACATGAGAAAAACCCCTAAAACTAATGTTTTCTCGAATCCTATTCGTAAAACGAAGAATATTAGTTTCACGAAATGTTTAATGTTTGTTTTTTTCACAAGTACAACCCTTGTTAAGAACTTGTTGAACTTGATAAATGTTATCGAATGAGTTATTACGTTTTGTCCCATAAATAATATTATCTTATTCATAAAATTAATGAAAAAAGTTTTATAAACTTAGGTACAACTTTTTGCATATTAATATTAGTGCATTGCCTTGGACCTTTCTAGGTGTTTTTTGTTGTATATCTAGATCTAGACGTAGATGACACTTGTTCATTCATTAGAACGTACGATGTTCTGCAACCAATGAATCCAAACTTGGTGCATACATACTTCTGTTTGTTGGTTAGGGATTCCAGGCCAGAATACATATTACTTACTTACTTACTTATCCGGCGCTACAACCGCTTTGCGGTCTTGGCCTGCCTCAGGAGTGTCCGAAACCGCTCACGGTCTCGCGCCTTCGTCTGCCAGTCCGTTATCCCGGCCTTAATGGCGGACGCCTCCACGCCATCTTGCCACCTCAATTTGGGCCTACCACGCCTCCTCTGTCCTTGTGGACGGCCTAAAAAGACTTTACGGGCTGGGTCGTCCGTTTCCATGCGTATAACATGGCCAGCCCACCGGAGCCTGGCGAGCTTTATACGCTGTACGACAGTGAGGTCGCCGTACATCTCGTATAGCTCGTCATTATAACGGCTCCTCCATTGTCCTTCCACACATACGGGGCCAAGTATCCTTCTGAGCATCTTCCTCTCGAACGCGGCTAAGAGGGTTTCGTCAGATTTGGACAGTGTCCATGTCTCAGAGGCGTATGTGAGTACTGGTACTATATAGGTACTATATAGTCCCAGCTTCGTCCATCGCGACAGGTTCTTTGAGGTGAACTGCTCTTTCAGGCTGTAGAATGACCGGTTGGCAGCCAGCATCCTTGCGCGCAACTCAGCTTCCATGCTATTGTCGTTGTTGACCTTTGATCCCAGATAGGTGAATTGTGGGACGACTTCAAAAGTGCGTTCACCTATCTGCACGTCACGCCTACGTAGGTTCTGATTATTTGTTGGCGGGCCCGCTGATGTTGCCACCATCAGTTTGGTCTTTGCCTCGTTTATCTGCAATCCGAGGTTCTCTGCCGCCTGCTCGATCCCTTGGTAGGCTTCTGCTACATAGGAGAGCCGCAGACCAATGATGTCTATATCATCAGCGTATGCCAGGATCTGGGTTGACTTATAGAAGATGGTTCGCGTAGTCTCCACCCTCGAGTCACGGATGGCTCTCTCTAGCGCCAGGTTGAATAAGAGACAAGCAAGCCCGTCCCCCTGGCGCAGACCTTTGGTGGTAGCAAAAGGTCCTGAGAGTTTTCCATCCACCCTCACCTGGCATGTGACGTTGGTCATAGTCATTCTAACTAGCCTTATCAGTTTGGCCGGGATTCCAAAAGAGCTCATAGCGTCATACAGTTTTACCCTAGCTATGCTATCATATGCGGCTTTGAAGTCAATGAAGAGATGGTATGTGTCGTGTCTGTATTCAGCCATCTTCTCCAAGATCTGCCGCATGGTGAAGATCTGATCAGTGGTAGATTTTCCGTTTCGGAATCCTCTTTGATAGTTTCCGACTATCTCTTCGACGTGCGGGACAAGGCGATCCTGAAGGATCAGGGAGAATATTTTATAGGCGGTATTCAACACCGTAATACCCCTGTAGTTGTTGCAGTCCAACCTATCTCCCTTCTTGTACATGGGGTAGATGATGCCGAGATTCCAATCACAAGGCATCGATTCGCTATCCCACACCTCAGTAACAATTTGATGAATCTCGTTTTCTAGTCGTGCACCTCCATTCTTGACCAGTTCGGCTGCAATTCCGTCGGTTCCGGGTGCCTTGTTATTTTTCAGCCGACGGATAGCCTTTCGTGTTTCTTCTATGCTAGGTGGCAGTAGCATGACACTATCTGCTAGTGGCGCTTCTAAATGTTCGCTAAACTGGTCGTTGAGTAATTCATCAAAGTACTGAGCCCACCGCGAGAGGACCTCTGGCTGGTTACTGACCAGATCTCGTTGTTAGGTACAACGTTGTTTCGGTGACCTGCTATCGCTTGGTAAAACTTTCGTGTCGGTCCGTACGCCTCTCTGGTTTGCTCGAGTTCCCGCATGTTTTGCTCTTCCAAAGCATGCTTCTTGGAGCGGTGAACTCGTTTCTCTTCGCGTCTAAGCCGTGAATATTCCTCTGCGCATGCCCGCGTTCTATGCCGTTGCTGCATTGCTCGGTATGCAGCATTCTTACGTTCGGTCACTTGTCTGCATTCATCGTCGAACCAGCCAGATTTGGTGTTGCCACGACGTGGTGGGAGTATATTATAGAGTATAGAATACATATTAACCAAAACATAAAATCACCAATCAATGCAAAAGTTTATCTATTTTCAACGAATAATGCTAAATTTAGTGTAACTTTGTTGTGGTTATGTTTCCTGTCATTTTAATGTCATTTCTATATAAGAAATGATGAATATATATGTTTGGAACTGAACCTATATCAGATATAAGCTGGAAAGGATTTTCAAATGCCAGAGGCATGATAGATTTACATTTGAATATTTACATACATATAAGATGCCAATAACTCCCTAATATTAAGCAATACGGCCGAAGCCGTTCTTTCTGAATGAAAAAAGAGCATGATAAAATAATTTCACTAAAAAATATGTTCTCGTTGTAAATACCTAAACATTAATAAAACACGGTTTATGAAACACTAACAATCAAGAGTATAATTAAATTAACTCTATTTATAATGTGAAACTATGAAGTTTTTTTCTCCAAACATGACTAATCATCGCTATGGTTGAATAATTAGTTTTTCAAATGCTTGTTTTCAAATTTAGTGAGTGAAAGTAATCGCAATGCGAAAAAAGTTCCCTTTTTTAAATTGATGGGACGCTATTTATTGCTAAAATAATTATAGCTGTTCCAATCCAAACGTACAGATCTTATTTAGCACGTCAATCCTACCTCATTGGCTGCTCACTATAAATCCAAAACCTACGCAACAATCAACTCAATCAATAGAATCGAGGGATTGAAATTGCTTCTGGCTCGCGGTTCTCTGCCCCCCCCCCCACAAACTGCGTCGCAACGGATGGGAAACTTCCTCACGCCACGTCTCTGTTGACCACGCGCCTACGCCCACCTACGCGCCGCAGGGTGACGGTGGCAGTACTTACCAGGCCCAAAAATTAAATTAATTAAAACTAACTTTAGCGCCAACAGCAATGGCGCCTGCCCGCGCCTGCTAAATTAATAGCACGTTCGGCACAGCAACGACCCTCGCAAGAATGGGCTCCGTGTTTGAAAATATTTGACTAATGGGTCTCGAACAGTCTGGCCAAACCAGCCAGTAAGAGGTGCGTTTTAAAACAATGCCGTGATTGATTTCGGTGCCGTTTCACTCCATCCCACCTTCCTTGGAAGGCTGTGCTAACCGTTGTTTTGTGGAATCTTTTTAATTTATTTCCAACTTTCCAGGAAACAAGTATTCCCCGCCCGTGCTTGGCAGTTGTGACCGAACACCAAATTAATTGCCGCATGTACACAATGTACACTCCAAACACTTTCGCGATGACTTTTGTGAATAATCTCCTTTCTTACCAAAGCCATTCATTTACTTTTCCTTCCTTGTTTTTACCCGTACACACGCAGGATCAGCAACAGGCCAAACATCGACACCGGCGGGAGAACAGCGAAGACGAGAATGGGTACGGACCGGCCACCAACGGAGAAGAATCGGGTCTGGGCGGACCTATCGGAGCACCGGGCCTCAGCGACGACGGCGGGGAGGAAAATTTCATCGCACTAGCACCAGATGAAGCGGATATTTATAACTTCTCCAACATCATGAGCATGACCATGGCGAACGGGCCGCGATCCGGTGGCGGTACCAATGTAAATGAGGCAAATCCATTTAATGAATTTCGCAATACACCACGCCAACGTGACGGTGAGCCCGACCGGCAGCTGTCAGCAAAGGGTGAAAAGGAGCTGCCCGAGCTGACGCTCGACGACGAGAATGGGTTCGGTGAGGGCGCGTTGGGACGGCTCGGTGAAGGGCTAAGAAGTCGCCTCCAGGAGGAAGCGAACGGTGACGACGAGGACGGTGGCAATGGAGGAGAGGTCGAGTCGGAAGATGACAATGCGGTCGAGCGAAGTCGCTTCCTGGCGAAGGATCCGAGGCCCGCCGCCGGGCAGGATGAACGCTCGTCCCGTACCGACACGGATGCGGCACTGCTCAGCAACAGCATCGACTTTTTGAACTCGATCGATGGGGCATACCTTCTTGCTAATGCCGCTAATACTGGTGACCAGCAAGGGGTAAAGAGTGATGATTTGGCGCGAAAAATTCTGGAAGATAATGGTAAGTGGCTAATCAACGAAGCGTATATTACATACAACATCTCCGTCTTTTGCCGTGGCCGCAGTGAATTGCGATGCAAATCTTGTTTTTGCTATGTAATTTTTTTTATTGAACTGTTACATCTTAATTAGGCCATACAGCCCGTTGAAGATTAAATAAATAAATAATAATAATAATAACATGAAGCAGATACAGAAAACAAAACAGAAAAAAAATTATATCTATCAAAGCTCTACAAACGTATGATTTTTTTCATTTTCCGTGGATTCGCTGTGGCATTTCATTTTTATAGCGAATTCTTTTATGCGCGAGCACACATCTTTCGTGCAAAATTAAATGCTTTAGGGAGTTTGTGGAGCTTGGAGCTGATGATCAATTAAACTCTTCCACGAAACTTCACTTAACACCGACAAAAGACGACCTCCACGAATTTGCAGATAGAATTTAGATTTTGACAGTTTAAAACCGTCATTTAGAAGAAATTGATGTATTTATTGTTTTTTTTTCTGATAGCCATTTCATACACATCTATGACGATTCCTCAGCTACTCAATCTAGAATTATCGAACATTTTTTAAATAAAATTCACTATATCATAGATTCTTTAACTTGGGTTATAAGCTTTATATTAACTGATATTCGACATAAGACTTTTTCGATTTTCATCTTGCTTTTGGGACATGTTGTCGGGCCCAAATACAGCCGTATCTCGGGAATCGGCTGTACAGTTTACATAAAATAATTAACAAATTAAGCGTCATGGAACGTCCTCATTAGTATAAAGACTTTGTCAAATGATTGTTTCTTCATTACACTTCTACACAATTTACCTTAATGTGACACCTTCTCCTTTCCAGACAATAATATTGCAACACGCAAAACAACTGCGAGTCCGGCAGTGGGCACCGATTCGGACAACGGTGAAAACGAACTGTTCGAGCAGATGGAAAAGAAGGCGAAATCGTACCGGCTGAAGCTGTACAAGAAGCACAAGAACTTCAAGCACACTCACCACCACCGGGGTGGGCTGTACCATCAGCCGTACCACAACTTTCACCACGACTACTACCGCCGCAAAATGTTGGAACGCGAGCGGGAGCGCTGGAAGAAAATGCAGGACCTGAAGCCGGACTACCAGGGCCAGATCAACTACTACGAAAACTCGAACAAGCTCGAAACGAACGACGACATCATGGCGCACCTGAACGGGCACAGCAGCCAGGAGAAGTGGCCCAACTTCGACAAGGTGATGACCTCGCTCAAGACGGAAACGAAACCGGACAACATCCCACCGTACATCAAGAAGTACAACCGGCGCAACAAGCAGCTGATCGATCTGCTCGAGGGCACGATCGCACCGTTGTCCGACTACAGCGTGCACAAGCATCGGGAGCGCAAGTACCATCGTAGGAAAAATCCTCACTGGATGGAGGAGGACCTGTTCGAGGAGCAGCGACCGAATCAGGCGAAGGCCCAGGGCCTGCAGCGCAACTACATCCAGGAAACGATCCAGTCCTCGACGATACACTCAAACGCACTGCCCGGCGAGGGCATCCACATCATCTACGACAAGAAGCACGGCGCCGATCATGACGACTTTGACGATGGTGGCGGTGCCGGATCGCACCTGCTGTACGGTCGGCCAACCATCGCGAGCGGTGGTGGTGGTCATCCGGTGGATGGACACCATCCCAACTACAAGCTATCGTCCCGGGCCGGCCAGTTCGTGTATCATCGTGTCGCATCGCCCCAACCGGTAGGTGGCGCTGGCTACGGACGGTTGAAGCGTCAGCGTTTGCCGTTCGTAGCGATCACGGATCGGCGACTCAGTGCACCACCGAAACGTCGCACCAGCAGCCATGTCAACAACAATCTACTGAATCACCAGCCGATGCCTTAAGAATCGAGATCTAAAAAACTCTGTCTCCCCTTCACCTAGTCTGCTTATTCTGCCTATCTCCCTCTCTCACACACACACGTTTTGGTTTTAGTTTCAATTTTAGTTAAATTGCACTACTTTTAGCGCACAAATTGTTTTGAACGAGAAAAAGAAGCAACAGTCGACATAGCAATGTGTCACATTTAAAAACGGAAATGATTTGCTCATTCTTTCATTCCTGTCATTCAATCATTCATAGTGTCCCAATTTAAAACTTCTTTCCATATTCCCCTATTTCTCTCTCTTTCTCTCTCTCTCTCTCTCTCTCTCTCTCTCTCTCTCTCTCTGTCTCTCTCTCTCTGTCTCTCTCTCTCTCTCTCTCTCTCTTTTGCACATCCATTTTTACCCATTTGCTTGTGCTACGACTTTCCCGACTGGCAGCGAGGTTTACGCTGACAGGACGCTCTGGTGCGTCCTCACGGTAGATCGCACCCGGGGTCTTATCATCCGGTTTCTGGCAACTGTTTCTGTTCTCGCCAAAGACTAGGGCTGACGATGAGTTGCTATCGATCGAGTGTGATCGCGCTGGGATGGGGTTTTGGGACGCGGGGGAATGCACCGCACAGCACCACGGACCGCAAACAGATACAGGTCCCAAGGACGATGGATAGGATGGACGGTTTCTGTAACTGCTCCAGCTCCATCCTTTCGCCGTAAAGTGCGTTGCGAACGGTGACAGACACTGATACAAAAACCACAAACAAAACAAAAAGAAAGAAAATGCAAATACAAGTAGAAGACGAAGACAATATATATTTACTGAAGGGAGGATGAGGAAGATACAAAACCGATAGTGGGGGAAAGGAAATAATGCTCACGGAAGTAAAGTGTCGAATGAAAACAACAACAAAAAATGGAAAAATTATACGAAAAATCGATATAAAAGCAAAGCAAAACCAAACCAAAAGAAGAAGGATAGATACAAACAAATGCTAACAAAAGAAAATCAATACAAAATGTTAAATAATGGCACTTATGCAATTACCATCCCAAAACTATTCTACAAATTTTGGGAAGAACACAAAAGTAAAACCCAGCGGCAGGTGGAGATCGTTATCAAATAAGGCAAATGGAACATAATCTCATTACACAGCAGCGCAGCGCGGTTGGCTTACCCGTTCGGCGGACGATACCCATTGCTGTCAAGGCAGCTACACTGAGTCCAGAGCAAAATCACCACCCTGTTTAACCGCACACCAAGCTAACATATCAAACTGGTGGCGAAAGTCACGATTCCAATCGTTGCGAGCAGTTTGCAACATGATCAGAAAGATGCAAACGTTCACTAGCGGCTCCCTTCCGACACACGCACATGCTCAAAAACACTCCAATGCAGTTGTTGACTCTCCCCAGGAGCAACGCTTGAATTTTTCCTTCCACCGGAAGCGGCATCCCACGCACACGGTAGTCTTATAATCTCTAATGCACAAAACAAAAGACAAACAAAATTATGACAATAATAATAAACATTTTAAAGACGTTTTTTAATAGCGAAGATAACACGACGCGTAGCACCAAGACCAGATGGGATGGGAGATGTGCGGGCAGCTGAATGTATCGTTGGGGATGGTACTGCAAACAAAACTGCATAAATGTCCCCCATGTTTTTTTTTGTTTATCTTTAGTGTTTTGGTTAGCTTGCCCAGTTCTGTCCAAATTTCCGTACACCATTTCCTGGTACGTTTCCTGACAAAAGCTTACCAGCCACGTTGCAGAACGCGTGGGACGTCGATGATGATGCGCCGGACAGTGAAATGTTAACGTAAGTTTTCTATGAAAACATATAAGCAATAGAAAATGACAATATCTTATATACTGGCGGAAGGCCAAAGGGACGCGAAAGTGAGCTAAACGGGCTGCCACCACCGACGTATGAGGAAGAAAGGAAGGAAGAAGAAGAAGATAAAAACACGATACCGGCGCCATTCGTTCCCAGCATAGGTTTTCTGGAAAATTAATTTAACAAAAAAATAACAACTGCACTCTTTCATGTTTCGGTAGGCGAAGCAAGCACATTGTAGTACGTTTCAACTGTTACTGGTTGTGTTGACTGTATCGTTTTATGGTTGATTATGGACTTAATTGAACATTTAGCTCGCGAGTAGAGTAAAGCTAAAAACGGGAAGAAGCGCATGGTCTAGGTTGGGAATGCTTCCGGTAGGGGATGAGGTAAAATTCAAGCCGGCAACTGCCTTCAGACGACAAAACGAACGGCCAGAACCATTGATCGATGTCGATGACTTCACCCGTGCGTGACATCTATCAACCAACGATACCAGCCAACCGCTGTGCCGCTGTGCCGCTGTGTAAGCAACTACGCGTTTAAGATTGAAGAAGCATATATGAGCATAATCTAAATCACACAACCTAAGCTTCTGATACTTCTCACGGCATCGATTCACCAGCTCACCGGTAAAGGAAATTTAAGTGAAAAGTATTTAAAAACCACGCCTATATACACATACACTCACACACATACAAACACACGCAAAACAGAGAAACAAATGCAGCACGATGAGAAGTGGCGGATTTGATTCATATAACCGTAAAGACACACACCCAAAAGTAGAAGGAAATCTCGAAGGTGGACGTTCCAAAAAGGGGAGCAGGAAGCGGGGAGTAAAAAGAAAACAAGTTATAGTCAATTTTCTAAGCGGTATGAAGGACACAAAACGGTGAGAATCCCACGTGCCCCAAGTGGGATGGCTTCGGTGTGAAGTAGGCACAAACCGAACCGATATCATCCGGACGCCGAGGCTGACGTCGAACGGGGTCAAATTAAACGGTGGCGATGACTAAATGACACTCTGTATGTATGGGCTAAGGGATGGAGGGGCTACTGCTGCTCCCTCATAACAACAAAGAAGAGGAAAAAAAACAATACCCTACAAACAAACGGTTAATAGATTTTAAGGCAAATTCCACATACCACAGCCAGGTGAGTGTGTGAGTGTGGATGTATAAAACTACTGACAGATACAGAATAAACCAAATCCAGGCCAACGCCACAGCCCAGGCTGGGAGGGCTCAGCAACCCACCTTCCTGTGGTGGTGTTGGTAGCTGGTGGCTGGATGGAATGCTCGCTTAATACTGTATATTTTAGCAGGCTCAGTGCGACGCTTATGTCGACTTTATTAGGATAGGTTCTTGCACAAGACACAGACACAAACACACGTATGTATGCGTAATACACAGTAATACACAGCAACACAGAGTAAAAGGTGCATAGCGTTGCATACACGGTTCACGATTGTTTCGCAATCTCACGTACCTATCCCCACGGGGAAGGTAAGACATTTTTTACACTTTTACTCTTACCTTCCCCCCGGAGACGCAGCCCGTGGGAAGCGCAAATAATGTTCAGGCTGGAAGTTGACGATGGATGGCCCATTGCTCCTGACTGGTCAGGCTATCAGCTCAGAAGGAAAGTCGATTGCTTCCGTTTTCCCATGTAATTTTTCTTTTGGCATGGTTCTCGGCACCCGCGACCATGAATCTCGGCAGCTAGGTAGAACGGTTGTGTCACACCTTGCACCAGCAGCAGGCTGCACACGTTCTGCCAAAAAGTAGATTTGTTGCGTTGTTTATGCTCTATAAAATGAACCACTCTTCTCCCCCTTCCCCCACGACAAATGATGCTTTGCTGGGCTGAAGTTTCAAACAATGTAACCTTCCACGAACGGGCAACCAGCAAACGCAACCACCACCATGGATCGATACAGACACAGTGAACACACATGCACGCACACTTGTAGTCAAGCATGGGCAGGCAGATCAATGTATGAATGGCAAAGGGAAGCGAAGTACACAAAACACAAATAACAGCCGAGTGTGTGTGTGTGTGTGTGTGTTTCACTTGGAATGGTACAGGCCGTAGGCATACACTATCCCATTGCCGGATGATTTCCACTTAAAAACATGACGAATTTCATTGAATATACAAGTTGTCTAACACACCCTCACGCTCACACACACACACAACCATTCAAGAATCGGACAGGTTTATAGTTTCTCCGGAAGTATATTTCATCAGCCAGCACTGTAGGTCACCGGCAAAAGCTGCTGCCACGTGCTCTTCGGTACAGTTTTTGCGTGTAGTAGCACTGCTTGAACAGCATCCCGTAGCATTGTGCCATCATTAGCTAATGGGTTAGGCAGCAGAAATAAGCACACTTTTCACTAACCTGAACTACAGAAACACTCACACACACATACATTATAGCGCGGAAATTGAAAACAGACAAACTGAACCGAAACCAAGCAAGCAAGCCACAAAATTAATAAAGCGCAAAGACACACACACACACACACCTACATACGCAGCAACACAAATCAATGAAACAACAAATGGCAAAGGAACAATAAGATAGAAATAAAGAAGTATGGAAAAAACTAGCTTGCAAGCGTTTCGAAGGCCTTTTGCTGTTGTGGATTGTGAGAAAATCGTTGCATTCGTCTGTGGGTTTATTTTGTGCGACAACAGCCCGGTAAGTATCATGATCGGCGCTTAATGGGACGCTTTTGTGAAACTTTTATGTCGACAACTGTTCGCCAACTTTACAGGGTTTCCCACGACTTATTGGTCGGTTCCCATCAATTTTTGGTGGGTTCCCATATTTTGTTGATGCGTTCCCACGATTTTTTGGTCGTTTCCCAGAATTTTTTGGTCCAATTGTATTGATATCCAATCGGAAAATACCAATAAATTATGGGAACGAACCAAAAATCTATGGGATACGACCAAAAAATCGTGGGAACGCACCAAAAAATCATGGGAACTGACCAATAAATCGTGGGAAACCCTGTAAGCACAATAATAGATACCATCGAGAAACAACACATGACCACACACACATTTATCTTTCGCATTGTTCCAGGGGGTTTACCGCTCTGTTCATACGCCGACGATAGCACCGCACCGTTTGAAGATCGCATATCGCGCCCGTTGTGGTTTGGAATATTTTCAACGCATCAATTAGTCATCTAATTACACGGCAATTAAGCATGAATTATGTGGCACGAATGCTGATTTGTAGCGTATCATTGTTATCAACCAGCTTAATTGCCACGTGGGCAATTCCAGCAATACGGTTCCCAGGACCAGCTGTTCGCATTTCCACGTTTCATTGCACCCCGCGTCTTATCGGGAGACCCTCGGGAACGCGGTTTGGAGACGACACATCCTTATCACTGGCGAGCGTGTGCTTATGTCCCCGGGCTGGCAAACCTGGGTGGGATTGTACTATTTCGGAGCTTTCGAAACTGCTGCCAGTGGCCCATGGTACATGCGTGTGCGCTACGATTGTGATAAACCACTCATTGCCAGACGCCAACCAGTGCACGCTTCGTCAAGCAATCACGGGCCAGGATTGATCCAGATATCCAGATATTCAACACGGCTCCAAACCCCGTTTCCCAATTCGCTTCGCTTCGATGCGATTTTCAATCAACGCTTTTTGCTCGCAAACTTACCTTTTCACCCCAAATCTTTTCGGCATTCTAGCGAGATAACCTTTCCGACAAGCTGTTCATTTCCTTTAACCCACTCGAGGGTTTGCCACTTTGCCCCCTGGTTCCGATACACGCACACACCAACCATCTGCGCTACCGTCGTTATCTACCTATTGGTGGAGAGGGACTTATCTGGCGATTTCTTTCGCCCACGGAATTCGGCTGTACTTGAGCGGTTCTATCCAGAGCACAGCGCAGTATCGGACATCGGTTTGCTAGGAGAGCAGAGAAGGACAATCCAAAACAGAAATGAAATAAACCCTAGAAGAAATGGGAATTTCCCAAACGATGCAATAGAAAGCTAAACAAGAAAAAAACAAACGGCTTTCCAAAAAAGAAACTCCCACTGACGTTACGGATGGGAGAACGCACTAGAACGCCATCTGGAAGATATGGAAGTAGGAAATCGGACCCCAAACACAAGCGTCTTCCACTGGAACAGGGTACGGAAAAAACGTTGTTGAAGTGAAAAGTTTACTCTCACTGTCAGTATTCTTATCCCTCTGCTACACGGTACTCGATGTCATCTCGACGGGTCCTATCTCTCGTGCGGTGCAAAAGTAAACGCACCACTGCGAATACTTTCAACCGAACACATCGACCCGTTCTAAAAATGACGACTATGTCGACTGCCCGTAGAGATTGTGTGTCATGTATTCGATATGTTTCCCACAATCTCCCTCACTCTCGATGCTCGATAACGACAGTCTGTTGCTTAAACAAATTTGCTTCACCATTGAGCATTAGTTAGGGAAAGGGCATACGATCCTTCTTCCTGCCTTTTGCGTTTTATCACAACGCTCGCTAAGACTTTAAAATAATTCCAAGAAATAGCTTAGGAAACTAACCACATTTCCTAGCAACGATTGGGCACTCGGTGGGCAGATTTTGTGAGAAAGTTTCGACTTTGAACACGCACCAACGAGCGATAAAGTTTATTCAATTCTAGGAAATACTTGACTAAGTCCTCAATAGCGGAGAAAAGTTTTGTCGGTGGTGCGCGTCCCGCAGGCACTCCCTTGACAATCGTAATGCGCATTGCCGTGGGCGGCTCAAAACTAAGGTTTGGTATGCCATAGGGAAAGCGTAATGCTACCTGCAAGCTTATCGTATTTCTGTCTGAAGAAACTATCCATTGAAGCGACACCTTTAACAACACTACATAGACCATTTTCTTGCGTAGCTGTTGGGAACGGTCTTCAGCTGTTTGGCTGTTTGTTTTCCGCACTCAGCGTCCAGTGTCCGTACCAGCATCTTATTTGGTACGAGAAATTTCAATCTTATTGCAGCGTATGGTAGAATAGTGCTAATGCATTTATTCATTGCATTAATAAGGGGTTGATTTATGGTATCGTGCAGAAGCCAGAACCCTGGTGACCTGAAGCAGGCAAGATCACGACTCTAAAAATATGGCCCGCCTTCTTGCATTTTAATCATCCGTAAGCTACCGTTGCTGCCGTCCAGATGTCGTCCTTGCCTAGGCAAAGCGACCTGCACAAAACATAGCATTGCCCGGTTGTCCTACCTCACCTTTATCTAGGCTCGTTGTGGGATACGTCGATGATACTTTCCTAGAACTAGGCACCCCATTACCGGTGCAGGCCCGAACGGTCAAGAGTTGTTTACACACTGCCGAGGATTTCTTTGAAGAAAACTAACAAGAATCGTCGTCCGCGTCGGCAAGTATGCTTGCAGCTGGTGTGCACCGCACCGAAGAGCAAAGCCCTGCGACACCGTCATAATGAGGCGCTTGGACGGCGACAGCACCTAAACCTTCGCTTTGCCTTTCACCCACAGGTTGTCTGCTGTGCTGTGTCAACCTTTCAGAGGGCAACGGGAATACATTAGGAGTGTTTTTAATTTCCCTGCATTTGCTCTGAGCAACAGATCGTGGGGAAGGCGCAAAGGCAAAAATGATGCGGTACGGCATTTTCTCAGCACTTGGTAGCAACGAAAATCGCCAAGCTTCCAGGGAAAAGAAAGAAAACAGAAATGTGCAGAATAGCAAATTCACCCACCCAGCTGAAGCCATCTGGGATCATCCAGAGGCCAGAGGCAACGCAAGATTAATAAAAATTAAAATTCCACCACTCAAGTTCTCAAAACCGCCGCCTCCGTCCTACTGGCTTCGCTCCCGTGGCCGACGGCTTCCGCTGAAAGGGATTTTATCACTCTCTTCCAACCGGCAGCTCGCAGCCAACCCGGAGCCCCCAACTGCTCAAAAAGTTTGCACGAGTTTTGCTTGTCCGCGCGAATGAAGCAGGAACAAGCTAACCTCACTTTGGGAGCTGGGTACTGGCGGCAAAACGTGCAACTTAGTACAAAGATTAAAAGCTTTGAAACTTTGGAACCAGCTGCCAGACGATTCGGAGAGGAAGGTTGAATTTCGCCATCAGCTATCGGTGTGCTGGGTTTGACTTTTAAAAAAACATGGCGCGATCGGTGGTGCGGAAAGAACTGTTGCAATTGCAAACTGGTCACCGAGGAGTTGTTCTTTCGTTTCATTGTAAAGTGTATAAAAACGGAATCACTCCCACAGGCACAAGCATTTCATTAGAAAGTTGTTTCAGCTGCTGTTATTAATTTGAAATAATGGTAATTTGAATATAAATATTTTTCGAATATTCTGTCTCTCATTCTAAAAATCTCATTTTAGCCACTCGGCGTCATTGACCAATATGAATTTTTACCATGGTAAAAGCATAGTTACCGAAGCCTAAGGTGCTTAGTAGCGTTATTCATATGTACCTCAGACAGTCTGAGTTGACTAAATGTCCCTTAAATTAAAAATACTCGTGGTCTCTTCCATCCCATTCTAGAATGCACCAGTGTCGTTTAGCTCCCCAATATCACACATTGAGGCCCTAGTATTGAGTTCAGACATTACCTTGATATGAGTACTGGTACCGGGTAAATTGACTTCGTTTTTGCTGTGTTTCTTTTTCCATTACGTGCTTTATCTTGTTTTATGTTTGTTTTCAAAGCTTCAATGTTTGCATTTAAATTATACACAATTGTTATGTAAGATAATGACATTTGGTAAATCATTCACAGTATCATTGAACCAATAATACTAATAAAATAAATCGTCTGATTGTGACATAAAAATAAGTAGAATATTACAAGGTAGGTTGAAAATACCAATTGTTATGTAATTATAAATTATATCTCAATGACTTGAGATTCATCATTTATAATTGCTCATTTGACTGAAGGCTCTATTTTACTCTGTTGTAGAAGAGGGGAGCATACACAGTTCCATTCCTACACAGCTTGTATGATTTTATAGCTCCAATGCTTTTAAGTATGTATTTCCATCATCAATGAAATTCATTTGATGCTACTGACAGCTTGCGAAGCTTATAAAGGGATTAAGGTAATTTGATAATAAATTATGCATACAAAGGTTTTAAAAGCAATCTCTGAAGAAAAAAATAAAATGAACCATATAGTATTGTTTGACTGTTTTCCTCGCCTCGTAAATATGTTCACCCTATACAAAAACTTTTTTGAAGGAAAATAATATTCCTAATTTAATAATATGGTCGATTTTGGGGCGTTCCTACTAAATAATAAATTCTATTTATTATTTTGTATTTGATATAATTCGGTAAGAAAAATGTCATTATACTTTCGAATAAAAACATTAGATAACTGATGAATATTATAATATTATTCAATCAGATATACGAAAAGATGTGTGCTCAACCGTCACCAAAACTATTCCATTCAAACTAGTGTTAATCTGAGGCAAACCATCAAATCATTCAATTAAAAGAAGATATCACCAAAACGATCAATTAAGAAACTGAAGAACCCTAGAAGACACTTCCCTCCACGACTCCACATCAAATATATCAATTCCGCATGATAATCCTTCCCTGATGGTGTCAAATTTGCTCCCAAACTAATAGCCCAGCTAAATGCAACAATCAACAACGATTATCCGACGGGTATCGTCGATGCCACGGTCCCAAGGTAGTGCCCAGCAACCGAAAGCTTATCGGCAGGCTTACCACCATTTGTCTCCCTTAATGTGGGGTAGCCGTTTGAGCGAAGATTCGATACAAACTGTCCCGTGGCCCCCGAGGCCGGGACGTACTCTACGGGGCGTCTTTAATCCTTAAGCGCCATTAAAACAAACGACTGTGTCGTGTTTGTCCTGCATTTGGAGTTCTTGGCGTACTGGCCGGGCGTACCATTCCGGGGTCATCTTTCTTGCTTTGCATAATGGTGCTGCGCCCACCTGCCGAAGGTCTTGCCATTCCCCGGCCCTGGATGCTAATGGATATTACGTGAGGTCCTATCTGACCTGCGATAGAGTCGGGACGATCGGGTCGGAACGACTGGCTGGCACGCTTCCGGCCACCGACGACACTCATTAAGAACACGGCCAGCACTCTTACCGGCGCCTAATTTCATTCTTTTGACATTGAAGATGCTAAACGACACCGCCCGGAAGCATATTAAAAGGTAGCGCCAGCGCTGGGGTATTCTCACAGGACACAGGTGAACGTGCAAATAATTATCTCAGCCACACTTATCGGTTCTAATTTATAGACACAAAACGCTCTGTCTCTCTTTCTCTACAGCATTTCCCGCCTGCTCGCTGTGACCACTGGGAGAGGTTCATTCGGAACCGTTTTCCAACCGGACCAACCCGTCCCTTCCTCTGGATCGAGCCTTTGGAAGCTTCCGGGTGGAATATGGTTTTGATTTATCTCCGCCGAGCGTTTTGCTAAGCCCGAACACTCTGGAATATTTCCTGCAACCAGGAATATGTCCCGTGGTGCGAGCAAACAGCTCACGAACGTAAGTGAACGCGCACGTTGGGTCCTACGTTGCAAACGACGCCCAGCACACCCCCAAAGACTAATGGCTTTCCGGGGGATAATTTCGAAATTATTTTCTCTATTTCCTACACCAGCAGCAAAACGCCCGGCAGTCTTCACCTGCACCGCACGCCGTACGGAATGGTTAATGGCTAAACAAATGGCGAAAATACTTACCAACGGGAACCGCTGAATCAACCGCTGTGCGCCCCCGTTTCGGAACAACTTTTACATACGGTGCAGATTTATGTTTTCATATGACTAAATATCGCCATGCTGCCAGCACTGTGTATCGTTACCATCCCCCCTTTTGTGTCCCAATTTTAAACCTCAGCGGGGTGTATGCGCTTCAAAAAAATAACAAAACAAACGAAAAGTACCACTTTAACGACAAACGGGTACCGCTGCTGCTGCTGCTGGAACACCATAAAGTTGATGAAGACGACGGCGGAAGGAAGCCAATTTTCATAAAAATTCAAATTTGCCTCCATTGAATTGAGGTAACCATATGAACGCGAAGGACAGGTTGTTTCGTTTCCTGCCGGTTCACTCTATTGCCTCCTTTGGGGCGTGTGCACGTACGTTTGGGTGGAAATGCTGCTGTCGGGAACCGAAACCATACGAAAAATGGACGAAAAACTATGCATCCAGGCAAACGTGTACAACTAACCGGGTAAATGCCGAGTGTTGGCAACGTTACAAGCGTTACTTTACATCAGTTTGACATTTTGCGAAGAGCCGGGCCCACGTGCTAAGGCAACAAAAGCTCGAACCAAAAGATCTCGAAAAGAGAACCAATAAAGAGTTGTACCAAATATGGAGTATATACACGCACACATGTATAAATCACTTTTACTGAGACTTTTGTATTGAAACCTTGGTCTCTTATTCGGTACATTTGGGCAGAGCAGTTGAAAATCAAAATAAAGCTTCGAGTGCACATAGCGGCTCCCGCTGCCGTCATTTACGATGTTTCAAGCGGTAGAATAATGATTCCACTTTGATGGCACCCCTTAACTTGCTCGACACCGCTGTGAGAGTTGTGAAGGGTGAAGGTGTAATTTATTTCCAAGGAAGTCTTACTTTAGACATTTGGAAATGGCATTACCACAATCCTACCCGCCCCGTACCAACTGTTCTGTCGTGCGTTTGTTGCATTTGTTTGTGCCGAGAGTGCCGTGCCAGAGTAGGGCACCCTTCGCGACAGGAACGTTTCCACGGCGTGCTATAAATAACCTTCATTTCTGTACAGTTTTGCGTAGCTACCAGTGTACAATGTTGTTCATGTGCAAACTGTGCCGAGAGTGCATGATGCTGGAAGTATGCTCAAGAATGGATAATTAATTGCCCATCGGAATATAGAATGTATAGAAATGTCTCGGATTTCGAGGCGCGAACATTACTGTCGCAACCCTTTATTGATGACAGACCAGAGCTTTAAGCCCTCTCCGAAAGCTCTTTCAATTAGCACGTGCTCTGCTCCCTCGAATCAATCATGTCAAACTCGCCTCTTCCTGCGCTGGTTCAATGTCCCGTTAAAGGTGAATCATCCACGCAGGTGCTCCCCTCGGGCCAGAGGTGATGATTTGTAAAACCGGAGTCCTTTTTTCCGCATTCATACTTCAACCGTCCCTTCGCACGATGCTAAACTATCGCAAAACGATGGTATAAAGGGTGTTAAACTTTCACCACACACCGATAACCGGTGGCACCGAAGTGACAATGGCGCATCGGGACCTGGCACAACTTTTCGCACCATACCTAAACGTGTGTGTGTGTGTGTTGCCAGATGCCACATAAGGTTGCATGTGAAATTATGCAAATGTAAACATGAAACTATGTAGATTGCATTACTTCCGGTGGGCTCCAGTGCTAGCAGGATCTTCGACTCTCCAACCGACCCGGGGAGTTTCATTCGAAAAATGGTGCAGGTAACCAAAACCTCAAAAACCCCTCGCTAGAATGACTCCCCGCTCTCCGCTGCCGGCCCTCGGCTGAAGGGGCCCAAAGACTTAAGCAAATTGTTTTTGCCCCGGGACTGTGATGCTGTCGATGAGTTTTGGAAAGCGTCCGTTCGATAAACTTCTAAAATTTACCAGGCCAAACTCACAAATACACACCGGACAGGTACAGGTACGCGTATGGGACCGTTGGACACATGCAGCTACCCCACACCCGGGGAGAATAGTTTATAAACCGGATAAAAACATGTTTGCATAATTTAGCCTGCTGCTCAAATCTGCTTTGCCAGTTTTTCAAACCAGCCGGTGTATCTGCTCGGGTGCTGTTACCGAAGGGGCCTCCGATTGGGGAACAGTGATAAAAGTTAGCATCACCCGGCCGCTATCAACCTACTGTTCGGGGAGGGTTGTGGGTTTACCATTTTATTCACATGCCGAATACATCCCCAAAGGCGGGCTGCATAGGAAGCCTTCCACGAAATCTATGGTTTGTTTGAAGCTCCTATGAATGATAAAAGGATAGCTAAATATTTCCACGAAACGGTCGCAATATGCTACGAATATTTTGGAAAAGCATACACATTGGATTGCGTGCAGTAGGAAATGTTCGAATGTGTATGTAAGACAACATGTAAAAGATTTGTGATTATCGCAGCATTATTTTATTGATATCCCAGCAAAGCCGAATAGAGTAGCCTTACTTTCCATTCTACGCCATGATTCATGGGGATTTAGAAGCGACTGCCAACTCTAAGTATTTGTAAAAACGATTTTACCAACATAGACAATCCATTTATTACAAATATAATAGATGCTGCTGCGAAGGTCGAAATAAGACTTTTAAGGGCTTGCTATGAAAGTTGGATTTTACTCACCCAGCTGAAACAAAGAATACTTTTTCTATTTTCCTCTTCTTTTTTGTGTGTAAGGACCTATGCGGCCATGCCGGCCTTTACAGACTTTCGAGACTTGTTAGTACCTTGTCAACCGTATAGTCACTTATTGTTACGGCAGAACAGACCAGTTGGACATCCATTAATTCCGGTCTCATAGGAGCTCACGCATCAACCGAATATATAGCGCCTGTATATATGAATCAAAGTTGTATGGGTTTCTAAGCTAATTAATTCCATTACGGATGAATGGATTCCATCATGGATTATTTTCCTGACACTTATTTTTTAATCACTTCACCGCACTTCACTGCGAGATGGTCTTCTCAAAAGTACAATACCAAACACATTAACAATTGTATGAATATAAACTGAACATAAAAAAGTGCGCAGTAACCCGCGTTACAGTCGAAGTGAATGCGAAATCGCCTGGTGAAACGTTGACTGTTTATTTTTTTAAATTAAAATCTGGCAAAATCAGCCACTCTGTCGGCGAGAAATTAAAGCTTAAATCAAAACAAACAGTATAGGAATAAAAACAAGACCCGATAGGACCATGCCGTCCCTACTTAGGACTGTCTGATAGCATTGCCCATTTGTGGTAAATGCAGGCCTAGAACGCCTGTGGTTTAAACACACAAAAAAGCGGAACTGGGTCCGGAAGATTCCAACAAATGTCGGATCTAGTTCCGAAGGGTAGGTTCCATCCGACAAGCCGGAACCGCCCGGAGTCGTCCGGAATCTTCTGGAATCGTCGGTATAGTGCGGAGTCGTTGAAACCGTCCGGAATCGCCTGGAATCGACCGGAATCGACCGGAATCGTCCGGAATCGCCCGGAATTGACCGGAATCGCCCGAAATCGCTCGGAATCGGCCGGAATCGCTCGGAATCAGCCTGAATCGCCCGGAATCGTCCGGAATGGTCGTAATTGACCGGAAACGTCTGGAATCGTCGGAATAGTCGGAATTCCATTTCATTTAATGTCATTTATTCAGTACATAAGTACATAGTGCGTGATATTCCTAGCTTAAATGTACGACAGACAGCATTGACATATGCGCGGCGGCCGGGACGTGAACTTGAATCTTCTGGAATCGTCGGAACAGTCGGAATCGACCGAAATCGGCTGGAATCGCCCGCAATCGACCGGAATCGACCGGAATCGTCCGGAATCGTGCGGAATCGTAGTCAATCGATAGTAGTGAATGTGACAAGCCAGTGTCTTACTTTTCCCTGGTTTTGATACAGTGTTTTGTTAATTAATTCGTTTTCACTCCGTCATTTTACATTTTAGAAGAAAAAAAATTGTCACATTTAAACGACATAAACTAAATGTAATCAACCCACCCGTCAATTTAACGGGTTCCGTAGAGATAGTTATACAACATATGTATCTGAAAATCTATGAAACTTAAGAAAATAATACTTATGCTACAAACTTATAGTATGTTATGATGAATTTACGAAAAGAAAAAAATCGAAATTAAACAAAAGGTATTGTTCGTATTTCACTGCAAAGTTCAAATTCCGTCAAATTGACGGGTTCCGTAAACCTAGTATTAATCAACAAATAATAACATTCTTACATCTGTACTGTTTTGATTTCTAAAGCTACGCACGGCTCTAATTATGAACACAGTTATCAAGTCGTACGATTTTAATAACATGTCCTTCATAGGTTCGATTCCTAAGCTCTTTGGTTCCGTGTCCCAGGTAAGCTCTTTTGATGCCAGTATACTAAAAAGTTTCATGAACCCTCGAAACATTTTGGGGAAGCCGTACTTGCCGGAGGTGCATGCAAAGCAATGACGGAGAAAGTGACATATGTATTAAATGTGGCTTCTCACATTCAATACTATCGATTGAATTCGATTCCGGTGGAACTAACGATTCCTTCTCTCTGGAATAGGAATCGGAATCATACTTGCCAGAACCGGAGCGGAAGCGTGGGTGCGATCCGGAGAGCCCATCTCTACAGTGGTTGTCGCGCCAAATGAGAAAAATAGTAGAAACGTATTACTTGTATTTCCATAACCATTTAATCCCGATCGTTGTATCAAAAATACTGATGTATTTGAATCTTATGTTTAAATGTATCATTTGAATTCGTTTTCATTTAATTAATATTTACATTATTCAATAATTTATTTCTTCACTTCAAAATTTCACGTTTTGTTCACGGTGAAAAACAATAGTCAGCGGGGAATAATAAGTATATGCATTTTATTAATTATTATATCATGTTTTATAGTATCAATAGATGGAGAAATAAATTTCCGCTGTTTTGGTGTACAATGAGCAATATTCCGATTAATTAGCGTTACCGTGTAACAAGACATATCGAGACAATTTTACGCCGTGAAGTGTGAAAAAATAGCCAAATTAACAACAAGTTGGAGCCATCCGTAAGCGACCAAGATTCGTTCCGCTTAACGCTTATCAACGACAGCATTCTTGCATTGCGATAGCATCCTTGCATCGGTCATCTCCCGCCCCGACACTTACCGTTCCCGGCCGTCTTATACTCTCGTCGACTCCGAACGATTCCGACTCCAGCCGACTCCGGCTAACTCTGACTCCGGCCGACTCCCGGCCGACCCACTGAAAGTATTTTAAGAGCTTAATAAATTAACAGTTGTTTAATAAGAATTACAAGTAATATCTCGTTTTTTTCGGAAAAACAAGGTTAGCGTAAAATGCTATATAGGCGAATTTATTTGAATGTTTTGTGCTTATACAAAAAACCCCATCACACAGGAGACCCCACAGTACGAAAGCGAACGACATCGAGAACACTGAATGTGCCCTGTTAAAGCAACCGATCGGGCACCGGTAGATCACAGATCGCATTGTGCGACGGTATGGCGGCGATACCGGCCAGTGCAATGCCGACCGAGTCCGAGATGGACGTAACCATCATCGCGTACTCGCGCCTGGCCGCCGGTACATCGGTCTGGATGCGATAGAACGTGTTGACGTAGCCACCGCCACCAAGCAAACCTTCCCACAGGATCAGCACAAAGATAATCCAGATAGAGGGCGTGAAGTAGTACACCGCCTCGAACGTGAAGTACACCACGTTCAGGAACTGGAACACCGCCATGATCCACACCTGTCGGAACTGGATGAGGTTGACTGACGAGCGCGAAATGAACACACCGATCTGGTAGATCACCTGATACCATCGGTACTGTGCCGACTGGGACAACCAGATCCCGGGGAAGTACACCAGCTCGAACTGTGAAAAAAGGTGTGCAGCAAAAGGACGGTCAATGTCAATCTTTCATCAACTTCCCACAGCCAACCGGCGGCCACTCACCAGTCCCTGGTTGATGTAGTACTCCAACAGGTACACCAAAATCAAAGGAATCATAAAGATAAACAGCGAGGGAATGTACCGAAGCCGCTGGTTCCAGTTCTCAAGCGGCCGCTCGTCCTCCGGCAGTGTGTTGTAGTCGATCTCTTCTGGCTTTTCATTCCCGGCCTCCTGTTCGGAAATGTCCGCCGGTTTGTCCGTGTCTTTGTGGCGCAGCAGCAACCAGAAGGCGGCCGCCTCTAGCCCCGGCACAACCAGCATGATGAGAATGGTCGTTTTTGGCGTCAGTCCGAGCCCCGTCAGGCCGGTGTACGACAGCGACCCGGCAATGCCGGCCCCGCCCGTCCCCGAGGACCAGGTGGAAATAACGTTCCTAGAAGAGCGAATGCACGATACGGCATGGCGAGAAATGGACACACTCGTTACAGACGCTCATTAAAAACGAATAAAAGCTTCGCCCGACTACTTACTTGTTGAAGTATGTTGCGTACGCGAGAAAGGTGGCCTCGCCGAGCCCGGATGAAAACGAGGTCGCTATAACGCCGACGAACAGCACCCATTCGACGGTGGCAAAGGCCGTCAGCAGAAAGCCGGCGGCGGCTGCCGCAACACACAGGAAAATTCGAACACTAGGGAAGAGTGGAAAGCAAAAAAACGCAAAACGTGAGAGTGTACCCAGCTGGAAGTTTTTCTCCCCAAGCTAGTTTGCCCGGGTTCTGCTGTAACACGTACTGTTTCGCCAGCGGAAGGAACGATGCAATCGATTTGACGGCCAGTGCCGGCAGGATGTCGGCCAGGAGAATTGCACCGGTCGAGAGCTTGTTGCACGGACGTGCCTCGTACCCAAACGTAACGTCATCGGCCCGGGCCGTTGTGTTAGCCACGTCGTACCCATCCTGGGAAGAGTAAGAAAAAAAAGAGAACGACATGAAAGAGTTACACATAAATCGTTTCCAGCAGGTCCATCAACAGATTGAGCGAGGTTTGCAGTTATTAGCATGGGAAGAGTGATATGGCAACGAACACGAACGGATGCATCCTAGCTGATGCACGGGCGCGTTCCCAGCGGGAAAAGTATCGTGACTCATTAAGTAGAGGCGAAAAAGTTGTTGAGTCGTGAAAACGAGTTCGGGCATTTTTGTGGCTTAAAAAGCGTCTCTGTCCAACGGGGAAGGGCAAAACTGTAGCATTACTTTATTTGAGATCTGGAGCAGGAATGGCGGTACAAATTCGAAATTCTGCACACTTGCACAGTGGTGCATTCTACAAGTGGAAGTGTAGATTGTATTTGTTCATTCTCCATTCTTTTATCCTTTTGATACACTCGTCGCTTACTAACGCTTACACGCTATGAAATGGAATGGAATCTTTCATTCTGTTTGTATGGTTTTCCGTGAAATGACTTTCAATGAAGTCTTCTGTTAGTAATTATTTTTTTTACTTTCAAAGAATTAATGGTAGCTTTAAATAAATTTGTCAGTTTTCATGAATACTATTGATAATAGCTGGCCCGACAAACTGAGTTATTCCAAAAAAACTAAAATATTCCATTATTGCTTTTTTACTTGGGATATTTGTATCGTGCCCGTCGTCGAAAGGGGATCTCAGGATCAGATCATCGAGTGTAAACCGCCAGCCACCTTACACCAAGTGGCAAAGTGCTGCATACAACTCAACAACAATCCTGCTCTTTGTATGGGAGTTAGAAAATCATTATTAAATTAATTTTAGTGTAATATTTGAACGATTTTTATATCTTAAAACCTATTCTCATACCACCATAAGGTGTGTGCAAAGTTTCGTTGAAAATGATCCAGCCGTTTCGGAGGTTGCTCGCAACAAACACGTGACACGAGATTTATATATATATATATATATATATATATATATATATATATATATATATATATATATATATATATATATATATATATATATATATATATATATATATATATATATATATATATATATATATATATATATATATATATATATATATAGATAGATAGATAGATAGAAGATAGATAGTTTATATGATTTTTAAAAGTACTTTTCCTATCATTGCACTATCATTGCTTCTCAAAAAAAGTGAATTGGGCAATCATTTATCGTTCACAATTTATTTGTATAATTGAAATTTTAAAATGGACTCACAATGGAGGGCTGCGCTCTTTTTCGAGCGTAATCGGAAACAGAACTTGTCCAGAAACCATGTTGTAAGAGCCTTGTGAATCTTTGAGTGACTTATCTTAGAAGATAGCTACAGTTGAGCGCCATTTAATCCGGTTATCCGGGTAAACTTGATACGTTGTTGCAAAACATGATGGAACTTGTAAAGCCTGTAGGAATTTGTGTATAAACAACATTGGGTCTATTATTTGTATTATCTAATTATCCGGGCGAGGTCAAGTCCCGAGGAGCCCGGATGAATAGCGTTTCGCCGTACATGGTTTTTGATTTTATAATACATAAATAAAAACTCAATGTTTTACTACAAAGTATAACCTGACGTGTGTAAAATTTTATTAGAGGATGTTGTGGTCTCAAATCAACTATTATCATTGTATTCATAGAAGATAAATATTCCATTTGGCTAGGCTAAAAATATTTCTGTGTAAGATGCTCTCTCTCTCTCTATCTCTCTCTCTCTCTCTCTCTCTCTCTCTCTCTATCTCTATCTCTATCTCTATCTCTCTCTCTATCTCTCTCTCTCTCTCTCTCTCTCTCTCTCTCTATCTTTCTTTCTCTAGCTCTCTCCCCTCTCCCCCCCCCCTCTCTCTCTCTCTCTCTCTCTCTCTTCTCTCTCTCTCTCTCTCTCTCTCTATCTCTATCTCTCTCTATGTTTGTAACTTTATCTGCACTGTACTGATGCAAAGCTGACAAGCCTATCAGACAGTGTGCCGACATTTGATAAGGCTGACGCCATAACGAAAGGCGAACTTTCAAAGCTGGTCTCTGAATACAAGCAATTTTCTAAACCCTTTCCAATCCCCAACACAGCAAAACGGTCCCGAAGCCTTTTAGCTGAAAAAAATATGCTCCACTACCACAACCGAATGCGCGGCTCGGTGAGTTCTGTGGTTTCGAAAGCTCGACCAAAGCTGAACGGGTTCGTGGAAAGCGTAGGTTCGTTCAAAGAACAATAGACCCCCCCCGGGGGTGCTTTATACCCGCGTGCAGCTTAGTGCGACGGTGTTCCATCCGCAAATGGTACGAATTTCAGCCGCATGTCAATTACGACTCAACGCAGGGAAGGGTCTGTTGTAGAGGCGGTATCGCTTGCAGGAAGTAATATTATAGTCAGTTCAGTACACTGTTCAGTTGGAATCTACTGTTAATAACGATAGGTGAGGGTGGATTTGATGAATGCATATATATTTGCTAAACAACTTCCTCAGCAATGAATATGGAGTTATGGTAATATGATAGCGCACCATGAAACAGTACGTTTGATACATTTTACCAAAATGTATGTACACCGAAAGCTACTAGGCGGAATGGCTTTATGAAATGTTAAGTCTAGTGATTCTATTTGTTTCAGATTAATTTATTGCTGAAGCCTCGATAGGCCGTTCGATACTGATGGTCCTAGATTGCGTTTAATGAGAAACATTTACATTCATTGTCTAGGAGATTGACAATTTTTGATTTAGAAATTTTACCCTTATTATTTGCATATGTTGGCAAACAAAAAGAGTGGTGTTGAATGTGCGTAATTTAAGTTCAAGCTGCATGCATATAATAACTTTCCACTAGGGTAAATCAAATACTATGTCTTTGTCCACTCGTTCGTACAGAATCTTTCCTTATAATTTATATTCTGGCATTTTGTCTTCTATCTATTAGCTCTTCATATTCAATATCTTTTTTTCATAGTTGGTTTTTATTCATAGTTGGATTACTGTCTGAAAACGCAGTCCATACAAAATTTTAAACCATAACGATCCAAATTTGAATTCATCATACATCAACCTTTTATAAACCTTTTAAAACGATATTAATCTTTTTATGATTTTTTATTTTATTTTTGACACTAAAAGCTTCTGAAGTTAGATTTCGGTCAAATTTAACGGTGCAACCACAGAACGTGTCCCACACATTTAACCGTTTCATAGAAGGTTTAGTTTCTCGTTCAGTTTCTTCCCTGCACCAACTGAACGTTTACGATCCAAAGCATACATCATTTTCGATTTGCTACGTATTTTCATTGGCTGTAATTGTTCATTAGTTTTCATTAATGTTCAACAATTTAATTTATTTTACACCTTCCACAAAAAAAATAATAGATAAGATTAAAGATTCATTTGATTTATCGCACTTGCTACCATGATAACCAATCGTACCAAACGAGGAAGTGTGTAATTCAAACATTCCGTCAATTATAACAATCGACAAGATACAACATCCCAATTCTCGCCCGAGATAGTAATTCAATTTACCAACTTATCGTTCCAATCGTAACACGAAGGTTAAGTCCGCTTCTGTCCGCGCTGGTGACTTATTACATGAAATACCCAAATCGTGCAATCGTTGAATCCAATATTGGACGCGAATCATATCCCCACTACGCCAGACAGTTGTTGATTTACTGCAATCTTCAGTAAGTACACCGGCAAGAGTTTAGAGCAGTACGCCCCCATGGTTGAGCTTTAATTAACCTTTATCTCGCTCCACTCTCGCCCTATACAACGCTGATAGACACTATCAATTGAGTACCATGCCATAGATGTGTCCTCGGACAACACCCGCACACGCAAAGCCGTATCGTTTCGGTAAGCAGATCACGCCGGCTCGCACCATAAGGCGTCGCGGAAGGTCTCACACCATGGGACCAAGGTTCGCTTATCGCCGGGTACGTACGGATGACCGAGACATTGAGATATTGAAGAATCGGCTAATCAATCATTCAACCGTCGTACGGCGCTATCTGAAAAGGCAATCCAACGGATGACACCACGTGACGATCGTGATCACAATGCTCGTTTTAGATGGCACTGCAGCGTGTCGCTCGTAGTTAATGGAGAATCCCCGTTTAAGAAGCGCCAGCTCATCGACCCAGTAACACATTGAACCTTTTTTTCGCCATTAAAAACTTCCACGTGCAATCAAAACACCTGCAAGACAGGAACGTTTGTTTGCAAATAAACAAACACTGCGACTACACCACTACTACCGTACAGCAATTACATCGTGGCGGTGGTGGTGGTGGTGTTGAAAACGCAACCTCGTGTTGCACACACTGCACAGTGCACTCAATCCAACGCATCTAGCCACTTTCACTACTCACCAAAGGCGCTGCACTCTTAGCGTGCCCGTCTCCCCCCTCCAGCTCTTTCAGAATATCGTGCGCAGCTGTCAGCATCACCACATAGCCGTAGTTGTTGCACAGTCCCAGTATCCAATAGGCCACGAGATCGCGCCAAAGGCCTTTGTCTTTCGGTGGTGCCTGGTCTGGATCGTTCTCCGTCAGTGGCACGACCGACGGGGACGTTGCCTCGCCGATGTCCGTCATTATTTATATCACACACTGCTGCTGGTTCGGGGTTGTAAATGGGAACTACCACACTTCTTTCTTTGACTTTGACTTTGCAGAGTGTTTCGGTCTGGATGGGTGCTATCAGCACTGCACAAACATCCGAACAGATACACACACACCCACAAACACTTTATGGCCCTTTTCCTTTGTTACTTTACTTTATCGAAACTCTACCATTGCGCAGGTTACCCAGTTGCCCTGTAAACCAATGGCTAGCAGTAACAACGCGTGCAACAATGCAGACGAGCCTCTGTTCACGAACACTGGTGACCTCCAAGGCCGTCACACGCGGTCAGACACACGCGTTCACCGTCAGCCGTTCGGTTGGACCAGCACCGGGGTGCGTTGTGCGCAATCCACTCAGACCGAACGCACTCAAACGACTAACTATGATGTGTGGTGCGGTGACCACTGCCACTTTGTTTGCGAGGGAACCCACCGTACGTTGTACAGTCCGCACAAAGTACACACGCACACGTTTGTGTCCAACTGAGACCCTCGAGACGCGCTTAGGGCTTGGCGAATGCAGTCCGCTATGTCAAACACAGCGATCGGGTACGGGTTGTTCGATGACGATTGGTTACGGCTCGAAGGGAACCACAAATTATTGCCAATTTTCTTATCAGTGGTGCTTTGGCTTGGACGAAAATAATGCGCGATGCTGCAAACGACTCACTTGACGAACGGTTGATCGGAACGCACGTGGTACTGGGTGCCAGGGTGAACGAACACAGACTCGCAATGTTGATAATGCTCCTATGCTGCAAACATTAATCAAAATGCTTCGAAAACATGTGGAGTGAAATACAAGAAGATGCAACTGTACGAACACAGTGATAAGGTTTCCCATGTATTTGTGTAAATTCATCTTAAATACATGAAATTGTGCTACTGAAAATCAACTACCTATCAACAAATTCGTAAAGAAAGTAAACTTTCTATAACCAATTTTGCACTTTAATTGCAAGTAATGTTATATTTATATCTTTAATTTTCAAAAAAATATTTTTATATATTTTACATTATTTCATACATTCATAAATCTAAGAAATTACAACCTAATGTAGGACTTCCTAGGAGAACTGTTTCTGTACCTACTACCGTTGCATTAATCTTAGTTGATGTTCTGAATTTTTTCCAGACAAGACTTCAAGGAAGACAACTGCAACAACTTCCTCCAGTCAGGCCCATCAAACGATCTTTCTTCAACGGATAACAACACATAAATAATGTTATATTGAATGAATATACAAAATATAGTAACCATCAGCTTATCTACAAATTGTATTAAGTAGCTTTATGGAATTTACGAAAATTACCCTAACAGGCTTTAAAAATATATTTAAAAAAATAAGCAGGAAATGAAATCAAATTCTAATTCTAAATCAAATTCTAAATTCTAAAGCAGGAAAAACAAAAAAGTTATGCCCAAAAAGCTCGTTCTTAAATTCTTCCAAAATCTCTCTCATTAACGCTACGTTTCAAAAAAAGGAATTTGTTTCATTACGTGATGAAATGTATGTTGTATGAACATAAATTATAGCATAAATTGCAACATAAATCCACCCTCTTCCCGAAACATAGCCCATACATGAATAGCTCTTGATAAATATGGTGAAAAGTATGATTTATCTCGCGATAGCCTCCCACTATTCACCGCGGCGTGGTAATTAGATTCTTTTCTATTGATTCACCCAACCAACATGCTTGTGCCTAAGAGGGGGCGGAGGGAGCGTGCGTATTGCAACCCACACTAGGGAACAGCATAACAAATGGAAGCCAAATTCCTCACCAACTGCACCTTGTCTGCCCTGTAACACGGGACGTATCAACAAGCATTTACCAGCTGCTCCCATTTGTCCACCGTGAAGATGGTAATTAATTAAATTCTTTGCCTTCTTTTGCCCGCCACACGGGCGGGCTAATGTCCGTGATGGTATCACTGTGTAGTTGCGAGGGACGAGAGACGATCTACAGGACCTTCTGAGCGCTTCTGCCAAAGAGCGTACAAAGTATGCGAAAGCACTGCTCGGCATCTGTATGTTTGCTGCCGGATGTCCCAGATGCCCCCCACCCACTCTAGTGGTCCGCGTACCCGATGCACGTACAAAAGTATGCAAAACTTACTCTTTCCCCTTCTGCTAACCACGACATGGAATGTTGCACATCCACTCTTTTTTTCGCCTTCACAGATGCACCCGGCAAACCTTTCCGTAGTTGCGTCGGCATAGCTGACAAAAGGGTTTTTTCGTGCATTTCCTGTTGTTTGTCACATTCGGCAAAACCGACATGCCTAGTTCTGAGTTGCTGCGCGCTGCTAGAACTTTATTCCACTGTCGGCAGAACTGCATGTCGTGTCGGTGGAGATGCACGTGGACATACATACACCCAGTCACAGCTGCAATCTTCTTAGGCAACAATATTATTTCCTGCAAATGATGATGCCGAGTGTGGTGAGTGAACGGTAGTCTGAGACTGAGGAGAGCACTGATGCTCACGGGTTTCGATATTCACTTCACTGCTACATTTACTACTGCTGGAACGACGACTAGGACGGCGGCGGCACACGGTTCGGTTTCCTCGAACTATGTCACGGGAAAAACTTTTCCCCAGCTCTCTCGGGTGCTGGGGGAATAAATCACGCACAGCAACAACGGGGTGAGTGAGTTCTATTTTTAGCACACCACCATGGTCTTCCGGGAAGATTAGTTGGGCGTGGGTAAGTAGACACAACACCAAGGGGACAGCACTAGAAGGGAGAAGCAAGTGCACTAGTAGTGTGTAGTTTGCTCCAAACCAATGCACAAGCGAGAGAGAGAGAGAGAGAGAGAGAGAGAGAGAAGGAGAGAGGAAAAAATTGGCATCGGAACGGGTACGAACTCATCCGTACTATGTCACAATCACTAAGGGCGACAAATAGCTACACCTTTTTATTTTATTTCGTTTCGTTTCCCTTCGTTTGCCTTGCTTCGCGCGTTGATGAAAGTTCCCGGAAGTGTTTCAAGAGTAGTTACATTCCGGTTTCCGGCCTTTTATTTACCGTATGGTAAGGATGAGGAGTGTAGTGAGCTTTCACTGGTGATACCATTGCAAGTGGCTATTCTAGTGCTAATGCTCGTCAATGGTGTGCTAATGGCACAAAACGGTACTGGCAACATACCTGAAGCTGTTCTAATTTTAATTAACTGCTACAGACCGGAAATTGAGCATCGGGTAAGTAAATTTTACTTTTAATCAATCTATTCTCTACTTGGAATTTTCGAGATTTGTGTACTTTTGCTCGTTCATGTTTAAATTTCACGGTAAAAAGACATTTTACATGCACCCGGCATAAACCAGCCCCAAGTATTTTATCATTTGAAGCTAAACACTATTGGATTTTAAAACTTCTACAAAGAATGTTCACAAAAATGAGATTATCTTGGACATGAGTTACCAGAGAGATTCAATCGTATATGTATGCATGAGTTTCGACCTCCAGATACATCGATAAATAATAAGATAATGCGAAATTTTAACTTAAATGGATTTCTACTGAGTAGTGGCTTATTATAAGCAACATTAACCATCTGAGCACGAATAGGGTTGATATTACATTGTAATTTTAAAATGTAATTTAATCTACTCCTTTCAGAATTCATCTACCTCCGGTCAAAGGTCAGCAGTGACAATAGCATGGCAGCAGAGTTACGTGCAAGGATGCTGGCTGCCAACCGATAATTTGGGAGATATCTCAGGCTGTAAAGAAATGTTACGCAAACTAATCGTTAACCGCTCCTTTATTCATTCTAATCAACGTTAGAAACGTTATGCACCAGTCAACGTAACATAAAAATGCCCCTAAACAATTATTTTTGGCAAGTATCTTGCGTTTAAAATGCAATGAAACTGCCACCGTTGCATTCGATTTCCAGTTTTGTATGAAACTGGGTAGAAATTATAGATTTCCTTTTTGAATGACCGTGCAATTCTATTTCCTGGCTTATGTACCGTAGCAGAAACTGCTATACCAATGTCAGAACTCTCATCATCATCAATATTTGGTTTCATGCCTAGTTTCATTTGGCAATGCTGGTTCACTTTGGCAAATCTGGCTCAAGGTAAACCGATACCAGGCCAAAATTGAAGTTCCTGTTCGGGCGTGCAATTGACCTTAGCCCAAATGCGAGCGATCAAATTGGTATCCTCCAATGAACATCGTATGTAATATGACGCTCAGTATGCATTTTTAATGAGGAAATATTGTAACGCAAAAGGATGCATGCCACCCATGCGCACGGCTCAATCAAAAGCTTCTAGCACGGTGCGAAAGCCACAAGGATTGGCACGGTTCGGCTTTGCTGTGCCGCATTGCCGATGGGAAGTGTATCAAAGGGGTAATCCAATTAGGCATACGTATCCCTTCCGTGAAGATTTTGTAATTAAGACGATGGCAGTGGAACGGGTTTGGTCCACAGGGATTGCAGGTTGGTTAATTTGTAAGTAGAAAATATTAATATTACTACCACAGTGTCGGTCGAATATCTGAAAAGGTTGGTAGTTCTTTGCTCAGTAAATATTAAACAAAAAACGCTTGGTTAAATTTACTTTTCTTAAGGCTGGGCTATATTGATCGTACTCGCTAGTGTAATTTCGATTTTCACTAGCGCATCTGGCGGCGGCTGACCGAAGCATTTTGCCAAACAATTTGTAGCCGCTTCAGAAAATATGTTATTTTTCCATGTTTTTTACTGAAATCGGAGGAGAAAAGTTTTTTAAAACGTAGATACACATGTTTTGCACGCAATGCATCCAGTTTTGCAATCGAAAACGATGTAAAAACTACTTAATTTTGAGATCCGGCACGACCATTCCCTCGATGACCAAAAAAGCTTCCAGCAGTCGCCGCCAGATGCGCTAGTGAAAATCAAAAATACACCACGGGGTACGATCAATGTAGCCCGGCCTTTAAGGTCGGGCTACATCCCAAACAGCCAGCTCGTACTTTATAGCTGATTTGGGGCTGTTCAACGAAAAATCGTTTCGATGTCGTACTTTGTGGCTGATTAAGAGATAGACGGTACTTTGCGGAACTATGGAGCTTTTTAACAGGCACACGGTACTTTTTGGAACTTTGCGGCTGATTAGCACTATGTGTAGAGTTCATGGTGGAACTTGAAGGCTTGTTGAGAAAGCGTACCGAACTTGGTGGAACTTTATAGCTTTTTAATGCATGACATCGGTACGAGATGGCTCTTGTCAAAGTGTCAAAGACGGACGCCGGCAATAATCTCATTGCTGCTGCACAAGTTAGATTCGTTAATTGAAAAATGAATATTGAGTAAAGTGATTATGAATTATCAGTAAATTGTGTAAAATTTTGTGTAATTCATCAATACAAAGCATTTAAAAATATACATATGTGTTTAAACGAAACAAATCTTGTTGTTTATTTCACCGATGACGCTTGCTTGAAAATAAAACACAAAGAAAAATAATCCCTGGCATCGTGGCATAAGGAAGCTGCTTAGGCGCTGTTTTAAAGACCCACATAGAACTTTGATGCTGTTTATCTACTGCAAAAGGCGAATTAGAGCAGCGATCTTTAGCGTGCCAAAATGAGCTGCTTAAGCAATTCTGGCTATTTGGGATTGATCGTACTCCGTAGTATAATTTTTGTGAACGCGTACGCCATCTAGCGGTGACGGGTGGAAGCTAAATGCTGGCATAATTTATCTGTCAAAAAACGTTTTGGGTCGAGGAGGCTATAATTTTACCCAATGAAGGATAGATATTCGAAGATGCGGAGAAATGTTGCTTAGCGCTTTGTATGAATGACGATTTGTCCAACAACAACAAATAACGGCCTACTTTGTTGCATTTTATGGACGTTTATCAACATTTCAAACGGCATACAAGTAGCCTGGTCGAAACTTGATGAGACACCAAGTATGAATAATTTTGACACATAAATTATACCGACATCTAGCTTGCGCTGGTCGGCGCCAGATGCGCTGGTGAAAATAAAAATTACACTCAGGAGTACGATCAATGTAGTCCGGCCTTTACATTTATGCCGTGAATGCATTCTACGTTTTTTATAGTTTTCGCTTGGTAACGTCTTCGATGTCATTAACCTTTTTTATGTGGAATCTTTTTTTCATTTAAATTTTCTACCATTGGTGCTTTCGTTGGTGGTGGAATTAACCATAGAGAGGAATGAATATTTGGCTAGTGTTCGCTAGATGACGCTACTGGCACCACGTCTGAAATTTACAGTAAAAAGATATTTTTGAAAAGGTCTCAACTGCCCTTATCCATTATAATATCAATGTGCATTAAAATTTATGATTATAGACTCAAAATTCTTCTTCGCGTAAACATTTTCAAACGATTATTTTGCAAAAAAGGGAAAAAAGCTCGAAAGCTATCCAGTTGCTACTGTGTTTATTTTATGTTCATCACTGTACCAGGCCATCTTGAAAGCTTATGTCATGCGACAAAATGTCAAAAGTGTGCATGCTCCGTCACCTGGATTTCCATCAAACACGGTCAGTCTGAAAACAACAAATCATCTTAACCCCACAATTCCGTGTTTCATCGGTCATCTACACCGTTGGTTAAGTTTCGCGAGTATTGTTGACTGCACGACCTTTGGGAAAAATTTTCTCCCTTTGTCAGTAAAACCGTTCCCGGCAAGAAAATGTCTCGTGGAAGCAGCGCGGGCTTCGATCGCCATATTACAATCTTTTCGCCGGAAGGCCGTCTCTACCAAGTTGGTACGTATGGGAAGCCGTAGCGGCAGCGCCGACTGTCATTACAATCGTTCCTGGGTTTAACTGTGTTTGCCCGTTTTCCCCTTTTGCAGAGTATGCCTTCAAGGCTATTAATCAGGAGGGACTTACGTCCATTGCGCTCAAGGGAAAGGATTGTGCCGTGGTAGCGACGCAGAAGAAAATCCCCGACAAGCTGATCGACCCGGCTACCGTGACCCACCTGTACCGTATTACCCGTGAGATCGGATGTGTGATGACGGGACGCATCGCCGACAGCCGTTCGCAGGTGCAACGGGCACGTTACGAAGCGGCCAACTGGCGGTACAAGTACGGATACGAAATTCCGGTCGATGTGCTGTGCCGTCGTATGGCGGACATTTCGCAAGTCTACACGCAAAATGCCGAGATGCGTCCACTCGGCTGCAGCATCGTGATGATAGCATTCGATGCCGAAAACGGTCCTGCTGTGTACAAAACGGACCCGGCCGGGTACTACTGCGGCTATCACGCGATCTCGGTCGGCGTGAAGCAGACGGAAGCCAACAGCTATCTGGAGAAGAAACTCAAGCGCAAGGCCGAGCTGAGTGAGGAGGAAACGATCCAGCTAGCCATCACCTGCCTGTCCACCGTGCTGGCGGTCGATTTCAAGCCGACCGAGATCGAGATCGGCATCGTGAGCAAGGAGAAGCCGGAATTCCGCACTCTAACCGAGGATGAAATCGAGGTGCATTTGACGGCAATTGCCGAGAAGGATTAGGCGCGCCTTTGCGTTGACTTTTTTTCATCGCACGGGGAACATTTTTCTTTTCCGTACACACGGTTGCTGGTTCTTTCTTTTTGTATTCCCGTTCCAACAAACATTCATAATACACGCGAATTGTACGAAATTACTTAAGCTAGTGTAGATTTATTTGGGTTTGCGCGCGTAAACTCTGGGTTCACTTGCCGGCCGCTGTTGCTTGTGGGTTGCGCAGGACAAGAATCACCGAATCGCCCCGGAGAAACATCTTCGAGATGAACCGGTCCTTGTTGACGGGCTTCACCTTCTTCTTGCCCTTGCCGGTGCGCGGGATTTCCGTCCACATTTCCTTCACGTTTTCCAGCACCATGTTGCAGTGGCGATCAAACGCTTTCACGCGCCCCAGCAGCTTTTTGTTGTTGCGGCAGTTTATCAGTACCTGCGTGTTGTTTTTCACCGACTGCGTTAGCACGGACAGTGGGCCGGTATTGAACTCTTCCTCCTCCTGGCGCGCCAGCTCCTCGGGAGTAAGCTCGGATTTCGGTTTCGCAAGCGCCCTAAAAGAAACCGAAGCGGTTCAGTTATTCCAAAAAAACAAATTCAGCACATTTGTAGCGAAACAACTTACATTTAAAGAAATTGAATGAATATATTTCTGCCTAAAGCGTGATGCGGCGCTGATGGGTTTTTTTTGTGTGTTTGACATTTTGCACGGCGTCTAGCCGCCTTTACATGATTTTCGACCGCCTTTTTGGATTTGGCCGCCTCAAATTTTCTTGTTTGACAGTTTTTGGAACATATCCACAAATAGACATTCTTTACTGATCGCGCGCTACTTTTTTGTCATCCACTGTCATTGGGATTGCATAGGTTTCCTTAATTTCCTAAAAAAAAACTCGCAGAAAAAATAAACCCTGGCTTTTTAGTGAAGAAAAGTATAATTTTAATGCTTTATTTGAAGTCATTTCAACGTTTTCTTTCCTTCGAATGTGATTATGTTCTCCTTAAAACAAAAATTGTAATGGTTTAGAAAATTAAAAAAGTGTACATTTCCAACAAAACACGCAAACCTCTCTCGGACTAGAATTTGTGTAACCTATTTCCCGCTGCTCCTGCTCCTTCCTGTCCCACATGCTAATCAAACGCGCGTAAGATATCCATGCTTGTAAAATGGCAGCGATTCCATGTTGGTGAGCTGTTTGATCTTGGACCGTTCCAGCGCTACGCTCGGCACCAAATGGCAGTTGGATCGCCTAAAACAGAAAAGCACATCAGCAAGCATTCGACGCAATAGAGGTAGGCGATACACTTACTTATGGATTGGCTTCTCCTGTTGACTCCATGGCCAGGATTTCTGTAGTTTAATTACACGCTCTAGCTTTTCGATCCTCGATCGCTCCTCTTCGCTGATTTCAGGTTCCTCGATAGTGTTCTCGTCGTCTTCGACTTCATCGGCTCTCGCCGGTATCGTCTCAAGAACCTCCGACTCATCGAACAAACTCTCCAGCGTAATGGCATATGCTTCCTCATCCTTAGCTTCATCGCCTTCACTGTCGTCCTGCGCCGCATCTCTCTCTCCGGATGACTCTGTACCGTTGACAAACCCGTCCATTTCCTCGGTCGCTTGGACGGTCGTTGCACGCAAAGCCTCCGGTAGCTGACGCTGTACCTCGGGCGGAGCGAACTTGGACAGAGTTTGGGTGAGAAAGCTCAGCGTCGCCTGTATCTGCATCGGTATAACGCTGATCTCGTTCAGCTGCTGCTGCATTTGGCGCAACTGCTGCTCGACCGCCAGCACACTGAGGCTGTCGCAGGATTCACAGGACAGCGAGCGGTGATCATGCCCCGACAACGACGTTGACGACGCCGTCGAATCGAAGCTGGAACGGCGGCTATCGCAAGGGACTGGCAGGGGATACAAAAAATAGAACCCGGTAAGTGAGACCACAAATCCCCTCCCTCCACATTTCGAACGAAAAGGTCGGTACGAAAAAAAGAGAACGATTTTATTCAACATCAGAACAAATCGGAGGTGTTAAGTACACTGATCAAAGCGGAACAAACGAGTTTAACAAAACAAAAAAAATCGGTTCAGGTTTTAATACACTCCCTATATGCGCGTGCCCTATTTGCTGGAAAATACGAGATAGAAGTTTGTTATTTACGCCTAACAGTAAACCATGTGTGTGCCACTGTGCGTGCGTAGGAAGGGGGAGTTGGCGAACCATTCATGCATCCCTTAAGCCTCGACGCTAGCTTCCTCCGGGATCGGATCTTCGGCCGGTTCGGCAGCGGCCGGACCCGTCAGCTCCGAGACGGACCCATCCTCGGACGTTTCGCTGTCCAGGCGGGTTCGCGGTGCTGCCTTTGCCTTCTTGGCCTTGCTCTTCTTCTTTTTCTGCTTCGGCTTCGGGGCCGGCTTTGGTTCCTCCTCATCCTCCTCGCCCTCTCGCCGGGAGCCAGTGGGAAGGGAAAGCATCATCCGTTCGATGTGTTTCTGGCGCTCCTCCGGCTTGGTGCGCGTCTCCGTCAGCAACCGGCGGATGTTGGCGATCAGCTGCTGGTGCGGCGCATCCTTGCCGTATAGATCCGGTGGAATCGGGGGCGGTGGCTGCTGCCATACGATCGGATGCCATACCTTGCGCTCCGGGGGTTGCGTCCAATTTTCTGTTGTCCGCGGGCAACCAAAAACGACAGGTGCGTAACGGCAACCGGGCCGAAAACGAGGGGAAAAGTAGTACAGAGTTAGTGGGCCCCGTCCGTCGGCCCCGGGTTTTGGGGAAAGGCCCGGGGCTAACTGGACCGCGCTTTTGGACAATTTATGGGGAAATGGGTGGGGAGGGCCAAGCCATTAGCACATACCACGTTCGTCGTTTTTGGGTTGGGGAGCGGGTTTGTTAGTGACATCCGCCGCCGGCTCCTGCTCATTACCTGCGAACTTAACTTCGCTCGTTTCCTTCGGCTGGCCCTGCTCTTCCGCCTTGCGGTTGTTCTCGTCGTCTCTGGAAGTGGCAAAACAAACAAAAAATCGGAGAAAAATGGAGAAACGTCTGGCGGTAATGCGCTCGATTTCGCTTGGTGGAAATGTCTAGGCATGCATTATTGTGGTAATTACAGAACGCTCACAGTGAAACAGCTGCACAATTCGTTTAACGATTGTTGGATGTAATTTTCTACAACGCAATACTCCGCAATAAGCCGCACCATGCGCCTCCATCTCTGACGTACACAAAACCCCTCTCAAAGACCGTGTTAATGTTTGGCCACAAATTGGGATCAAAATAGATATCCACATGAAGCAAAATACATTACTAAAATGAATGCGCACAGACGTGCCACCAGGGGAGGAGGAGGTGGCAGATTGGGTGATGGGCAACGGAAACCTACCTCACTTCGATAAGGCGTTTGCGCGATAGCCAGCCACCGCATCATGCACGTCCCCAAACGCACTTGGTCGCGGCTTGGCCGAACGACGCGATACGAAAGCAAAAATGCTATTTCTGGTTCAACGGATCTATACAATCCGCCACCTCAACACCCCTCGCCGATCGCGGATAACGATATTTTGAAGTTCGCTTATATCATTGTTCGGTTTTCCCTGCCAGCTGCGGCGAAAGTCCCCAAGCTGCCCCAGTTCAAAGATACGGTGACATGCATCAATTTCCTTTGCGGCCCAAACAGGTGACACGTGACGTCACACGTGCGTGAGCTGTGGCTGCTTCAATACCTGTTGATGTTTGAATATCGTCAGGTTCATTGATCGAATTCCGAAGCAGGTACGCGGCCTCGGCCAAGGATTGTTGTGATAGCAAATGATTTTTTTTTGTGAAATTATTTGTAAACGACCATCTTGCGGACGAAGATCGATCGACGATCGGTCTTTGTTGAGGGAAATTGTTCACTCTTTACTTTTAACGCAAATCACCAGTTTCTAAGAACACAGTATCGTATAAACATGAAAAGAACCTTTTGACTCGTCGCTGCTCTTATTCTATACCGTCCTTCAGCAAACTAGGGCACACAAGGGAAGCAAATTGCGCCATGCCATCTCTGAATTGGGCGCGAGAACCGAGAACTGCCGTACGGGCAGTTAGGGAATCAACTACAGCCGTTTCCTTCTCCTCTGTCTCAGGCAATCGAGATTTTCACGAAAAATGTCCGGTTATTTTTATCAGCAAAATAATCACTCTTCACTCACGGGGACACTCGCGCTTCTACACTACGCGACACCGGGGCGATGTGTCTTGCTATTGACGAACGAACCCCGTACCCCGTAGCTCGGGTGTTGTGGTTCCTTTCCCACAGCCCGGCGCACGACCACTTCCTCTGTGCACATGTAAGAACAACACGGACGGACAAGCAACAACAACAACAACAAACACAGGATCACAAAAAGGGACAACGTGCGTAATGTACGGGGGTGCGCTTACTTTGCTACGATCATCTGCAGCTGTTCGCCGGCCTGCTTGATGACGGATTGGGCCGTGGCGAGCCGCATGGCCGATGCGTCGGCCCCGTTGATCTTCAGGATCTGGTCGCCCAGCTGGAGGCCCGCCTTCTGGGCCGGGCTGCCCTCGGACACCTGGTTCGGGATGAGAAAGCGTTCCCGGATTACTCGCACCGACAGGTCCTCCGTGTCGAATGGGATAATGTTTCGCTTGAACTTGGGTCGTTTGTAGTAGTCGGGCGCGTCGTCCCGTTTCGCGTCCGTTCCATCGCTGCCCAGTGGCTGCTGATCACCACCTTCCGGTGCAACCTTCGGCTCGTCCAGTGCCATCGCGCTCTGCTACTTGCGGGCTCGAGTCGTGCGGCTTTCAATCTAGCTTTCCTCTTGCAAATAAAATCGTATCCGTACTGCAACGATTTCTGCAACGGTTTGCGCTCCTTCAGCTGGGACAATCCACGTAACACTGCGCCCAGTGGGACAGCAGCATGGTTCGGTCCCGGGGTTCGCAACCCTGCACGATTTTTCTCGATAAAGCAAACGGGAGGGTTTTTGATTGTGAGCGTGTGCTTGTGGGGTGATTTTACGGCGTTCTTTAAGTGATGTTTGTTGCGCCCCTGTGTTCCCGGTGTATTATTGTATACGGTTTTGAAATTATGTTATCCTCGTCTACACGCTTATATGCCAGCGGGTATATAAATAATGTCATTGTCTTTGTATTGCCACCCCCGGGCAGTATGTAAAACTTCTGTGAAGAGGCGAGGGGGGGGGGGGGGGTTCGTGACGGTAGATCGACAACGTGATGAGCAGCAGTGGATCATCTTTCATGAGTTTGTTTTGCATGTCAATGTAAGTCGGTGGTGACGTCGAAAATTGTTTCGAAACGCTTTTCATAAGAACAAAAATCACACCAGCCACAATCTCTTTGACTGTCTCTCTTTCTCTCAGTACATTGTGGTTGCGGTTGGTCAGCTGCGCATGGGCCGACAAAAACTCTCCGCTCGTCTGGTGCGCGCGTGTGCGCATGGCATGCATTTTCCACCTTCCAAGCTGGCGACACCGCGCGCTCAATTCAACTGTTCGAATGCTAGGTTATGTTTATCGCCGGAACATCGCCGGTGTATGTCGTGAGACGTGGCCACCGACAAATGTTGCGTACCGTACTCGTTTGTACTGCTGACACCGGCCGGGCCATGCACCAACGCGCCAGATCACCGATGATCGAGTTCAGCGTACGCAGTGTTGCGGCAGCATCGATTCAGTGGCAGTCGGGATCTATTTTTGTTCACGGAGTACGCACTCCCCGTCGCCGCCGCGAGCTCCTACTCCTCCATCAGTCCTCGCTCCGCACGGTGGTGTCACGGTGTTCATCAGCAGCTAAGAACGGGCTTTCGAAACAATGGAACGATCTTCCGACTATCCGACAAGGGCGTTTGTTGTTATTCGCCTGGAGTGTTGCGCGCTCCAACGACCAACTAGCCAAGTTCACGACGAAATTAACTCACCTGAAACACGGTGATGGGCATCTCGAAGTCAGCGCCACCGGTGATGCGGAATCCGAGCGGATTGTCACCGTTCTCGCTTGCCGCCGGGCCATCCCGCGACGACACGGTCAGCACTGGAATATTGCGCTTTTCAATCACAAATTCGGGCATGGTCACGATCAAATGATGTAATAGGCCGCGCGATGAGCGAAGGATGATTTTCCGTTCAATTGGTCAATGCCAGGTCAGGACAGGGCGTGTCGATCGTCGTCCTAATGCAAAGCTGCGATGATGATTACGTATTCGTGGCCTACTTTCACCCACAGATACACACACACAAACACGCGCGTAGATTCGACAACCTATCACTAATAAAATACTATTGTCGTCTATCGGTGGTCTATGTTGCTCCTTTGAATTACGCGAGTCTACGCTGGAAGGAACTTACTTTCCCGTCATTTGCTATCGAGCACACTGCACCCCTGACTATAGAGCTTGCACGATGCACTTGGATCAATATTCTATCGCTCAATAGCTATCGATAAATCACCGTTTCGCTGCACGTATGCAGTAGTAGTTGCGCACCGGTTGGGCACCACCAGTCTAATCTATCTGCGGTGTGGATAATTTTAGTGAGGCAGACTCCTTCTCCCTCGCTGCACACGAAGCATTGGGAATGCACTGCTCGGGTCGTTGTCGGCCGCGAGTGGAAGAATCTCGGGATGCGTCGTTTGGTGTTTGACTTGTCTTGGGTGGAATGCACTAGAAGTCTTTTGTCTAGATGTCTAATACACGACGAATGTGCATCACCGATGCTATGCATGTATGTTGGTATGTGTGCTTTATTGACAATTGTAGATTGTAAGTCAGTTCGTGCAGTAATTTAGATCATTCAAGTATCTTTGCAACAGAGCATTTTGGGAAATGCAACTTGAGTAGCTCACTGCCTCTTGAATATAAGTAAGTTTTCAATTATCGCCGTATATCATCTTCTTATTATTGGTGTAATGACTCCTACGTGGTCCTGCCAGCTTATACCAGATTTCGAGACATATTGTAGGCAGTAATACGCAGCTGGATAGTAGGTCCTTGCTACGGGGGACGGTCCATACGAGGCTTAACCGCACGACGGGCATGTTGCTAAGTCGTGCTAATTAACAACTCTACCACGGAACCACTGTATATATCCATGACAAATTGACTATATCCTCAAAATCACATGAAACAGTTTTTATGATTGTGATACACCGATATTATTTTGCGTTATTATTTTTTTCGTTTTCTATTCAATGGTTGCTAAACTCAACCCGCTGATGGCTCAACATACATTAGTGTGTAAACAACGATACAAATATCTTACAAATGATTGCATAAAATGCTTACATTCGATCCCCATTTCATTTCATTTATTTAATCCAATATCCGCTATCAAGGCTAAATGAAACAGACTTAAAACTAATTAAACGCTAACAAATAAACAAAATAATTCATGAAAAACTAAGACTAACTCAACTAGTCTTTGGCCTAACCAAGCAAAAAAATAAAAGGGAAAAAACATAGGTAGAGCGTAGAGAATATAATGAATGATAATTTAATGAAATGAATGAAATATAATGAATATAATGAATGATTATATAATGAATATAATGATATAAAATTAATGAAAAAAGAGAGTAAATGAAAACTAAGAAGAATAATTAAAGTGCATGCATCTTCTGGAGTCCCGCAGGGCAGCAACCTGGGTCCTTTGCTGTTCCTTCTTTTCATCAAAGACGCGACGTTGATCCTTCCGGCTGATAATCATCTACTGTACGCAGATGACGCGAAAATTTTTCGTTTTATTCGTGAACCAGAAGACCACGCCCGACTGCAAACTTCCTTGCATGAGTTCCAGTGTTGGTGCAACCGTAATGCTTTATCATTATGCACAGATAAATGTGAAGCCATCACTTTCAGTCGTTCTCGCTGCCCATCATTATATGAATATGTGCTTGATAAACAGTCCTTGGCGCGAAAACAATGTTTAAAGGATCTAGGCGTTTTGCTCGATACAAAACTATTGTAAAACACTCATTATAAAACATTGCTAGAATGGTTCGAGAGGGCATTATTGTCCATCGATAGACAAATAAACATAAACATAAACATTAGAAGAAAAAATACGGTTACGGAAAGAGTTAAGAGAGGAGTCGAAAACAAAGAGATTTTACGTCCTTTAAACAATATATTGCTTTGCATTCAATCATTTGGTATGAACAGTTTTGCTACACACGTTGTTCGTCTCTGTGTCGAGAGAATTGTTTTACCTTGCTTCATGATTGCATGATTTTATGCAATGTTTCGATTTCATTTTCTGGCAATCCTGCCTTAGTGTCCGTAATTAGAATGCGGTACTTTTTAACTTTATTTTGAAGTAAAATGGTCTCCAAACTCAAAACTTTAAAGATTACGAAACTAATCTGAAAGGCAAACTTTCACATTGTTTAAACAAATGTTGAGCGATCTGCTCTATCGAGTGTGTTGGACAACCCTGTCAAGCATATTGTTGTGCGGAACATAGTAATTTAGAAGCTTAACTAAATATTGATTAGACATTGGACCATCAAAAATCAGCTTCGGGCTGGTTGCAATAGTCTGATTGCAACTGTAACTGAACTTGTTCAGCAAAAGTACCATAACCACCATTTGATCTACACTGGCGGATCAGTACAAAACGGTTTTACAGGTTGTGGAATCTACTCCAGCATCGACAATAGCGTCATCCGGCTACCAGACCATACCTCAATCTTCACCGCAGAAGCAATAGCCCTGGTTATTACAGCTGACGAAGGCCTATGCAGAGACAAACCCAACGTGATCTTCACCGGCCGTGCAAGTGTCCTTCAAGCACCAAGTCACATTCTGCTGGATTCTTGGTCACACAGGTATTCAGGGAAAGGAAATGGCAGACCGACTAATCAACGCAGAACGTAATAAGTCGGCCAACCTATGCCATAACACTCTTCCACGCTGTGACTTCATTCGCCTTAGCAAAACCATCATCGTCAATAGCTGGAATGTTTATTGGGTTAGCAGCAGCCGCTCTTTCTTGAAAACCATGAAGACCACAACACCACCATGGAGAAACCATCCATCACACCAAGACCAGAGAATTCTATCACGACTTGGGATTGGACATACCCAACTCACTCACACCTTTTTATTGCATAAATCTAGCCCACCACTATGCAGTTTCTGTGGCGTCGACATCACCGTCCGCCACATCTTAACCGAATGCTATGGATATACTGGGGATATATGCATCACCCGCCAAGTGGACCACTACATCGACACCATCCTCTTACCAGACAGCGATTGCCTGCGAAAACTTTTAAAATTCCTTCGTATCCTTCGAAAAGAACTCTGGCGCGGTCTCGTGGTGCAGTCGTCAACTCGTACGACGCAACACATGCTCGTCATGGGTTCATACCTAGAATGGACGGACCGTCTCCTTGTAGAAAGGATTGACTATCCGTAGGACGTTTTGCAAAATAGAAGAACTCGAAGATAGAGAACTCTAACCAAAATAATTTATTTATAACATTTATTTTATAACAGCTTTATAACATTTATAACAGTTTTTTTTTAAATAAAATCAACGGGTAGCTTTAAGTAAACCGAGACTACCGTAACATAATTGCAAGCGGCAAATGACTTGCAAAAAAGAATGTTAGATTTTTAGTATATAATTAATTTATCGATTTAAAAGAGGCGAATGAGGCCCATCGGCTCAAAGTCTCTACAAAAAAAAACTGACTGAATAGGCAACAACACAGTCTCAACGAATGCTTCGCAATTTGTTTTAGTCTAATTTGTCTGTCATAAGCATCTAATGGTCTTGGCTATATGTGACTTCCTGGTGTACCTATAGCAGTAGTATCAGTCTTTCTTATTTCTGCACCTCTGCGGCATTGCTCCATATCCGGAACGTCTAGAATTCAAAGACTCGGTGGAATCAGTGGCCCTCTGCCCGATGTTTGGGCAGGTCCGGATTTGGGGACGGATGGTCCCATCACCGAAAACCTCTGACAGATATTTACTTATTGAAATAAACGGTCAGCAAGAGGCTCCCTTGAAGCGGGATTACACAAAAGTATACAAAACGATAAACAAACTTAAACGCAATAATTCTACACAAATATAGAATAGGCTGCACGGCACAAATAGAGTTCATCAACGCGGCGCGCGATACGGCGGGTTGGTGCCGAGCACATTCGCAAAAAAGGGAACAGAGTTGCCAGAGCGTGTTCGGCGATTCTCTACGTCATATATGTTGATTCCGGAGAGAAGCGCCAGCGATTGTCCAGCAGTCCCGCGACAAACAACCTTTGGGTGTTGCAATTGCGTTGCTTCAGCGTCCCACTTCAGCGTAGTTCACTCAGATTTCCCAGTAGCGCAAAGCAAACAGCGTCAACTTGCATTGGAAATGAGTTGCAAAGTGCAGACTGTTCTCCTGCAGACGGTCCTGCAGCTGCGCCATCGCCGAGCACACGCAGGAAGACCAGACTGCAGCACGACTAGCACGTATACGTGAATTCGACTTTATTACTCCTTTAAAATCCTGTAGATTATTAAAAAAAAAGTCCTGCTGATTGAAGGCTTGGTCTACGCAAGATTTGTTAAGTCGTACGATTTCACGTGTTGTTTAAGGGGTCGGCTTACACAGAAGAATACAATTTACATTGAATCATTTAGGAATTTCATGTTTCCATGTTGATTGATATACTTCTAACGTTTCGTTTTTTTATATTATTTAACAGTATAACATTATTTTCATAAATATTTTTCGTTCTTTCACACTCGTGTTCACTCGTGTAAACCTTACAATATAGATTGCACCAGTACAACTCAAGCATCCTCCGTGCTAGGGATGCTCTCCGGTTCGATCATATCCGTACAGATCTCACCGAGATCCTTTTGCTGCTCCATTAGTTCGTCGATGTACTTATCCGCCTCAGCATCTCCCGTCGTCGTTTCTTCCTGTTCCACCGCTTCATCACCAGCCTGGGGAGCTGACTCCGATTCCGCTTCGCTCTGGAGCCGTTTGGCCGCTTCCTCTTCCTGTCGCTTTTTCTGTTCCGCCTCGAATGTGGCGAAAAACTGTTCCTCCTCTGCCCGACGCGCTTCCTCGGCCCGGCGAGCCTCTTCCACCACTCGTTCCTCTTCAGCCTTCTTTTCCGCCGCCTCTCGCTCCCGCTGCAAATGCTTCTCGTACTGATCCTCGGTGGCCCGTAGCTTCAGCTCCCGCTCGCGCGTTTCTTCCGCTACGCTCGGTACGAGATAGCAGTTTGATTCCCTGAAGGTAAACAACGAATCAATGATTTCAGCGATCAGTACAAATAGCACAACCATTCGACAATGTGCACTGGTCACGTTGCGTTACACGAATCCTTGCCAAGTTCCGCATGCCTCGCAGAGTAGCGATACTTACTTGTAGACCACCTTCTTGCGATCGTTCCACGGCCACACACCATTCCATTTGTCAGGCTGTAATGGAGAGAAAGGTAGGAAAGCTTTGTTAATTCAGTTCCAAAGACAGAACAAAACAAAACAGTGTTGGTTTATTCTCACATTGCGGTTGGCACGAAGACGTGACTCCCAATCCAGCATAGACCGGTCGGCTTCATTTACTGAGGAAAAGAAACCATCTTTATCAACGGGTGCGGTAGTGAATATCCTTGCGAGATGTAGGTGGACACGGGATGGGATAGGACATAGACAGGATGAAGTTCATGGACGGACAGAGAATGGGGGCCGGGGGGTTGGATTGGTCGACTTAAATCGTCGTAAACGGTCTGCGTCAGAGTCGCCCTGTCGAATTGGCTTCGTACTATGACCATGGTAGATGCTGCGCGCGACCTGTTGTGAGATACTTACAAGGTTTAAACCAGTAGTCCACCGTCATCTCATCTTCACTGTCTTCGTCCACATCGCTGCAAGCAAAAAAAAAATAAGGAAAAGAGTCACACACTGCTTCACTTTGCACTACATTGGGCGCTTGATTGCTGTTTGTTCGTACCCGCTGACGAATATTTTCACCGTGCGTCCCGATTCCGCGATCAGCTCCTGTGCCTGCGCGAGCGTCAGCTTATCCGCATTGGCGTCATTGATTTTGGTGATGATGTCGTTCACTCGGATGCCAGCCCGGCGGGCCAACCCCTCACGCTTGACCGAAATCACTGTCAGTGGTTCGAACTGATCGATGCCACCGGTCACCTCGAAGCCCCACAGATTGTCCACAAATGACATAACGCGGCGGTCGAGCTCGGTCGTTCCCGAAACACGCACATGATACTCGCAGTTTTTGAACGACTCTATCGGCGGCAGCGCCATCTCCATCGCATCCACTTGCACGTCCATTGTTGCTGGTTTGCTGTGAGTTGCTGGGGGTGGGTATGTACGAAAAGGCGTACTCCAAACTGCCGAGCTTCTGTGGGAATTGAGAGCAGAAAATGCACTAGTTGCGCTTGGTGCTTTGTTCGGACACTACCGCTCGAATGAGTTAGGTACGGTTAGTGCCTTCGTAATGCTTCATTAAATTATCTTCCCCTCAATGTCACCAGCAAAAAAACCCGAGCCACACGCTTCGCGTTACCGATCGTGGCTACGGAAAACGATGCGAAAAAAGCAACTCGTACGACGTGCAGTGATCGTTGGCAAACGTTATCTAACACAGGTCCTGAGGAAGCGGAACACCCCTCTCGCCGCTGTAGAGACCGGGAACGAATGTCAACGGCAGCAAAGGAAGCGAGGGTGTCTGTCAAGTCATCAAAGTATTTTTAATCCATTTCCGATTCATCAATCTCGCGTTCACGATCAAACGATTGTTTCGGTGCTACAATTTGGCTATTATTAGAGGTACACTTCCCTTGCCGACAAATGCAACTGGCAGGTTTATTTAGCATAATGCTCGCCTTTCCGGTACCGTTCTACACCGGTGCGTCGTCGAGCTTTCGATAAGGCGATGGTGGCTGTACAGCGCATTTATTAGGATGTTTCCTTCCCATGCTAATGACCGATGGTATCCTTCGCCAAGGCTGCTGGGGGGTAATTAATTGGGGCAACATTGTTTATGTACGGCGCCAACCAGTGCACTGCCCGTGTGGGCCTTCAACTCTGCGTGTTGTTGGGCTTGCCCTCAGATGGGTTGTTTTGAGAGAGGTTAAGATTTATTATATGTGAATCATTGAGACAACAATTGAATTGAATTGAGAGAAAATGCTTGATGTTTGCGAAATTTGTATTGTATCAAAATTTTGTACACCCATAGAAATGATAAATATTCTTCAATATCTATAGCTAAAAATACATCAATACTATGTATTTTAGAGCAAAAATTCATTCCTAGTATTTAGATATCAAATCGGCAAATGTGTGAATAGTTAAAAGCCTGTTGAGTACTCAAAACATGTTCTCTAAATATTTGTATTTATTGTATTATTTCTTCTCGTTCTCCTTTTTTTTAATCAGGTAATAAGGTAATAATCTGGTTTAATAAGGTTTTGCATCCCAAAAAAATCGTTTTCGGTGTATTAAAACCGAGCTTTTCAAATGATTTATACTCTACTTTATTTTTTACATTCATAATGTTGGCCCATTCATTTCAACTTTACACAATGCGTAGTTTGAATACTATTTGTCTTAATCAGAAAGACCGGTGAATAGGTAAATATTCTGCCATATAATATTTTTGGATATACAGTAAACAGTTTAGTAAAAAGTTAAAAGTGAGATAACTTTGTTCTAATTTTAAGGTTTAAATGCCGTTACAAATGCCATATTTTTTACATATTAATCTGATTTCAATAAACATTTAGTTTCATTTAGCATACAGCTAAAAATAATTCTATAAACTATACTATCGAATAAAAAGTAAAGTATTAATGCACAAATGATAGATTTTTAATTAATAAAATAAACCGGCTTGTGTCCTGCTTTTGTTTATTTTATTTTACGAAATTTGCGCAAATTGAATAAAATTTCTCACGTTACAAGATGCCAAATCAAGCACTTTTATATCCATCAAAATTCTGGCATCGTCAGCTGCCAATTCTAAGATCAAGAAATTGATACAAACCTTTATTCAAAAAAGCGATTCAATGCAGTCATTCCCAAGCGATCTATTTTCTTTCGCTCAAAGCTTTCTTTCTCTGCTTTCTTTGTCCCCGTTCTGGCCAACAGCCAACCGTTCACGTGGATGAAACGTCTTTGGTGTGTTTTTTGGCAATAATGTCCAACGTATTTGTTTGTTTTGCTCTCGAATACTTCGGATAATAATAAACGCCGTACACCGTCGCACGTTAATGGTGTTTTTATTTATTTTTATTGTACTTATTTACATAGAAATACCAGTCTCTAAAGTAATAGTTGATAATGACGTGTTCTATACAATCATGTGATGTAATGAAAACAATGTTTTTGGTCCTAAGCACAAAGCCTATTGCATAAAATGAACTTTTAGATCTGTGTTTGTTTCAACTCAGCTTGTTATCGTTTGATGCTGTCCTGAGAGGAGCGTAAGATAGGAGCTAATTTACAGTAGCTAGGTCCAATGAAACAAAGGAAAGGGGTGTGCAAGTAATGATTGAAAAGATAATTAACCATATGCGATGATGCTGATAGGAAGCTTATTAATAATTCATATTGGCTGGGAGGGAAGGATTTAAGAAGGAACGCCAGGGAACGGCAGGGAACGGCAGGGAACGGATATTCTTCGGAGGCTTCCTCAGCAGGGTGATGCACACTGCAGCGCGTGAAGATGGTTGGAAGGTGGTGGCCGGTGGATCGATCGAACAGTTGGATGAGATCCGATAGTAGTTGATGAGGGGGGAGTGGCGAGCAAGCGAGATGGTGCCGAGAAACCGTTCGACAACGATGCGTGTTGTTCGGGGCGAGAGGGCCCGCCGTGCGCAGCAAGAAGATGTTTGCAAAAGGTCAATTATCAATGCCGAATTCAAGCCCACTAACACAAGGGCACAACCCAGGTCGAGGGAGGTCATCGCACACAACGGTAGGGAAGGGAACCGAAAGCTCACGGTATGGTGAGGGAAAAGGGAGGGTAGTGGTTGGGAGGGTGGGAGAGTGCGTTTTCAATTTTGATAAAGGAACACCTTCGACTTGCGGGGCTGGAAAATGGTTTCGTCTTTCATTACCTTTCGCACATCTTCTTCGGCCACTACCATCTCCGGGCGCAGCTCGATGCCACTCTTGGGGGGATCCATATCGTGTACCAGCTTGTAGACGTCGCTGTTCTTGATGAAGCTCAAATCCTTCTCCGGCTTCTGGTACTTGAGGAAGTTTACCCTGCAGGGGGAGCGGATTACAGAGCATACAAGAAAGAGGCTTCATGTAGAGCATGGTCGTTTTCAGAACGTAAAATCAAGCGAAGTATGTAACGGATTGATCATGCACATAAGGAGTAAAGTATATAAGCGAAAAACAACATGTACAACAAGCTCAACGGTGATCACAAAAACAGTTTCAGTTAAAAATGCATAACCAACTGAAATAGTGCTACTTACTGCGCCCGGAGTGAACTACTTGAAAAGCTCACTTTCGAACTTTTCCACCATAAGTTCGCAGTTGGAAAATTTCTTCGCTTTACTCGTTGTTCTTCGAAAAAGAGAGAGAGAGAAAGAGAGAGAAAAGCATGTGCACAATGAAGATGATCGAACGCGGATGTAATTGGGGCTTGAGTGACGCATGCATGGGGTTCCTTGCTGCCACGTACCTGTACACGTGCGGGGACTTCGCCTTGCCATCGGCCCAATAGTAGTTCCAGAACTTTACCTAAAACATAGAATGTGCTGTTAGACAAGATGATAACGAGCGCGAAGGGGTGAAGGCGGTCATTATTATTATTATTATTAGTGGCTATGCTCAGTGGCTGGCTACACTCACAAAAGCCCATTAGTGACACACACGTTTGGCATACACCACGTTCGTTAGTACACACACACAGCGATGCGTTGTAGTGACGTGAGGAACGCACAAATGACATGGGGGAAGTGAACGCCCATATGAGCTGGGTCACAGCGGCGGTTACCTGTCGTCGTAACCCAGATGAGGGCTTTCGTAGAAGTTGCTACAAAAGAAGAAGACACGAAATGAACGATGCGAACACACTCAAGAGGTACTACGCATGATGAGCGAGTATGGTTGGCGAAAACGCCACGGCAGACGACGAACGGTTGTGGGTGGTGCGTGTGATTGCAAGCAGCGGCTGAAAATGGGATAGCATAAGGATAGCAAGGTTTTTTGGAGTGTGACATTTACCCGAGCGTCGTGCCCTGGATCAGTTCCGCCTGCGAGCTGATCACTTCCGCGATGAACTGCTCGTTGAATGCGTCCTTCGCCGTGCGCCACTTGCGCCCTCCGGGCAGGTAGATGGGCCGCTCCTGCGGCGTCAGCGGGCCGAACGCGCTGACCGCCTTCTTCTTCTTTTTGACCACCTGCAGCTTCAGCTCGTCCTGCACCGCGGTGCGGATGTCGCCGCCGGCATTATGCTGGCTGGAGCTATCGGAATCCTGTCGGGGAAAGGTCGGGTGGGAAGTGTACCACAACCCACATAGCGCCCCCCAATAGCACAACACGACGGAGGACGGAAACAGAATACAACGCGTGTACAAGATCGAGAGTGCAACGCAAGAAGAGTTCATCACAGATCGGAGATATAGTGGTTTACAAAAGATAGAGAGATAGAGAACGATTAGAACGAAACGTGCACGCAAAACAGATACTGCTACCCTCTGGTATGTTGGTTGGGGGTAGCAGAAACTGGTTAACAGAGAGCCACACTCCCTGAAGCTTCCTGCTGAGCAGAGAAGCTCCCAGGGACTACAGAGCCACCACCCAGTTAACGATGTTTTAGTTCGGTAATACATTTATTGCACTGCTATTAGAACACGTGTTCGAAAAGAGCTTGCGCTCCTGAATTGCGCTTGAGCAGTACTATCAACGCACAGCACTGCTGCGTGGCGTGATCTCGTGTAGGCTGGTGCAAAGGTGTGCTGCCAACTGTTCGTGTCGTTTGTAGTTCGTAGTAAGTGTGGAGGTTTGGTAGTAATACGTCGCTAGAGGAGCATCGGTTACGCTAACACCGGCTGTGGTTCGATGGCCGTCGCTGCCACTCCGCAGGCTTCCAGGTCCTGGGAGATGCGCAGCGGTATCGTCACGTACTCGACCTCTTCCTCCTCGTCGACGTATATGCGGTAGCGCTGGGACACGATGGCCCACTCGATCGTTTGATACTTTGGCTTCTTTCGTGTGTTTGGAGGTGTAGGAGGGTTTTGCATTCGATGCAATTTGTTGTTGTTTGTTGTTCGATGTTGTTGGGTTGTAGTAATACGGACAAGCATTTAGAGGCATTCAGGTGTGTAGTGATGCGCGCAGTTGTTCGAGTGTGATCGTACAATTAGCAAACACAGAACACACAGTGTTTGATTGATTGATTCCCATTTCAACAAAGGTGTGGATCGCCGGAGCATAGCAGAGCGTAAGGTAAGAAGAAAGAGAAACGTTCCGAAAAAGGTAGAAAAACATATTGATAAAATATTAAGCCCAAAAAAAAAAAAGAAACAACAACAAGCGTGGGGTCCTCACGCCCACCTAATGTGGAATGGGAACAGTCAAGCGGTTTGAGGTTATGCGACAACACTCTGTGAGTGTTAATGTTTGCAGCAATGCCGCCGCTACACTGGGTTGCCCGGGGAGTCAAGACCACAGTACTGTATGGGATGAACGCTTGCGCTGATGGCAAGAGCTGTGCCCGGGCGCCCCTGCTCCAACAGGTCACCAAACTAACCTTATCGTTCTGATTGGTCCACTCAATGTCGTGCTCCTTCATCCTTTTCTCTAGCTGCTCGAGCTCCTCCTCTGTGTAGTGGATGTGTTCGCCTTCGTCGACCGATGAGGACTGATCGCCGGTGCCGCTGCTGTCCGCCCTGCTAAACTCAGTCACCTCGAACGTCTCGGACACTTCGGGCACGATGGCCTCCGGTGCCGACTGTTCGGTGCCCTCACCACCCGCACTCGGATCCGCTTCTGCAAGGGTAAGGTTAAACACTTTCACTCAATAACGCGCTTCGACGGAAGTGGCAGAGAAGCAGATGATTGAAACGACACGGTGGTGGTGTGGTATGATCGTCGGCTGTATGCCACGTGCTGCATGCGCGAGCACCACTAAGGACACCTTGCGTTGGCACCAACGTCCTATTTGTCTTTGTCCTTGTGCACATCGTGCGTCGTTACATCCGTTACAATGTAGCAGGTCGCGGCGAAAGGACAGATGAACCTACAATTGCAACTATATACACACACACAGACACAAGTGCAGAACACAAAAAGAGGGAGAAAGCTTATCTGAAAACGAGTATACCTTCCGGTCGGGGTGAGATACTCTTGGACTTCCGTTTCGGTGCGGCCAACACGGCGAGCTGCTCGGTCAGGGCGGCTATCGTGGCCTGGATCGTGTTCGGCAGTGCCGATAGCGCTTCCAGCTGCTTTTGCACATTCTGCAACTGCTCGCGGAACTCCTCCGAGGGTTCCTCCTCGGTCGGGTTGGGTGCCCCGGGCTGCTGTGCCTCCCCTTCACCTGCAGTGGAAGTGCCATTAGCGTTCGTATTGGTTTCCAACTCCTCCTCACCACAGCACCCGACATTATCGCCGGGGCAAGCGTAGGGACAGGGACAACAGGGGCCAACGGGATGTTCGAGGTGGTGGTTACCTGCCATCGGTTCGCCCGGCACGACCGGCTCCTCCACGAGCGTCTTGATCGTTTCCACCTCCACCTCCTGGCGTTCGTTCAGGTACTCGTCGTACATTGGTATCGGTTCCGGTTCCGGCTCGGGTTCCTTAAATTGGGGCGGTAGGTGTGTCGGTGTGTGTATGTGGGACGCAATCGAAAAACCAGCTCAGCTCAGCTCACAGTGCAAATCGAGACAGTGCGTCCGTCGGGCGTCGCATGCCGCTTTTAAGCTCACACTTCCGCCTTGCGGGGGTGGCGGACGTGCCGAACAACACTTACCGGTGATTTGGGTGGCTTGTAGTCGGGGGCAATTTTCGGTTTCGGTTGCTTCACAATTCGTACCTGGTAGCGCTCGGTCGGCGGGTTCCGCTCGAGCTTCCGCTCCTCGGGCGTCTTCGGCGGCGGTCGGGACGGCTTCTGCAGGAAGGTGGTCCACTTTTTGTCCTCCTCTTCGCTCTGTACCAGCTCGCTGTTGAGCGTTTTGAAGACTTCGCTCTGCTTAAACACGCCCGCCTTCGGGATCATCTTGTTAAAGTTAACGCTGCAATGGGGAGGTGTGAAGGGTAAAGTTTTTTTTGCGATCGGAGGACGTCCAAGAGTAGCCCAAATCAAATTGATGTCCTTGGTGTGGTGGATGCTCGTCGTCACATTCGACACTTACCCGATCACGTTGTGTTGCTTCAGTACTTCGGCTTCACCCGAGAGGATCTCGGCTATCTGCTCGTCGGTGATCGGTACCTCGGGAATCTGTTCTTCGGGCTGCTGCTGCTGCTGCCTTGGTTCTTCCTTGGCAGGGTGGTGAACTGCCAACGGCGATGGGCTGCCGACATTCGGCGTCCAAAACGGTTTCGGCGAGGTGTTGATATACTCCACCTCGCCCGACGGTGTTTTCTCCTTGATGAGGCGTTGGGACGGCGTAACCTCACGTGCCCTGCACCATGTACCATGGGGTCATTGGTGGAACGTGTGGAAAACATGTGGTGGTCATTTTACAACTTGCAAGGACCTTGCTGCTGCCCCCTCCACCCTGGTAGCGATATACTAACCTTAAGATGCCTAGCACGAACTGGTTGCCGGCACAGGCCAACAGCTGGTGGGCATCGTAATAGGACATGTTGCCCGTCGGTATGTCATTGATGCGCACCACCACATCGCCCATGTGCATGCCAACGTCTTCGGCGATGCTTCCGGGTAGGATCTGTAAAGTGTGCAGACAAACAGCAGGGGATTTTCAGTTGCATCGCATCGCAGTGGAAAATAGAAAGCGTTCGAATGTGAACTACAGTGTCGTCGGCACACACGGGCGTCATCAGCGAGCCTTGTGTGCTGGTGGTGGTATATCTGGCATGACATTTCGGCGCTATTTTTATCGACACACCACCATCAATCGATCACTTCACCCAATCGATTAGCGCATTGAGGAGAGCGGTACGCTGAATTTGGGTTTCATGTTATGAGGTTAATTCGTAACGTCTCGAACACATACATACATACTTCACTTAGCAAAGTGACACCTTTCTTTGCAACTGGTCGTAAGGACCTTATTTTTCGATATCTAGAATATACTGTATCGAATTCACTTCTTGTTAGGATGTGAATAACAATCACTCAGTTGCTTGGCGGAGAGGATCAATTGGCACGAACGATGTCGAATTTTTGTTCGATTACGCAATATGCTATTGTGATACATTTTTTTGTGTACCATTATTCGAATATCTCATTGTGCAACTCATTGTATTACTTGCCCAAATGTACATTTTTCCTCAAATATAATGCTTGCAGATTGTCGGAAAAAACTAATACATAAAAAACACTATTCAAACTCACTTTGACAACCGTTAAGGGAACATCAAAATCAGCTCCACCGACGAGCTTAAAACCGAACGGGGTTGTGTTATCGTAACGCGAGAAGTTTAGATCCAGCACCATTTCGAAGGACTTTTGTGGCTTATGATCGCTCCAAAAACAAATCGTCACTATGTACACACTGGTGGATCACTGTCGTTGCTATAGAAAATAAGAATGCTTTAAGCTCAACGCACGTTGATAAAAAGTTCACTTTATTCTTCTGTTTCTCGAGAACCGCACCAACCGATCGCTGAAGGTAAAATGTGGCGAAAAGACGAATTGCTGCATCCGTCTGCAAGCGCGTCTTGTCCCCAGATCGCGAAACCTGCCGCTCGTGAGCTCGTGATTCGCGTTCGGTTCCCAATCGATCATATGGTCGGGTATCGGCAACAGCGGCCCCATTAATTGCTGCCACATTCAGTCATCGCTGTTTACAATTGGCACCGCTTCGAGACACTTGGCGGTATTGTTCGGAACAACAGGTAGCACGAGATGATGCATTTGTCAGCAATGCAAGTTTAATTTTGGAACTTGCCGCTGCTGGTGCGCGCCGCCCTGCACGTGGTTTAGTCTATTCATGTTTTGCAGTGTGGTTTTTGCTTTTTTCTGTGTTGCCGCTTTTAAAACGTAATTAAGTCCAACACGTGCTCGCAAACAACGTTGTTCGTAGCAAAAAAAAAAAACAAAAACAAAAAGTATGAGGCAGTATCGGAAGTCTAACGCATTGTTGCTTCCTTAATGCGATTATAACATTTCTGTAGAGTTGGTGTCACACTTCTAACGATTTGCTGAACTTGGTTACTTGCATCATTGAAAATACATTGTGCCAAACGAGGAGAGAGAAAGATAAACAGCAATAGAGAAAAGAAACATCACCTTAGCAACGCATAGAAACACGGAGAGCGCAAGCTAGAGCGTAAGGCGTACCGATTTAATTCAAATTACGGACAGGTTTAAACTCCGGACATTCATCATGGGTTTTTATTGATTTTTTTCATATAAAAAGAATAAATTAAAAATGCATCTGTTCTCTAGTAGGTCTCAAAAAAAAACCCTGTCTGTCAGTTTAACACCGGAGGCATTCTTAGTAGTTTTACCGACTTCAGTGTAATTTCTTCGACAATTCCTATTAATCTGGTCCAGATGCATTGAAGTACATAGGAATCCATTGTAGAGGTAGTTTTCAACGTTAAAACAACAGTGTTTTAGCATATTTTCTGACTTATTTAATTTTGTCCGGAATTCGAAGAAAGAATTTGATTTCCTTGTTCCAAATTCTGGACTACTAAAGAAATTTGTGAATAATTCCATAAACATACAGGGCTTTGAATCATATGATGTAATAGTTCAATCGGTTAGGACAGTGTTCTACAACCTGTGGTCCGGGGTGTGAACAGACGTGGTCCACGAAAGATTTGATTTTTAAATAAATAATAATAAAAAAACTACAAACACGTTTTTAAAGGCAAATTTACTTTCGATTTTAGTTAATTAAAACGTGTTTTTTTATTTTGATTTTGTATTTATTTATAGTATATTTTATCTAATTTCGTTAATTTAATAAAAAGACTTGTTTTCGGGTGGTTTAAACATTCTGACACTAAAACGGGAAAGACGGACTCTCTGCCTTAGGGAAAGATGGTCCATTTATTGATTTATTTTACTTCTTATATCATATGTTGATGAATAGATGTCATCAAATACCTCAAATAAAGGTATTTCTAAGATATAAATCATCCAGCAACTAGAGAAAGCATGGAAATGTGTGAGAAACGGCACACCAGTCAAAATACCAGCCATTCGTTGTGCTATTACTCGCTCGACGCTGATGAGGCGCTTCATGAAATCCAATATCTTGTCACGACCTAGAGAACTTTAAGCTATAAAAAGATGAGGCATTGATACGTCATCGTTCAGGAATAGATGAGAGATTCTATGAGATTATAAATATAAAAAAGTTTAATTTTGACATGGAGGAAAAAATGGCTTTAGCTATCAACAAGTCCCATACAAAACTACACTTCTGATAGGTAAAGTTGCCAAAAATCCGAAGTCGACACCGAATTCACGCCGATAATTTCGGAATCGACTCCGGCAGGTAGGTCCGCTCCGCATTATCCGGAGCCACTCAGAGTCAGAATCATTCGGAGTCAGAATCATCCGGAGTCGTCCGAAGTCGTCCAGAGTCGAAGTCCTCTAGAGTCGGCCAGAGCCGGAGTCGTCTAGAGTCGGCCTATAAAACAAAGTGCTCGAAGTACACGCGCAAAGTAAAAGACAAAAAAACACAACGAAATGAAATGCCTGATCACAGGCACATTGCACCTGACGGCTCCAATTGACTCCGATCGATTCCGATCCCGGTCGACTCTGATCGACTCTGGACGACTCCGAATGACTCCTTCTCCGGACGACCCAGATTCCGAAAGAGTCCGGACGGCTCTGGAGATTATGCAAAAAATTACCGTAAGTTTCAGAATCACGAAGACGATTGTCGACTTCAAAAATCCTTAATCGAATTCGATTCCTGGTGTAACGCCTTAACTGTAAGCATTGATAAATGTATTGTTATTACCTTTAGCAGACCGCGTACGCTTGCTCATTTTACCTATATGCTAAATGGACAAAGTCTTTAAAGAGTGTCTTGTGCCAAGGACCTTTGCGTCTATCTAGACGCAAGGCTCTCTTTCGATGTACAGCTCGATGACGTTGTAGCCAGATGTAGTCGTGTGCTAGGACTAATTGGAAGCATGATGCGCGTGCTCAGTGATCCCCTGTGCATCAAGACTTTGTACTGTGCTGCTATTCGACCGCTGCTTGAATATGCATGCATTGTGTGGTTATCTTCATCTTCCTTTTTTTTTATTCCGGTGGATCGTCGCATCCGTTTTTATCTCTCAATATAATTATGTAGGTTGTGTTGGAACAATATCGATTTTTTTTTTGTAATGGTTCAACGATTCAAAACAGCCAAATATCCGCAATTTGAACCGAAATAGCGTTTGACAGCAACGTCCGATAAAATCGCAACGGATCAGCGTTGCCATGGGGGTCTAGCGCAGCTCGAGTCAATTGAGCGGAGGGCAACACCCCTTGCGGGCAAAACATGCGGGAACTCGAGCAAACCAGAGAGGTGTACGGACCGACCGAGAGGTCCTCTCGCGGTGAGCTCAGTACTTTGATGAATTACTCAACGACCAGGTTAATGAACAGCTAGAGGCTCCACTGGCAGATAGTGTCATGCTAGTGCCACCTAGCATAGATTAAACAAAAAAGGCTATCGGTCGGCTGAAATATAACAAGGCACCCGGAACCGACGGAATCGCAGCTCAACTGGTCAAGAATGGTGGTGCACGACTAGAAAACAAGATTCATCAAATTGTTACTGACGTGTGGGATAGCGAATCGATGTCTAGTGATTGGAAGCTCGGCATCATCTACCCCATATACAAGAAGGGAGACAGGTTGGACTGCAACAACTGCAGGGGTATTACGGTGTTGAATACCGCCTATAATATATTCTCCCTGATATACATATTCTCCTTCAGGATCGCCTTGTCCCGCACGTCGAAGAGATAGTCTGAAACTACCAAAGAGGATTCCGAAACGGAAAATCAACCACTGATCAGATCTTCACCATGCGGCAGATCTTGGAGAAGATGGCTGAATACAGAAATGACACATACCATTTCTTCATTGACTTCAAAGTCGCATATGATAGCATAGCCAGGGTAAGACTGTACGACGCTATGAGCTCATTTCTCTCATTACCTTTTGCTACCACCAAGGGTCCAAGGAGGGCCACCTGGCGAGGGTGGAGACTACGGGAACCATATTCTATAAGTCAACCCAGATCCAGGCATACGCTGATGATATAGACATCATAGCAAAAGCCTATCAAGGGATCGAGCAGGCGGCAGAGAACCTTGGATTGCAGATAAACGAGGCAAAGACCAAACTGATGGTGGCAACATCAGCGGCTCTACTAATAAATTATCAGAATCTACGTAGGTGTGACGTACAGATAGGTGAACGCACTTTTGAACAGCCCGTCCCACATTTCACCTATCTTGCGTCAAAGGTCAGCAACGATAACAGCATGGCAGCTAAGTTGCGCGCAACGATGCTGGCTGCCAACGGGTCATTCTACAGGCACAAAAATCAGTTCACCTCAAAGAATCTGTCTCGTTGGACGAAGCTGGGTCTATATAGTACCTATATAGTACTGGTACTCACATACGCCTCTGAGTCGCGTTCGGGAGGAAGATGCTCAGAAGAATACTTGGCCCCGTATGTGAGGAAGGACAATGGAGGAGTCGTTATAATGACGAGTTACCCGAGATGCACGGTGATCTTACTGTCGTACAGCGTATCAAGCTCGTCAGGCTCCGGTGTACTTGCCCTGATGTACTAGAATCCGTAACGATTCAATAACCGTAATAAATCGATGAATCCCTTGAAAGCCCTGTATGATGTAGCATCAATTAAAAATGTAGCAACTCTTCGGTTCTATTCATCTACGCGTACTAGAAAAAAACAGCACCCAAACCCCGTTATTTTTAAGACCGTCGTTCTGTCGTTCTAGGAGGACACCGACATTTAAAATCAAGTGTCCAGACCTTGAAATTCAAGTGTAATTTGAAACATGAGCTCGAAATTGTCCGGAATATGAATCAAAATATCGTTGCAGTTTAATAATATTTTGCAATGTTTCGAGTAAAATTATTGGATATCTTTATTTTTTCTCAAATTTAGAAGGTTTGCTTTAGTAAAGTGAGTAAAACAAAGGTTTGGCCAATTAAAATTTAATTAGTAAGAAAATATTCTCTTCTTCTCTTCTTTTGGCTCAACAACTGTTGTCGGTCAAGGACTGCCAGTACTACTTGTGGGCTTGGCTTTCAGTGACTTATTGTTTTCCACCCATAGCAGGATAGTCAGTGCTACTGTTACGCACGCGATTCTAAATTTCTTTTTTTTACCAACCTGATCATAGTAACCATTATTTATCCTTCCACGTGAAAATAAGATGTTTCTGGAAACACGAATTATCCCGTCCGAACGGATATTCGGGTAAACTTGTGAGGATAAATTTAGTATAAAAGTAGGCCATATTTTGAATAAAGCAGGATTCAAACGCAGAAGCTCTTGGAGTAAAGAGGTTTAATTCTAAATATCCGAAATAGGACAGAGCCCCTGGATTTCCGATTCCCACTTCCGTCTGCATAGGCTTCCCAACCTTGGATCAGAAGCAACTAGCGGGAAGGACTGGTTAGTAGACGAAGTATCAAATACTCTGTCCACTCTGCTGCTGTTTGTTTCTCCTCCGTTACAACCCTGCAACTCTTGCTGAGGGCCAAACCTTTGCGTGGCCTGCCAGAGAAGCTCGGTTCGTAACAGCTACGTATGGCGGCGCGGTCCATTGGGGACTTGAACCCATGACGGGCATATTGTTAAGTTGTGTGAGTTGACGACTGTACCACCAGATCGGCTCGAAAAAAAATTAAAATATCAACAGAAAATATTAATAGTCAAAAATGTCATAAATTTCCGTAATTCGAAGCAGTAAGGATAAGCCAATAAATAAGGAATTTCCTAAGAGATATTTAAAAGAAATATTGTTTTTTTTTTGTATATAATTGCTCTAAATTCTCTTTTTGTTGCTTTTGCCCCATTATTTTTGATAGAAATGGCGTTTAAATGATTTTCTTGAATTAACTTTAACACATATCAGTTCTTCATAGCAGAAAACTGGAATGTTTTACTTCAAAACTACCATAACATCGTTTTCATATTTTTCCCGTTTAGGCTTTTGAAATCAAGAACGGCTTGAAAGTAGATCTGATTTTCCTGTATTCCTATTATCGTATTTATGTTTCGTTCGTTTGATTCCTCTTATAATGAGTATCTCTTTTAATAAGTTTTTAGCAAACCAAGTGCAGTCCGAACTCACTGCTTGAAGTTCGATCACCGACAAACCGACGTGACACTTTGAACAAAATAAGCTTCAAAATTTGTCTCCTTATTTCAAATGAAAATACGTTAAACACTTGCGCCATCTCTATAATGATTCGCTTACTACACTGACACAGAGAAGAAACTGCTAAACCCCCTTTTTGTTTTTCTTCGCAAATTCCAATGCGTATTGTTTTATGTACTTCTCACATCTTTTGCATTGATTTGGAAACTTATAAAATGATTTTCCTGGGTGTTTTGTCCAATAATCACAAAATCTTGCCTCACACTTCTTTCGCCATTTGTTTTTGGAAAAGTTGTTTACATCGAAGCAGCAGTGAACAGAGCTTACTTTGACAGAAGTGTTCGCCTCACTGGTAAATGACAGTACTTTCGTGTGGGACACTTTTGTAACGCCAGTGTCACGTCGGTTTGTCGGTGGTTCGATTCCCTACCAACTATTGAATTGTGCTTTTTAGTTGGCACGTTTTTCCATACAAATCTGAAATTTTTCTCGGCATGCCATGAGATTTTTGTGAATTTTTCAAAAATCGGTTTTCCCATACAAACGCATGATTTTTAATTGAACTGTCAGTCAACTATTGAGCGTTCAACAAAAAAGCATGCCAACTAAAAAGCGTTCAACTATTGAATTCTGACTGTATATTCGCTTCCTTTACACATTTTTAACGACCCCATTAATTCGGTTCGATTCAAACGTTCCTTCAATGCCATAAAACATGTCATATATATATATATCACTAGTTAACGCCCGGTAAAATCTACCGAATGTCCTCGAATTTCGAAATTTCGAATTATTTTCAAACTCTACACGTTGCAACAACCATAACTCCTATTTGTTCTTATGCGTTAATGCATTTGTGGTGACAAATGTGTTAACCTTGTAACTTCCTGGACAGTTCTTACTGTACTTTGCAAAACCGTTAAATATCGATGAGGCTACTTTTGAGCCAAGTCACGCAATTTTGTAATTTTTAAACTGATACGTTCCATGCCTCTGTTGACACAAATGTATAGTTTTTTGATTATTATTTTTTAGTAGCAGCCTCAACAACGTGTTCATTGAACAACGTATTGATGTGCAGTGGATTAAAAAATTAGGGTGCCGCTAATACATATACAACATGTTTAGATCCAATCCCAATTGCGTACTTAAAAACATACGATTTTTGAAATGCTCACTTTTGCTTCAATCCATTTTGTGTTTTTTGCGTCCCTTTACTGTAAAATTGAACTATAAAAATAAGATATCGCACATGGTTCAATTTCTATTTCTACTTTTTTTTCGACATATGTTTCATACGTTAGGTAATAAGTAATAGATGCTTAGAACATTTTCAATGTAAATTTCCCCGGTCTTAAATTTCAAAAAGGTTTTCAAAAACGCCGTCAAAATTTTATTTTACTATCCTGAAACTGCTTTTGAAGTATTAAACGGAATTGGTATTTGTGTATGAGACAATTGTTATTGTTTCGCCAAACATCAAATTTCAACAGTGAACATATACCTTCATATAACCATTCCAAATGTGTAGTTCTAATATTCCGATCTATACTGTTATTGAAAAGAATGGTTCAACACTGTTATAGCCTTCCCAAATCAATTAACTAACTTTTACTTGCAAACTACTGTATTTACTCTTCCCGCCCCACATTTTTCAGATTTTGCTTCTAATTTGACGTGTCTTTAATTATAACGTGGTTGTTCTTAATCAACACCATAGTACGGTGATAGCATCACATGGTAGATATAGCCATCACTCTTGATAGATACAGTCAGAATCTTTTCAGCCCTCTTGGGTACGTTACAGTAAGCATAGTTTCATTGTGGATCATTATGCAGTTGATGTTGAGTTGTTCTGGAAGGACATCCTGAAATAAGTAGTTCTTCCCGCACGCGAGCAAATCGTTACAAATTCAATTTTAACTTTCAAGCCATCAACATCCGCCGCTTTCTTGCTCGGAATTTCAACAAGGCTTTTTAGCATTTAGCCGCTTAGGGTCTCTTGGCTCCATCCGCCTCTTAGTGTCATGCGTTTTCCTTGTCCCGACTCAGCCAATATTGCGAAGTAGTAGATTTGAGGGAGTAGTAGATTTGGGGCGGTCCCGTGGTACGTGGTCATCAACTCGAACGACTCAATAACATGCCCGTCATGGGTTCAAGCCCATGGACCGTCCCCCCGTAGCAAGGATTGACTATCCGGCTACGTGGTAATGACTAAAGTCTCGAAAGCCTACACAGGCCGGCATGTCCGCATAGGACGTTACGCCAAATAGAAGAATATTTGAGGGAGTGTACATGTTCGACGTCCTTGGTATAGCATCCCGTTTTACAGGAAATTCTGTACCATACTTATTAGCCGATCACGACGATGTATCTAGTATTCGAGGTGCTTAAGCACCAATAATGAGTATGGTTGGCTTTATTAATGATTAAATTAATTGGAATTTCAACCATTTCACAATTAAGCTATTTTGCATAGTTTTCAAACATTTTTTTTTTAATATTGCCTTGAATATCTTGATTTATAATGGGAAGGGGTATGAGATGGGACACGTTATCATCAGGTGGCTAATTTGCGTCTTCAATTATTAAAAAAATCATTATATCCAATACCATGTGATTTCAAATCGGTTTGTGTAAACAAAAAATCTAAGTAACCATTGCCCTAATTACTCGAGAGCTAGCAGTGGTGCATGGAGCAAGTCCTTTCGCAGCAACGCGCGTTGCTAAAAGAGAGCTCTGCGCTCACCGCTTTCTCTCTCTCTCGCTGAATGTTTACTCTCACGTCATTGTGGCGATTTTCGATTTTATATATAGTGAGATTTGTAGACTAACATAAGATACGCGGTTTATGCGTTCCCGAGAAATCCATAATTTCCAAAACATCCGAAAAAGTGCGCGGAATATTTACTTTGTTTAAAGATTCTTTCCGTATTTACATTCAGCGAAAGAAATTCTTCATAGAAAATCTTTACAGATGCTCGTAAATAATACATTTTATGCATTGTGATTTTTCCTAAAACATCCCATTCATACGAAGAATCAGGGTCGTACTCAACCCTGAATTAAATGTTCATTTCGCGTAAACACACTCCCCACGAATAAATCGATTCCCCTACGTTGAACTTCACACCTACCCACCCTGTGCCGACGAAAAAATCTGTTTTCAAACAACACGTATCGGTGTGTGTGAAAGAGTCCGTTTGTACCTATCCAGTACACACACCACCGTACATATCATATTTGAAGTGACACAATCAACTCCCGGACACGGTTGGGTACGGATTAGGGTTTTCCCTCGCAAAATTTTTCCCTCGGGATTTTGTCCATTTCCGCCAGTTCCAGCGATTTTTGGATGATTGTCAACGGTAAATTTATCAACGGACCATCGTCAGGGAGTTAATTCTTATTGGTGCAAAGTGTGTCCAGTGTAAAAATTCCAATTAGCCGGTTCTGTTCGACGAGACCGTCTGCTCGGTGAGAACGAATGAGCGGAGACGGCCATTTTGAACGGCGGCTCACCTTTTCTTTGTTCCTCTCAGTGTGCCCAGTGAGCCAACGGTGCGGTGTCATCTCCGTTTTGAGAGCTACCCGAAACAATTTTGCATATTGTTGCGGTGCCGTGGTATGCTTGCAAAGGTGCTGCTGAGTTTGAGTGATTGTTTGTGAAGTGACAGAAACTGAAATCTTGCCCCCCATTGCGATGTGAACTGTGCGATCGAAAGTGAGAGGAAAAATTCCGCCAAAAGTCTCATCACCCCAGTGAGAACAACCGTTGTGAGGAGAGGGTTACATTACGGCACCAATACCACTGCGCATCCATAACTGAGCGAGCAAATGTGTGCGTGAGACAGTGTGGTTAGAGAGAGAGAGGGAAAGAGAGAGACAACCGCAAACGGTGGCTGAGCCCACGGTACCAACACGCATCGACGTTTATTTACCGACGAGAGCGCGTGTAGAGCACATCTACGCGACACAAGCACGGGACTGTAGAGCAGCAGCGCGCGAACGAACCACAACAAATCGGAAGGAAGTCATTGTTGTGTGGTGTGGAACAATCTCTTCTTTTTGGTTCTTATTGTAACTGCAAAATCCTGCCCGCCTTCAACAGTGTGTTCTGTGTGCTGTTTTGATTTGCCTTTTTTTTTCGATTTGGTTGCGCTGCTTCGGTTACCCCATCGAAAATCGGCATGAGTGTGTGAATTGTCCCCGTTTGTTCCAGCAGATCTCGGAAGCAGTATATTGCTGCATGCATTTGTTTTGTGTTGCGCTCCAATCCTGCTAAAAAAGGCGGCCTGTGTGTCTGTTCGCCCAAATGCGCACCATCACCAATGCGAACGTGACACGGCAACGAAGACCATTCATCATCATCATCATCATCACCGGTGAACAGGAGCTATGGAAGGAATAATTCGTTAAGGTGCTGCCGCTAAGCGTATTTATTCCTGTGCGGGCGGTTTTTATGCCGGTCCGGGCATTCTCTCACCACGCGTGTGGTCTGTGGGGAAAAGTGTAAAGGGAAAATAAATTCGTCGTTCCGCGGCCGGAAAAGAAGCATCCTCCTCGAATCACACACCCATCCCTTTCCTGGGCGTGCGCCAGTCAGTGTATCCAAAAGTGTGTAGCGCGCCTCCTTGGTGTGTGTGTCTGTTTTTACCGGTGTATCCAAGGAAACGTGAAGAAAGGGCGCCAACATGTTTGACCTAGAGGACACAAGCATTACCGGATTCCACGACGCGATGAGTAAATACAGTGTAAGTAAGATGATGGAAAAATTAAATGCTAGTTATTTGCACCTGGCCGTGTAATGAGTTGTGGGGGTACGTATGTGTGTATGCTTCACGCAACGAAATCCGCCAGTCGCTGGCAGATGTTTATCGGCGGATGTGTCCCGCATGTCGCACCGTCTCGCTCCTGTGATGAACATCTGCCTGGGATGGGTTTGCCTTCCCTTTAAAATGTCAATTCGGCGAAATTGTGTATGGTGTGGTGTTTTTTAATCTGTTTAGTGTGCGTGTGGTGTTTTTTTGTTTCATTTTGCTCGTTTGCGAGAGCGTTTTGCATATTTTCGCAAACACACACCGTCTGTCACTCGTGAATGAGTGCGTGAATGGGATAGAAAGAGAGTGAAAGAGATTGAAGGCCAGCGAGAGATGACATTATCTCGCTCGTGTGTGTTTGAGTGTTTTGGTGTTGTACCGGGTTGCAAAACCGATTCAAATTCGTTCCGTTATCGGTCGAACCCGCGCCGGAAATGAGATGCGAATAACGATTTGTGTGTTCCATCGTGCAGACTCCTTCCTTCACCCACCACCACCCTTTCATTCATGCTTTGTTCGAACCCCACGGGCGCACTTTTTCGCCGGCGTATGAGCCGGGAGATGAGAATGAGACGAAAGGCGGCAAACCATCAGTTTCTAGGCCGGTGCGAGAAATAACTCACCGCGCGAGAGATGGCCGCCGCACTACAGTTCAAGGCCAAAATGCCGGCTGAACGGGGTGTTACGGAGTCGGATGTTTCGTGCTTTTTTGTATGTGCTGTGTGTGTTTAGCACGTTAGTTATGCTTCGCCGGTGTGCTATGCTGCCAACCGCGCACGTGGTTTAAGGTGGAATTGATACGCACACAGTCCACACATTCGTGCGCACTGAACTGAGCGTATAAAAAGTGGATGTCACATCGTGGATGAGTTGATGAACAGCAAATATGTTTAATTTAATGCACACAAAGAGGTCGCGCTGCTGAAGATGCTCAACTTGCGGGTCTAAAAGACGTAAAAACACAGGCACGATTCAGCGCTGCAAAATGTACAACAGATGTTGTGCGCGCACAGTGGAGCTCTCGAAACACCACCCAGAGGCTGTGGTGTCCCCGCTTCTCGTCGCCGTTGCCAACGGGAAGCGCACACACACACACACACACACACACACACACACACACACACACACACACACACACACACACACACACGTTTCCAGCTCGCCAACATTCCTTCCAGCCGTTGTCCGATTTCGCGCGAAAATGTAGCAAAAGGCGAACGGTGGAGGCAGCAAGAATGAAAGATAATCATTGCCGATGAATGTGTTGTGCTACCCCCAAGACCCCCCAGCCTGTCTCTTCTTGCTGGAATCTCCATCCTGTTCAGCATAGTCGTCGAATTTCTTCCTCGATCTTATTCTTAGTTCATGTTACTCGAAATACGCACACACACACACACGCATACATCGGCCCCATCTGCAGTGAGCTGAGGGTCTGCCCATGTTTTGCGGGAGGTTTTTTAAATTTGCTCTGACTCCGATCCTCCGTCCCTGCCCTTTTTGCGTACCTCCACAAAAACCAACCCATCGTACCATGCGTGCGAAAATGTTTTCAAACGAACGAGCGAGAGAGAGTGATCTCCGCGCGAAGAACGTCAAGATCACGTTTTTTCTGCCGTATGTACTACTACCCTTCCAGGCACGATGAATTAAGCGCGCCTTTTTTCAATGCTGTCTGCCGGGCCACCCCACACCACCCGCCTTGTGCTGCTTTCTTCATCCTGTACCGTGGAATTGGATCTGATCTTTTGCACTGAATGTAATCGGTATCGATGGGGAACACGATGCTGGCAGAGAAGAATTTCCGCCCGGGAGGTGGTGCGGTGTGGAGTATACCCAGCCGCCGCACAATCGGTGTAATTGTTTGGTGTTCCCGCGCTTTTTCTTCCGAACTCCTGGTGGCCCTGAAAATAAAGGCTCTTGGGGGTTGAGGGGGGCTTCCGACGTGATCGGCAGAGAACTCTCTCTCTCTCTATAGCCGCGCGCGCGAAAACTTCCAGACATGGTCGAGCCGGGTCCATCGATTGCCCGTTGTTACAAGGACATTGTTGTGGCCTATTGCACCACTCGTCTGCCTCTGCTGTGTGTCTGGCTCGAAGCAATGTTGCCGCCGTGTGTCTGTGTTGCTGGTGGTGCTCCACGGATAGAGAGAGAGGATACACTGATTACTATTCCAAGGATTTACTTAATTTTTCACGTTTAAAATCGCCATACTTATGCTACAGCCGTCTGGTTCGACCAATTACGTGTTACTTGTACCAGACTAGAATGTATTTTTTAACCTCTTTAACAACAGATGTCAGATTGTAAGAAATGTAAACCATCAAATGCCATTGTGATTGTTAGTTATTAATCGATTTGTTAGAAAGGTTAATCATTCAGAATAGAAAAATCATGCAAAACTGCTTTGGGAAAGGTGTGTATCAGGCATAAACAAAATATTATAAAATTTGTATGACTTCTTAATATTATAAGTCTTCAAAATCTGATTTTTGAAACAAATACTCCATTCATGTTTTCATTTGGTAATGCTGGATAAGTTTCTGAAACCCCTCTTGCTGTAACTTACCTATCACAAACCAATAACCCCTTGGTACTAAAATGCTGCTTTCCATTTAAGAAAATGGCCAAAATTGTCCATCCAACTGTTCTGCTGTGAATAATTTAGCGGACAAAAAGTAGGTCAACCGGCATCAATCGGGTACTACTAGCTCACCCCAAATTGCTCCTGCCAGCACCACCCCTTTTCCACGCTATAAATGTGTGTGGCCTTTAAAAAACAAAAAGCGCTACCTAAAGTCGATTTTTCGGTGAAGGGGGAAGAACCAAGGGCTAGATTTTAGGTTCTTACATTCCCATGAATGATAAACCCAGCCAGAAGAAGCTTCCTGGGTGTGGTACACCCAGGGTGGGTTTGGGTGTTTCGGCGGAAGCTCGTCCATAAGCATTTCTGTGTCTTTTCCAGTACCCCTACACCACTATCAGGTAGAGGAGAGAATGCACGGTGATGACACACATATTCCGATCGTTTCCTCCTGTCTTCTACCCCATTTCTTCGCCCAGCCTGTTCTACCCAGGAAAGGGCACGGAATCTAACTTCTGTCATGCCGAGCGGTTAAGAGGTCCATACGTTTTCCGTTGGCCTAGGGCAGCAGCGATTGTTGGACGATGAGAGTGTGGAATGTGTTTATTTTGTTTTTTTTTTTTTTAATCTCTTTCCCAAGCCAACAACTTCTCACACAGAGATACAGACACACACACACGCACTCTCCGACACAACACAAACCCTTCACAGCGGTGGTGCGAGGGAAAAATTAGAAAATTATTGCACTAAGGTCAGTTCTCGACGAGTTCTGAAAGGAAGGAGCGACCCCGAAAACGACGACAAATCGTAAATACTATGCTGCTGCTGCGTCTGACGAAATGAGTAAGAACACGGGCACACACAGACACAGAATCTTTCGGGGTGTTTTTGGTGTTTCGTTCTGTGCCTTTCTTCCTATCCATTTTCACCCTGCTCGTCTCATTTTGGGAGTTTCCCTTTTGATGTTTCTCGTGATGGTTATGAAGCAATTGGTGGTAAAAGAGGGAGGACAAGGGTTTTTTTTTTCTATTGGTATGGGCTATTCATCTCTCTCTTTCTATCTTTGTTTTTGCTGTGTGCAGGGTCGTAAATCTTTATTACGGGTGCATTTCTGTTAGCAACGTTTTATGTTGCTACATTTCACCGTATGGTAAAACGGATCGAAATTTTGAACTTGATCTTTATTACAAACAGTCCGAAACTGTTGTCTGTGTGCGTGTGTGAGGTATAGCACAAGGGTAGAGAAGAATGAAATGAAGGACGAATAGGCACACCAATAAAGCTATTAGCCATGATTTGAACATTCCACTAATTTATGCACATATGATATGCGGATGCTGGATTGCACCAATCACACCAACCATGCGAACGAATCGGGATGACAATACTCGGGCCACAGTGCATATTTAAGGGGAAAGCGGGAAGCGCCAGGCGCCTTTTATATTTGCAGCAAAATGTTTAAATGTCCTCCTTTGCTTTAATATCGACCTTTCCCAGGGATACGAAAAATGCAAAGAAGGAAACCTACTGCCAATGTCATTTCGCTGCCCGCACACCTCAAGAGAATGCAAATTACAATGCACAATAAATGGTGTATGTGTGCTTTTGAAAATGTTGGAATTGCTTCAATATCATAAGCCCTGGTCTGTCATATAAAACGATTGCTGCTCCAACGTGGTTGCGCATACTCAGCAGGAAAAGCCTCGGCCACTCACCTAAATAAATCATCCCCTAAAGCGCAAGAATTCGTTCTCTACTCGAGCACATACTTTCCTGGCAAAGCTCCTGAACCTTTCTCAAGTTCACGGCCCCATGCTCCTACGTTGCCGGCAGTTGCGGCGGCAACTTGAAACCTTTTTTCCCATTTATTGCTGCGCCACATCCACCCGACCCCATAGCTCTTGCACCACTGGGTGGGGGTGGTAGTTTGTGGAACGCCGGGAGATCGCGCACGATCACAATCTTTTGCCTGTACTGCATGAAGATGCCGCGGGAGTAAAGCGAGATCACTTGGTAACGTAGGGTCTGGCTAGATATGGACACGATTCGCGGTTCTTGGGGTTGGTGATGGTTCTGTTCTAGCCGTCAGTTGTGTAGTGTGGTGTGCTCGCTTTGTTCGTGGAGAGATCGTTTTATATTACATCTTTAGTGCTTTGTGGGGCTGCTACTAGACAGATACATATCTAAGCGGCATTGGAAGAATGTGTTCTCGTTTATGCTTTTGGATAGTTAATTACTTCCCGTAGTGTGGATGTGTTCTTCCTTTTTTGTAGATGTTTGTTCTAATTTACATATTCTATTCTATTGTTCCCTCTCTGGGAAGATTGGCTAGTAAAGATTTGGGCTTTACGTTTGTTACTGGTTGTCAATTTTAACCGAGATACACATTTGCGGAAATCAGATCGAACTAGATCTTATCTGTTGTTATCCAACACCAGATCTTTAATATCTTTCTATGATTTTCCCTATAATTTCTTGAACTTAATTTTGAGGTTCTGGTACTACCTCCTGCTCGTTCTTGCTCCGGTTCCTGGGAGAACCTTGTACAAGTCGAAATCAAAGAGCAATCGCCAAGTTCCGTTCTTTGTTTTTTTCCGAATTGGTTACTCAGATTGACTGTCCTCTCTCGGTGCTGGGCTCAGTCACAAGTGTGTGGTGATGTCTACTTCACGTTCTTAGTACACTCCAGCAATCACTGCCGTTTTTTCCTCGCTGGAAGAGTTATGCACGGCTGCCACACACTGTCCAGAATTGAAAAGAACAGTGGTTGTGGACCTATTTGCCAACCATTCTTGTTAGCTAGGAAACGTGAAGAAGCAAAACCTCAAACCTCGGACAAGCGAAAAGCAACATCAGAGATACCACTCCAAACGGGCTGGACGGACTGCCAAAAGCCACAAGAGCGCAACACCACCACCGCAAGTCCGCCACCATCTCATCATCATCATCGTCTTCGTTTTCTTCAGCATAACGAACGCAACGAAGCGAAGCAGGAAGAGAAGTAGGCACATAAAAACACTCCTTGCCCTTCCTTGTACCCCAGGCTCCTTCTCTCTCTCTCTCTCTCTCTCTCTCTCTCTCTCTCTCTCTATCTCTCTCTCTCTCTCTCTTTACCCCAGTGGTCGAGGGTTGTTCTTGTGTGGCGGGTCCCGAGAATGGGATGAACATGACGACGATTGACCACCGTCCGGGGGGTGGGTGTACGCGGTGGTGTTGTGATCATGGTGGGGTATACACCGGTGGTAAAGTTTTTAATGCTTTCCGTCACAAAGCTGAAAAGGGCAAACGAAATCACTATAATGGACCACAAAGAGAGAAAGAGACAGATCGAAGAAATGTGTACGCCATAAGGAGCCAGAGCATGCAAGATCGGTAACACCGCTCTCTTCTTCTGCCCAACCTGACTCTGGGTTTCTTTCCTTTGAATGTATCTTCCAATGGGGGTTCTCCATAGTCCCCACAGTGGTATGAGGGTCTTCCCGCGCAAAGACGAGGGCCTTCCGTGTGAAACATTTTCCTCAATTTCCTCATTTTCACCCTTTGGGACTTGCCCTCTCAAGTCTTCCCAGCCTGATGTACTGAGGCAATGGCACAAACAGAAGATGTTCATCAGAAGATTTGTGTGGGTAGTTGAAGCGTATAGGGTAGGGGACAGTGAAAATGCGTGCGGTTAAGCTAATATAGTAGACGGTACCTTTTTTTAGTAGTTCAGTACAGTGTGCCATCAGAAGAATGGTCACCACAAAGGCTAAGAAAAGAACGTGCAAAGAGGAACAAAGAGACAAACTGAACGTCGTGCACACACACCCCCATTCGGTGGTGGATGGAAAAGATTTCAATGCTTAACTTTTTACGAAGAGTAAAGGCAAGACAGGAACCGGTTTTTGGCTGGCGGATAGAATGGAGTACGAGTACGATCTTCAGGGATGGAGCTCTGTGCCTCTTTGAAGATCGTTTTTTAAAAGGTGTGTGTGTGGCACGGGTTTCGGGTTTTTAGAGAAGTTGGTTGATTCTGACCGTTCTCATCCTGGTTATTGCTGCGGTTGAGCCAAAGTGCGGGCTGAATCTATACCAAACCCTGCCGCTAGTGGAACTTGATTGATCAAGCTTTAAAAATAAATATTTTTAAAACACCAAATACTGTTGCTGTCCTCCATATCATGCCGAAAGACATCTGCGCACTCACAACACTTGGCCATCTTGCCATTTAACAAGTTTAGTTGATCGATGGAAGGACAGCAAAAATACACCATCGCGCTCCTCTCCATGTTCCGTTTTCCCTGTTGGGTTCACATCGGGCCTGCAAAATGTTGTGTTATTACCGGTGCACAACAGCGGAACCACAACCGCCACACCCGGTCCCGAAACACGTTGACTAATTGCACCTGGAACGCACAGTATGCAGCAGAGACTTATCGCTACTGCCCCTCGCTCTGCCCGATTATTGGCGCTTTTGCTTTCTTTTCTCAAGGGCTTTTACAGCACTCCCTGCAAGCATTGCATGCATGGATTTCTTTTCTTTTTCTCCTGGAGATTTTGCTTCACAGCATCATCTGCGTCGGCCTTTTTCCGCTTCGCCGCCAATGGCCTGTACCTGCCCCAGACTGTTAATCCTTTTTTCACACCTTTGTTTCAAACTTAATGGTTTTATTACAGGTAATTTTTGTTTTAACACGCAAAATTATCTTCAAGATAGAGAGGAAATGGTTTTACCTTAGAAAAAAGATCAGTTAAAGGTAATCTGTTACAGCGATTGCTGCCTTTTTTTTGTTAATCTTTATTGATGTGTTGTTTGGGTACTTCATGTTGATCGCAAAAAGAGAACCATTGCATACATTTGGGCGTTTAAAGTCATGTGTCATTTTAATATGGCCTGCCTGATCAATCTCATTCTGAATCTGGAAGTGGGCGCCTCCTCTACTTACTTACTCATTCGGAAGTGAAAACTGATTTCAATATACTTCAATCGCAAATCGAAAGAAAAGAGTTGGTATGCTTACAACATATCAGGCTGCCAGAACGCAGCGACGAAGGAACAGTTCGAAGTGTCTCTCTTCTCCCTGATAATTTCTCTCATTGTTTTTGACGCGAGCACTTCTCCTTCCTCTTCTTCTTCTTCTTTTGGCTCAACAACCGTTGTCGGTCAAGGCCTGCCTGTACCACTTGTGGGGTTGGCTTTCAGTGACTTTTGGATTACCCCCCCATAGCAGGATAGTCAGTCCCACGTATGGCGGCACGGTCTAGTTGGGGCTTGAACCCATGACGGGCATGTTGTTAAGTCGCACGAGTTGACGACTGTACAATGAGACCGGCTTCTCCTTCCTCTGTAGAATAAAAATTTCCCGCGCATTTTCCCTACCAGTGTCTCCTGCCAGCAACATATACGATAGTGCATTCCTGTTCCCTTTGTTGTAGTGCGGGGTGTTAGCTTGTGCCGCAATCTAAACATATGTCTTTTTTATTTTTGTGGGGAAGGTGTTGCTATGCTTTAATGGCTTTTTTACCGGTTCCTACCCTTAGACTTTGACCCCCAGGTGGCATTGAAATGGTTGCATGTTTAGTATTCATTCCCTTCTCTCCCCCATCAAGAGTTTCGCCGTTTTGCTCATAAGACCTCGATGCTCCTCGTTCATCGGTTTGTATTACGTGCCGGTTGATCGAATTATCAAAAAACATACACACCCTTCAATGGTGCACCTTCGTTGGACGGAAGTGTTGGCGAGGCAGGTGAAACCTTATGTTGTTTCGTTTGTTTGTGTTTCGAGGGTTAAAACACCGGGTCTACAACTCTCTGTTTCCTCTCGGAGCAGCGACGGAAAGAAGGAGCAAACCGCCACCAATACACTAACCTTCGGGAGCTTGAAAAGGAACTCAGAATTGCTAACAAAAACGGAAAGAAACGTCCCCACGTGCCGCATGCGCACAACGGGAACACATCGGGAGGATTTTTTTCGTTGTTTGTACCATTCTACCAATTTGACGAGACTTCTTGGTGCAATGAATATCCTCGTCCACACAGCGTTGTGTAGGTAGTAGTTGTCAGTCGTTCACTCGATTCCTTCGCCAGGAATCCAATCATTTCTTATGTGCTCCTGGTATTTTCCGGAAGTGACACGAGCTTTCTTTCCGCTCTTGCATTGCTATACGGCGTTCTCCCAGGGTTTGAGGGGGAGCCACTTTCCCGAATGCCATCCACGGAGTAGATCTACGGAGATCTTCACCGGAACTAAAATACGATTCCAAGAATTTGTGCTTTCTCAAAGAGGTGGCGTCCAAAGGGAAATGACTAAACTGACGGCTACTCTGTTTGGCGAGAGCTACCGAAAAAACCGATCGATATGAAAGATTTAGCTCCTTGCGATAGGTGACTCATGAGCCGCAAGGAATAGGGGTGGATTTGGGAGGGGTTTGTTCTTCGATACCTCGTTCTCGCTGCTCTGTCTGCCCTGCCCACGAGCCGCCGTGTGGGGTTATGTTGGAGTTTGCGCTGTTCGTACCAAACTGGGCGCCAATTTCCCACAATCTCAGAATGGAAAAGGCAAGAAGGGTGGTAAGCATAGTTGCTGGAGGAGGGAAAGGTTATTATTTTGTAATGAGAAAAAAGTCCATCAATTACACTTTCGCTTTCTGTGACGGAAAAACTTTCCTAGAAATTTGATGTCCTGGTAGTGAGTAGCAATCGATCTGGTTTTTTTAATTTTGTTTTTATTTTGCTTTGTGCTTATTTCCAAAGGCAAAGGACTGCAATATGTTACTAAACATTGTATAGTATTTTGAATATTTTTAGAACAAACAATATATATTTCTAAATAACGATTCTTCTTTTTATAACTTATATGTTCTCCTACAACAACGATTCTAATAAAATTAATCCGTAAATTAGGCTTACAAACTACGCTATTTTCAGTCGACCTTTATGAAAAGCATTAAATGCAGCTTAAAAGAAATTCAATTTGAAACGCTTCATCATTATTTTTCCCGCCTCCTCTCTGCGTGCACTCGACGGCAGCCAATTCAGTGTAAATGCTTTCCAAACGCTGGAGTTTTAGTAGCAAAACAGCAGGAACCGGTAGTGTAGGAGGAGAGTGGATGTGCCGGAGCTACACGACGCATGCGTGTGGCGTGGAGCACATTGTTGGTGTTATAGCCGGTAAAAAGGACTAGTTTCCTGCCGGTACCGCTGCTGTATTAGGTACACAGCAAATTTGTGGAACAGGAAATCTGATTTCGTGGATAGTTAGTTGAGAGAGGGGAGGGGAAATAGGGGAAGGAGAAGTAGCATACTGATGGTCACACACCGGTAAACGATGATTCATTTGCACAGACAGGCTGAGAAGGAATATGTCGTCCTGTCTTTTAAGCAGGATAAGTAATGATCTGTCATGGGAATGGTAGGATCTAAGGCAAATGAAGGGATGAACAATTGGCACTGGGTGTTATTAGAGGAAGGAAGTTATATTATTAAAATTGAGTTAAGGATGTTAGTATTGCGACAGTGTGAAAATATTGTAAGTTGAAACCAATTATCCAAGTTGTTGATTCAGTTTCGCTTGTATTTTGAATTATAAAACCTGTAATTGTTGTTATTAGTCAATATATTTTTTTTTTCATATTCTGATGTTTTACAGTTGCAAAACAAGTGAGCAGATTGCCTAACCATCCTCAATAAAATCTCAAGCCTAAATCACACGTTACGGACGAACAATAACCTGCTCCTCGTGTGAACGCCACACTTGATTGACCATGGCCCCTAATTCCCACCGATAGCAACATTCCCTATTTCCAAATCACATGGGTGGTGTGTATGTGCCTGTGTGCTGTGTTGCATTTGGATGGTTTTTAAATTTTTCCCACACGCGCACAACCCTCTCTCGATTTGCTCTGAAGCGCGAAATGGTGTGTGATAGTTTTAGTTTTCGAATCTTACACATATACACCTTGATTATTCTATTCTCACGCGTACCTTCAGATACAATATTTCTTGCTGTTTTTATCAAAAATCGTGCTTCTGTTTCTCAAATTACACCTTTGTCAGGATTTTCGTTGCATGATCATGTTGTGTAGCGTAGAACAAAGAAATCATCTTCTGTGCTATGCTGCACACACCGGTGATGTCGGTAGGACATGCAATTAATGTGTTTCAAACATTGCTTTTTGCTTAAGAAAAGGGGTGAATGAGGTGTAACGAGCCGTGATGAGAAAAAGGGATTGAAAGTGAGATGGTGAGCGATCAAGTTGTAAAAGGCAGCTCTTCTAGCGGGCGATCTTCTGTGAGGTTGTGGAAAAAAATAAAATAAAATCTTCGCCAGACGTAGAGTGAACTGAGTATGCTCCTTCTGTTGTTATCAAAGCAATTAGCCGCAGTACTGCCCATGTTTTGAAATTAATCATCGCGCACAAGTGTTACGCACCGAGCACTAATTGATGATCGTCAGCTTTACCCCAGTTTCCTCTCTGATGTTCGTTCGTTCCTTTCTCTCGGGGGAGAAGCACTCGTTTATGCAGGAGGGGACGCGTCGATCGTGTCGCTTTTCCCTGTTACTCTAGTCTCCTTATTTCGTATGGTGGATCAGGGCGGCAGCAGCAGCAGATGGTGCGCGTGCACATGTGTTATTGACGGTAGGGAAGTTGTTCCAGGCACGTGCCCCGCTGAAGGAAAGGAAAAGACGTTGTACGCATCGACTTTGGCGATCGTATAACGGCGGCGAAGGGAGTTATAGGTAGAAGCAAGAGAGAAGATATATATTCACTTGTCGTCATTACACCACGAAAGCATCTGTCACATCATCGCTCCACCTTTTCTCGTGTTTTCCTCTTTTTTGGCTTACGTTTTTGGAGCTCTGTGGCCAGAGCGGGTTGAACGTTGCATGATCGCGTTTCGATCGGAATAAGGATAAAAGGCGCTGGGTCATGTGTGTGTCCATGCTCAGGAGCTGGTAGAAAACCGCCGTCATCATCATGTACCTAGTGTGTATAAGACACGATGTTTTTGTTTGGTTTAACGGTTAGCAGTCGTCGCAAAAGCGAAGACAACTTTTGAAGACGACGAAAAATGATTCCAAGTTGGCATTTCGCTTCCTGCGGAAACCGATGCTATGAAAGGGAAACACATTTCCAGTGAAAAGGTACTATTATGGCCGTATGGGAGGTGGGAGCTGTGTTCTGGAATGGAGTGGACGTCGTAGTGCTGCTTCTTCTCTTGAATGTCGTTTGCAGCAGGGAGAAAATTATTATTAGATATTTTCCACTTAAACCGATGCCCTCTTCTCTCAGTCGTTCGTGTCGGGATGTAGAAGCAATCCACCCAATTCCAAGAGAGCCTTTCGTATCTGGCTTTGATGATTGATGATTTAAGTGGTTGAGATTACAGTCATATCATCTATGTGTGCGTCGTGCCGTGTCCTCTATTACCCTTTACCGAATGGCAGAACCTATTACACATACGCCCCCGCGTCATGTTATGTTTTTTATGTGAAGCTATTGGAACTCAGTACATAATATTCTCTGATGCATAATGTATAGGTGGAGAGTTTTGAATGATTCATATTCAAATACGAAATCTTTGTGAGCGATGGTGTGCTCCTCTCTTGGGTACCGTTAGTTAGAAAGGGCGCGAAAGTGGGAAACACGAACGGATCACGGGGGGATGATGCGGTGTGGTAGTGTGTAGTGGGTGAGAATCGAAAAACAACATCGGGCGTCAGCGACAAATAAACAGTAACGAGGCGGGAGTAATGACCGCCCCGATCATGTTTGGCGCGCTTTTTTCGATCCATCCTTCTTCTCTTGTGCCGTTGTGTTTCTCTCGACAATCTTCAATTCTGAGTGTGCCCGATGGAGCGAGAGATTTGTGGTGGTCTGTATGGCAACTGCGGGCTGAAAGAACCATTACACAGTGTGGTGAAAGCAGCCAGGGGAGAATACCGCCAAGCATGATCTCCGGGTAGCATCATCTTCTTGGGAGAGAAATCGCTGCCCTGCGTTTTGTATTAACACATCGCCGTTCGTTCTCACGCGCGATTCTTAAAATAATTGACAGAGATGGTGGTGTGCGCCCTGCTTTTTTGAGTGCGCAATCATCATCATTCACCATAACATCGTGTCCTCGTCGTATCCACTCTGAAAATTGCTAACTCGTTCCCTTTTCAACTCCATCGCTTCTCTTCTTCGGTCATCATCGAGCACCACCCTCCCCCACCATTATCAGAGGAAACAAAAAGCGCGCGCAAATTTGCTGATTTTGCGCGGGAAAGTGGCAGAGTGTGCGTGTGTGTATCCTGTTACTTTATTTTCATTCTTTCTTTCTGGTCTCCACGATCGTCATCGTCTTTCCCCACTTGCGAGATCTGTACCATCCCCCATGCCCACCCCTCTACTCTGGACGATCGAAAAGGCGCGCGCTATGTTCTTGCGTAAGTTTTGCAACTTCCATCGATGGAGGGTAACCCACCTCAGTAAGTTTGTGTGTGTGTGTGTGTGTGTGTGTGTGTGTGTGTGTGTGTGTGTGTGTGTGTGTGTGTGTGTGTGTGTGTGTGTGTGTGTGTGTGTGTGTGTGTGTGTGTGTGTGTGTGTGTGTGTGTGTGTGTGTGTGTGTGTGTGTGTGTGTGTGTGTGTGTTTCTGTGGGGATACAAAGGAGAGACAGTGGTTTTTTGGCGCGAAACTTTCATACCCTGGTACAAGCAGCACAACTACAACTTGTTGGCATGGTCCCCTGGAAATTGTGTCCGATTAAGGAGAGAAAGTTTGGGACACAATGGTGCGATGTGGTACTTTTGGTCAATATTCCTCAAACTAAAATTATACCTGCTCCCCAACATGTCACATTTTGGGTCTCAAGGACCATGGGATAAGTTGAAGTCATGTTTTAATATATTACAAAAAAGGTTGAGAGGACCATTTTGAGGTTGGATTTTGATTGCATAAAAATATAAACTCACTTCAATATGCTGTCAGAAATTTGATACAATTTTGTAGAATGAGCGAGATTCGCCTATTTCATAATCTTGCACAAGATGTCGTTTTTTTCTGAACAATCCCAACAGTTGAGATGTCTTGATGCCTGCAAACATCTCTCACTTTCTTTTTTGTAATACCAGTTGTCAAATCCCAAGGATCTCTTCTAGCTCTATGTAAACATCTTAGCTTGGGTTTTGATCGACAATTAGAAGCGAAATGAATTAGAATGATGCTACTCTGTCAACCAATTTCACCCAATTGTAAACTCAATGTAATCAGGCGGCCCGAATTCTGAGTCCACACACAAGATTTGACAGAGAAATAGAAAATTAACGAGCTTGCTCCCAACATCCGCCAGACAGAAACTTGATAGTATGTTTCACCTTCTTTTGGGTCGTTTTCTGCCATCTATGTTCGGAGAGAACGAAGGAGCACGAAGTTTCCGAGAAAACAGAGAATTGAGTTCGCAAAAAGAGTAAGCAAGATTATCAGCAGCAGCAGCATTTTTCAACGAAAGCAGGATGTTTTGATTTCTGGGTTGTGTAGTATCATTTCATTAACCAGTTTTTCTAGCCCCGACATCTCCTTCCGCTGTAGGAATTGATAGTCTTAGCAGAAGGCATACTGGCATCATTTCCAATCACAACGAAAAACACTGCTTGAAAGTCTAACCTTCCCTTCCCACACAGATGTGAAGGTGAATTCTTGGTTGTTATTGTTTTGTGTTCTGTACCGGTTTGACAAATACACGGGCTTTTCGCGCCAAAACTTTCAATCAACCCTGTCTCTGCGTGTGCCCTGTGTACTTTCTCGTTCCTCCTCACGCAATCCGTTATCTTCTGCGTCTTTCGTTGTGTTGTGCTGGCGTGTTCTCTGTCAACATTGCGCGAACGTGAGAAGGGGGGGGGGGGGTATGTTTATGTGTGCATACTATGGTCCCTCTACTATGTTGCATGTGATGCAAACACTCTGTTGTCGTTGGTTGTGTTGTTGTGTCGTTGTCATCAAAGATTGCTCGCGTTTTTTTGTGTGCCGCCTTTTGCTTCGTCTCGACCGATCATCGTTCGCTTTCGTAGCGGCGGTCGGTGGGGGATGTGTGATGCGTGAAACCGACCGCAGAGAAGAAGAAACACGCATTTACTACAACATTTGCGGGACAATAGTTTTTGGCGGGGAATTGTATACAATTTCATCCGTCGCTCAACATTCGCTCTTGGTTAGGAAACATTCAACCTCTTGCCATGAACACTGAGCGCGGAAACGTTGCTCATGCCACGGGCAACAACCGAGATATGTTGCCATCTACAATAACCTCACCTAGAGGGCAGCGAACTAGTACTGATCCATCATCATTAGCAATGTTCTAAGCAGTCGCGAAACAGTGTCCAACCTCTCCTCTTTCTCTCTTTCTGCATTCGATGTTTTTGTTGCTGCCTCAGAGTCGCATACAAGACATCCAGCAACTGTCTGGAGAAGCTCCGGGGGGATAAGTTGGGGATGAGTTGGGAGCACAGCATGTTTCACCCCTGCAGACGCGGATATGGGACGATGTGATGTATCTTTCGTCTAAAAGTTGTTGCGATTAGTCGTCTACCATTTGCTCCAATACCATCCTTTCCTGTTTCTGTGCCTCTCTGAACCGAACCGGCACACACACACCTTGGGTCCGGGGAACAGAGCCGATGCGATGAGAAACCAAACAAAAATAAAGAACATTTGAAATGAAGAAGAAAAGAAAACACTAACAACAACAGCAGCCTACCCCTGGGATTGTATGCGCACGAGCGAGCGAGCGCGGGCTTCGAAAACGGCCAAAAAGAGCGCACCAGTGTTCAGCGTGCTCGAGCGCAACTTTTGACGTGACTGTACTTTCGTGGTTTCTCCTTCTGCCCGAGCTCGGGGTTCGTTCGGTGTTCTGCTGCCGCTGCTGCTGGATGGTGTATTTTATTCCCCTCGCTCTGTTGTGCTGGAGTGTGTGTGTGTGCGTGTGTGTTGGTAGGGGTTGTATAGCGTTTGTTTGTCCCGTGCAGCCGGCCGGCTTCAGAAGGGCGCAACCACCACAACGCTATTTGAAAAAAAAAAAAAACATCCCTCCATCCTGTCTCGCTCTCACACTCTTTTCTAGCCCTTCTCTGAAGTATCTCTCCCTCGCTCTGTTGCGTGCTATTCTGCTATGTGCTCGTCTCGCTCTCTTCCCGGGAAGGGTGCAATCCCTTTTCCCGTCTCGCACATCCCCCCCCCCTCCCTACCTCTAAACCCGTACCCTCAGGGTTGTGCAGTGTTGCCGGCTGCTTGCCTGCCTGCTGTGGTGTGTTCTCTCTGTATAAGGGATTTTTGTGCGCGCCCTCTTGTCGACTTGAATTCCTCGTCTAGAGTTTCCTTGCGTGTTGTAGCGCACAAGCAATACACACAGGGTATGGTTATAGTGTGTGTAAGAAAAGGTTAGATGGGCCCCTCCATACACAAGAAAAAAAAAGATCTACAAAGAAGAGAGCGAAGGGTCGTATTTTTCCCTTACATTCGTTCCCGCTGGTTCTGCTTCAACTTGGTGCGTCTGTGTGTATGGAATTGGAAACATTTATCTCTACCATCCTTCATGCGCATTTATCCATCCCTTTCGAAGGGACCCATTGACTGCGTGTGTGTGTGTCTGTTATGCGTTTTTGGCATGAGAACGTTTTCCCTCCATTTGCTATCCCTCTGTTGTTGTCACGCTTTTACAACGATCCCTTTTGAACCGACTGTACTTTTTTCCCAGGTTTCCTTTGTTTGCTCTCGCTCACGCATCTACAAAAAAAACTTATGCTGCTCCTACGGCAGGCAGAGGCAGCAGCGCTTTCAGCACTATTTTCGTTTGGGGGGGGGGGGGGGGGAACGAGACTATTGCATTCAGGGCTGAATTGAACTTTGGTAGCGCGGGAAAGCCTGAATCGTGCTAGTAGTATGCCATGCAATAAATTGTTTATGGTTGGCTTTGTTCGACCACTAGCAGCTTTTATCGCTGTGTGCATCGACGGTGTGTGGAGCTGGTTATACGTGTTGATGTTAAAATTTCGTCCAGAAATAACGATGGTAAAGATATGTTGTATGAAATATGCTTATGATGTTTTGATGCAAGTTTACTTACACTTCCTGAACTGTTGCGAAGGCGCTGGATTGAACTACTGTTTTTGAATGCTGTGCCACATTGTAAAGGATTGCTTTCTTGAAACGAAAATGCGTGTTTACTTTAAACCATGTTATCCACTAGTGTATGCCAATCTGCCTTTACTTATCGTTACTTTTTAACATTGCTCCTTGCAGACTCCCATGTCGGATCTCTACATCACCGACTCGATGCAGGACATGCTCGATATCGACATCAAGTCGGAGGTGACGACGGTTGTGGGCGGTGTGAACGAATTCGTTTCGTTGATGAACTATGATCTGCCCTCGCTCGAGCTGGACAACAACTCCCTGGACGGGAACAACTTCTACTGTAGCGCAGCGTTCGGCATTGGCAGCACCGATCTCTACCCGGAGGTCACTACGTGTGCTAATCCGAACTTCGTCATGCCCGTCCCGTCGTCGTCATCATCGTCGTCATCTTCATCCTCATCGTCATCCTCCTCCTCCTCGATGGGTGGATTCCCGAACGGCAGTGTCCTGTCGTCGTCCGGCTCGTCCGCGACATCGTCGACGATGAGTGCCCTTGTGGCCGCCCAATCACTGCTCAAGTCACCGAAGCAGAACATCAATCTCAACACGACCGTGCACGGCGATACCAGGCACAGCTCGACCATGGCCAGCCCGAAGGAACGCAAAAGCCATCTTACCTTTTCGCCCAATACGATCAAGGTGTCGACGGTGCAGGAGGCGAAAAAGATCTCCAGCCTGGCGCAGATCACGCGGGTCGGCGGTACGGCAGGCACCATCTCCTGCACGTCCCTCGCGCCAGCGACCCCGGTAGACAACGTGCGCAAAGATCTGACCGCCCAGATGACGTTGAAGGAGGAGAAGATCATCGTGCGAAACGGTGGGATCGTGAAGAGTGCGAGCGAACACTTCGTAACTAGTAACGGCGGCGGTAGCGTAACGGTCGGTGAAGCGATCGTCCACCGCACGTCATCCGTTGGATCGCCCGGCCTCGGCGTTGGGCTGGGCAAGGGTAACACCGTGAAGCTGGCCCATGGTATCGGTGCGCTGACCTACGCCAACAGCATACAGTACAAGAACCTGAAGAGCATACAGAAGGTCAGCGCGATGGGGCTGAACGGTGTGGTGAAGCGCGAGTCTAGCCCCCATCGGCAGCTGAACGGTGGTGCGGCCAGTCCGAAAACCTACAACCGAACCTTAATCGTGGATCAGAACGGCAAACCGACGGGAGGAGGTGTCGGTGTGGTCACCATTACGCATGGCGGCTCCCCGACTACGACGTTGGTCGCCCGTCAGATGCAGCGAGCGATGACACCGACCGGCCCCAAGCAGAAGCTGATCAAGAGTGGTGGTGGATCGCAAGGCGGCAGTGTCGAGAGCGAGTTCCCCAAACCGGCCTACTCCTACTCGTGTCTGATCGCGATGGCGCTGAAAAACTCCCGCTCCGGTTCGCTGCCCGTCTCCGAGATCTACAGCTTCATGTGCGAACACTTCCCGTACTTCAAGACAGCACCGACCGGGTGGAAAAACTCCGTCCGGCACAATCTGTCCCTCAACAAGTGTTTCGAGAAGATCGAAAAACCGGCCACGAACGGTGGCCAGCGGAAGGGTTGCCTGTGGGCGATGAACCCGGCCAAGATTACGAAGATGGACGAGGAGGTGCAGAAGTGGTCTCGTAAGGATCCGCTGGCCATCCGCCGGGCGATGGTGCATCCCGAGCATCTGGAGGCGCTCGAGCGGGGCGAGATGAAGCACGGCTCGACCGGGGACGACGATCTCGACGTGGAGGAAGACCTCGAAAGTGACGGCGGCCCGTCCGATGTGGACGCGGAGGAGGTGGACGAGGAGGTGGTTGAGCCGGAAGAGGAGGAAGAAGAGGAAGAGAACGAGGAGGACGAGGAGGAGGAGGACGATGATGTGGAGTTGATAGAGCCACCGCGCGAGACGATCGACGTCGACGCGGAAAGCTTCATCATCAACACGCCGGAATCGTTGATCGATGGCGAAGAGGACGGTGGCGATCAGGTGGATTTCGATCTAGAGGTAAGGACCGCTTGTTCCGTTCGTCTGGTACGGTGGTGCAATCAACTGACCAACCGTCTTTACTCTGTTTTAGGTACCTGATTTTTACGGAAACATCAACGTAGACTCCAAGGACAGCACGCTCGCGCTGGAGTTGACCGAGCAGGATCTTTTATCGCTGGAAGATGAAGATGAATCGCTTTACATTAATCAAGTTCAGCAACAGACGCGACTCGGTACCGTTACCGTAACGCAGCAACAGTCCCTCCAGCAGCAGCTACATCAGCAGACGCAAATCCACACAACGCAGCAGCAGCAGCACCATCGACAACAGATCCAACAGCAGCAACCGCCGGCGAAGCGTGCCCGGCTCGACATGACCTACTCCATTTCCCCGAACGCAAACGGTACCGCCAGCCTGGTGAACGTCATTTCCTCCCGCCAACCGACGATAGTGCACGGCACGGGCAACAACTCCGTCACCGTTACACCCGTCAACGGTAACAGTGTGATGGGGCTAAGCTTTCAGCAACACTTTCAGCAGCTGCAGCAGCAGCAACTACGACAACAGCCCCAGCAGCTTCAACAAGGAACCATCAGGCGAAAGGTGCCGATGATTACCCGATTGGCTTGAATTAACCGCGCCGGTATGGTTTAGTCGTTTAGCTTAGGGAGTCGAACGTACACCACATTGTTGTGTGTATGGCACGTGGGTCTGGTAAGTGTGGCTTTCAATTGATGTATGCTATATGATTTAAAGATGGAAAATGCATTTGTTTTCCTTTTATGCATACCTCTCTCATACAAGCCGTTAATATACACACAGGCAGAAAGGAAGCTCTTATTAAGCTTTATTCGACAGCCCACTCAGTGCGTTCCGGATGGTACAAACACACACCCACATGCATCGTATATTTTTCCGTATTCTATTCAGAATTTTTCTATGAGCATTTTTTTCTCTTTTATAACGTTAAATTATTATCACTGCCAGAAGGAATATTGTGTCTTTGTGACACAGACATACAGAGAGCAGTGAGTGCAGTCAAAAAAATAAACCAACAACACCACAATCACATCCCACACACCAGCTCGAATTACACTTTTCCGGTGGTGCTGATGGTAATCGTAACAGCAATATAAGATTCGGTACAAACACTATAATACTAGAAATAGCATGGTAAAGTTAGAAAGGAGAAATAAGCGATAGTGTGAAACCTCGACCCTAGACACTGAGCGTATACCAAGAAGGGTCCTCCAACCCAGAATGTTGCATCGTTGTTGTCTGTTAAAGGCAAATGGTACTAATCCTGATTGCTGCAGCTTACAGCTGTGAATACTTGTAACTTCCCCATCGATGGGGCAGAGCTTACACGTTGGTTTCATAGCTGTACACCGCACACCAAATCGATCGGAATCTGCCAATGCAACATCCTCGGTTGAAAACGAGTGTTGTACTAAACGGGACACCACGATACAAAACTCACATATACCTGACCTGAGAGAAAGAGTAAAAAAAACAAAAACAATATGAGGTACAATTGAATGCGTATTTACACCTGCACCATCTTTCCAGTTTCGTAAGACTAGTTAGTTTGAATACGCTGGAATGTTTCTCGGTTTGTTGTTATAGTTTTTATTTTTGAGTATCTCTCTTTATTTTCGAACAAAAAAAAATGATAAGAGACAAGTCCTATTTTCGGTACAAAACAAAATGTATAGCTGTAAGTGAAAATTTTGCCTGAACAGTATTTACCAAACGGAGTCGCGCTGTACCCGCCATGACTCAGCTAAGAGGGATACAATGACAGTGTGTGGTCAGCATTGCTAGGATAATTTTCATCTCAATTTTTGATCATTGTATCACGCGTTCGTGTTCTACATTGAGTTGGACTTTTTGATGAACGGTCGTTTGTTTTTTATTATTGTGTTCATCCAGCAACCTAACACTCTATCAATAACGCTTTAGCGTGGCATCAAAAATTGGAATGAAAATGATCGAGTATCTAGATTTCTCTCTGTGTGAAGGAGGAGCGCGCAATTGATAGAGAAGGAGTTAAAAAAGCGCACACGAACAAAACTATATGTATAGATGTATAGAGGGGTATAAAACGTTCTTTAAGCCACAGAAAGCATGTTGTGCAGAAGTGTTTGTTTCTATAGAAGCATTACTCGCTGCAAACACTATCAAAAGCAGTACAAAATACTACCTAATCTGTACCTTATCAGTGGTAGCTTGGCAATGGGTGGGTGGGTATGGTTAGCAGCAAATCAACCGTTTATGCTCATAAAGCACACTGTGTAAAAGCACGCACTCATTACCACAGTGAGGGGGATGCAGTGCTAGTGCTTTTGCTGTGTCCTTTAGAGAAAGAGACATTTTTTTGCTAATCCTACCCACACCACAGACAGGGGAAGTGGTCATGATGAGGATCCCCAAATACATATTAAATTAATTTTGAAACTTGTACTACCACTACTACTACGACAACTAAAAAACACAAACTCTTGAATGATCAATGGGCCGCGAATATGGTCGTCCACCAGACTGGGTTTGGTGTGTAATTTTGTTGCGCACACATGCGCGACGTTGTGTTAATATTTTTAAACTGTTTATTTTTATTTTATTTTTACTGTTTATGTGTAATGTGTAATTAATGTAGTTGTTTTCTCGTTTAATTTAAGCAGTAAGGTTTAATTAAAATATATTTGTTTTCGTGTGGGCTTCGAGTAGAGGATGGGCAACAGAAGAGGAAAACAAAAATGCAAAAATAACATTTAGGGGCCTCCAAAACGAAAGGGAGTGGAGGAGATAGTGTTTAAGAAAGGATGTTTTAAAAATATGTAGCATAATACAGCCATCGAAACGCTATCACTAACTCAATCCCTATGAGTAGGTGGAAGTTGTACGATCTTTTAACTGAATGCCGCCACAGCTCTTCGTTGGTATCGTAAACATTTCGTTTTTAGTTACACACCAGATGATAACACATCATAACTTTACGAGAGCTCTACTCTCTTCTTCAAACAGACATGCGAGTGTACAAAAAGGTGTGGAAGTACGATGTGATGTTAAGCAAAAGATAAACGGAAACACAAATAAGGTAAAGTGAGAGCTAACTGGCTCTCGCTCTCACTGGTCGTGAGCATTTTTAGTTTTACATTCATACCTTACCTTTTGAACAGTAAGATAAAGGAGACAATGAAAATGCGAAAAGTGTAGGATGAAAGAGGCGAACGAATGAAAGAGGATTGAGTGAGTGCGGTTGAGGGAAAAGGAGCGTTTAGATAGTGGAGAAAAATCATGTTTTGTCAAACACATAGAATCGTAAGTTTAAATTTTGTACAGTATTTGAAGGGAGGGAAGCATTTTTATCTTAAATTTTTGTATCAAAAATAATGTACTTTTTTAAGTAATTAAGAGAGCGGAAGGATGGAAAGAGAAGCTAAGAAAGAAAAAAAAATATTAAAAAACACGAAAGAATACTAAAAAAACAATAAAAGATTTCTGTTGAAAAAAATGGAACCCGTTGCTGTAATGTTTTTGTTTTGCTATTTATATGTTATTTTTGAAATTATTTTGCTTACGTTCAATTTCCTAATTTTGTAGCATCTTGTTTTAGTTTTTAGAACAATTGCTTGGGTTTTTAGATTAATTTAAAAACAGGAAACGTTAAATACAATCAGGTACAGATTGCTTTCAATTTTCGTATCGCCAGAGTAAATTACAGGAGAACCACGACTTTCGGCTCACTGAACGATACAACTACAGGTATTCCCCGATATACACTGTTAACGCTGACCGGGGGCAATAGTGTATCTTGAATATTATAGCATAAGTTGAATTTCGTTGTTTTCAGTCAAATTATAGCAAATTTTCATATAATTTTGCTCAAAGTGGCAGGTTTTATCCACCAAATTAGTAGTTTGATCTGATTTCAATTGAAGATTACAATTTTGTACATTTTAAAATCGTTTTTAAAATTCGATCAAATGGGAGTTTATTTTGCATTTGACGTTTGATGTGTCAAATCAGTACAAATTGCTTAAAGAACTGTCAAATTCAGAAAATCGCGCATTCCGAAATCGCATATATTGTGTATGGCGTATATCGGTGAATACCTGTACAGTGAAATCTCTTTAAGGCCGAAACTACACTGACCAGAATTTCGCGGCCACGGAAATCCGCCTGCTGTAAAATGTATCGATATGTCAGGCCGGAAAAGTTGCCGTTGACAGTAGAGACCGTAACGAAAAAATTGACAGATGAAATGTAACGCATTGTAACGTTCTTTTTTTCGGTCGGCCGATTTCGGTCCATGCGTCGGCGAGCGAAGTCCTAACGAAATTGATGTTAGCAAGCTTGTGCAGTGCCAAACATCAATTTCACAAAATTTAAACTTAAGTATTTCTGTTATTCTCCCCAAGCGCCACAGTGTGGATTAAGCTTAAACGACTTAAAAATCAAATATCCATAGAAAAAGTGAAAGCTCCATAGCTTCACTGGTTTGCTCAATAGATGGCGCATTATAACTCGTCATTATATGGCTGTTCTTTTCTTACAATGTGTTTAGACAAGCTTCATTTAATCATGACCTATAATGCCTTCTAACTTTCCGGTAACCTACATAACTTTCTAACTTTGTTTTGCTATTTTTAGAATGCATCAGTCGTTCACCGTCTGCTAAACGAAGTCTTTCTACATTCTATTTAGGTAGAAAGCTTGAGTCGTTTAGAACCCGTTTAGTGGTCGTTTAGTGGATTTGTGGCACTTGGGTCATAAGCAACAAAACACATGAGGAAACTTTTTGTTTGTTTGTTTACAATAACAAGCGTGGTTTTTCGATTGTCTAACTTTATTGCTACGGTGATTTTGCGGTGTGTCTGCCAGCGGCCTAAAACCATCCCCTTTGCAAAATTATACAAAAATTAGTTATAGTTTGGCTGAGAGTCACGACCTTCGACTTACGTGGAAATTCAAGATACGCGGTATTTTGTGGCCAAATATAAAACATTCGCGTACGGCGGGTTTTACCTGTACATCCCAAATGCGGCTTGGGACATCATAAGCGTTACGCGCGTAACGGCAACAGGCCTCGTATCTGTCAAAACATAAACACACAACACACACTTCACAAAAAGCAAGCGAATGAAGCACCACCACACAGCATCACTAGAGATGGAAATTACTCGAGTAGTAAAAACCCCCCAAAAGAACGGTGTAACTTTAAATGTGTGGTGATAAAGCACAAGAATTATCAGCCATAGCAGATTACATTAAAATACAATCCGGTTCGAGAAAGGAGGAGAGGAGGTAGAGGTGTAGCATCAGCAAATCAAAGGCAGAAGCAGCATCAGCAGTGCAGGTAGTGGTTTGTGCAGGCATAAGCATTCATCTGGATTCGAAAAAACGCGATGAACTTAGTAATAACGATGGAGGTGTGAGTATTACAAGAGAAGGGCCATATCTAGTTTCAAACGTACAGCAGCAACTTGGTCCCTCACTAATGCTATCTGTGACCTCTCTTCACAGTCCCTCCGAAGGTCCAGGAACTTACTGCCGTCTGTGTCTAAGCAGGTGTGGTCTCAGGCAAATATTTTCTATGCAAGCTCCAGATAAAAATGAATGGATTAGCAACAATTCGTCCGAGCTGGTTGAGAAAATTTACGAATGCACCAACATACAGGTAGCGTATATGTTTCCCTTCGACGCACTGCGATGGAAGTCTTCGCCTAGATTCTCACTCTCCCTGTTGATGCGTTTCTCTAACAAATCACCGTGTGCGCTGTACGTTACTTTCAGCTCAACTCCACGGCAGATGCGGGATGTGCCATTTGCGGCCGTTGTTTGCTGGCGGTGCAGGATTTTTACCACTTTCGTGTGCGCAGCAACAAGGTGAATGAGCTTATTCAAAAGATGACAATCGCTACCGATAAGGTCGAAAGTGTACCCGTTACACTGACAGAAGTAGCGATCGGCAACCAGTATCAATGCGCAAACTGTTTGGCAAAGTTTCATCATGCTCGATCGCTAAGACAGCACCACAAGCTGTTTTGCATTGGTAGACGAGAAACTAGCAATGGCACTTTAATTATCGAGCACATCGATCAAGAACAGATAGAAAGCGAAAGTGTGGACTACATAACGCCCGACGATCCCCCAATTCCGGCCCCAGTCGCCCCGCCGGTGCAGCCAGCCAAGCAATCCATGGAACCACAGGAAACACCAGTCATGCGTGAACCTGTCGAAGTCGTAGATAAGGATTTAAAAACATTCCCCAGACCTCCATACTCCTACTCGTGCCTAATCGGGTTGGCCCTGAAAAACTCACACTCCGGCTTGTTGCCCGTGCCCGACATCTACAGCTTTGTTTGCGAACACTTCCCATACTTCAGGACAGCGCCGAGCGGGTGGAAAAACTCCCTTCGGCACAATCTGTCACTCAGCAAGTGTTTCAAGAAGATCGAAAAACCGCTATCGTCCGGAGCCTATCGCAAGTGCTTCTTTTGGATGATCAAACCGGACAAGCAGGCAAAGCTGGACGAGGCAGTGAAGCAGTGGTTCCGCAGGAAGCCGGACATCATTCACCGAGCGATGGCACATCCCGAATATCTGACGGCGCTCGAGCGGGGCGAGATGAAGCACGGCTCAGTGCTATACGATCATATCGACCTGGAGGACGATCTCGACGAAGATATCGGGGAAGAGGACGATGATGTGGAGTTCATCGAGCCCGAGCGTGAAACGCTCGACGACGATGCGGAAAGGTACATCATCGCCACGCTGGATGCTGGATTGAAGGATGATGATGATGATGATAATGAAGAGGAGATGCCGAGGTGGTCCACCGAGAATCGGCAAACCATTCAGCTGCCGATGATCGAACCCGGTCAAATAGTTGCAAATGAGACTGAAGAAGAATACCTAGAACTGGAAGAGGAAGGGGATGACGATGGTATGGAGATCATCGAGCCCAAGCACGAAACAATCCATTTTGATGCAGATCGTTCAATCATCAAAATGCCGGAATTGGTAATAGATAATGAGGAGGAAGAAGGCGGTCATCAAGTCAATTTCAATTTGGAGGTAAGAAGCCACGGCCACTGTACGCATTACCATGCGCACAAACTAAAGAGTCTGTTCTTTGTTGTAGGTTCCTGATTATTACGCATCCGCGAAGGTTAATTCCAAACACAGCATGCTTGCGTTGGCCGAATTGACCGAAGAGGATCTTGTTTCGCTCGAAAATGAAGATGAATTCCTTCTTAAGCAGCCCCAAAAGCACCGGCAACAAGCCGAGCAACAAAATCCAGCAAAACGTGTAAGTAACGATACGAGCGAGACTGGGGTGAGCTTTCAGCAACATTTCGAGCAACTGCAGAAGCAGCAATATCGGCTACGGAAGCACTCTCGCCAGCTTCGGCAAAGAAGCGTTCGCCGAAAGGTTCCGATGGGTTCGCGATTGGCGTGAATTATCCCCGAGGAGATGGATTAGTAGAATCGTATGAATTCAGTAGTGCACAATGCAAGTTGTTTTGTTGGTGTATCGGACGCGCGATTTCGGACGATTAGTCCGTAATTCTTCTACCATTGGAATTGGGTAAGTAGTGAATGGAAAAATTGCACATTTTTTGTGATGGCACATTGCGAGTTCCATTTATTTACAAAAAAAGTAAAAAGAATGGTAAATGGTAAAAGCAGGTTAATGTTAAGATTTTAGGGATAAGTTTAGAATTTAAAAATATTGATTTTACTGAAGTAATAGTTTTTTTTAAATGATGATTGAAGCTAATTCTATGATGTTAAAAATTTAAAATCTAAAATTTAATGTTAATTTTTGGACAAACTTAGTACATTTGCTTTATTGTTTCCATCAATTAAATTCTCTGTAATGTTTCTTAAAATGTCCGTAATCAAATTAAATTAAAGTAAATAACCATCATGGAAATTTCATCAGTTAATACTGCCAACTTTCCAATCTAAACAACACGCTTAGAATCTTCTTTTTCTTATTAACGACCTACACGGTCATGTTGACTTCTACTGACTACATAGACTTATTGGGATGGGAATGGATCCTGTTCGGCCTTGAAGGGGCCAGAGCTGATATCGTATAGATCAATCCAGGACATTAGACACGAATAATAATAACAATTATTATTATTATTATACCGGCTCTCTATGACTTAGGCAGCTGTTTAAGTTCTTGGGAGAATTCACATTGCCTACCTGGGTGTGTTATTATTTTCGTTGTACTGCTCATTAGTATTATTATACACTCTGCAATCTGCCGTTAGCATGATACATCATATTAATCTTTATCTTATGTGAGGGAATAGAGAGCCCCTAAAGGGAGTGCTAATAGTCCTTAAGTCGATGTTTCAGAAGAAAGAGAAGACATACCACAAACATAGATAGTTTGTAACCATTTTTAATCTTCCGCTTACTTTATCTTATAATAAGATAAATGTATTGTTGAAAATAAGCTTAAGGCACTGAATGAATGAGATGTGTGTGTGTGTGTGTGTGTGTGTGTGTGTGTGAATAAGAGAGTGACGCTGGTACACCAATATCATAAATTGTGTGTATATGAATAATTTTAAGTATAGCGATAGGCCCATGTAAATTCTTTTTGTTTTATCAACAATCAAATACATTACAAACGTTCAACATATTGCTGTAAGGATGACGAATAAAATCTTTTAAAAAAATGTAAACTTGTGGCAGTACTCGTATTTTTTGTATTATGTTAGATAAGTTAGATAACAATCTTTATCTGTTCAATTTGAAGTAGCAGATCAGTAAACTGAAAACTGTTTGGACAATCTATTATTGATTTCATCTTGCACATAGATACTTACTTATAAAAAAAGAAGTTCAGCACAACATTTTGGAGCAGTTCTTCTTTTTAAAATATAAACACTTAACTAATTTTGTTTTACTACACACTGATTTTTTGTGCAGTTAGAATGAACTGTGTTTAGCCCTCATTATAGCTCAACAGGCGGTCCCCGAGCTACACGGTTAATGGGGACCGAAAACGGCCGCAAAAAACCGCGTATCTCGAATTTCCGCGTAAGACGAATCTCGTGAGTTCTAGCCAAAATATCACTAATTTTCGTGTAAATTTGCAACTAAGGGGTGGTTTTAGCCACATAATCAATTATTTGATATGATTCTGAATGAAATAACAGTTTCAAGCCTTTTGAAATAGTTTTTAACATCCGATCAAAACAGAAATTATTTGGCATTTTACAATAGGATGATGTGTCAAATCAGTACAATTTGCTCAAAGAACTGTCAAATTTAGGAAACCGCGTATCTCTGAATCCGCCTATAAGAGGTACCGTGTATCTCGGGGACCGCCTGTAGTGAAATTGATGTGAAATTTTGAATTTTTCTGTTATATTTCATTAAATATTAATCAGAATATGGCTTATCGCACACCAAAAGAAAGGATATTCAATTTTACAACTATTTAGACTATAAAACATATTGAATTAATAAACAAAATTCATCTCCTTGTGATTCCCCGCTTTGTTCACGGTGAAATATTAATGGCCAGCGGGGAATAACAAGGAAATGTATTTAATTAAGTATTTAATTATGTTTTACAGACTAAATAGTTGGGGAATTTAATATCCTTTCTTTTGGTGTATGATAAGCCATATTTTTGTAATTCAATAACGTAGTAAAAAACCAAAAATTCACGTTCACTTTTACGCAAGGTCTAAAGCGGCCTTTATGTAATTGCACAGAAGTTGGTACACAACTTGCTTACAAGCTACGACTAGCTGAAGTTTCTCATTTTCTCAGCAGGGTTCTCATTTAGTATCAATGCCTGTTTTTCGAAAGATTATTTTGTCAATAAACAACAGGATGTTAAAGACACTATGCAGGCGGGGATTAATTAACGTTGTTACCTAATAAAGCCTATAAACTTAACTATACTAATACCATTAAGTTAATTAGCGTTTTAAACCAATGGTTATAGGCATCAATTTAGACAGCAAAGTTACATTTTACTGTTTTTATTTGTAGTTTGCTGCTAAATTTACAACAAAAACTGAATTAGTTACTGCGGTAGAAAAAGGGAACCATAAACTTTTGTCATAAACCCGTTTGTTGAAGGTATTGTACCCCACTAACGACTATTTACATCGCTTCCTGTTGTAAGGACTACGGTCAAGCTTCCACCTTCGCAAAACTGTTGCCGCCCAAACCTCGGACCCCGCCTTCCTAAGGTCATACCAATAATCTCTCAATTTGTTATCAACAGCAGCAACATCAGCGGCGACGGCGGCACGATCTCCAAGCGTATGGCGCAGCGTCTGCCCTCACTTTTCGTCGTAATATCGTCGCTTCATCGCTCGATACTTCCGCAGACTGTACAGTGCTTCTATCTCCTTCACGACGTACTCGCCCAGCCCGATCGCTTTCTCGATCTTTTCCGGATCGGTTTCGGTGCTCTGCCGCTTGAACGCGTTGTAGCACCGCTGGCGGAACTTTTCCGGCCCACCCGGATACTCGCGGCCCATGTACTGCAGCTGAGGGATGGGATTGGATGGGAAGAAAGAGAAGCGCATAATGTTACTCTATTGTTGCCACCCACAGCACTGGGCCCGCACTCTAGAGTGTTGTTACCCGCTTGTAAAGATCCAAAACGCGTCGCCGTTGTTCGCTCATCGTGTGCAAAAAAAAAACCCTTGGCACGGTTGTTGCGCAAAACTGAAACCACATAAAACAACAAACAAATAGCAGCCAGCCAGCCAGCTCTCGCGCTCTCTGTGTGTAGTCAGCTGTCAAAAGTGTTTTGCTGATACGAACACTACCGTACCCCAGGCGCACCAGCTGATTGAAGGGGGCATGTGTGCGTGTGTGTGTGTGTGCTGTGTAGTGTCCGCCGCTGGTACCAATCGTAGAAGGCCGGGTTGTTGTTAAACAAAGCGCGCGCGTTGCCACAGCGAAAATGAGGGCGACAAGAGTGCAGTGCAGTGGCGGCAGCAAACCAGCGCAAGTTGTGAAATACACAATTACAAGTGCACAGCAGCGGCTCTCGGTCGGGTTCTGGCAGCGCAGCGTCTCTTCAAAGATTTGCATTGTGTCGAAGGGGAAAGAGAAGCGTTCATCTTTTCATCCAACATCCAACCATCATGGAGCTGCTGACGACGATGAAAATGTGAGTCATAGGGGAAGCATGGAAATATGTGTTTAAGATTCTAATGTTTTGCAATTGCCTTTTTTTGTAATCTTCCCTTTTTTCCCACAGTCCCACCGCAGGACCGGAAACGTACTGCCGCCTATGCCTCGGCAAGGAAAGCCTTTTGGGAGTGTTTGCGACGGAAAAGCCCCTGCATAATGATGGCCACACGGACAGCAGCTCCTCGACTGAGCTGGTAGAGAAGATTTACGAATGCACCAACATAAAGGTAGTTGTATATATGCGGCAACACTTCCTCGTACGCGTCGAAGGTGACGCTTCGACTCACTGCGAGGCAGGCCAGTTCACCTTGACGCTCAGCCACAGTCGCGGTTCAATACAGACACACACACATGCTGAACTTTGTGGGCCCTTTTCGGCCATCCAAGCGCTAATATGGTGTGTGTTATTTTTAGCTCTCCTGCACGGTGGACGCGGCATGTGCCATCTGTCGCCGGTGTCTGCAGGCGGTGCAGGATTTCTACCACTTTCGCGTGCGCAGCAACAAGGTGAATGATCTCATCCAAGTGACGACGGTCGTTGCCAACGGTGACGACGACAGCAGTGGCAGTGGCAATGAAGCGCCCGCCAAGCGCGAAACGACGACCGTGGTTGTTCCATGCCCAACAACAACAACACCACCACTACCAGCAGCGAAGCAACCGAAGCCGTCGATCGTCTCCAGCGCGAGCAAAACCACCGGTGAGCGGAGCAATCGATGCCGGTACTGCCCGAAATCGTTCCGCACGGTGGCCGAACTAGCCGAGCACGGCAAGCGGACGCATGTGGCCGGCCGGCAGCACCACTGTCCGAACTGTTTGGCCCAGTTCCAGCACGCCCCGTCCCTGGCACGGCACATGCGAAGCCGCAGCTGCTTCGCGTTCAGCAAGTACCGGTGCCGGGTGTGCAGCGAAAGCTTCCCGGAGCGGGACCAGTGGGCGGACCACATACGGATTCACGCGAAGGACTTTCCCTACCAGTGTCCGGACTGTTGGTCACAGTTCAAGCATAAGGCGACGCTGCGGCGCCACGCCAACACGGTCCATCTGCTGGCGAAGGTGTGATCGGGATATGTTTGTGTTTGTGTGTGTGTGTATGTGGTGCTGATTGTGTGACACGGTTCGACAGTTACATATTTAAAAATGCAAAAAAAGGCGGAAAGAAATGAGCATCGCACATGCACAGTCGACTGATAAGAGAAGCAATGGGTCGGGTTAATGAGTTGCACAATGTATAAAGGGCCCCTCTGGTGTGTTTGGGTTGGTTGAAATGGGGGGGGTTTGGTTTGAGCGCAAAAGCACGCATTCGTTCCAGCGCCTACTTGCTCTTGTAAAACGAAATCAGAACGAAATGGGTGAAGCAAACACAAAACCCCCCGATAAGACATGTAAGGGTTTGTTTTAACATGTAAGCTTGCGAGGGCGGCACACCACCACCATCGCGTGACGAATGTAACGTTGTGTTTAATAACATGTAACAAAGTGTTGATATTTTAAATCTGCTGTCCTTCGATTTGGACGGTGAAGCGCGTGAATTGGATCGAATTTTTGGTTCGAAACATTTTTATGGATAACGTCTATTCGAGTACGTGGTGGTACTTATGCTCTGTAAGCAAAAAAATCCCAATTGCGGAAGGGGAGAAATTCGGAATAAAAAAAAAAAAAACAAATGTAATGGATGTAAATCAAGCCGGTACGAAATATACATGCTTGATTAATTAGTGACAATCTGAAAATACGATTTTAACCTTACTCGATATGCCCTTGTTAATCAATAAACAGGAAAATGTGTGATAGTGAAATTAAAAAAAAAAAACTGATCACTTTGAACATTTCGGTGAGAATAGCAGCATCAAAAAGTTCTTTTGGTCCGGTCTCTTTCCTCCAAGATTGAATAATGGTAGGGAGAATGATACATAAAGTAACATAAAAGAGATGATACGACCCTGAGATGGTAAATATTTCTCTCTGTCCGTGCGGAATTGACACGATTTTACAAATGAAAACACATAATTTACACGTGTTGGTAATTATTTATTTATTTCACTCAAATAGTTTCAAAGGAATCATCATTCGGCATCCTCAGCGGCAATACACATCCGTTTGTTTGTGTTTTTGTTTGTTTTGTTCCAGTTTGTTTGTTTGCAATGATTTAAAAAATTTACAATCGTTATTTCGTTCTCCCAACACGATACTCCTTCCCCACGTGCACCCGTACGTTGCACCTGAGCGGAGAGAACGATCGGATAAGCGGTCCAGTTCTGTTTCTGTTTTTATATCTATCTTTTTTTGTTGTAAATTTTGACTTTTTCCATTCTTTATGCTTTTGTTATTTGCTCCGTGCACTCGTCAGTTAATTGCAAAACAAAAATTGCACATTGCATGTCTTCTCCCCTACACTTCGGACATCAAACGGTCGTGGTTGTCCCTTTGAATTCGTAAATATTTTACCACCAAACTATGTTCCCACTTTGCCCATGTTATACGTTTTTCTTAAGCCAGAGGTTAAACCATTTCAGATTTATTTTTGGTAAATTACACTTACACACCTATGACTCAGCGCAAGCGTGTACCAGCAGCTCAGTTGTTTTAATCATTCGTATTTGGTTGACATTCGCGACTAGATGGTATCGATTCCGGTGCGCGTGCTCCAGGGCAGGGCGCAGGATGCGGACGACCCAGAATGCGACGTTCGTTAAAACGAAATATTTCCCTTCCCTCCCTTGGCATGCGCGTGCGGACTGTTTGATTTGTAAGCCGAGATCATCGCACACACGCACACACACACACACACACATCGTACGTCTATGTTAATGCAAAAACGGTAACGCCTTTTCGACTTTGAATGGTTTTAAAATTGATCCTTACCCCAGTAATAGCGGCAAACGGCGTAATTTATTCTGCGCTGCCATTTACGCCCGTAGGGAGGATATCTTTCTTCACCTGTTCCCTTTATAAATGATTTGGAGTTTTGCAACATTACTCTACAATTTATCTGTTTTTCTTTTCTTTACGGGGTTTCGCTTTGTTCTCTCTGCTGATGATCACGAGACAGGCACATACATATTTAATATAATCCATCGAACAGGTTGAATCGCTTTCGTCCCTTTATCGCTTTACAAACTATAGTTGCATAGTTAAGCTTTGATCTACCTTTTCTTCTTGGTTACTTCTAAAGACTAAAAATTGGGACCCAGAAGCAGCAAAACCACCAAACCTTCCCGGACGGTTGGTTGGCCAATAAATATACATCTATACTCTCTTTCGCGATCTGAAAACCCATTTCTTTTGTCAGTTTAGTTTGTTTGTTGTCGTGGCTTTTGTTAAAAAAAACGGTCCAACAATATTCCCACCCACCTCCTCTCCTCCCCTTTCCCGGAAGCGATGAATAAACCATCGCCACGAGTGGTATGGCAGAAAATAACACGCACACACGCTATGTATAGTAGTAACAAGTAGAACTAACTTACATTCAATTCCATTTCTCACCAGCCCAGTTCGGGCAGATACGTGTCTCTATAGCTCGTTTCATTTCGGTACATGCCGGTACGGTGCGCGTGCACTTATATAAATATGACCCCCCATGCCCCACGCACTCACGCACCCCCTGCGCTACTATTTGTTCTGTATTTTTCCTTACATTTGTGCTTGAGAATGGTATGAGGGAAAAAGAAAATAAACCGTAACGGAACGCAAAGCCCTGCTCTCGCTCTCTGCTTTCTTCTAGAGTCGTACCCTCCAGTTGGGTCATTTCCGCGTGGAAAGGATTACCGGAGGGCGGTCAAAATAAATAATAAATAATTTCTATCTTTATCGGAATAAGTGAAACCCGCTAGTTTTTTAATGCCGTTTCGATCACGATCTACGGACCCAAACGGACGATCGAGCCGAACCGTAAACTGGCGCCCATAAATGTGGTCACGTTTCCCCCCTCTGAACGGCTAAATTAAACATACATGGGATGTAGGAATGGCTTACAATCAAATCTCGGGAAACGGTCCTCTATACAAAAGTCGTAGGCGCTTCGCGACTGACTGCGCGGTCGCGTGAAACCGTATGTCCGTAAATGCACTACAGCACAAACACAGTGAAAGCTGGCTACAGCGACGCTACACAAAACGGAATGCTTCAAATCGGCACCATCCACCGGCCGGGCCGCACTACTTCAGCCAGTGCCACCGCTGAAGGTGGACATGGTTTCGCGTTTAATTGACTAACTGCGCATCCGTTTCGCGCTCGGCTCCAGCTTCACGTTGACCATACCGTACTCGCTGGTGTAGAGCATCCGGTCCAGATCGTCTTGTACGGGGCGCGAGTTGATTTTCTAAAATGAAAGCACATCAGATCAACATTAGTTAGCTTGCAGACGTTGAATTGTGGGCAATATACGCCTTAAGATATTGGCAATGAACGAGTCACGAATGATTTAATAGCGTGTGTGCAGTAGTAATGTGCTCTCTGGAGCGCAACCACGACTCCGATCGATCTCCTGCAAAATCGGAACTACTAGTACCACCCGGAGTCGAAGTTGTTTGGAGTCGACGGGAGTCAGAATCTGCCTAGGTTGGTGAATGACGAGGCCGGAGATAGTCGGTGTAGGTCAGTGTCGGGGCCGGAGACGGCTGGTGCAAGGATGCTGTCCCATCCGAACTCCGGACGATTCCGATTTCGACATAGGACGACTCTGGTCGATTTCTGACAACTCCGAACGACTCTGGATAATGGTAATCGGACCCTTCGGGGTCTAAATTTTGGGACTAGGATCGGAGTCGACTTTGAGTTTTTGTTAACTTTACCTAAAGGGCCGGGAACATTGATCGTAATCGCTAGTGTAATTTCGATTTTCACTAGCGCGTCTGGCGGCGGCTGACCGAAGCAATTTTCCATCAAATTCTGTGCTGTTTCAAACAATATTTTATTATTTTCCATGTTTTTTACCTACACTGGACTACGGGAAAGCTTGGCAGATACAGCTTTTAGGCATGCATTTGGCTATTTTTTGCACCAAAAAACGAAGAAAAAAATACTTAAATTCTAGATCCAGTACGACCATTCCCTCGATTACCAAAAAAGCTTCCGCCAGCCGCCACCAGATGTGCTGGTGAAAATCTGGTGAAATTACACTAGCGAGTACGGACAATGTACCCCGGCCTTAACACTCTGGGCGCTGGCATTTTGCACTAGCTTTCTGCGGAGAAACACAGTTCAAGATAAGAGAGCGATGAGAGCGTTTCATTGGCTTACAATCGTTCACTCTCCTTCCGATCCTCACGTACGATGCTGCTTCTGTAATATGCGCTTTCTCTTGCTTCCCGCTGCAATACTCTCTGCTAAGAGTTGCTAAGAGACCAATCACAGAGAAGGAGAGTGAACAAAGCTGTGATTCCAAACCGAGCTACACAGCGCCCAGAGTGTTAAAACTACACGGGAACAAATGTTAAATGCCAGATCTTAACAATAGGGCGTAAAAGAGCTTTTTCGACTTGTATCCTAAGCCGGTTGTGCTTGTGATGCTTTGTGCCGCTCGTGACTACCTACCTCTCCCATAACCGCAATCGGCGTAGTGTTGGTCGCCTTCGCCACCTTATGCTCGATGATGAAGAACATGTACTCGTCGTACAGCAGCCGTATAAGGTGGAAGCTGCCGAAGCTGCCGGCCGACCGGAGCGTCAGATCGCGGATCACCATCGAGCTGTAGAAGCTCCACTTGAGCAGAAACTGTCTGGCGGCATGCACGAAGCTCGGCTTGCCCCGGTACTCCTGCAGCGCGTCATCGACCACGTTCTGCAGCCAGCCCGCCCACTGCTCGAGCGTGTTCTGCTGCTGCAGGGCGGCCTTGAAGTCGTTCTCGAGCCGCTGCACCACCGCCGTATCGCACTGGCAGATCCAGGAGGCTTGCTCCTGCACATTGCGGAAGTCGACCCGGTTCAGATCGCTCAGCATCTGGGCGATCTGCGTGCCGTTCTGCAGCACGGCCCGGGCCGCCTGCGCCAGATGGTTGAGCGAGGTGTAGCGGCGCAGCGTCTGCCCAAAGGCGGCCACCGCCGACAGCTTTATCGCGACGATCGGCTCCGGGCAGCCGCCCATCGCCGACGTAAGCCAGTTCTCGAGGTTCTTCGCAAAGTTGCGAATCGCCTGGGTCAGCCCGGTCGGTATCGGTCGCAGCACGTCCGGGATCAGCACGTCCACCATGCTCTGGTAGAACTGGAGGTCGACGTGCTTGACAAACTCCTGCACCGGTTCGCACTGCGTCAGCAGGTACAGCTTCTGCTTGCTGAGATACTTTTCCTCCTCGCACTCGTCCCCGTTGTTGTTGTTGTTCTCGGCGCGCCAAAACTCGCGCCACAGCGATTCGATCATGTTGAAGTCCAGGTTCAGGATAGCATCCAGGAACGCCTCGCAGTGCTCGCGGTAGATCGAGCGCAGCGTGTCCACGTCCTCCATTGTGATATCGTCCGGCAGGGGATGAATCATGTCAATGATCGGAAACTGCGGTATGGCACCGTTCGGATCGCCCAGATACTGCAAACGAAAGCAAACGACAGGTCAGCACGGTAAAAGTGGAAAAAAGCTCCATTACTTACCTGCGCACAGGACTCGGGCATTTCCGCTTTGAAGCTGTTCTTCTTACCACGACCATGGTGCATCGCCATACCATGGCCGCCTCCACTTCCACCGCCACCATTTGCACCACCAACCACACCTTGCTGTAAATGGCCACCGCCGCCACCACCACCACCACCACCACCACCGTGCGCCATGGAACTGCCATTGCTGCCGTGCAGTCCGTTCGCGTGATTGCCGCCACCGGCGTGGCCATGCATCCCATTGTTGCCGCCCGTTCCATTTCCGCCACCGAGCCCGTTGCTTCCACCCAGCTGCTGATGATGACCAACCATTCCGCCGAGCCCGCCAACACCGCCCGAACCGTGCTGAGGCTTACACTCGATCGCATGCACCAGCGGAGACGTCGGTTTGATGCGAATGCCGTAGTAGTGGTACTTGCTGTTGCCCCGCGTGCCCAGCCGGCGTGTCCGCAGCCCGCTAAACACCGAACGGATCAGCTTGCCGAAGCTGGCCGCATTCACCGCGTCCAGCTTGTTCTCGTTGCAGTGCCACATGTAGTGGTTGTACAGTGTCGACCTCGGCAAGCTGACACCGTCCGCCGTTTCGTAGTTCTCCATCAGCCAGCTCACCTGCGGAGGGCGAAAAAAGGTGCGGAAGCGAATTAGACGGGTCCTTTTAACCCACAACAAGTTGGTAGGTTCGATCAGAGGTTCGTAATTCAACTAGCAACGACAGGCAATGTGGAAAATGCGAGTGCGTCCTTACCGTGGCGGGCAGTACGCGGGCCGCGTGGGTCATATTGGGCGCGGAGTCGAGCTCCTGACCAGCGGACGCCGTTTGGTGCGCGTGCAAGTAGGACGCTACGTCCTGTATGGGTGTTGATGAAGGGTTGAAGTGAAGCGAATGTGAGCAAATGACGCCAAACCAAAACACACAATTTACAAGCAAGGACGAAAGCGCAGTGGGGAATGATGTTAGTAGAGAGATAGAGAGAGAGACAGAGGAAAAAAGAGATAGAGCAGATGAGAAGAAATAGATATAGAGAGAGAGAGAAAGAGAAAGAGAAGAGAGAAATAGCTTAGTGTTAGTTTTTTTGTTGGGTGCAGTTTTGAAGCGTGAATTGAGATGAGTTTATGAAGCGATTAATGTAAAAGCATAATTAGGTACTAGTGCACGTGCAGTACTAGATCGAAATAACGTCGTTAACTATTGACCATAGATGATGCAATTCGCGTAGAGATGATATTATTAGATGAGCTCTTGTTAAAACATCTTTGTTTCTGGAGAGAAGGCTGGGAATATTTATTTATAACTAAATTATGTTCGCATCAATGATGAATTTAAGCACATTGTGACAACATTCCGTCACAATGAATGAACGTATTAGAGATCAAGAGATATAAATGTCTCCTCAGTATATACATACTATACTGCACCAAACGCTACCGAAAACGCAAATACAACAAAAGTTGCAATTAAATAATATATTTGATAGCCTTTAAATTCTTGTCCTTGATTTTCTAAACCAGGGATCTCCAAAACTATCAATTTGCGTGCCGCATTGTTATGCAAATTACGGTGTTAAGGGCCCTTCTTTTGACTCAACCTTTAGCTATTGGGAATACTTTTAAATGTTGGTTTGATAAGAAAATACTAACTGAATATATCAAATTTATTCAGCTTTCCATTATTAAAGCTGGTTGATTATCGATTTTAAAAAGCCAAAAATAGGTAAAGTAGGACAATTCTCATAAATATTGGATGAAAGTAATTATTAAAAAATTTAACATTAAAAAGCATCATGGCACCAAACTGGGAAAGACAGACACGCAATCAAGGGGTAAGGTGGACATCGAAATGAGCTACTATTTTGCTTCTGCTATCAATTGTTGATTAACAGATGTTATTATCTTCTTCTATTTGACGTAACGTCCTACGCGGACATGCCCGGTCTATACTGGCTTTCGAGACTTAATTCATTACCACGCAGCCGGATAGTCAAATCCTTGCAACGTCAATTGACTACAAGAAGAAGAGCCCATATTGATATGACACCATTCAGGAATAGATAACAGATTATATGGGATTTCAAACATCATGAAGTTGAATTTTGATTTGATGGAAAAATAGCCTAAAGTCCACCAAACTTACGGGGTTGTGGGCTTGACTATTTTAATAAAGGGAAGTCCTATACTATAAGGGAGAACATGATAAAACTGCACTGCACTGAATATGTTTTAATTGATACCAATAATATAAAATAAGATAGACTCTTAAGATTCAACAAGTTTTCTGATAAAATATGAATTTAAAAATGGGGCCTGCACATTTTTATGATCGCTGCATTATATATCACCAGTTTTTTTTACATTTTCCCTAATGTATCCGTCTTTTCCATCCACCTAGGTTAGGTAAACTCTTAGGGCTTTTTGATACCGCCAGGGGACGGGTTTGCCTGGCTCCTATTCAACTGGGCGCTAGAGATGGCCATTCGTGACTCGAGGGTGGAGACTACGGGAACCATCTTCTATAAGTCAACCCAGATCCTGGCATACGCTGATGATATAGACATCTTTGGCCGGTGGCTCTCCTATGTAGCAGAAGCCTACCAAGGGATCGAGCTGGCGGCAGTGAACCTCGGATTGCAGATAAACGATGCAAAGACCAAACTGATGGTGCCCTACCAATAAATAATCAGAAACTAGGAATGACGTACAGATAGGTGAACGCACTTTTAAAGTCATCCCAGAATTCACCTATCTTGGGTCAAAGGTCAGCAACGACAATGGAATGGTAGCAAAGTCTGCCAACCGGTCATTCTATAGCCTGAAAAATCAGTTCATATCTAAGAACCTGTCGCGACGGACGAAGCTGGGACTATATAGTACCTATATAGTTCCGGTACTCATGTACGCCTCTGAGACATGGATACTGTCCAAATTTGAGAAAGAGGAGGCGTGGTAGGCGCAAATTGAAGTGGCAAGATGGCGTGCAGGCGTCCGCTATTATGGCCAGGATAACGGATAGGCAGACGAAGGCGCGAGACCGTGAGCGGGTTCGGATACTCCTAAGGCAGGCCAAGACCGCAAAGCAGTTGTAGCGCCGGATAAGTAAGTAACCGTCTTTACCTACCGTCCACTAATAATAATTAAAATAATATTTATTTTAACCATTACACGGCCATCGCAGGCCAGATTATAGCCTCTCAAGGGCCGTAGTTTGGAGATCTCAGGCTTAAACAGAATGCAACATTTAAATGATGAAATTTATGTGTTTTTATAGACACTTATGCCGAATGCAATTATGCACACAACCTGTCGAATGAGGTAATACGATTGCAAAATAATTGTATGCAAAAGATAAATATTGTGCATCGGCGCAAATGATTCGCGGTTGTTTCTGAGCGAATCAAATGGGTGGGAAAATCCGCACAAACATACTCGCTTCATACATCAAGCTGGCAAATAATTGGTTTGGCGCGCGAGTTAATTAAATAACAACTCTACCGGCGGATCCAAAGTGCGGCGAAAACAAATCAAAAGCATGGTAACAAAAACCCCAATCAACCACATTGGGGGACACAACGAGAACAGCAAAACCGCCGAGCGATGTGGCGCCGAGGATGTGTGATAAACCATCGACGATTCGAAAATTGGTGTAAAAACAAAGCTCGATCGAACCGGTGACCCAACCACCAAGGTGGGAGGGTTTCTCGAAGGACAATAGTACACCGCGATGAATAACCGAACCGAAAAAAGGAATAAAAAATGAGCCTGTTTCATGGTTCGCTGCTCGCGGTGTCAGGCCACTATCAATTACCGGTAGGAACACATCCGTTCTGGAAAACAATCATCCGGCGATGCGTGTGCATTGTGCGGGCGGTGCTCCATCAGCATCATCCCGCGGTTAACCGCAGACACTTCTGCGGATTCGCATACCGCGCTCTGTTGTGTTCGCTCGGCTGCCGCTGGGAGCCGATTTTGCCAACACAAATCGTTCGGGATATGTGCACGTTAGGGGGGAAAGCGGCTGGTGAGCAAACTCGGCGGTGTATGGTTGCGGTCACCAGATTGCATCGATCCATGGTCATTATTTCATATCCGCCGCCTTCCTTCGCGGAACGGTACCGCGATGCAAGCGTGCTCACACACACACTTACCGTCATGTTTTGTGGCGACGAATCGGACTGCTGCTGTTGCGTACCGGAAGTGTTCCCGCTGCCGGCACTGCCGAGCAGGACCGACTCATCCACGGGCACAATGTACTGCTGCTGATTAGCGTTGCCGGCAGCGGAACCGCCGTTGCCGGACGATACGCTGCCATTGACGCCGTTCGGGCCAGTTCCGGTGGTGCCGGTACCGTTGCTGGTGCCGTTGCCGGTAGTGTCGGTGTGAGTGCTTCCCGTGCCAGCACCCGCTGTACCGTAGGTTCCGCCCGTGGTGTAGTACTGCTGTTGCTGCTGCTGCCCATTTGTGCCGTAATCCCCAACGGTGTACACGGGATAGGACCTGGAATGTTAATTGTAATACAAATAATTAATACGAAAATCAGCACAACGAACCACTGGCCGGATTGCGCTGAGGGACGATTCCTGATTGCTTTAAGCGCCTAACGTTATACAATTTGCTTAACATTACGGCTTTTTCATAGCTTTACGAGGGACTCCCCTCGACGGTTTCGCCTGATCGGTCTTGCTAATTTTAATATATATTTTTTCAATACCACAGTTTGATTCATTTGTGATTGAACTATCGAAATGTTCACGACATCAGGCAAATCAGGAACACTTACATTTGCGTCTGTCCCTGGCCGGAAGTGTTGTACATGTCCGAGTCGACATACTGCACGTAGGTGTGTTGGTTGGGCACGCTATCGGGTGAGGAAACTGGAAAAGAAGAGCATATAATTTGCGTTTTACAAATTAATTACTTCTAGAAATGGCGACTCTTCGCTTCGTTGATAAAATATTGGGGACAAATGTTCCGGGGTCTCTAAATCGTATTGAAAAAAAAAAAAAAAAAAAATTGCGCTCCAAACCTGTGCACTCGGCGGAAGGCAATAGAAACAAAATCGGATTATAGATTTTTATTGACGAAACAAAAAACGAGAAATTTATTGCCTGCCAGTAAGGGCCAACATTGTGTGTGGGCGTTCTTCAACGTAGCGACTGCAGCTGACCATCGCATGATACCAACCCACCATAGTGCTTCATAAATCATCATCTCGAGCACAATAACGTTCGCTAGCATGTGGAATTAATTTTTGAATCGAGATACAATGAGCATTGAATGAGGGAAAAAAGCCACTGGTGTCGTGTTTTGAAAGAGCCATTTTTTGTGCCAAAACACGTGCCGGCACGAGCGGTAGAGGTTCGCGGACGCGTTCAGTGTACATCGTCCGATATGTGCAGAACGCCATTATGAATAGGGCTAAGTAAACAACACACGCTTCGATGGCGCTCGGTAGTCCCGGTGTACAAAAGCAATCCCTTGCGGCCATTTTGTTTTTTGTTTGTTTTATACTTCCGCGACAGCAGCAGGTCTCCTTTCCCTCCTGCTGGTTTCTCGTTCACCTTCTTACTTATTCATATCGCCCACCAACCAAATCACCACCACTTTCCGGGCTTGCCTAGCAGTTATTATATTCTCCAACCATACTCCAGATGGCTGGAAACACGCCTCCGAACAGAAACCAGGACCCACAGCAAAGGCTGTATCATCGCGATAGGGCTTGTACGATGTAAAAACAGTGGCCCATGGAATCGTTTGGCGCAACCACCACACCATCGGTCCGCTGTAGAGCAAGTCCACACCTCACTTTTTGCAAAGAACCGCTTCCACCCACCTTGCCCTGTCCGTCCTTCGATCTTTTTTGTGTGCCTCCAACCAACCGGGGAGAAAAAATGGGGGACAGATTTTTATCCTGTGCTTGCCCCGCATGGCCGCAGAAAATCCGTCCAGTGCGGATGGCACTTGGTAGGATATGGCCATTCGCCGCTCGGTGTATCGGTGAGTGTGTGGGTGTGCGAGGGTGGATGAATGCGGATATTTTTGAATTTAAAAGCGAACAAACGCTATGACTTTAGGCAATCAAACGGACGTGCTGCCTCAATTGCACGATGACGGAATAGTGTTCTAAAACACGATGGCTGTGGAGGGGCGGCAGACACCCCTGCGTCTCCTCTGAAGTGGGTTATTGCAGGGCGCAACAAAGAAGGGTGGCAGGTTTTTCATTTTCTTGAAAGTATTTTTATTTTCATTTATGAATAGAAAAGGTTGCCTGTACACAAACACACGCAAACACACACACAGCGCAGTACACATTTATCGCTTAGGAGGAAGCCGAAAAACCGAAAGCGTTGTCGTCTCTCCCCCGGGGTTGCCAGAACTCTACAATCACATTCGGGGAAGAAACGTTCGGAACAGAGCAGGAAGATTGGGTGGAAATGAAATTGAAAAATGCGAACCCAACGGAAAAAGAAATGCTTGCATCGCTGACTCAAAAGCGACTCCATCTTGCCGTGTCCGTCCTCAGCGTCCTCCCACGCGCTTATCATCCGGTAAAATCAACATGGCCGACTGTGGCTGACGCGCGCTCGCTCGTTCTCCCTCGCCCTGTTACGGCAAGGCGGAAGAAGAGCGGAAGTTGGTCATGGTGTTGTGCGTTCTTTCAGACTGGATGTCCTTCCTGGGGACTTTGTGTACGGTTTCATCAGCATAAAGGAGCGGCGCCTTTCCGCGTACATGCGACGATCGCGCCGTGCATGAATGGCAGGATTTAACTTCAAATGCCTAGAATCGACGATGTAAAAACAAGATCACGTCGATGGAAATGCGGTCCGGATGGAAATGAATGAAAAAGCTTAAATCCAGATTCTTCTTTTTCTGTACGTGCGTGTATGTGGGTATGTGTGTGTGTGTGCGGGCGCGCTATTCAGCTCTGGTTCTTTGTTTGCCATTTTTTCAACTTACGGAATTGTAAGATAATTTTTGGTCTACAAATGTAAGAGTTCTAAAAAAACTACGTCAAATAGGTATTTGAAAAATTATAAGCAATTGTTTGGGATCATATACTTTATTCGAAAGCTTCTGAATATCGCACGCTTGATACATTTCGCGTAAATAGTATACGAAAATGTACTGTTTTATGTGTTCTGGCAAACTGTGGCCAAAAAGGAGATTAAGTTTCTTCACTTTAAATAGGTTATAAATTCAACATTTCGTTTGAATATTCAGTTTAAAGCGAATTTTACTGTAGTGACACACGAATTGAGAAATGCAAAACGAATTTTGCTGTGGATAAAAATAATAGTAACGATTTTGAAAATGATTACTAAATCCAGAATACACTTTGATCACTCGTTTGAAAGAATTCTACCACTAAATAACTGTTTAAGTGAGTGTTTCTGCCAGCTTCAATGCAAATATCGAATAGTTTGAAGATATTTAGCCTTAAAACGCATTATTTTTATTATTATTATTATTATTATTATTATTATTATTATTATTATTATTATTATTATTTACTACTAAATCTTCAACTGTTTTATTTAACGGTTATGCAACTTACGTGAATCTTATTTTTATTATACATTATTTACCATTCAATGGTCTAACACCCTCAAAACACACTATCAAACAAGCAAAGTTTTTTTTTTTCATTGCGTAAATATTGCGTCTGGTGCCGGTCTGGTGGTACAGTCGTTAACTCAAACGACTTAACAACATGTCCGTCATGGGTTCAAGCCCCGAATAATAGACCGCGCCTCCATGCGTAGGACTGACTATCCTGCTATGGTAACAATAAGTCACTGAAAGCCAAGCCCACTTCATTAGTGGGTACAGACAGCCCTTGACCGGCAGCGGTTGTTGTGCCAAAAGAAGAAGAAGAAATATTGTGTAATTTTTAAACATCATAATAAATTAAACGATTTTTTTACGATTTAACACAACCTACAAACTAATCAGTTGTTTTCATCATCCTACTCTTTCCTTCTTATTTGCATCATATATATGGATATTTAGTCCATGCTCAGTTGTTCAAAGCTTCAACACTCCTACATTCGTTACACTCTTTTTACGGAAATGGAAACAAACTGGAAGATGAGTTTCATCTGAATACACACACATTACGAATTCAAACGTAAAAACTAGTGTAAAAACTTTACTTTTATATTTTTTATGGTAAATCATATCCACTGTACCAGTATGAAGTACTGTGGCACATGTAAATCAGACAAGAAGTTAAAAAATGAACAAGGCATTGAAATAGCAAAACAAAATACCAATGTTGCACGAATCGAAACTATAAAAATTCAATCGACCATGACGAACGACGCTTTCAACACATATAAACACCCACCAGTGGCCACCGGTGGTCAGCAAAAAAAGAAAACAATATTGCCTCTAAAACATTGTAAACGTCCTGCTGTGATGCACTCGGATGCAGAATCGATTCGTTATGGACCCGTGGCTCAACAAACATTAGACTAGTTCCACAGAGCCGTCTAACATGATAACTCAAGGTCTAAAACGAACCCTTCAGAAAAAAGTAACGTATTTTAGCTATCGTACGTACACAACACACAAGCCTAGCCAACTCGGTATGATGCACAATCAAAATTCGAGCCCGTTTCACAATTTTGAAGTTTTTTTTCTACGTGCTTTTGCAAGGAGAAAAAAAACTTCTACAAAGGAAACAACAAACTCAACCGGAATCCGCTGGCGAGGGTTTTATTGCACCAATTTAAGCTTACAACCGTCGTCGTCGTCGTCGTCGATCTAGGTCGTCATTCCGAGAACAAACCTCATCATCCTGGAATGCTCCGCTATGCCAGACGGACGACCGGGTGTTACGACGGTGCGACATCGAATCGAGCGAGAAAGGCTGCTGGGCTTCTCGGGAGGCAAAGATCGTCGTCTGCACCATGCATATCCCAAAGCCAACAATTTGCTCTAATTCCTTATGCGCTGCTGCAATCTGCTTTGCCGAACAATCGAGAGCCCGGGCGGAAACGCAAACCGTCACGATGCAGCGGTGGTGCAATAAAGCGATAAATCAATCGCTTCTGCAAGCACGCACAACAATACCACCATGTTATCTTTCGGGGCCGAATTACGTGGCAAGCGCACCACAACGTGTAGTATATATGGGGAAGAATTTGAGGTTTTTATGGGAAGACACAATCGCCATTCAGAGAATCGACGCCCGAAGAGCGGTGGAAGGATCTGTCTCCGCTACCCAGACGGATCGTGTTCCTGATAGTTCGATGAAATTGTCCTCGACAGAGCCGGAAGGCGAAACGGCTTGGGAATGATTAAATCGAACGTTTCATTTGCCCATTTCAGCTAAACGGCAATTGTGACAAATTGTGATTCACCCCTAGCCTAAATTAAAGGCCTAAGCGAAAGACAGACCATGTGTTATCTCCGGAATAAAATTGATACAAAAATATGCACTGAAAAATCACATTTAAGATTATCGTGCTGGCGATGAACGTACTAATTCTGAGGTTTAGAGATGGTTCAATCATAAATGCTCCATTGGCCTTTGACCATTCCTTTGCTTGAGTACCGACAAGGACATTCTTCCGAATATATCAAGGGAAAAAGATTGAGAGCACTAAGTCAAATATAAGCGATGCATTTTTTTAGCATTAGCAGGATACTTTTTTCTATTTAGCATAACGACCTATGCGGACATGCCGGTCTATAAGGTCTTTCGAGGCTTATTGAGTAACACGCAGCCGAATAAGTCAGTCCTTGCTACGGGGGGACGGTCCATCTGAGGTTTGAACCCATGATGGGCATGTTATTAAGTCGTACAAGTTGAAAACTTCACTACGGGGCCGGCGTAGTTTTGGCCGGGTCATAAGTTGCAATTACCTAAAAATTTAGTTTGCTTGTAAAAATAATAGTTTTTGGGTGTAGTATAGAGTATGTAGTTTTTGTAACGCAAATTGTTTGCGTAGAATTCTACATTATTTTACAAATTTCATACAAAATTTACAAAATACACATACAGACACAACATTTTTGAGCGAAAAGTCCAACTTGAGAACAAAAGCTTAAGGGAAAACCCTACACGCTGGTTTATCACTAACTATGACAGTTGATGCGTAGCTTAACGTAAATAATAATAAATACGTACAGGATTTATAGATCAGCTACGTGATTAAATAGGTCCGCGTAAAATTTATTATGTAAATGAGACAAGAACCATATAAAAGACTTGAAATAATTCGATGGTTTTCAAATATAATTCCAAACGATGTGGCCGTTGTCGATCTTACCAATAAATTAAAAACAAGCATATACAGTTCTAATTACAGATAACATATCCAATCAATTGAATATTGTTATACATCTATGCATCATGAAAAAAAAAAAACTATTTCCAACTTTTTAATTTCCAACATTTGTTCAAAATAATATAATATCTAAACAATAGTGCAGTCGTGAGCTGGTCCGTAACTTTACACGGAGCATGGTAACAAAAAATAAGTATAATACAAAAATCTGCAATAACCTATCGATACACTACTCAAACAAACCCAAAACATCCTTCCACTGTAGCTGTAGCCTTCCACCCTGGCGAAGCAAACACACAACCGTTCCGGAGTTCGGAAAAACCAATTCGATTAGCAATTTTTGAGTGCGTTATCCTGCGATGCACAAGATGGTTTCCCGTACCGTGTCGTGCGCCATTTTGAACACACTTGTGCTGACGCGCTTCGCAATAAAAACGCCCCTACCGCAGAGCAGCATCACGGGAAATCGAGCCATCGACCGAACTCTGCCATCGACGATTCTGCTGCTGATGCTGCTGCCCGTAAAGGATGATGTTTGCTTCCCATTCCCCCAAGTCACGAGGACGCCGGCGACGACATCGTTTTACGACCAGCATACTGCGCATACCGAGCATGGAAAGACGGAAAGAAGGGGCTGTCGAATAAGCGACCATTTTCGATCGAGGGTGATTTCGGTCTCCTTCAGCATGCCTTCTCTTATCGGAAAATGCTTGTCTCTGCTACGTGAATATGGTTGTGCGTGTGTGTGTGAGTGTGGGTATCAGTGGAGGTGGGAAGTTGATGAGACATGGGGCCAATAAAACACTGGATCAACTGTACAAACACAAAGGCCATACACACCACACACCGCATCGCAATAAAGATTAAGGACCTCTCCAGAGCCGGGCGAGTCATAAACACATAAAAATACTAATGTACTTTTTTGTTCACTCCCTCGCGGGCAATGCTCGTAAGGTGTCCTAAACTCCTGAACCCACGGGCGACCTGTTCTAAAGCCTTTTTTGCCACCCCAACCGAGGATGAGTGCAAGATGACTGGCACGTTCGGGTGTACAAAGGGCTCCCACCTACCAAAAAGATGAAGAACATCCCGCACAAGAATATTGTTATTGCTCGACTTAAACGCAAGAAAAATAATAACCCCAAAGATCCGCAGTCACTGGAGCGAACCGGAGTGTCTTGGCGGTTGGTTGGTATGATGCTGTCAAACCCTATGTCAAGCGTGCTGTGGACGGGAGCAGAAAGGCGGGCGATCCACTAAGAAGTGTGCTGTAAACATAAATTTGATGTTGATTGGATTTCTGCGAAATGGCGCACATTACATTACCGCTGCGTGTGTAGCGAACAGCGTAGTGGGTGGGAACAACACCAATGGGCGGACGTTGGCCATCGAAGATGTGAAGCAGGAAAAAGAGGAAGCGCTGGATCACAAAAAGCGAAGCGTCGTAAAAGAAGCCTGTGCGAATTAAATATACCATTATCATAAAAATGCTTATGGTTTACCGGAAGCTCTGGTGAACACTTGTGCAAGAAGGACACCGAAAAATTAACTCGCATGAGGAAAGGATAACCGTCTACGTTCATGAGAGCAGTAAAATGCAATAGCGAAGCTAAGATTTTGTATCGATTTAGTATTGTTACGCCAACGGCAACAAAAACTGCTGACAATTAATCTGTGGGAAATTGTAGTTCCACATACCTCACTAACAATTGCTTCCAAATAAAAGATGGCCGATGTGATGAAAATTCAGGGTGAGGGAAGCTTTGTAAGCGGAGAGATTCTGCATGGACTAAATTCAAATGAAATATAATAGTCTGGAGCATTATGATGTGCAGCAAAACAAAGAAACAACAAAAATCATTTTTTTGGCAGCTAATAAAAAAAATGAACAATGTACTACAAAAGATAAGCTATAAACAAAGAATAAATTTGTTTGAAAGCATTGGAACTCATTGGAATTGACAGAAGGATATTATAATTGGGAACTGCGTGAGATTAGACAAATCTATTAGTGTACACATAAAATCAGTGAGACACAAACTATTTTTTTGCTATTTACTGGGATTATGCATACTATAAAACCCAGACCAAGATAAAATAAAATAATTCATTTTTATAGTACAGTGCATATTACGGGATTAGATTGTGTGAGGAAAATCGAATGACATTTTGATGAACTTTCAAAAAATCATATTTGTTCTTCGTTAATGAGTTGATTGGAATATTTCATAAATTTTCAGTTTTACATCGAATGCTATTATTTCGTGCGAACTATCGAATGCGCACTATTATTAATTGACAGGGAATAGGAACGTACAATATCTGTTTGAATAATAATAATGGTTTCTTCTATAATTTAAGCCAGAAAACTTAAGTTTCAGCCGGCCAATGGAAAAATATTCATCATCCGGGCTAACTCATTTGACAGTTACGTTTCGCCATAATTACTTCGTCAATTGTGTACAAACATCAAATAAGGAAATAGTCGCAATATATTTGTTTTCTCTTCTTCTTTGGCGCAATAACCGTTTTCGGTCTAGGCTAGTGGTCGACAAACTTGGCCACCGAAAGAGTCCATTTCTCCTAAAATGTTCACAAAGTTTCACGTAAAGAGCTACATAAATCTACCAAGAGTAAAAAGTTATATGAAAAGTTATATGAAACATGTTATATGAACGGTTAAGAGTTGCCATCTCGAAATCAAAGGGCTGCATACGGCTCGCAGTACTTTGCTCAATCAACTCAATGATTTCCCATAGTAGGTTAGTCAGTCCTACGAATAAAAGATACGGTTTCATCTTCGCAGGGCTTAACTGTTATGAAAATAATAATAATAATAATAATAATAATAATAATAATAATAATAATAATAGTAATAATAATAATAGTAATAATAATAATAATAATAATAATAATAATAATAATAATAATAATAGTAATAATAATAATAAGAATAATAATAATAATAATAATAATAATAATAATAATAATAATAATAGTTGGACTGTCTTGCCAAAAAAGTTTCCTCAAAAGCAACATTTTCAAAGCAGCTAAACAAAATTCAGCCTTTGAGCAAAACAAAAAAACTCTTTAAGAAGGAATCTGTACTTCTGGGTAGTTTTACCTTGAAAAAACTTGTTATGACGCAAAAACACCTATCACGATGTACTTCAATTATGTGTAAGGTATTAAAACTGTGATTCGTTAAGGGTATATTTTGGTTGGTAGATATTTACTCTTCGGGCCGCAGAGTTTGCCGACCTCTGACCTATATCAGTATTATTTAATATTTTTGCTGATGAGGGCTAGTAAGACAGACTGCCATCACCAATTAATGACAGCCAAACAAATATTGATGGATACAAACACTATTTTAATCGATTAAATTTTGACCGTAATAATTCTTCAACCGTGCATCAACGATTACTTCAGAGCTTTTTGAATTATGTATAAAATATTGCTTTATAGATAAAACAATTATTTACCATACATGGCTGAACATTTTGAACAAGCAACTATGAACTTGTTGGTTCATAAATCAAGAAGATTAATGAATCATCAAATATAAAGAAATCACATATTATTTTCCCATATTTCTATTGAGTTCTTTTTTATATGACTCGATATACATCTCTGATAAAAAAACTGCGAAGTAATGAAATTATTTAAAAATGAAATAATAATAAAAAAATTTAACTTTTTCAAACCCTCCCTATTTCACAAACGAACATTCTAAAAAATACATCATTTACTGTTTTAAAATATATTTTCTCTTCAAGGAATCATTGATTAAACGAATAGAATATGAGCACCCATAGTTATTTTATGTGTGACTCATCACTTATTTTACGATTACCAATAGCAAAAGAAGTGATGCCAAAAGTGCGATTTGTGGCTGTGTAAATAAAAACAAAACACAGAGACGTTGTATTTCTTTTTACAAGCAGGAAGAACGTGACGGCCTGTTCATACACAGGGTTTTACAAGTCACTTATGAATATGCACATCATTACAGGGTTCTCCTAACCAATGTTCAATGTCAACAAATTTTTTACTGGTTGTCAGATGTTTTTCAACAGCTGTCACATATTGGAATTGCATTCTGTGACGAAAATCAAAATTCATTTTAATGTATTTTTAAAAAAACCAAAAAATTCAAAAATTCAAAATTCATCTTAATGTATTTTCAAAAAAACCTATTTGTTCTTCGTTGATGAGTTGATTGGAATATTTCATATATTTCCAGTTTTACCACTTTCATTATACGTCCAGTTTATTATCACGTGTGAACTATCAAATGCACACTGTATTATTTATTGACAGGCAATAGGAACGTGCAATATCTGTTCTGACCAACATCTTAGATATGTTTGAAAAATAATAATGGTTTCTTCTATAATTTAAGCCAGAAAACTTAAGTTTCAGCCGGTCAATGGAAAAATATTCATCATCCGGGTTAACTCATTTGAGAGTTACGTTCCGCCATATTTACTTCGTCAATTGTGTACAAACATTACTAAATTTTAAACAACCTAATACATTTTTCTTGACCAAATATTTAGACACCAGCAAATAAATTCAATGATGATTAATTTTGCGACGAAACAACATTTGTTTACATTTTTTTCAGGTTGAAATAATCTAGGCCGAAAATCTGAGGCTAGTTTGTCATGTGTTTTTTTATGAAATCTTGATATGATTTCAGATGCCAAAAACTGGCTAGTATCGTAAAACCCCCCAATGACTGACAAGTTAAGAAATAATTGAATCAGGATCGGATAATTAGACATAGCCTATAGTTATTGCGTAGAAAAAGCAGATTTAAATAGATCGTACCACGATTATAACTAAATAACAAGAAAGAGATACTTGCAATGATACATGTATAAAAAGAAACAGGAAACAACAAATCAAAGAAACATTAAATTATACATTACATGAGTTGTGCAGCGAGTAGGATTTCCCACAATAGGACATATTGTTGCAACGCCTGTTGTACATCATTGCGTCGGAATTGGTTTATCGGCACACTCCAAGCCTAGTTTTGCTGCGTAAGATACTAAGCAGTACACACTTCAGCAAACATTCAACTTGTCGGGTTTATATCCGTATATGGCTTTAGTTGTATTATGCTGCTATCGTTTGTTTGCTTTCGAAACCTCAACATACAATAGCGTTGAATCACAGTTCTTGAAATATCTCAAATACGCACTAGACACAAATGTACACAATCACACACGCCAACAGACCAATACACTGAACTATGGGAGAAATAAGCCACCCAACGGATTAACTATTTACCGTTGATCGATCAACAGCCGGTTGACTTCTGAATAGCCGTCGGTTAACGTAAAGTTCATTCATTGAATTACATATCACAACAGTACGCGGAAGGGTCAGCAGGTTGGTGATAAGGTACTTGTCTCAAGGACGACCATGGACCCCCATGTTTCACGCTACTCGCCTGCCTTCCCCGTACAGGCGCTAACTTAAAGCGATTGCAGTGATGCACTCGGCAGCCTGTCTGAATGGTTCCGTAATCCTAGCTGCAAGGACTCTAGGCGTCTGATCGAGCCTGGCGTCGTCTCGTAGGAAGTTACCATGGGATCCTGCCGAATGTAGGTTACACCATCACCATCACTACGGCTGTGCTGCCCGAGCCACTCAAGACGGGGTTCGATCCTTCCAAGTGGCCTGATTTCGTATGCACAGCGGTGTGGGGACCGATAGGAGTGGGCCAGTGCCAGCGAGTGTGGATGGATGCCGATTGGATTGAAGATTGGGTCCGGAGTGGAAGCGTAGAGCTGCACAGCGTCTCTCGAACGAGCAATCGAACAAAATCGATACTGAATGAAATCGGCACGCTTTTGGGGCATACCGCTGTGCGGCTATGACGGGATGGAATCTTCAGGACCAGCTCATTCTCACACACTGCGATCTTTCTCTCTTTCTTTCTCTATCTCTCGCTTCTCTCCATGTACCGCTCTCTCGTTTTATCTTATCTGACCTCACATTCACTCGCTCTGTTTACGATAGCGCCGACTTTATCTATTGCACTCTATCAGCCATCATATCATTGATAGCTCGATTCCGGCGATGATCCTGACCCGTTCTCCCCACGTCGTTCATTGAATTTGTTGTAACCGTAAAAGTGAAAGTGAATTTCCTGATTCGATGTGTACTGGTTTGTCGCCACGTCTTGCAGGGTAAAGATATACGAACCTCTAAACAACAAATCTGTTCATAAAATCTACTTGATGAAAACTCATTTCGATGTTATCTTTTGATGTATGCTGTGCGTATTTTGCTGGAGAGCTGGACTGCATCGATGAATTTTGGTGTTAACAATCGGCGTGCATTTGAAATTCCTCCAACAAGTCGAGCTAATCGTTTTTTTATTGAAAAGCATAAGAATTTCTATATACTCTCACATACAATATCCACACTATGCTCACAAACACTGCAGCAAAGCAAAGGAAAACACGACTGTCGCCAACGATACCTCCGTCCCCGAAAGACGGCAGAAACTCCCGGCAAGACAAGATTCACCGAATTCACAAAACCAACACACTGGCGGTGGCAGCTGTTTGGCTTGAATCACTGCATCCGCTGCTGTGGCTGCTGGAATGTGCTCGCTGGCGTACGTTTCCACGCTGACGATAGCGGCAGACGCTTAGCAACGGGTCCACGACGACGCGACGGTGTAGAATGAACTGAATTCGATACCGAAATCTATCCCCTGGTGCACCGCACACGCCAGGACTTTTCCGGCACAAACTCCCTCCCTCCTTCCGATCTCAGGCCACCGCCTCACGCACGCCTCCGCACTTCACGCAGCTTCCATAGCCAGTGAATGTGTTCGCTCTCCGTTACTCAATCGATTATCCCTCTCTCGCTACGTTGCCATCAACATTTTACCCGTACACATGGTGCATGCGTTCCTGCTCTGGCACGGTATTTTAGGAGTAATTTTACTCCCTCTTTTCCCATTTTCCGGAACCCTTCTTCCTGTGACCATTTCCCTTGCACCAAAGCCAATCCGAAAAGACCATAAACAAGTTCGGATGGTTCTATTTGTCCAAACTGTTGCAACAAAGCAGAATATTGGGAAATGGTGGACACTTGCAGAGGACGTTACATTATCAAACAACATCCATGAATTTTCACTTTGTTCTTCAGAACAGTCCGGATATTGTGTCGATAAATAAAAATCTGGATGATATTGTAGTATCAACATCAACAATACCATGAAATTAGTACCTTACCTTCAACACGAACCATTAAATTCATCAAGACGAAAGGACATGCCGGGTAGGTGTGGTCATAGTATAGCGCCTAAGCAAACGCCGATAAGCCAGACAGTAGCCAATTTTCCAAATCAGCTATATTCAATTTCAAGATGTTTTTCATGAAAGCCCGCTCGTCCCGGGGAAACCGCCGATGCAAGGATTAGACGAGTTTTGACCTAATCCTCGGAAGTATAAAAAATCATGAAACAGTATACGGGTAATTGTTGCGTGATTGATTTCACACCTTCAGGCTACTCTGGATATGTTGTGATGACTTGAAGCCTAGACCAAGATTTCAATTTTTAACGACCTTGAGAGATCATTTCCAAGAGCTGCACCACGGTGCACACAGGCCATGTACGGGAAATATTCTTTCCATCGTGAAAAGTTATGCTAAAAACTTTACACCGCACACTGGTGGTGTAAAATGGGCGTATCACGGAGGTAGATGTCCTGATGCTCGAAGCATCCCTACACGCACACACACACACACACACACACACACACACACACACACACACACACACACACACACACACACACACACACACACACACACACACACACACACACACACAGCATGCTGCAGTAATGATCTGGTTAGGCTCCGCCCCGTAACATCCTGGACAAAACGGAGTGTACATGAACAGGAAGGCACAGAAAATGAAGAGGAGCGAGCGAGAGAAGCGGATGTTATCCCACGGCCACCAAGCACATGCAAGCGCATGCTCGCTAGGCCTCCTATGAGGCAGAGAGCATCGACATCCGGCAAAAACTGGATGATGGCCGTCATCTCCTGCGGCCGGTTTGCTCTTTGCTTGGACAGTGCAACTCAGGCTTGGCATCAGTCTAGCTTCACGCAAATTGTAGAAACTCTGCGAGCTAACGTAAATTGATCGGGAAATGTAGCAGCTCTCTAACGGCGGCGCACACCTGGGGTGTATGTTCGTTAGGAAAAAAGTTACCTAAAACAGTGCAAAAGAGCGAGAGTTCGTCGCTCCGTCGCTGCCGGAGGCTGTGGGGTGATATTGTAAAGATTTCATTTCCAGATTGTTCACAAGTTATTGTGGCACAGCTTGCTGCTAAACAAGTGAGTGGGAACGCATGCACATCAAAACAAACCTCACTTGTTTTGAAGTGTACCTCCACTTGTTTGGAGAAGGAAACGATGCGCCACGAATGGACATGATGCTTACAACGCGCATAGTTTTTCTACCACTTGGATCGAATGAAGCAAGCAACAGCCACTGTTCGCCCTTAGAAAATACGGGTATTTTGGTCAAGTATTAAAGCAGCGACTTGTAAAGAATGCAGGGGGCAAGAGGATGTTTCCGAGCTCGTGAGGTTGGCCTGTATATTACGGGTGAAATGTTTCATTTTAATAGCGGTATGCAATTATGAAACTATTTTTGATACACATATATGCATACCGGGGAGCAATGGACGATTCATTTTAGAAACTCATAGTCTTGATCTTTGGGGCAGCGGTTTGGAGGTTTGGCATTATTCGGCAAAGTTTTCAAACTACAAAACCAACCTCCAGATGGGGTGTGAGAAAAAAAGCAAAAAGAGAAGCAAATATAGCGAAAATGCTTCTCTTACTATTTCACTAAATTAACTAAAAATATTATAAAGTTTAAGCAAACTCAATTCTCAACAACTCAATACGTTAAAGAATACACCTCAATGAGAATGTTTTAAAATTTAAAAATAGAGCAATCACATATATATTAATGACTTATTGTTTTGAACATAGCTCTTATGGGCATAATTTAAAACTACCAAATATTCCGCCTATTATGACCATGATAAGCTGTGCAATGAGAACTTGCTGTGAACTTCATCAGGTGTCCGCAGAACAATTGAACCAGATTATGTGTTTCCTCCGCAGCCGGGTTATTCAAAGGCCTTCCTTTCTTTAACACATTGTTCCGAATCGATCTCGATCGATGCATTTCGTCGCTGCTGCTTTAAAACTTAACGATAACAATCAGCCCACAGTGAATAGCAACCGGACGAACCTGATCGGCTCAGATATCGATCCCTATTTAGCGATGGGAAATGGTACACCTGTTGCGCGCCATCCAAAGATAGCATTAAAAAAAGTAGTGAAGCATCCGACGATATTGCAACAAAAAACCCACAATGGACAAGAAATGTTGAGGACAACAGTAAATCGTGCAACTCCCGCTGAAAAATAGGAACGAGATTGTTATTATAGCGCAACTGTAGATTACATCGAACAATTAAATCAATCATTTTATGAGACCACTTGGGAAGGAGGGCGGGAATCATGTGTTAGTTCATGCTCCTGGCCAGCGGTTCTGCGATAACCATCTTTCCAAACTGGTCGAAAACACGATGATCCACCTGAGAGGGTGTGTATCAATTACTCGTTGCATGCACGTGTCAGCATCCAGCACAGCCTCTCGCAAGGCACGTGTTGCATAACCCGAGCGGGCAATGCGGCGAATATACGCCCGTCCCAGTCGTACAGGTGGCGACGAAACTTCCTCGCCAAACAGTTCCACCACCCTAAACGCCCGAAACACACACACATTCACATACTTTTCAACCCTCTTGCTCTCATGTTTTTGTGTTTATTGTTATTATTTTTATCTGCTCATTTGTACCATTCGCATCACCCTCAGAACCCCTTTTTTTGTGCGACAGGATAGCAGGTAACAAGCGTACGCGCAGCACTGGCTGTTTTTCCCGCTGCGTAATCCTAATTAATTGATGCGCAAATGTTGTCCAAAAGCTTCAGCATCCAGAGCATATGTTACGAGCGGATGGGTTTCATCTCTTCCTCCTCACGGCTTCTGTTTACCACCGGCCACCAGCCGTGCACATCATACACGGACGACACCGAAACGGGACGTGATGGCAGCAGCAGCGGCCACACACAACAGTTATCAAAGGTAAAAAATCAATTCAACTACAGCGAGTCAAGAGCGATCCCGCACGGTATAGCTGGGGTCGATATAATTTTCGAGTTGTTGTTAATCCTCCCATTATTAAGTGCGCGCCTGAAAGTGATGACCTGCACCCCTTGCGTATCGTATCGTGCCTCTCGTGCCTTGCACCTTTACACACCCGGGGTTATATCTTTTTGCGTGCGGACCACAGCCATGTGCATCCGCGCACGATCCGCACGAAGGACTTTGGCGAAGTCCCGCCGAGCGCGCGGAGGGATAATTCTTCCAATCAAGACTAATTATTTCAGGATTACATTCGCTTCACTACACCTCGATGCTGCAGTGTGCTCGCTTCGAATGTAGTGCGCACATTGCTTCTGTCCCTATACGCATCCTTCCTAAACTGCAACATCATATCCCAATACACACACACACACTTTCTCTTGTCTGGAGTCTGGGGACGCAGCTCTTGAACCTAGCACAAATCGCAAAGGCTTTGGAATTTCTTTTTTGTTGCTTATTTTACTAGTGTGCAGTATAGGGGCTAAAAAAAGGATAGCAAATGTTTTGGGTGATAAACACATCAGAGATCTGATTCTCATGTCCACACAAGCCTTACACAATAAAGGTTGTAGCTGAATTCGTTCAGATTAATCTGAAGGAACGTGGAACTCTTGCCTCTTGAAAGGGTTGTATGATACGTCAATTAGAAATAAAGGTTTCATTGTTTTTGTAAGCCGTTCAACGTACTTAGGCAATATTTCAAATTCACATCAAAAATAGATAATAGGAAAACTCGCATGTTCACTATACAGGCGTGAAATATCATGCCTGGTAACGGAAAACAGTCGAAAACTTGCATTCTATTGTGTAATGTATCGCAGCTAACGTGAAGACGGTAGCAGTAAACTTGGCGGAGTAGAACTAAAAGTAAAACTGCTCACGTGTATTTTAAACCGCTAATTTGAGTTACAATTCTAATCCCGCGGTACGAACATCGCCTGAACAACTTGCGTGACCATTTAAAAATACCAAGTACTCATGAACTGCCAAGACACACCACTAGCTGTGGATGAACATGAAACAAAAATTGCGCTCAATAATTTGAGCAAAACTCATTTCCACCGCTCGCTAATACGACACGCTTGCACGCTTTATTATTACCGGCAAGCCACAAACTCTCCTAACTGAGCAAAAAAAAAAAGAAAACAAACCGACACAAACCCCGACGTTTCCTCATCCTGGAAATTTTGTTCTTGTTCCAACTTCTGCACCACAGCCCACTCCCATACGTCGGGTCGGGCAAATAAATTTAGATCAAGAAGATAAAACTTTACATCGATGCTGCTTAGCGTGAATGTCGCTTTACGCGTTCGAGATATCTCGCTAGTTAAGAGTTTTAATTAGTTCGAGATTTCTCTCCAAATGCTCGCCTTCCGGTGAAAGCGTTTCGCCCTATCCTTCCTTATCATATGCCTTGATGTCTCGCTATCGCATCGATGATCTACAAAACACGCCGCGCGCACGGTAGGACCACGGTGAGGCCGCGGTGTGAAGGGGACAATGTTTTTCACCAGTCCAGCTTCTGGACGCACTACCGGCGCGCAGGAGGGGTGTTCTCATTCTCTCTCTCTATGTTTTCGATGTTGTTGCGCGTATATGCTTCTTCATCGTGATGAAAATGAAGAAAATTCGTCCTTTCCATCCAGCCGAACACGGTGTGCTGGCGGTTTAGTCCTAGGACATGCTTGCCGCTAGTCACCGGCGTTGGTTTGTGATGTTGGCTGCTGGGAAAGAGGAAAATTGAGAAAGCCACTCAGAATAGATCGGAATGACACAAAGTGGAAGCGCTCCCGTCTTTTGCCACGCCGCTACCGGAAGGTGAAACCGTATCAATTTCACCCCAATTACCACCCCAGCCAACTGGTGGCCCACCTATAATAAGGCCCGTAAACAGCTGGCACTGCCACTGTTGTTGATAATCTTACTGTGGGAGGAGCGGGGTTTGGTGATGGCCCGCCACGATTCGCTCACTCGAACGGAATACTGTTGGCTGTTAATTTGTGATGCTTACTTTCTTTAGCGCATCCTTCGATGGCTTCCCCCGCGACCAGTGCGCACTTTCCTTCCAGGCAGGCGGAACAGTGCCCAACCCACTTGACGAGATAATGAGTGATGAACAGCAGAAGGTAGGATTAGGCTGGTGCCACCACCGTCACCGCCCGTCGCAGGATACGCAGGCTAAAAGTGATACATTTAATCGTGCCAGTGCTAAGTTCCCCTTCCCTAGGTTCCGAGACAGTGAATGCAAGCAGCGGTAAACGATAACCACCACCGACCCTTACTCAAGGTTACAACGGGCACGGGTTTTTCGCAGTTGCACTGAGCGTGTCTGATTACACGTATTTTGACGTATATTTTGACAAGTTTGTCGGCGGTGAAGGGCGTACATGAAGCAGCCGCCGTGGCCACACGGATCTTGCTATTATAAAAAATGATACGTTTAATTAAGCTACCCGCACTATGACCCCTCGATAAATGTGGGGTTGAAGCGAAGGGCCCACGGAAGCACGGCCAAAAGCGGTGAAATGAAATCGAGATAATAATAGATCAAAAGATGAGTTGTTTATCAACACTGATTTGACGTGAATGTGCTTAGGAAAGGGGAAGGGCATGTTTAGGGCGACATTATCTGGGGGAAGGTTTGCGACAAGAACATCACACGATGATAATACCAGAAGCAGCCACAACGAGTGAACGTTTGCGAGAATAATGAGACATGAGACCAGAGAAGCCAAAGACGACCAAACGGAAGAAAAAAGAAACACGCAAACTATAAACAAACAAATCAAAATCCACAAATTTTCTATTATCACAGCCGGGGGAATGCTTTCGAGGAAGCGTATGTTCTGTATGTTTTTTCCCGATAATTGACATGATTATGCTTTTGAAAAAAGGCTCGCACATGCTAATGGTACAATGATTCTAAACAAGAAAATTGGAATACGATTGTAAGCAATTTCAAATGTCAAAAAGTGTCAATACGTAGCCATTGAGGGAAATTGGAACATAGAACCAAACCGTGTAATGGTGTATCCCCTAGATACTTTAGGGGATCCCGCCACTCGCTCGAGGGGGGAACCCCTGCCTGCTTACTCTATATGCGAAATTTTTTGTGCCGATTTTATCTGCAATTTTCTTACGCCCGCGGCGCTCCTACCATGTTTCCGAGAACGATTTACGCACCGATGGTGCCAGAATTCCTCACGTGTATCCATCCACTTACGAGCCAGCAGGTAGGTGTGCGTATGTTGCATGCACGGCCAATGCTATACTGCGAGCGGTAGCCAACCGTGGCGAACGAAGATGTGCCGATGATCAATGCCCTTTGATTCTGGGAACGCAAATAAGCCTACGCGTAGCGCTTCGCAACGTCTAAAACGCACGTGTCGTCACGCAGTGTGGCAATTGACGAAAGGAAACAAATTTCCGAGCGTTAGATTTTCGCCATCGGACGCATTGGCCCCCATTTGGGGGAGCCTTTTTATCCCTTCTGGGTCAGTGACCTTAAAGCTTGTCGTGCGTGCGCCCTAATCAACTTTCTTCATAATGCTAGCCCCGTCCATGGTAAACACAACACCCGAATATGTCACGCGCGCGCAAACAAAGCAGTGCGTCGTATCATCTGCGTCTGCGGATAACGCTCCGTAGTGAAAATTGGATACGTCAGCATTTTCAACTATCGAAGTGTTCACCAAATCGTCGATAATGGATATGCTCAAATGAATTTGTAATATTTTACACGATTAATTTGTTGAACAGTGTCAAAACAGTGAATTTGGGACTATACATTTTTCTTTCACACTATTCAAAGAACGGCCTTTATGCTATCGTATACCGCAATGATGGGAACGATGAGTCCATCTAGAGACATGGAAAACTCACATAATCGTAATCCTGTTTTACCTACAATTCAGTTCGTTGGTTTTTAGAGAGGTTTGGCTGTATAAATTTTTAGCTGATATATAATTACAATAAAATGTATTGAATTAATTAAATCTCACAGTTGAGTAAACAAAAATATGTTATAATAGATATGCAGGTGGCCCCCCGAGATACGCGGTAACATACTCCGAAACATATAAAAAGTAGGACAATATACATGCAGCACGCAGGGGAGAAATACATTTTCTTGTTTTTTTGTTCGTAGGTAAATAAACCTATAAACAGAAAATTCAATATCCAATGTTCAAAAAGATGCAAAAAGCACAAGAATGACATTATGAATCCATACAGAATTTCATTAATCCAATTTTAATAATAATAACGTGTCAACAATCTTTGACAATATTTAATGTTGTACACCATCCATAGGCAAGTTGAAATATAATAACATAGATTAAGAAAAAGCTGCAAAACCACTTACCTGTTACGGTTATGTACTGAGGCGTACCACCGCCTGGACTCTGCACGACGGCCACCTGTGGCGTCTCGTCTGCAGTGGCTTCCGAACCAGAGCTACCACTTTCCACGCTTTCGTTTGCAGTCGAACTGTCCAGCAGCTTCTCACCGTCGGCTTTGATCTCGACACTTTCATTATCGTCATTCAACTGTACTAGGTCGATTAGCGTACCGTTTGTGTTTATCACAATTTTCTTCTAAAAAGAGGCACAACATATTCATTAGTAATTTGCATAGCGACGAGCAGGTTTATCATTTTACTTAATGCCTTAACGAACCTGCTGAATGATTTGTTGCAACGACAGTCCATTCGCGTTACTCAGGATGTTCATGATGTTGGAATTGTTTGCCAGCAGGGCAGTCGGCACGAGCGATCCTTTCGCGTTTCCATTTTTCAGCCCACCACCGGCAATGGTGATTGTGGGTAGCTGTGTCGAATTTGCACTAGGGCGGGAAGCCATCACGGTTGGGGACGAGCTTGCCACACTGACCGTTACTACCTCGGCCGTGGTTTGACTAGTACCGTTCGCTGTGCCTTCGGTCTCAGCGGTTTCAGTGACGGGTTTCTGTACTGCTGTGGTTCCTCCTTCGCCAGCAGGCTCGACTGTTACGGAAGCAGACCCACCGCTTACGGCGGGAATCACGGCAATAAAGTTTCGCTGCGCTGCCAAACGTGTCGCCATGTTTTATGGTGTTAAAATATCAATGCGGGTTCTGCTGTGCATAAATAGTACTCTCGGGCACTAGGAGAGCAGCCGGTTAAATAGTTAATCTGTTAATCTTCCCTGTAAAGTGTGTCAGGACCTGCCTGGTCGCTCGCTCTATAACATGCGATAGCTGAAAGTTTGTCGTTGATGATAACGGGGTTAAGCGTTGATATGAAATGTTGTTCAAGAATGGCTGGGCGGCACAGATATCACTGGAGGTTTTGGAGAGTGAAATGGTACTGATGCTTTTATGGTAATTGTTACTAGCTTCGTTTGACGAGCGAAATTACTCTAGTTTGAATGATAAGTTTTGTAGGTTTGTTTCTTTGTTTCGATGCCTAATGTTCTCTTTCTCTCCCTCTTGAGATGGATAGGAAAATTATGCTCTCAGACTGTTGGAAAAAATCCTGAAATGAAGAGAAAACTGCTTTGAATCCATTTGGGTTTCGTTTTTATTAACGACCTAAGCGTAGGTTTAACTATCCTACCATGTACGCCATCTATTGAGAGCTTTAAGAACTAATGTCAACTTGAGCTATGGCAGAATGGCTTTGCATGGAACATAGAATAATTAATTGAATTGTTAAAGTTTGATTTTGATTTGCATAACAATTCTGAAATTGCTGTTTTATTGTACTAACTGTACTTTTATTGGTTCTAAGAAATTTCTGATTTTGTTTTGTTCAGCACAAGGTTTTGAAATGAATGTTATATTTTCACATCCTCGTCCTCTCCAATTCTCTTATTTTCCCGTAAGGATAGAAACAACACATCACAATTGCTGGAAAACAAGCACAGTCCAAAGACGGGACAATTTAAATCTTCCGGGAGATTAAACATTACGCTATGCACCTCACACACCTCCACACACACACACGAACCTTGCCGCGAGGAGTACACGGGGAAACACACACGGTGTATTGCTACGATTGTATATATTGTTGATAAGCACAATTAGCGAAAAACAAAACAGCAAACGCCGGTCGGTCGGTCGTCAGGAAACAGAAACGAATGCACCAAGCCCAGGACGGCTACTGACGCCTAGCGATCAAACCTGGCTACTAAGGACTGCAATATGCTGCTAAGGACGACCGGTGCATGGTGGTGGCAACGGACTTTGTTAGAAAGCAGACAGAGCGCACAGGAAAGAAAACACGTTAAAACACTAGGCGACTGTCGAACGGAACCGTATCGATCAAACAGACTCCCCCGAACGTCTGCTTGTGTGGCTGTATCCTTTCTGTACTGCGACCAGGGGTCCCACTCGTTTCACGCAACACAGTAAGGCACGGCCAGCTGCGCACCCGACCCAGGATACGCTTCGCTGAACAACTTCGCGGTCCGTTGTTAGGGGTCGCGCTTTAAAGGGCACTTCCCCGAGCGTGTGGTCCTGGTGGCGCGTTAGGCGAACGCCATATGGGGGACGCGATCGCTGCATCGTAGTAGAGCTAATGCACGCTAGAGGAAAGCATATATATCGTTCCCCTTGGATACGGGGGATATATCGTCGTGAGCAAATTGAAAACCTTTCCAAGTGGAACATTATTTGCTTGGGTGGGGAGTAAGCTTTAGAGGCGCAAAAGAACGTAGTATCCTTTGCTTAGGGTACTTGTGTGTTGCGTCACTCATGCTTTGTATGATGTGAGATCGGTGACGTACATGCACTAATATCTTCACATTTCATTTCACGTTCTAAGTTGTGTAATTATGAAATATTTTCAAAAAGTTCATTTGAAAAAAAAATCACATTCTGTAAAGTCCATTTATGCGATCGACAACAAAAAAAAGTTCTAATAAAAAAAAAAAACAAGAACAAGTGTGGTAAATTCTCGACCCAATGATGCGTGAAACTTGGCAACCCTTGGCAACGCGTGGCATGCACCTGGAAACCGTCATGCCCGATGTGTTCCCAGGCGCGCATAAGTTCTGGGCGTTCTGCCGCCCTGTAAACAAACACCAGGCCAGACGGTTTAGAGCCACGGAAGGAAGCAGTAAGGACACCATCGTCATCAGGGTCCAACAAAATAAGGGACAGTCACATATTTCAAGTTGTTAGCTCGGCAAGCCCCGCTGTGACACACGGTCCTCGCAATATCGCCTTGCGGACAGTTGCATTCATGCGTTGTTAATTTTCCATCCGAATCGCCCCCACTACCTTGTTCCCCAATCCGACCCAGCCGAACTTACCTCTCTATCCTTTTCGAAGGATGTAGAGCATCTTCTCCGGGGAAAAATCCTCGCACTGGTGTGAGTTTCGATCCATCGTTGATGTTGGGGAGGGGACACCTATATAGAGGTTGCTCTACCAAGTGGACGGTTGCATTCCAGCAGTGGTTCTGTTGCTTGAAGGTTCTATCGCACCGACGGACGACCTGTTGTTGTTGTTACACAAGCACTAGTCACAGCAGCAAAAGGAAGAATGTTAGTTTTCCAACATGACGTACGCACACACGCACGCACACACTCGAACACACCAGGCTAATGGGGCAGGAAGTAGCAGTGGCCCTTTGGCTCGTTTTCCAGCAGTTACGAAGGAATGCCAGATTTTCCTTCTCAGTCGGTAAGCTATGCGAACGAACCGGTTACTTGAACAAGCGCAAAATCTACTTATCAGCCGTTTCGTGTACTGAAAGCTGCTGTGCACTACGCCAGCAGGTGATTGCTTTGATTTTCCCAATCCTTTCGTACGCGGGGATCACTCGATAAATGCTGCCCAATTGCCTGGATTTGCTGCACTGGGTGTACGAGGTGAGGACGATGATTTCAGCACAGAAACACCATACAGGAATATGTTGCACTTCTCACCTTACGAACACTGGAGCGCAGTTTTTGTCCTTTTCACGATACGATATGGACGCCCCCCTCGGTTAAGTTTGCTTGTTTTCACCCAAAAGTGTCGTCGACGGGGCACACAGCCTGTGCGAAAAAATGGGGAGGCGGAAAATCCTTTGCCTCAGTTTCGTAGCAACTACTTTGGTGAAATCTCTTTTATTTTGTTATTCGTTTTTCAGCTCGTTGCCAAGGAGACAAAATTTTGACAGCTGCTGTCAAACATAGCTGAGCAAAGTGTAGACATCGAATGGGCGACGGTCTCGTACGTATGTTGATTATTTCTCCATTTCAGTTTAGTGGTTTGTTTCGCAGCACAGTTATCGGTGTTTTGTAACATATGCTATTTCTAGGTTGTAACATATGCTATATCTCTGTTAAGTTTAAATAAGGCAAAACATGGGATAAACTTTATGTATTAGGTTGTAAGCTGAAATATTTCATTGCTATCGATAAATTGGCTTACACAACAATACATATCGTTAAATTTGTTTAAACAACAAGTTGCATATGTTATTCAAATTAAAATTCATAATCATTCAACAAAATTTATAGTATTTATATTTTTGTGAGTTTGTTTGTTCAGTGTCAGCCGCCATGCTAAGCTTCCCGCTTGCAAAACTTTCAAACCAGCCGCCGTTTCAATGGGAGTGTAGACTGTACTGCATGCATGTTTGAAACCGCCGTTAGATGAAATGTTTCACATTCATTTGAAACATTTAACCGTTGTCTCAATGACCAAATATAGACCTTCATCTCTATGCTCAGCATATCCGGGTATTCTAATAATTTTCAAAGGTAAGTACTTTTTCATATTTCATATCAATATTAATTGTATTGCAAATTACTTTTTTTTTATTTTGAAGTCTCACTTACTATTTTATTTTTTTGTTTATGTCAGAAAACTTGCTTAAAAAAATCAGAACTGTCTTACATAAAATTTATTGATAATACCTTTTCCATGCGATTTTTAGTTGTAAAATACTCATTTTTTAATGTTTGATGTTCTGTTAGAGTCAATGTTATCAAACATATATGATTGGTTAGCACAATTTCATAATTATGGAATTTATTGAAAATTGCTAATTTTGCAACTCTGTTTGTAATGATTATTATAATTCTTGTACAAAAGAGTCTGGTGGCCACATCTGGTGGGCCGATCTGGTGGTATGTCTGGAGCTTGGCTTACAGCTCACTTCATTAGTGGGCCTTGACCGACAGCGGTTGTTGTGCCAAAGAAGAAGAAGAAGATACAAAAGAATATGAGGAAAAGGTAGAACATTATATCCATAAAAACACGTATTTTATGTTTGAATGCCTTTTAAAATACATTTAAAAACTTTGTACAGTTGAAGGTTAGTAAAATGAATTTGCAAAATATGAAATGTAATAATTGGCAAACCTAAATATGAACTAGCTAAGGGTAATTTATATGACTGTGTAATACGACTAGCTAAGGATAAATTATGATTCCTGCATAAACTAGCATTTTCGGACCATAACTGCTCAAAAACTCAATAGAGTTTTTTTAGAATAGAAGCAGAACTCTTGCGAAGGAGTCATGAGCGATCCGTATTATTTTGAATACCAATCCTGTGTAACCAGTAATTGATGCATCTAAAAATAGATATAAATCAAAGAGAGCGCGATAATCCTTTAGATCAGTTTCAATAGTTTTTAGTTGGCATTATTTTTCGTTGGTTGTCGGTAGATAGCAGATAGCTCAATGAAAATTTTTTTTCTTCTTTTTCTTCTATTTGGCATAACGTCCTGCGCGGGCATGCCGGCCTATACAGATTTTCAAGACATTATTTAATACCACGCAGGATAGTCAGTCCTGGCTACTGGAAGCATGGTTCATTCTGGGCTTGAACCCATGACGGTTGTTAAGTCGTACGAGTTGTACAACGAGACTGGTCCAATAAATAAATAACTTCAACATTAGGACATGGGCTTTCATAATAATAAAAAAAAAAACAAACAAACAAATAAAACAAACACTAGTGCAAAAATAAACAACAAAAACGTTGTACCCCAAAAAACACGATTGTATGGAAATAATTTCCAATCCGAAAAGATTGTTTTTCAAGCATGTAGAACATTTATGTTCTTCTTTTTATCATCCACAACCATTACGAGGAAAACCGTCTGCTACCGAAGGGCAGAGAAAGAAAGCATCACTCACAGCGACTTACAAAACTATCGCCTTTAGAACATCATCTCTGGGGGGAGATTAAGTGAGTTGGAGTGGTGGGTGTTTGTCCTACGGACGGATTTGTTCCTAGCTATCTCTTTTACACATATTTTTTTATATGTTTTTCTCTCTCTTCATCTTCCATACTCCTGTGATCTCGCTCTCACGCGTACTCATTTTCCGAGCAGGTATGATTGTGGCACGGCAAATCCTTCTGCGTGCAATGTTGTCCCTACGCAAAAAAAAAAAAAAAAAACGTCGAGGAAGTCGGTAAAAGCATGGAAGGCCATGGTTACCCACACGCAGCCGTAGCAGCAAAGCACCGACAAATCGGACCAAGAGAAGAAAATGTTGGTAGTTTTGTTTACTTTCAAAAGAAATTATGTCGGATCACACGGATGAAAGGGAAGCTGGGACGACGGTCGAAATGTTGTACAAAAGGAATTTGAATCAAGGAGGGCACGATTGGGGCAAAATAAAATTTGCTACAAAAAAAAAGCATATTCTTCAACATCACACCAGTCCGTACCGTTGTGGCAGCGGACGAAGTGTGAAGGTCCGGGACGCATCGCTGGGTGTTGTTACCGGTCTCGGAGGGATTTATTAGATTTTTTGGTCAGCTACCGGCTGCCTCTTGCTTTTTTGATTCCGACCAGCGGTGAAGCACTCAGCAAGACACATCAAATGAATCCTACGCATCAGGGACCAGCGCGGATGGACGGTTCTGTTGAAGGCATTTTTTTTGCTCGTTCGGATTATTCCATGCGTTAGAAGAAAGTTGAAGAATGAAGGACGAGGGTTTATGAAAAAATATTACGGTTGATGGACTCCTGCTGGGCGGCTCTTTGCCGTTAAAGGAGGAAAAGTTGGGAAGAAATGGTGCGTGTTTATACATAAGAGTTAGGATCGGCGGAGGAGATTGCACGAAAGAGAGTTCAGCAATAATACAAGCAATGCCATAATTAGAGTGCCATAATTTGGCGGCCATCAACGCGTTGGTTGGTGTGCGTGAGAGGGCAACGGATGAAAGGTGATCGCCCGAACAGCGGGAACCTTCTTCCACGAACGGCAACGGCAGCGATCGGACGCGCGCAATCCGCCTAGGTTTAAGTTAGTCGTTAAAATAAATTTATGTGAAGAAAAATACCGCAACGTCCAGCCCTAGACTGATCATATGGTGCCGTGACCAGGATTGAAAACCTTTTTCGAAAAGCGCTAAGTGAAAAGATTTATTCGTTGAGCATTTTTTTGTTTCGTTTTGTGATTTAGTGCGTACCGTGCAAAGGAACTATCGTTAATACGTGTTTGAGTGTACGAACTTTGGCGGCCAGTAAATGTGAAATTTCAACCTGCAAAGGGACAATCGTGCCGTTTATTACTCGTCATTGATTGCGTGTCCGCGTCTCCGTCGTATTCAGTCCGTTGCCAACAAGACAGACTAACTACCGCCTTCTTCGGCGTCTTGCCACGGCCATCGTAAAAGCTATAAGAAGCGTTCTACCGCAGCCATCGCGTTTTTGGATACAATTCAGCGATTCACCGCAGTCGCGTAAAAAAAAAGCTGTGAGGCGTCTTGCCTTTATTATAATATAAGATTTCGTTCGTCTTTGAATCGTGTAACGTCTTGTTACAAAGAACACTAAAGTTAAGTTACTGTCCAATCCGTTGAACATTAGTGTGAGAAAACGTCAGCTTATCTTCCGTGTCGCAACCGGTTGTTTTCGCGCGTGTGATATCCGTCTTCGTAATCGTGTGTTTCCCGCCAGTCGCAGTTTGGAACAGCCATCCGTCATCATCTGTGTGTGTTTCCCTGCCATCGTCATTGCAACTGTTTTCCCGAATCCTGCCATCTCAACAGGTCAAGTATAAAGATGACCGAAATTGCGAGCCTAAGACAACGGTTGAATTCTTTATTCACGAAGCTGAAACGAAATGAGGTTTTCATAGCGAACTTCCAGCCTGAACAACACAAGCATCTCGTGCCTGTCAGGCTCCAAACGATTGAAGGTATGGAAAAGGAGTTTGAAACGGCTCATACGCAATTGTGTTTGTTAGCGCCCAGTGAAGCTGAGAAGCTAGAAGAAGAGGAGTTGATGGATAATTTTGAGGAAAGGTTCATAGCTATGAAAAGCGCCATGCTATCGCACATGCCTACTCAAACAGCTCAAGCCGTTAGCTCTGAGCTTGGCTCAAGCCACGCTCAAAACCCAAGCCACTCTCCCATTCAAAACCACGTTAAATTACCAGCCATCTCTTTGCCCGAATTTAACGGTGATATAATGCACTGGATGGCATTTCATGATACCTTTGAAGCATTAGTTCATAACAATGCAAGCGTTTTGGATATTCAAAAATTCCATTATTTGAGAGCTTCATTAACTGGTGAGGCCGCTAGATTGATAGAGTCGATCCCATTGTGCGCATCGAATTACTCCATCGCATGGCAGGAGCTCAAGGAGCGATTCTCAAATGAATACCTTCTGCAAAAGATGCACTTTAAGCAAATGTTCGGCATCCCACAATTACGAAAAGAATCGTCAGCTGACTTGCATAGATTGGTAGATGAATTTAATCGGCATGTAAAAATGATTCAAAAGCTAGGAGAGCCAACCGACCAATGGAGCTCAATGTTAGAATATGTTTTGTGCTCCAAACTACCAGCGGAAACTCTTACACATTGGGAAGACAAGGCAGCTAGCATGAAAAAGCCAACATATGAGGCGTTAATAGAATTTCTGCAGAGAAGAATGAAAACATTAGACTCTGTTTATATGAGTAAATCTGCGGATGTAAGCTCTACATCGGTGCCTGCCGTAAGGCCTTCTTCGCATCTTTCGTACTATTCGTACACCGCAAATAATACCAAACGATGTCCTTGCTGTCGACTAGATCACTTATTATGGTACTGTAACCAATTTATGCGACTTCCGCAATCTGAGCGCCTTCAGATAGTGCGAGCGAAGAGTCTCTGCATTAATTGTTTAAGAGTCGACCACAGCATGAAAGATTGTCCTTCGACCAATCGGTGCAAACATTGCAACCAGCAACATCATTCTTTATTGCACTCCTTTGATTTTGTACGCCGGCAGCACACCCACGACCGAACACTACATACTAGCCCTCAGGTAGCTCCTAGCGCTTCATTTAACAGCACAGCAGCATTGGAAAACGAAAACCGAGCAGCGGACCAACGAGAGGTATTCTTACTCACTACTATTGTCATTGTTGTGGATGCGTTTGGCAATCACCATCCAGCAAGAGCATTATTAGATAGTGCATCACAACCTAACCTAATAAGCAAAAGATTGGCAAAATTAATAGGTCTACCTACTTCCAGATTGGACATTGACGTTAAAGGTGCTGGTTGTGCTACGACGAGGGTGCGGGAGTCCGTGTATGCTGAAATTCGATCTCGCACCAGCCAATTTTCTTGTGGAGTAAATTTCCTGCTAATGGATGAAGTAGCTGCAAAACTTCCTTCCCACCACATTAATATAAGCCGCTGGAACATTCCGCCTGGACTATCCCTGGCGGACCCTCATTTTAATCAGGCCGAATCAATAGATATGATAATCGGAGCAGAGCATTTTTACACCTTTTTTCCAACTGCAGAGCGTATTTATCTGGCAGATAAATTACCAATACTGATCAACAGCGTGTTTGGGTGGCTTGTAGTCGGTCCAGCCAGCGAGGAGGTCGTTAATCCTCACTCAAACCCAACACGAGTATCAATGGTTTCTTTAGAAGAAAAAATAGAGCAGTTTTGGAAGGCAGAGGAGCTACATGCATGTGAACCATATTCAGTAGAAGAAAAGCATTGCGAAGAGCTGTATAGATCGAAGACTGGAAGAAATAGTGACGGACGATACGTGGTGCAGATGCCTAAACATCCAGAGTTCTCGATACGCTTGGGCGAGTCAAAAGGCCAGGCGTTGCGCCGATTCTACTCATTAGAAAAGCGCCTATCCCGAAATTCGCAATTGAAGAAGGAGTATCATGCCTTCATGCAAGAATATATAGATCTCGGACACATGCAGCCTGTTAATGAAAATGCTTCAAGCGCAACGAAAACCTTTTATCTGCCTCATCACCCAGTCATAAAGGAGAGCAGTTCCACTACTAAGGTGAGAGTAGTCTTTGACGGCTCCGCGAAAACATCTACAGGCTACTCCCTCAACGAAGCACTATGTGTGGGACCTATAGTGCAAGATGAGCTGTTGGACATTATTTTGCGTTTTCGCACCTATTTTGTGGCCTTAGTCGGAGATATCGAAAAAATGTACCGTCAAATCCTCTTGCATGAAGATGACCGCGCATTAGTGAGAATATTGTTTCGATTCTCATCAACATCACCAGTAAAAGAGTATGAACTGAATACTGTCACATACGGTTTGGCTCCTTCCTCTTTCCTAGCTACGCGCACATTGCTTCAATTAGTGCAGGACGAAGGAAGCAATTACCCTCTTGCTAGTCGTGCGATTCGCAATTTCTACGTAGATGACTTCATTGGCGGGGCATCATCTGTTGAGGAAGCTATACAGCTCCGATCGGAGCTAACTGGAATGATGCTAAAGGGCGGCTTTCCATTACGAAAGTGGACCTCAAATCGTTTGGAGGTTTTGCAAGAGCTCGATGCTTCTCAAATCGGAACCAAATCATCACTGCAGTTTGATACCGACGAAACTATAAAAGCCCTAGGTGTCTGCTGGGAACCTGAGCGCGATAATTTATGCTTTGCATCAAGCATCAAGCCACTGCAGTTACCCTCTACTAAACGGAGCATTTGTTCGGAGATAGCTCGATTATTTGACCCGTTGGGTCTTATCGCTCCTGTCGTAGTGCGAGCAAAAATAATGATGCAGCAGCTTTGGGCGCTATCGATTGGCTGGGATGAGACTGTACCAGAGTCATTTGGGCTGAAATGGAAAGATTTTTATGAGAAGTTGGAGATTCTGACTTGCTATAGAATCGAACGATACTGTTTCGCCTTACGATCGAATGTGCAACTGCACATATTTACTGATGCTTCAGAGTCGGCATATGGCTCATGCGTTTATGCAAGGTGCGAGGATGCCGAGGGGAATATTAAAATATCTTTGCTTGCATCGAAATCTAGAGTAGCTCCATTGAAGCGTATAAGCCTGCCTCGTTTAGAACTCTGCGGTGCCGTATTAGGGGCTCATCTGTACGAGCACATTGCCAAAGCCATTCAGCTTCCTGTGCAGTCGGTACATTTCTGGTCCGATTCCAGTATTACACTACATTGGATCAAAGCAGCTCCAAATACCTGGAAAACATATGTGGCAAATAGAGTAGCAGACATTCAACAATGTACGAAGGGCCACACATGGAGGCATGTACCTGGACAGCAGAACCCGGCTGATCTCGTTTCGCGGGGCATGACGGCACCCGATTTTATAAAAAGCAGCATTTGGATCTCTGGGCCAGCTTGGCTGGCGCTACCTTCTAATGAATGGCCTACATCTGAACCTCTACTACCGACCGGTATCGAAAAGGAAACGCGTTTGCTAGTTGCTGTTGCCAGCGCATCGCCTGCAGTTAACCCTTGGTTCAAAAGGTGGTCATCATACTCCCAATTACTGCACATTATTGCATACTGCAAGCGATTTATAAAGAATCTAAGGCTTAAGGCGAGAACGAAGCCTGCTGGTGACCCGGTATCCATCGTATTGACACCAGAGCAGAATGAGGAGGCAAAGGCATTTCTGGTCAAGACTGCTCAAGACGATGCCTTCCGAAACGAAATTTCAGCCCTTCGGAACGGCCAACCTATAAAGAAAAACTCGTCGATTAGGAATCTCAACCCGTTTTTGGACAACCAAGGTGTGCTTAGAGTCGGAGGAAGGTTAAACTTAGCTGATTTGCCGTTCCAGTCAAAGCATCCTGCTCTCCTTCCAAAGGGGCATCCGTTTACACGCAACATAGTGGTTCACTATCACTGGAAACTACTTCATGCTGGAGGGCGAAATCTCATCAGCAACATAAGAGAGGAGTTTTGGCCTTTGGATGCTCGACGATTAGTTAGAAGCATAACGCGGGAATGTTTCCGGTGTTTTCGGTCGGATCCCTTTATCGCATGCCAGCGAATTGGACAACTACCCGCATCCAGAGTGACACCTAGCCGACCTTTCAGCAACGTAGGAATCGACTACGCCGGCCCATTTTATTTAAAACCGGTACACAGAAGGGCAGCCGCCTGCAAGGCTTATCTCTGCCTTTTTGTGTGTTTCGCTACAAAGGCGGTACATCTCGAGCTGGTATGTGACTTGTCTACATCAGCCTTTTTAGCAGCGCTACGAAGATTCATTGCTCGCCGTGGTAAGCCGTGTCACATTCACTCGGATAACGGAAAAAACTTCGAAGGAGCTAGTAACGAAATAACAGAATTGGCATCGCTCATCGCTAGAAAGGAAGAAGAACAGCAAGTAAATGAGTTCTGCACGTCCCAAGGCATATCATGGCACTTTAATCCCCCAAGGGCTCCTCATTTCGGCGGACTGTGGGAATCTGCGGTGAAGGTAGCAAAAAGACATCTGTATCGTATCCTCGGTGCATCTCGTTTGTCATTTGAAGATCTTTATACGATACTAACACAAATCGAAGCGGTCATGAATTCGCGACCGTTGCTTCCTCTTTCAGAAAATCCTGATGAACTGGCGGCGCTAACTCCGGGCCACTTTCTGATCGGCACCTCCATGCAAGCACTTCCCGAACCCAACTTGTGTGACGTTCCCTTAAACCGGTTGGAGCACTATTGGAAGCTACAAGCCTACGTGCAGCGTTTCTGGGTCCACTGGAAAGGCGAATATTTGCAGGAGCTGCAAAAGGACACGGTGGGACATGAACAGAATCCTCAGTTCACGATAGGCAGGATGGTCATTCTCATCGATGAGCTGTTACCCGCAACCCGATGGCCTTTGGCACGTATTGTTGAGACGCATGCTGGAAGGGACGGAATAACGAGAGTAGTATCTGTGCGCACCAGTAAGGGTATATACAAACGTCCCATAACAAAAATATGCCTGTTACCGATACCATCGTCAATAGACAACGCAGCTTCAGAGGAGGTTGATTTGAGCAAAGAGAAATTGATAGGAGAATAGTTTGATAGCGCTGAATGCACGTGCAGCAGTCTGTATTTTTGGTTGCACCGTTCTGACGGGAGTTTGTTGTGTTGTGCTTGTTCCGGTAGCAATCGATTTGTTGATATGCCATATCAAGGGGGGGGAGGATGTTTATACATAAGAGTTAGGATCGGCGGAGGAGATTGCACGAAAGAGAGTTCAGCAATAATACAAGCAATGCCATAATTAGAGTGCCATAATTTGGCGGCCATCAACGCGTTGGTTGGTGTGCGTGAGAGGGCAACGGATGAAAGGTGATCGCCCGAACAGCGGGAACCTTCTTCCACGAACGGCAACGGCAGCGATCGGACGCGCGCAATCCGCCTAGGTTTAAGTTAGTCGTTAAAATAAATTTATGTGAAGAAAAATACCGCAACGTCCAGCCCTAGACTGATCAGTGCGTAAAGAAAAAAGAAATCAAGCTCCTCATCAATGTGACGCGAAAGGAATTCAAAACGGAAAGGTTCACACACCGATCGTTGAAGGTGTCAATTTATGCAAAGGCTTTATGTGCGCTAGCTCTGTGTGTATGTGTGATGCGATTTTAATGGTAATTGGTTTTTTTTAGTATTGCTAGCAATTGTTCGAATGAAATCAAAGCATAACGAAGGAATGGAGCATTCGCTCAGTAGCAGCAGCGGAGAAATTCACCTCTGTGGATTGTCATCATTTACGAGGAGAGCCGTGATGATCAAATAATTTGTGTGAAAAACTTGTGCGAGCACAGCATAACTACACATAAAACATAACCAACTCGGCCACAAACAACTAAAGCAAGCATGAATGCGTGTGACAGAGACAGAATGGGAAGAATAGGAAAAGAGAGAGAGAGAGAGAGAGAGAGAGAGAGAGAGAGAGAAAGAGAGAGATAGAGAGGGCTAGCATATAGCATAAATCTTGCAAGAGAATCAAACGAAGGGAAAACGCTCTCTTTCCTGACTCAAACGAGCGCAACGAAAGCGAACCGAGAGCGGAAAACTCACAAAGCTGATGAAAGAGAGAAAGAGAGAGATGGATGGGAAAATCCTATCGAAATGTCCCTTTAAATGTGTGTATCGTTTAACAGGGGATGTCCTCCGTCGTCCACCCTGTTCCACTGACTACCATGCGCCCCATTTGTCCCCTTTGCTAGGGGAAGCGGGATTAACGAAGCAGGAAAGTGGCCGGACGTGGTGGTACGGTGGTCCTTAACGGTGAGCGTGAGAGTAATGCGCGAAGAAAGCCATCAGCCGACCAGCGAACTAACAAAACAGCTCGGCGAAGGGCCGAGTGAATTTTCACCAGCCGCACGGTTTCGCATTCGGTCACCGCCGCTAGGAGCGCTCTCACGCTCCGGTTATATATATTTATAACCACTAACGGTAGTGGCGTTTTCTTTCCCTCCCAGCAGCACCCGAATTCCTGGCCACTGGGCAAAGTTTTACCCTGGAAACAAAGTTTCCGTTTTTCTCCGGTGTGGGGTGTGCATTCGCCAAAATAGGGCAAAACAGAGCAAAACCCAGGTAATGGAAAGTCAGATGGTGCAAAATTTAAACGGACCCCTTTTGGTGCAATCTCGGGCAAGATCCAAGTTGGAAGTGTGTGAGTGAAGTGATTGTGGGGAGGGCAGTAAGGTAACGGAAATGAAAACTACTGCCACTGCTGCTGCGGTGGCGTCCTAAGTAGGCTATGGTGGCGTCTCTGCGATCATCTAGTGTCGTGTGTGAAGGGGAGTGCCGCTAGTGAGGGGGTGTGAGTGGCAAGTGCAGCTCGTGTGTGTGTGTGTGTGTGTGAACAAGAATTATGCAGAACTGAAAAAAAGAAAGCTCAAGAAATAGTACGAATACGTCGTGTTGCCGTGCAGAAAATGTTATGTACAAGTAAAGGTTGAACCATTAAGCTTCCTCCTCCGGGTGCGGGTGATTGTGTTAGTGTAGTGGGTGTGTTTTGGTGTGCATGTGTGTATGTGTGTACTCGGAATTTTAGTGATTTTTTGGAAGAATCCGTAGAGTTTGCTTCTCTGCTCGCAGCTGGCCAGAATTATGTGTTGCGGTGTGATTCGCTACATCATTTCATTCGCCCCATCTGTTCCACCAGCGTACCAGCGTATAGGGCCATTGCGATTGCTTCTGCGTTGATTGAAGAAGGTGGCGACCCGGATTTCTTCAAATTGTGATGCGTTGGTGCACGTTTGTGTGTGTGCTGCTGTGTGCATGCATCAGTGTGCGCGCATTTGCAGTTGACTGTGGCAAGTGATAGCTTAAGTGGATGAAAAATGCGAAATTATTACATTCCACACGGAAAACAAGTTCATGAAAGCAGTAAGGTTTTACGGCGATTAGGTTTGCGCTGGTGGACCAAAAATTCCACGGAAAATCCCCCCTCCTCCCGTGTCTAAGGCATTGGGATGGGTGGCCAAGTTGCTGAGTTGGGGCAGGGGCAGCCGTGTTGGGGGCAGCAGCAGTGAAATATCGATCGCAGGCAGGTTCCTTCCACTTCGATTCCGGTGTGTTGCTCTCTCTCCCAAAACGCTATCTGCCAGTGGCGTACAGGCGTACATGTACGCACTCACCACACACATAAACGCACGGTAATCACACACACACACACACATAGCCACACGAGAGCATATGGCGAACAGTGAGCTGGCACTATCTCATTCACGTAAAGCCTAAAAGTTGGGACGATTTTCATAAGCCTACAAAACCCGTGCGGGAGTAAAGCTACACCAGCAGCGAAAGCCCGAGTGAGGTCTTTGACGGTGTGGCCATAGCATGTGTCTGTAACTAGCGAGGGCCTAGTTTTCCTCTCTCTCTTTCACGTTTGCTCTCTCTCTCTCTCTCTCTCTCTCTCTCTCTGTCATACTCTCATTATTTCTACTTTGCTGCTCTCTGTACTAACACGTGAGTGTGTTAGTAGGCGTCGGAAAGTGGATGAATTTTACGGCGCGCATGCACGCAACCCGTAACCCAAGAAGGAATAACTTCTGATAAGAAACGCTTCGGGCGAGCAGGGCAGAAAAGGCAGGAAAAAGACGCTCTCTCCCAAAGCGGCAAAGTCGAGAGAAATTTGGCCACCGAGAAAGAGTGGGAGGAAGAGCAAGAGCACGGAGAGAAAGGCCAGTGCGAACGATGCGAACGAAACAGGAAGACCAGAACGAGGCGTTGGAAAAACGAGTGAAAAACCTCATCCACTTTACACGAATAAGATTCTGCACTGGCAAACTGGGAGAAAAAAAGGCTTGCTCCAATCTCCCTTGGAATGGAGTCACGTGCCCTGCTTGTCTACTGTCGCTGTGTGTGCACATGTGTTTATGCCTGCGCGCATGTTGGGGTGTTGCTGAGATGCACTGCCAATGTAGAATGTACCAGGGAAGACAAACCGGAAGTAGATAGGGAAGGGTCGCCATTGCACTACCTTTGACAACGGCACTGAGGGATTATGTAGCCCTGCGATGTAGGCCAGCCGTGTACACCTGCACATGGAAGAGGAAGGAAGATTGGTTCTTTACGTAGGTAACGAAAAGCATACATTTGCTTGACACATGCAGGTGTCTCCGGAAGAATGTCCTCCCGCTATAACGATGCACAGGAGCGCGAGCAGTGGGCTGTTTGTGTTTGCCAATTACTTGAAGTAACAACAGCAAAGAACTATTGTTTCGTCATTCATTTTTCGAAGCTGCTTCAACCAGCACAGCAAAAACAAACAGGCGAAATCCAACAAAACCCGCGCATCAGCTCAGCTGGAAGGCTAGATCCAGGGCTGGGATGTATTCTTTCTTGCAATTACTTTCAGGGAACTGGAAATTGAATGGCCAGATGTGTTATGGTTTATGTCATGCTGTTTTTGTTCCGTTCTTGATACCTTTCTAGGCTGATGTGAGCGCTGGAAGCATTGCGGGCCGTTGATAGTCAGACAGAAAGCAGGGGAGGAATAGTTTATCTTTAGCGTTCTATTTTTTTCCTCTCTCGCATGGTAGCTTAAAAATAGCCAACCATCAGATGTGGGGGCAAGTTGTGACATCATTACCTACTGGTACGGGTTGTGTATGTCCTTGTGGGGAAGATCCTACTTGCAGAGAGCGCTATAGAAGTGTTCATCAGAGTTTGTACGTTCGCTTGATGATAATTGCTGCTCCGTATCGATGAACTGCTAATTTGTCCAATTTCCAATTCTATTTATTCAATCGTTTGCTTGATTATCGTCTCGATGGTCTTGCGAGATGTTCCTGTGGGACGCCCAAAGACACTTCTTCAAAGACACTACGGCACTAACGCTCGAGCTTGGCCTAAAATACCACAATTGAATTAAATAATTAACCCTCACTAACGAGCAGCGTGTCTTCAATTTCAATCACAGCAGGGAGGTTCGTCGTCTGAAGACGCTCACAGAATAGGAAAATAGTGGAAAATACGAGTGACTGATATTCGAGCTAGTGGTACTGGTGCTAGTGTGTGTTCAGTGCAAGAGAGCATTGGCTCGTGGGTGTGATGTGTGGGCACAGTGTGCAGCTGGGCAGTGGCGGCGCGCAATGTACCGGAGATCCGCGCAGCTCAGAATGAGGAGGGACCCGTGCCGAGTGCAGAAGTGTGCGCAGCAGCATCAGTCACGTCGGTCGTGTCAGCCGGGTGCGGTTGTGTTGAGCGGTGGTGGTAAGCTTGCCGGTGCGTTGGTAGCTGTAGACGGCGTCGTTCGTGACGCCCGACCTCCCACGACCATCCGGTGTGTGCGCAATCGAATCAGTCGTCAATGAGTCACGTTCGTTACAACCAGAGACTTCAGGAGCCGTACGAGCAGGAGTGGCAGCAGCAGCAGCAGCAGGAGCACGAAGAGTGGTACCGTGGTAGTAGTGAGCGTAGTAGCGAGGACCGCTCTAGGTCGTCGCAGCAGCTGCGGCAACAGCTGCGGCAACACCAGCAACAGGAGGACGAGGATTCGATCGAGGAAGTGGTACGGTTGCACCAGCAACAGCTTCAGCAGCAGCAGTATTCGGGGCCGGGCACCTCGTCAGTTCGTCGACGTTCGGCCGGTGTGCAAGTAGGGGGCGGAGGCGGCGGCGCGCTTGGTTGTAGCGGGGGTGCTGGGGGACGGGGCTTCGTTGCGGCGGTTGGCGGTGTTGTCGGGCAGGGATTCCTTGCACTACGGCGGACGCGGGTTCGTGCCGGTTGCGCCTCATAGCACGGCCGGAACAGCGCTGCCAACAGCCAGAGCCCGAAGCTAGTCGTCGTTTCACGCGCCCGACGTAGACTAATGCAGTGGCGGAAGTTCGCACGGCTGAAAACGACTGCTACCGGACATTCGCGGACGCGAAGAATGCTTTGTTGTGGCCGAAGAAAGGTGAGTACCGGTTTTGGGTAGTGTTCGCATAATTTCGCATGCTTTAAGGTTTCCGAGTTGGGTTAAATGAATTTCATCAAAAAATGTACTGTGTTAGCAGTTACATACTACAGTGTTTGCAAGCACATTATCATTTGATGCTACTATCAGTACCACTGGAAAACATTCATAATTAATCGATTTAACAAGATATTTTATTAACTCTCGCTTCAAATTATTCAAATTATTCTTTTAGTATCTTATTAGTCTTAATATTATCTAATATATTGCTCCAGTTATGTCTAGCTAATTTTGAATACGTTATCTGTTGATAAAATAATAATAATATTATTATTATTCTTCCTTTTTTTCATGGCATTCTTCACTCTTTGTGTTTGGAATTATTTCAGTCACACATAGCTGTTCAATTTATGAAATCTATGGATCGCCTGTGAATGGCGACAGGGGCGCTACGCTAACAGTTTAGTTTATGGGTCTTGTAACTTTTCCATACACGATCCACGTCGTTTCAACATAAATATCATTATTGAGGTCAATTTACACGACAGCTCTTAGCTATTGGATGGACGATTTAAAACATTGTATGAAAATTCAATAATTAAATAATTCAACAACCCGGTCTCGTGGTACAGTCGTCAACTCGTACGACTTAGCAACATGCTCGTCATGGGCTCAAGCCGCAAATGGACCGTGCCGCCATACGTAGGACTGACTATCCTGCTATGGGGGAAATAAATTAGTTACTGAAGGCCAAGCCCACAAGTGGTATAGGCAGGCCTTGACCGACAACGGTTGTTGATCCAAAATAAGACGAAGAATAATGAAAATTCAATGAAAATTTAGGTAACAAGTGACACGAAAAGCAGGAAAAATAAATGTTACTAATCCATTCAATGGTATGTTCGAGTGAGACTCGGGCTGTTTTATTGTTATCTGTTTTGCTCGATTCGTCGTATGGGGAGATGAGAGAGGAGATAAAACAATGTTGATGAAATAGTTTGCACTTCATTTTTTCGGGTAAATCAGTGGCTTGCCTATTGGTCTGTATTTAGCTTCCTTTATTTATCTTTTGTCATTATTGCAATATTGTATCATTCAATTGTACAATTCACAAGGCTGTCTAAGGGTTAAAATTACCCTAAGGGTTAAAATATAAAAATAATAGCATAGTTAGGTCGTATGGCAGAAGTGTTTAAGAAGTTCAGAAACATCTTTAGATTGTAGATGCTTAACTCATGATATTAATTGTACGTTTCACTGTAAAGCAGAGATTTTTATCCGGTGGCGAATTGCCCGCAAGGGGTAAATGCTGGATTTTTCAGGAGAGAATTTTTGTTAAAAATTTGGCTAAATACCACGTTGCCACGCTCAACCATTTTCCCTCCCTCCTCATGAACTTGTGAGAGGGTATTGTAATTCTACATGCATTTTACATGGGAGAAAAAGCTACAAAAAGGTTGAAAACCACTGCTGCAAAGTATTGCAAATAAAATAGTTTGGGTTATACAATACACAGTAGAACGCTGTTTGCATTGAGGGGTGGTAGTAAGCTTGCTGGTAACTTTCACCCAGTTAGCTTTTTATCCGTGATATTTCATCCGTGCTCAGGAATGAAGGTGACATGTGGTCAGGAGGAGGTTTAAAAAAACAAAAACCCGTTACCAGTCCAATCCAGGAGCAGTCTAATGCTTTTGTTTATCCAGTTTATCAAGACTTAATTTGTTTTATTTTGCATGCAGATTTTTATCAGCTTCTTCTTAAGCATTAACTGCCAGTCTAATTACGGCCCTTGACATCTAACCAATTTTAATCCCAACACCTCCTTTACACGTGATTCAGAAAAAAATCGATGAAAAATAAATAAAACATGATTGTCTGTTGCCACTTCGCATTACATCTGGCTTTTATATCAACAGACTGTTTGCTTCTTTACTTCTGTCAAACGCGACCGCGGTTCAAAGTTGAAGATTTGGAAGAAACATGTTCTATAGCTTTTTAACGCTTAACAAAAAAAGGGCATTATAGGTTTAAAATGTGTTTGCTTTTTGGAACGAGTCATTTTGGATTCCTCATCTATTGTTTTAAGTTGGTCTTAAGAGTTATCTTAAGATGGAAACGCCGTTTTGGCACCCACAAATCTTAGAACATTTTGTTTAATAACTGTGTTTGCAGAACAAAACATACCTTATGCTCAGCTGTTTCCTTGTTTTCCTTTTTCGCGTTACGACCTACGTATTCCTAATGAATGACCTATACAAGAATTACATACTAAATAAGTACCAATAACTTAATGATCCGCACAAGGCTTGAGCCCACGACGGGCATCATTGTAAATCGTGCGAGTTGATGACTGTACCTCGGGACCATTGTTTACAAAACTGTGCAGTTCTGTTAGGCATGAATGAAAAATAGTGTTATAAGAAATATCTGCTCAAAGTTTGTATAGATGTATAATTTCACACGTAATATTATTCCTATAATTTTAGTTATCATAAGTTTGGAATTGTTTTTTACATACGAAACAGGTATAAGTCATCCAACTGATCATGATTTCTAAGTATAGAAATTTCAAGACGCTACACTGAGCAGTAAAATTTTAAACCAAGCATCAATTGTTCGATTTATTATAACATATCTTTAATGCATTCTGGCAAAGCATGTCTATATCGCAGGACTTTCGCTCTAGTTGTGCTTTGTCCTCACGGATGCTTTCACCCCTATGCATGCTTACGGATGTTATGGGCTGCTAAAGATTTTGCAAACGAAATTCTTCCCATAGCGTTCGGCACCAGCGTATAGCATGATAAGCGTTCTAAAGTCTTACGGAACAATACCAGCGACATCACTAACACTGGCTCCCGTCCCGTCTGCCATTGAACGAGCGTTGAGCAACGCGAGAATAAAATGACACTAAAAACGAAACGGCACAAAAGCGGTGGAGAGGAGAGACGAGACACACAAAAAGTGGGACAATGGGCCAAGATGGCACAGAAAGGATCCCGGTGCGGTGGCATAGCTGGGCCACTGGGAAAACATAATTTATATGGATAAACAACGAATTGAACGACACCCATATTTCTCCTTCCGTTCGCTCGGTCGTGTGTGCGGTATTGTGCCGTGGCTTGAGGGTGGGTGGGTGCTTCGTACGGATGCGATCGTTATATCGCCTCGTTTACCACTTTTATGTGTAAGCGTGTGTGTGTGTTCGTATTTGTGTGCGAAATTGGATCCTGGCCCGAAGGACCAAAGCGGCAACGTTCGTTCTCCTCGGCCAGCGAACTGTGTGAATTATGTTTCGGAGTAGCATTATGAGACATCGATCTTTGTGATTTCACTCTACTTGTGGTCGTCTGTTCCTAGTGCGTTGGGCTAACAGAGTTGCAACCGTTGGACAACAGTACAGAATGTACCCGTTGATCGCGGTGCTCAATAAAATGGAGACGCCTGGTCGGCTACGGACGAGCGACGGTGAACACGGGAGGAAATGGAGGTCTACCATACTGACCCACCATCACAAACAATTGGTTTCATCTTGTAGAGCTTCAGTGATGCATAAGTAACCTATCAAGAGGCAGCAGTTTTATGTAACTATTAGATTATTAGTTAAAAAATCATATGTAAGTTACGAATAATCTATATAAATATATATTTGATTGATAACTTAAATGCCATCTTTTGGAAGAGCATAATAGCAAGTCAGTGTATTTGTGTAAACAGCAAGGTAAAAAAGATCGATACTTTTAACAAATACACTTAACACTTGCTTTCATCCATGCTAACCACCAACACAAAAAAGGATGCAAAAAAAAAACGAGCCAACTGAATTGGATGGAACTTGTCCGTAACCCTGAGCCCTCTGTTGCGAGACATTCTATTTCCAATAGGAAAATTGCGAAAGTGTAAAAGTATGTTATGTCATCGGGGATTAAACGGCGATTTTATTACCATAAATTTTCCATCACTCGTTCGGCATCGGGAATGCTCGAACGGTTCAGGGGAAAATCGTGATCGTGCGCGGGCGTGTGCAGCAACGGTGTGGCATATTTCGCATGCTTTCGCCCGCGCCTGGTCCAGTATTGGAAAGGATTCTTTCTCCTTTGACGCAAAACTCTCGGCCATCTTTTCTTGTGCACTTTCCTACCTATTGAAGCAGAACACGGAAGAAGGTTCGAAAATTGTTCCGCGAACATTCAAGTCATGTCCAACGCTCAATATCATGAACCCGAGGGCGAGTGAAAGCTGTCCGACAGCTTTTCTGTTCCAACTGAGCACATGGTAATAATACTAATAACAATAATATGATGATGATGATGATAATAATCGTTCGGTAATGGACTGCCAGGACGGTCGGATGGGCTGTGTGCGACGGCCGGTGGAGACCGTTACGTTGTGAAGTGATCGATGCCGTCCGGCATTTCACTGCGGTAGGCAGATAGATCCGTCGTTCCCAGAGCGGTCGTTGTTCGAAGTGAGAATCGAGAAGAAAAAGAAGACGTCGAGAACGGGTTTAAACGTTTCAGAGCGATGTGATTTGGGTGCCTGCGCTCCGCAATGGCCTTTTTGAGTGCGACGATGAAAAGTAATTAAAATGACGAGAGCGATAAGTGGCGTTAACGGTTCAAGCTTGGTGCCATCGTACGTGGAGAAATAAATGAACATTAAAAAAGGCATCTTGATGGCTGTGAAATGCTATTGAAATAGTAAAAACTATTTTGACAAATGCAAAGACTGCAAGAAATAGATAAGCACATAGACAGCACCTACATGCGAGTGGAGTTTGCAAAGTCGAGCATGCATCTGTTCCGCTGCCCATCCTAAGAGCTGGAAATGGTTTGCTAAGCGAAAAGGATCAGACTGGTTGCTTTACACCAGCACCAATTCAATCATTTGCTATGATATTTTAATCAAGGTCGAATCAATTTGCTTGCCTTGCTAAGTGCTCGGTTGTCAGACAGTTCTCGATATCAACTGAGTGCGATGAGCACCGATGGTTGTGTGCAAAATGGAATAAAAGAAAATGAAAAATAATTTCCGATCCAGATGTATGTGCAAGAAATTATGCCCCAGGGGGTAAACAGTGTGTAAAGCAATAAGGAAGATAGTTTAGAATATTTGATGTAACATTTTGCACACACCCAAACATTAACGCCGCTTCCGTTCTCGTTTAACCCCTCGTAAAGGAGTGGTAGCATGTGAAGCAAAAATCAATTTCCGCTTGCATTTGAAGCTGCGTCGACTGATTAAGAGCAAAAACAAGTTTGACCGGCTCGTGTGCGGGGTTGAACATTTTTAGATGGCAAAAACTGCACAGAAGGATGTTGTGTGTGTTATTTTTTTCAGTTTTTTATGTTACTGTTTTGGGAAATAAGAATGTAATGCAATTTGGAAGCGCAGGAAATAGAATAACTTTGAAATTATAGAGCTAAAATAAAACTCTTAGACTTAAAGATATTTTTTTGGTTTCAAATTGTCTAAACCCGGAAACACGTGTAGATGGCCTGCAGCTAGATGTTCGTGCAGTTAGTCATTGAACTTCATAATTAAACAAAACAAATACTTTTCCCATAAACTTTCATTTGGGGCATTTTAAGGAGATGTAGAATCTATACCTGTTGTATAATCGTACAGTGGTGGTGGTCAAGAAAATCTTTGCTGAGTTGAACTTAATTGGAATGCAATTGAAGGGAAAGAATTTTAGACTACAATCACTAAGGGTGAAGTCGCAGCAATAGTTAAAGCATAGCTTTAAAATATAGCGTATCTTCAGCAAAACAGCAAATCAAGCAGATTACCTGCCGCAGCCATACAAACCATACCGGATTAGCCAAGCAAACGTCACCAAGTAATTTTGTTAAACATACCGAGATCGCTTTCGAACGTGCTGGAATGACGCAAAGAATGTCGGTTCAGATTAGGGCACGAAATGACAAATGCACTGGAATTTCATTCCCAACTGTCTCTGTGCTACGCTCACTAGTGTCTGCTCCTCCGTAGTTGAATGAAACGGAAGGGATGGAATTGAGCATAAAAAAATGCAATAAAATCCACTCTCGTACCGAAATCGATTGACACTCATGCACTGCAGCGGTCCAAAATCGGTCCAAACGGGTTGCCGTCGTACATCGCTAATCGTACTACCATTGTGGACGTTCAAACCCACTACTACGCACTGTAATATGTACAAGTAGCATCGATGATTGTGTGGCATTTTCTCGGAAAAAGGGGTGCATTATTACATCGGCACTGCAATGATACATCCCTCGCCGCTCGGGCCTTTCCCACCCCGCTCCCAATCCACAGTATATGTGTGGGAATGTGATTGTCTCGAGCAAGAAGAATATTTCGGCCATGCTCTGTATGCTTCAGCAGCATCGTACGTAGAATATGAGAATTCAATGCAGCTTCCGTCGCTCGGCCACAAATGAATTGTCTCCCACGCGCACACTCTCTAGCATCGTGACGGGCGAGATGCAGCGCACTACACACGGGTTGGCACAGTGTGCACCGCACAGTCAAACGAGCCTTTCTGCCCCATGCACTACCCCTGCATCCCTTTATGCGCCACTCCCATCCCCCCCATTATCCATCCTCGTTCGTTCGCTCGTTTGTTGTAGACTGCAGCGTACTTTTCATAGTATTCAGTATCGCACGTAGTACAACCGAGCATTCCCCTTTCCCCCGTTTGGGCTGCTTTCCCCAACCGCTCCTTTCATCCACTAGCCATTCCCCAATTTGTCCTGTTCATCCCGTTACACACACACACACACACACACACACACACACACACACACACACACACACACACACACACCACACACACACACCACACACACACACACACACACACACACACACACACACACACACACACACACACATACACACACGCATGCACGGTTACATATCCACTCGCTTGCTTGTGTGGTCGTTCAAAATCCGTAGCAGCTATTACGCGGACCAGAGTGTGTCTGTTCGCTCTCGATACAAGTGTGATAAATCCTCTCTCGCTTTTTCTTGTGGGTGTGTGTGTGTTTTTTTGACAAGCATAGTTTGAGTGGCCGTCGGAATCGCAACGGAAGATGCCACGATGGAGATGCCATAGGAGCTAAAGATTTGAGATTTGCAGCTGCAGTTTGATGAATAGGAAAATTGCCATTGCTTGAGAGGAAACTAGCTTGCTTCAATCCTGGCTTTAACATTTTGTTTTGTTTTTGTTTGTAGTGTAATGTTTAATAACAGCCTAGCAGTGAGATTTTTCCTTTATTGGTAATTAGCTCTCAACTTGCTACGATTACAAGCGACTAAAAGCACAAATCTCAGACCCAAGAGCAACTGAGCCAACGTAGCTTGTTCCATCAGCAGGACCGTCTTGCTCCATTTGTGCGGATGCGACGTTAATCGATATTTCTCATTGGTCCCGCTCTCTCTCTCTGCCTTTCTCTCTCTATCTCTCGCTTTATCCTTTGGTCGCATTGAATGGTTCTCGCTTTTGCTCGGTTCGCTGTTTTACGCAAATACTAACGCAGCCACCCACTCATACCCACACAAACACACGCACACAAGTAAACGCTTACTCGTATGAGTATTTGCCCCATGGATAGTCCCAATCGAGGAGAATCGAGCGTCTCGAAACGTCCAATGTCCTTCGCGAGTCGTAAGGACAATCAAGGTAGCGGGTGGGCAAAGGGGAGCAAGGAACGGATGGCACAACAAAACGGTACAACAGGGCTCAGGTCAATAATCATTACCGAATGGCTGCTTCGCTCAGTTTCGGTCCATGGAGGGGGAACGCTTCATTTTTTTTTTTTCGGCTACATACATTCACGTGTCCACCGCGGCCATTGGAAATCGGGCAAACGAACACTAACGAATCGGCTAAAGAGGAATGGTCGAATGGGGAGCAGCAATACCTGGTGCTACCGTACCGCAATTGATAGCGAAAGAGGTCGAATGGGATTTAATGTCCGTGGGTGTGTGTACGTGTACGAGTCGGATTCACTTGATTTCGCCCTCTTGCTCTTGCCAGCTGCTCTGTTTCCTCATTTCGCTCGATTGGCAGGTAGTCTTTTCATTGTTGTTGTCGCTGTTATTGTCGTGTCGTAAGAAGGCTAGATGGTGGAAATAGGCCAGCCAAGATATCGTATCGCTCTTTCATCGACACCCGAGATGAGCGTCACCAATACCAGCGCGTCAGCAAAAAGACCATCAGGGAAAGCACACAAACTAAGCTCTCAGCTGCACTTGGTGCATCTGCAGCCGCGTGAAGCACTTAGGGGCATTTTTCAGCACAACATACAAAACAGTCACAGCCACACACACACATTGCGTAAGACGCGCACTGTACGGTTTGAGTGCAGAGAGAAGCAAAAATTAAAAGCCTACAATAGGGATAGTGTTTATGAACCCCGGAAACAAAGTCACGCTCGCTGCTGGGTCGAAAATTTATGACTGATAATCAGCGACTAATTAGCGCGGGTTAGAGAGTAAGTGAGGGGGTGGGTGATAAAAACATTCTGTTCCGTCTTTCTGCTGGATTGTTTTGTGTTCGACGCAGAGGGATGCTTTCCTTGCTGCCTTCTTGCTGCCGCGTGTGTTTGCCGAGCCCCACACGGACGCGGACACGCACAGCGATCATTAATGGTTAATGCATAATTTCCTCTGCAGCGGCATCGGCCGCCCAAGGATCTGATTGATGGCGGTCAATTAGCCGCCCGTGAAAAGGGGTACGCCGTGGGAGAAAGATTTATCGGGCGAAGGTCAGGCAAAGTGGCAGCGGCAGTGTAGGAAAAAAGAAAAGGAAAAAAAAGAAAACACGAAACATGACAGTGTAGATGAGGGCACGATAATGCCATTAACCGGAGTGCTTGTAATTTGCTTTCGATTAGCGTACCAAGTACGGGGTACGAACGCTGCAAACATACAGAACGTACATAAATGTTCCTCGACACGCCAATGCTGATTGATGGTTGGTGTCCTTGGTTTGTTGTTGTTTTGTGCAGTGTAGCGCCTACCTGAATGACTTGGACGACATACCGATGACAGGATGACTTACGGATTGGATATTGGATGACATTGTTTAAACTGAACCGTAGAAACTGAACTGAAATGAAACTTAATATAATATATGCTATCATATTACTGCTTTACCGTTATGACAGAAATTCTTGCAAGGACCACTTTAAGACTTGTCAGTTTAATCATGAAGAGCTTCATGTTTCGGCCCTTCATTTTTCACCAGTAATATGTTTAAAACTGTCGTGTAAGCATTGAATTTTGAATAGCGTTGAAATTTGTAAATTTATTTAAATATGATGTTGTTCCTTTGCTTGACATTTCTCCAGCTAATGAGGAAGGCTCTAGCAGATATTTTAGTAACAAGTGACAATTCAGTGATTTCCGTTTTTAAAGGAATCCTTGCGGTATAAAATAGAACCATATCCTAGCTTTGGCATCTCTGCAGACGAACCAGTGATTAGTGAGCACCTACGCTTTTCCGATGATTAAAAGCTGTGCCAAGCTGTCAGCCACTTTCACCACGCACATCTCTGATTCGATTGTTTGCAACACCGGTTGAATGAAACGATGGCATTAACTCCCACTCCCACAGACAATAGCTCCACAAGAAGGTCTACCGGGAGTTTTATTGACAGTGTAATGCGCCCACCATCATTCATGACATTTAAATCCATCAATGTTGTGTTGGATGTACGAAACGCCTTCTGCCGGAATGAGAAGATGTTTTTGAATACTACGCCAACGCGCGATATTTCTACAGACACACACACGCACTCAGACATGGGTGGGTATATCAGATAAACATTGAAAGGAAAGATCTTTGAAGGATAGGACAAATGTAATACTCTTTAGTATTCGCATTTTTTCATACGTAGCGTCACGGCATCGCAGCCAACCGACTGGTGGGAGGGAACTTGCTTGGGGCTGTTAAAATGTTTGCAAGTTTTGCATGCGAATGTCACTGGCCAGATTCTGTGAACGCACGCACACACAGCGACGAGCGCACGCAACACTCCATTTTGAAGTGCTCACACGCGGCCGCCAAGGATACTCGAGCTCCATTACTACGTGGGAGGAGGGCGGTGAGTGGGAGCCATTCCGTCGCGCTCTCACCAACACCCACACGCGCCGTGAGTTACTTTCATTGCGATAGTGCAGCTTGCTGGTGTGTGTCAATAGACAGCAGAGTCAAGAACTTTTCGTGCAACTGTTTTTTCGTCGTCCCTACACGTCGTCCTACGTGAGTCCTCCGAGACACTTAGTAAGATACGAGCAAACAGTTAGTGTAAAACATTTGCTGTATTTGTGAGTCATATGAAAATCACGTGTAAGAGAAAGAGAGAGAGAGAGAGAGAGAGAGAGAGAGAGAGAGCTCGTGCGACAGCGAGAGTATTAGTGAGAGAAAGATAAATTGTAAAAATACACCCGTCGTGTTACTGTAACCGAAATGGTCGTGATTTTAGCTTCGGCTCGTTATGAAGCATACACGCGATATTTCGTGTACCCTGGTACGACGCCAGGCTCTGCGTCTACACATCCTTCTGCGCGTATCGCGTACGTGTATGGGTGAGGCTCGGTGCGCCGTGTGATGCCGAGAACACACATATCCTTCTCTGCCAGTGTCATCCACTCACGGTCGGTCGGTCGGTCAGGTTCTAGTCCGAGGGCGAGCGAGCGCCATTTTAGGGACGGCGTTGCACAAACTCAACCGCTGGGCTGAGGATTTCTGCTGGGTGATTGGGTTTCGGTTACTCGTTTGATTCCTTTCTGCAAGCGCCCAAAGCCAACGGCTGACCCTATCCCTTCAGTAACTGTCACGTCCGTCCGTGTGTGAATGTTTGTGTGTGTGTGTGTGTGTGTGCTTGTGTGTTGATAAAGTACAACAATTTTCATATCCAAAAAGCGGGACCACAGCAAGACGATCCCGCCGTACCGAAAGTTCCTTAACCGCGTGGTGAAGGTGACCCATTTGCAGTGCTGCGAAACCAGAGAACACAGTTTGTTCGCGTTCCTCTGTGAAAAGGGGTTGAGATTTCCAAAAAAAAAAAAAACAACCAGGCAAAGAAAATTCCTACTTCTATGCGAACACATTACTACGTGTGTCTGTGAGTGAAGTTGTACTAGTGTGCATGCGTTTCTTTTCCAACGATTGACCCGTGTGGTGCCAACAGTTGTGCATTTTGTTGTTTATTCGGTGGCAGGTTTGGTGCGTGAGTAATGCACGCCAATGTTCCCACCTGCCAGACGGGGCAGCAATCGAAGTGGTGATCCAGTCCACTGCGAGCATAAGGGCGAGTGAGCATAAGTGTAGCGCGCAACAATCGTTGCACAGTAGTGCAAAATTAAAGCAACCGAGGGGGCCAAATAATCGACAGGAAGTAACCAAAACCATCAACGACATATCAAGCAATTTGCTCAGTAATAGTGGAGGTAGCTGCTAGTAGCTGGATTTAGCACCGCGCTAGTATATTTTGGAGTAGTAGGCAAGCAAGCAAGCAAACGGAAACGGCTCAAGTGCTCAAACGGAGCTGCAAGTGAAGTGTAATTGTAATCCGAAACGGAGGCGACGGGACGTGCGAGTGTTCGCGGGCATAAATGTGCGATAGTGCCACCACTGGATGCTTTTTCTCGCGGAGCAGCAAGGTGAGGATTGGGAAAATTACGGCTCCAAAGATGCTCTCGTCCTTCGAACGCTACTAGCTCGGACAGCCGTTTGCGTGTCCGTAAAAGTGTCTGGAAAAATGGAACCCCACACCATGCATTATTCATTCCCACGGAGGTTTTTTTTTGTTGCTTCTTCTTCATTTTCTTGCATTGCTCCAAGGCTGACGTGTCGAAAACGACGGGAGCGCTCTCCCTTGTAAAGGGGTGGAAAAGTGTAAAGGGGCGAGAGTTGTGGGTGGAAGCATGAAAAAAACTATGCCAGTGTGTGACACAGTCACGAACCGTTAACAGCAACGGTCCAGCCTTTCATAGGGACACGCACACTTACACACACGGTCATCCCATACATTGCAGTTTCGTAAGGAGGTTCTCTCGTATCCTTTGATATTGTAACTCATTCGTTCTCGCGCTCTTTCTCTCTATGAAAACGACAGAAAAGGACACGTTCAGAATGAAACTCATGACGAGAATTATAGTGGAGGGTAACCGTGTCTGGCGGTGTACACGTGTGCGTGCAATGATGGCTGTTCGCTCAGTGTCCTTTCACATTCACTCAATCTCCTTCTAGCGCTCTCCTGTGCGTATTAGGCTCTTCTCGCTCACTATCAAAGAACGTTCTGCCAAGTGAGTGACTATGCGCGCAATTTTCCCTTTTATCAGCGTGTGCGTTGCAAAGTAGAGACGATGGGTGTGTGTAGGGAGGGGAAGGGGAGTTAGCTGGAGCGTGTGGAAAACGTGTGTGGAAATTCGAGTAGCGCTCTAGCGCGCTTGCGTGTATTCGTGCCGTCCGCAGAGACGGCAATGATGACGGCGACGACGACGATGACGGTTCTATTCAACAGTGGAATTTTCATTCACACCACCACTATCACCAGCACTGCTGCCTGCCGCCGTGCTTCACTACATGCAAGTCTGCTCCAATCGGGTCGGGTTCACCCAGTCACATCAGTTTCTTTTTTTGTGCACGAATTGTGGGAGCTATTTTTTTACTACAATCCTGCACATGCAAATGCTTGCATTCTCGATCCTTCACACACACACTCACACAGACTCATGGATTGCAGTTACGGGTGGGTGGATTTTTTTTAAACGCTAATTACCATGTACCCCTCTCCGCACACAAATCAGTGACGCTGGTCATGGACGCCCTGAACAGGTGAAATGACTTTCCACTCTATGGTCGGAGGGATTTTGTTTGAAATCGAAATAAAAATAAAACCCATTTGTGTTCCATTCAAGGACAGTTGGGTTAGAGCCATGAGGAGATAATGAAAGCGTTTTGCAAGAATTAAACTCATAACTCGGAACAGCGAGCTTGCTGAGAATATTTGAGAGTTTTCGAGTGAATTGTTTTTAATTTTAAACATCTTAGAAATGAATCGTTTCGGTGGCATTGCGTTAGCAACATCGAAAGAATTGCTTCTGTTCTGGGAAGGATGGCTTGACCGTTCAAAACATTACGTTTTCAATTCACAGAAGAAGCACAGCTGCTTCTTGCGAGGGGACGATATTAAACCATGATAAATAATTAATTACACAGTGGAATGAAATGGATTCTTCAAAAGTGGAAGGGTCTTTTGAAGCATTGTCAACAAATATTAAACATGGATTTAATGGGAAGGAGGGCCAACGGTTATATTACAACCAGAGTAATGAAATTTTAGTTTTTGCCTTGGTACATCTATGTACAGCTGAGTTCTGTAAGAATTATAATAATTCCATCGTGCTGGGTACTGAACGAACACAGCAACAAAAGCTGTCGCTCGTTTGACAGTAATTAGGGCTCAAACATGTTACAGCGGGGGACGAGATTACATCTCAAGTAGGAGCAACACAGTTTCCCCACCGCTGGTACTTGACGAACGGTTTGGCTTGAAGTCACTCGATCCTGTCAGATGCAGCAGCACGGAGAACCTTGCATGACAACGCATAAAGCTTAATGGAAAAGCTTGACAACATTGGCTTTGAATGATTCAAAACGTTGTGTCATGGGGTTCTTTGTAGGTAATGGGTTGCTTTGTTTTTTCTCTTTTTCTGTTGGGAGGTCTGAATAGAACAGATTGAAGTTAATAGGAGGTCAGGTATGTTTGTGGCACTTTGAGTGCTTTAAGTGCGGTATGCGTGTGTTCTCTTAATGTAAGGTATGTTGCGTGTTGGGTTGGATGCGCTTTAAACTAAAATAAAACATTTTATTATCAATCAGTTATTTGTGATTAAAATAGTTTTCCATGGAATTATTGTTCAGAATAAATAGTAAAAGGTTGTTGATTTTATTTGTCGAAAACTGCATTTAACCACGTCAGAGCCTACCATCGGATTTCTTTGCTCCTATTGCGCTAGACGTTTGATCCAGGCGCTAAATCCAAACGACTTTCGGTCGATTAAATGGAACTATGATTGTAATAATAAAGGAAACAATATAAATGTGTTATTATGCATTCGTGTTGTAAATAATTTGAATTATTGGAGAATCGATGGTTCGATCGATGGTTTAAATGGACGTTTAAAGTTAAGTTAGAAAGGAATAAGCTCTCAAGAAAAGCTCACTCAGTCTCTTGTCACCTGTCGGGGAGATAAAAACTTTCATAAAAGTGAAATAAAAAAAAATTACACAATTTACACAAAATTTTAATACAATCGCTGTGTAAGTCAAACAATTAGCGTAAGGCCCGTGTCGTTGCTTCATCGGATGTTATTTTTACACGTGCTGTCAACATTTTTTCATTTACTTGATTATATTCCAAATTGTTTGCACTGAACACAATGAAATATACAATTTAACAATTTAGTAACTCGCCTAAATTATGAAACCACCATGCAACATAAAAGCATCGTTGGCTCAAGTAGCAAAGAAACTATGCCGTTCTTTGTACGTTTCGATCAGAATGTTTAAGCATTCGTTTAGGGTGTGAACTGTGAAACTGTCGATTCAATATGTACTCTGCATCTCATGCTAACAACGGGTAGATTCATTTATAGTTTGGCAGTCTTTCCACCACGTAAAGACATCACAGCGTGATGTTGTCGATGATTCTAATAGTTTTGTGCGTAGCTAAAACAAGCTCGTCCCAATACGGTTCCTCCAGACGAAAAATCAAACACAACTTATGTTGCACCCTTTTTGCCCATCCCGGTAGCACATTCTTTCGATGGCAGCACGCGAACACGCCAACATTGACCGCAGTTGGACGCCTATCGTTCTTGAACGACGTGTGGGCCGCGTCCGTTGACACCGCGGGGGCCGCATGCTTGCCAGCGCAGACTAGATAGTAATTGAATCCGGAAAAGTATCCCAATTAGAGGACGTTTAAGCGAATTAGCAATTCAAATCACGGACGCTCCATGGCGGCCGTTCGGTGCGAACGCACTTTCGTTACGATGTGGCCAACGTCCATCGCTAGCACTGGAAGGGCAAATTTAATTTCATACGATACCGAGCGAGCAAGTGCGGTCGAGAGGAATGTTTGTTTAGGCTCGTTAGCAGATGGTTTTTCCATGCATACAACGAAAGTTCCCAAATCGAACTGCCTTTGCGCCGCGAACCGGTTGGATAATCGTCACGCATCATCAGGTCTGGGACGTGCGACGGCTTCTCTCTACCCGTGCTGGCAGATGTTAAAGGTCACGGAATGGTTTCACGGATCGCGGGTCGCTTCCGCTTGTGCAAGTCCAGGCGCGCGAGACTGACGATAAGCGGGACGGCTCTTCCCAGTGCCGCTAAGTGGAGTGGCTTGAGCAGTATACCTTGTGATACCACGTACCATGTGGGGCGCTCAAGTTTAAACTGCAGCTTTCCCGTCTATACTCTCGCGTTGGCTCCGGGTGAAAACACAATCGAATGATTCGTCGAACGAAAATTACGCCCCTGATTGGTTTAATTAGGAATTATTGCGGCGTTTTATCGGTTTCGTGGAACCGGCGGTACATCATTGTTCCATCGACAGTGCACCTTTTCAGCTGGCAAAAGGGAAAAGGTACATTCAGTGATTGAAAAATGAATAATACAAAATTACTTTCCTCCAAGCGAAAGAAAAGAAAACTCGGAAGGCACCACAGCAAAGTCATGCTGAAGACTCTTAAGTAAACGTGTTTCAACAGAAGAAAGCGTTGAGCGTAGAAAGAAAATCAAAGAGGCTTCCATCACACAACCCTCCCGTTGCTTGACACAGACCCAAGCCAGCTGTTGAAAGCGATAGGCAAAAAAATAAGGAAATAAAATCGGAACAAACTCACCACCTCCTCTCGCAACATGCCAATCTGCTTTTTAGTGGCATTCGCCTGTCAGTGAGCGCAAAAGGTGATCATGTAACGGGTAGCGCGACCCCATCCATCCTTGTAACGGATGGTCGGAAGGCAAAAGCGAACCTTTCCAGCCTGCGTTGCATTAACGACCATTTTGTGTTGCCTCGGTGCCCCCGGTGAAAACCACTCGAAAGCACAGTGGAAGCAGTGAAATGTTTTTGCGTGACGCGATGTTGAATTATTAATCATCGATTGTGTTCATCGCGCGCGCTCTCGATAGTGGGCCGCTTCGTCTCGACTTTTGTGCGATGCGCGGATGCTTTCTGGAAGTTCCATTAAAGGGGAAAGTGGGAGCGGACCGGTGCTGGGCAGCGGTGTGAATTTTCAACAGCGTTCGCGATTTCCGCCCGTTTTTTTTCATCGCTGTCGTTTTCCCCAAAGGCTCGTCGGTGGTTGGGTGTGCTGGGAAGAAATGGATAGGGTTTATTTCCTCTCACCCGCGGTACGCCAGTGGCTACCAACGAGCAGAAGACGGAAATGGTGGTTTAGAGAATAAAGGGCTGGTCGGAGATGCTTTGTATACATTTTATCATCAGAACTCGGGCCTTCCTTTTTCGTTGCTGCTATACACTGTTGGTAGTATGTTTAACATGTTCGTGTTCGTTTTCGCTTCTTGCAGGAAAATGGAAGATCTGTGCCTGACCTCACTGCAAGCCCCGGGCGGGCACCGCCGGGTCCGATGCCTTCCCACCAGGCGCAGGTTCTCCAGCAGCAGCAGCAGCAGCAGCAACACCAGCAACAGGGCCTGCAGGGACACCATCAGCAGCAGCAGCAACAACAGCGACAGGGCTCGAAGGAGCCCGTCCTGCTACAGGGTGACTTCCGGAAGGTGTCCGGCATCAGCTCGGAGATCTTCCGGCAGATTGAGGCGGTGGAGAATGACCACGACCCGAGCACGGCGGCTGCTTTGGAGGTAAGTAAAAGGGGTTGAGCTAGAGCACGCGCTGGTTGATTGGAATGTTGAAAAAGAGTCCGTTACCAGTTGTAGAGGGGCAAAGTTTCAGCCGGACGGTGTTTGCCTACATATTTGAGCTAATTTTGATTTTAATTGAATATTCATAACTAAGTTAAAATGGAGGGGAAGCGGTGAGTTTGTCTTGTTTTTACAAAATTTTAGAAGATACCATTTGACACGTACAGTGGCGGCCACCTAAAGTCGGACAGCTCATGTTTTTATCTGCTATCATACTTTGCGGCACCCAAGACAGTTCCCTAGACCGCTTATCGGAAAACTGTTTTCACTCATCGTAGATCAATCTCTTCAGCTATGTTCCAGTAAAAAATGAGATCGATATCTTTTAAAATCTCCAAGCACTATGCATAAATGTGATAAAAGGTATGAAATATATATGATCCAATGAAAGTCGGACAGTCTTCATTTCATAACAAAATGACCACCTAGCCATGCCAATATTGGTCAATATGGTTTTTAAAACATTTGATATCAGTACCTATAATACCCCATCGATTATTGTGGTTGGTCATCTGCGTATTCCATAACCTATGGGTGAAAATAGTTGTCCGACAAGTGGTCTAAGGAACTGTCCTGGGTTCTGCAAAGTCAGCCTGTTATTTTCGTCTATCAGTTATCAGTTTAAACTGATTTATTTCAATGGATCTAAGCTTGTATAGTTTAAACTGATAACTTATAGTGTTGCATGAAACAGTTCTTAGCAAACCTTCCACTTAAAGTTAATTTTCGAATAATGCTTTGTGAACAAAAATCAATGAATATCCCTACTAAGCAACACGTTTTTGTATGTGATGCTTTCACCTCGTCAGGTGAGCAATTTTGTAACCTACTCGACCATTTTGCTTTTTGCTAAAGTCGCTGGTTAGAGTGCTGGCTGGTGTGTTAAATGTGGTTCTCATCTCGCCATAACCGACGGACGTTCGGTCGTTTCCCACATCAAAGCAGGCTAAACTTCATGCTCTATTTCGATGGCAACCCATGACACACGTCTGCAGTGTAGGTTACTGTCGGTTCCAGTCACTCCCATAGTGGCTTGGATTATCCGGTGCCTGTGAGCGTATGGCCGCTGCTATGATGAGACGAAAAAACAAGAAAACAAAGCAGAAAACAGACGTTTCAACGAATGTTTCGCTCAAAGTGACATTTGTTCAACGCATTCTTCACCAACAAAGTTTTACTCAAGGTCAGCGCCATGCTGCCTACAGCATGCGGCCACAAAGCGTAGCAGCTTTCTTCTCCCGAAACGAACGGAAGTGACAGGCTCTTTGTGTGTCTGTGTGTGTTGCCAAAGTTTAAGATGACACTAATTGAGTTTTGCTGTTTTGGGATGAGGAAAAGTGAAAAAATGGATTCACCAACATTTCTCTGCTTGGTTTGGCGTTTGGCCGTTTCAATCGATGTGTTGCTTCCGGCGAGGGTCTCCCTCTGCTGAATTACTGCGTCCACGACATCTACTAACATTTTGACCGTTCTTTTTCTCTCTGTTCTCTCATCGTCCTTCTTCCAGGTGGTGGAGCGGAGGGGCGAAATGATAGTGCGCATCCTGGAGCCCAGATGTATGGGCAGCCGACAGGCCATCGAAGCGGGCCAGAAGTTCCTCAACAAGAGTGACGCCAGACACACGGTTCAGGTAGGAGGAAGTGGGGCTGTTTTTCATTAAAGGCGTTTTCCCAAACACACTTAAATTTGCGCTTCTTCGTTTGTTTCCAGCTGGTGGAGATCGTCAAACGACCGGGCCAAACGCTGGGCCTGTACATCCGCGAGGGCAACGGAGCCGACCGGTCGGATGGCGTGTTTATATCTAGGATAGCTTTAGAGTCGGCCGTTTACAACAGCGGCTGCCTGAGGGTAAGTAGCGGGAAGGGAGGAATGGAAGGGCAAAATGACCCAGCCACCGCTACCAGTGGAGGGAAATTTCAATTAAACTCCAATTAGCGAAGGAAGTGCGATTGCTTTCGAGCATAAAATTAGTATTTATCTGTTGGGAGTGATGTGGAGAACGGAGAGGGGGACATGAAAAACATCATCTCAGCCGAAAAGAGAGAGGATGCTCGTGCTATAATTCATCCTCATTGTATAATCGCACAGATTCAACCAAGACCAAACTGTGCAACGAATAAGTTTGCCGGGTGAAACTTGCTCTATACATAAAACCGAGAGGGAACATGTTTGACATTTTACACGGTCTATGCTGAGCGGATCGAGTTTACTTAGGCTACACATTGGAAAAGATGATTAGGAGGGTGAGACGAGGTCTAGTTTAAGCAGAGAAGGAAAACATGTGCCTTTCTGTTGTAAAGAAACAGCCTGTGTTGAACAAAGAAAAAAAAAGCTGTTCAACATTTTCAGTTGAAAAACTTGTTTTATTATCTGCTCAACTTTGCTTGGCACTTATTAAAATCTTAAAATGACTTAGAAATTTGTCCGAAATGTGTTCTTTGGGAGGCGAAGCGAGTAATCGTTATTTACAAGATTATATATGCACCTTATGTTTTTCACAAATTGATTTTTGAGGCAAAGGTTTGGTAAAACACATTTATGATTGATATAAGTTAATCTAGGTTTGATTTGTTTTATTTTTTATTTTTTATTATCTCCTTCATAGTGTAGCCCAAGTATTGCTCGAGTTAGTTGAGCGGACTTTCACAGTCTAGCCCGAGCAGTGCTTGGGCTGTCCCTATAGGATATCTTTTTTTACATCTTAAAACATATCTAGCTAGTAATTACATTCTTAGATTACAGCCACACACTATTCACATGTACATTTTCTTTTACATCCACATACAAATGTTGAACCCAGGCATTACACCATCGACTGAAATAACTGTTTAGTATCGTTTGTGGTCGATCGTTTCAAAATTTCAACAGCAGCATACAGTGCGATACAACGTTGCCGCACACAAGATTCCACACGATTGACCGCTAGCAGTTACGTCTGGGATGCGACCCTGTTTCGCACATAGTAATTGCAGTCAATAATACTATCATTACCATGGTATAAAAGCATTAATTAAAAGTTTCACCAGCAGCTATGGCTATGGCATGCTCGGATGCAAAGTGAGCATTTGTAAGCGTAGGGTTTTGCGGTCGACAGAATGTGCCATTGTTGTTGCGTTTGTTGTTTGTTGCTTCCATTTGATGTGGTCAAGCGGTACAAACCTTGTGTGCGGTTTTCCGCTTGATTGCTCTTTCGCTCGAGTTTCGAAAAACAGTTTCGGGACAGCTTTACCGTACCTACAAAGCGTTTGTTTGAGATTGTTTTGTTAAATAAATAACCAACGAAAAGAAGAAAAAACAGACTAAAAGATGGAAAAACAATAAAACCTAGAAATGGAAACTTTAATGGGACTATTTCTGGTATCTATAATGTCGTTCCCCCACCAGCTCCATGCTGTAAAGCTCATGCTGCCAGTGGGCCACCAGGCGTCTCCATTTGCTGCTCGATGCTTCCGGCCGACCAGGCGTCTCCATACGCTGGATGGGTCTTATTCCTTTCTTGCTGAAAGGGTTTCACCACTCACGGCCAATCGCATTACATAATGCACGATCCTGATGGTGCCTTAGACCGTTGGCTTAAAAAAAAAACGAACCACCACCCGACGACGAAAAGCGGATAAACGTAAGGAGCGAAATGTAATAATCTGCCACGCGGCCTGACCGGAACGCTGTTGGCACGGTGTAGGGTTGGGCGACGGACCTGATTGGATTGAAGCTGCTTCGGCAATCGAAAGATAAATAGAGCCATTACCCGTGTAACGGGTCGCTCTGTACAAGGGCCAGGCTCGACGTTGGTCGGAAACGGCCAGAAAGTCTGCTGCTCCTTTGTGCATGTGGCAGATGGCCGGACAATTGAATAAATGGTGAGCATGTTCGTTTGATAGTGTTGCTGCTGCTCTTTACAGCGCGGTTGGTCAGAACGGGTGGCACAGATTCCATGCCTGGTTCTGATGTGTTTATGTAAACTATTTTTTGTAACGAGCAAGAAAGAAATAAGGAAAACCGGGTAAACGAGCTCTAGCTTTTAATACGGTTACGAGCCAAGTGTAACGAGATGATAGCTAACCACACCATTTATAAAATGTTTCAAGCAATCACACCGCCCTCGTATTTTGCAATGCCAGCTTAGCAGGCAGGCATGAAGCGGTGCAATGAAACGTTTCAGCAGTGCCACGCGCCACTAGATGAGTACAAAACACGTCAACAATGTTACTGACGCTGTTGCTTTATTGTCTGTGTCCATGTATGCGCACGCGCGTGTGTATGTGTGTGCATGTTTTCTTTTTATGAGAAAAAAATCGTACCAGCCCGGGAGAATGGGTCGAGCGGGCTTTTGCAAGATACTTGAAAGGAAATGTTTTCTTGGCTCGCCCAGCCACAACACGCCAGCGACACCCATCTTTCGTCTTGCGTATGCAACGCGAAGCAAAACAGAACAAAACAGGACAGCCTTGCGAGCTTTGTGCCTCCCTTAAGCGTGCTTCCAGCCTCGCGACGGTCCAGGGTCGCAAATATTTTGCATTTTTTGCTTCTTTTTCCGTGACGCGATAAGACTGTTGCGTCAACGAAGCGCATGGCAATGGCTGAAAGCGAATGGAGGGCTTTTTGTGTGTGTGTTTTTTTTTGCTGTTGATAGCATATAAGAGCGATGGTGACGTTTTATGTGCAAAAGGGGTTAGTATAGTGACAAGGCTGATTCGGAATGTCTCATCAGTTGAAGCTTTCGCGCTGTAGCTTATGGTTGCTGGCATTTGCTAGAGGAGCTTGCTCTAAATGGGTTGAGTTACACATTTGCTTGCGCCTAGCGGTAGGCAACCCACGCGGCATATGTTTTAGCTTCATCTGCCGACTGGGTTGCCTACCTTTAGGCGCAGTCAAATGTGTAACTCAAACCATTTAAATTGCTCAAACCATTCAAACCGTTGGAAGACGATTGTTGCGTTCACCTCGATCACATTAGATACGTCGCCGCAGTGTAATGCTTACATCTACTGTTCTCCCATTTCGTTCTCGATCCGTTCAGGTTGGCGACGAGATATTGGCCGTGAATTTGGTGGACGTAACGCGGATGTCGCTGGACGACGTGGTCATCATCATGTCGATACCGCGCCGGCTCGTACTCGCCATCCGTCAGCGGCGCGGCAACCGGGGCTCCAACTCGCCCGGTCCGCCGCAGATGTCCCGGCCGGAGCAGAAACCGCCGCCAGTGGTCGTGATCAAGCGCGACCTGCGCGACGAGGACCTGGACGACTCGGATCGGGCGCCGCGCTCCTCCCGCTCCTCGCGCGAGCGTCGCACCGGCGATGGGCGCGAAATGACCGAGTCGCGCTCCCGCCTGGGACTGGGCCTAAACAATTACAGTCCGCAGAGCGAGCAGCTCGATCTGTACTACGGGGCGGGCCGTGGGCCGGGCGGAGGCCCCGGCCCGGCCGAGACGCCCAACTGGGGATACAAGCCGCCGGCCCCGCCCTCGTCGGTCATCACGGAGCAGCCGAAGGGGATGCATGGCGGCTTCCAGACGTCCCACTCCTACTACCAGAATGCGGGCACGCTCGAGAGCCTCGCGGAGAAGGTGCACGCGTTCTACCCGTCGGCCACCACCAGCCGGCGCATGTCGGCCGGCCCGGCCGGAGTCGCCATGAGCCAGTCGCACCAGCGGTTCCCGCGCAGCGGCTCCGACCAGCACCTGCCGCGCGTCGAGTACGCCGACTACGCTTCCCTGGGGCGGCATCCGCTGCTGGCCCGCTCCAGCCTCAAGTCGGATCTGGTCGGGGCGGCGCCGATTGCGGGCGGCACGCTCGGGCGGTATGGGCGGTACGATGCGCCGCCACCGCAGTCCCGCGCGCCCAAGTACGGCCCGTCGCCGCTCGGCGCAACCGGTTCGCTGCAGCGTCGCTCCCGCCCCGCCCTGGACTACTCGAGCGACACGGAGGCGACGATCGGGCCGCGGCCCAGCTACTACTACTACAACCATCCGGCGATGGCGGCCAGCGGCACGATGGGAGGGCGCGGCAGCACGCAGGCCCTCGGCGGAGGGCCCGAGTTCGCCAAGTTCAACTCGCTGCCGCGCGAACGGCCCGGCGCGACCCGGCTCGGGCTGCGCGGCCGCATCACCGATCGGCTGCAGGACGAGGCGGACGGGAACGTGTCCGCGCCGGAGTACTCGCTGCCGATCCGGCGCGACATTCGCGATCTGCGCAACCGCATCACGGCCAGCCCGTCCATCTTCACCTCGGACGAGTACCGGGCGTGGCTGCGACGGGCGCCGAGCAGCTCGGCCATCTGCGAGCAGATGCGGGCGTCGCGCGACCTGCTCAACCAGCAGCGCGCCCACCGCTTCTCGTGCAGCGCGGAGAACATCCACGACGTGCTGAAGAACACCGAGCACATCTACAGCAGCCGGACGGGGCTCGGCATGGGCGGGGCGGGCGCAGGGGGTGGAGTGGTCGGAGGCACGCTGGATCGCCACTCGATGGCGGCCGGCGGTCCGCGCATGTCCTCGCTGCCAGTGCGCTCGCTGTCCTCGCAGCACATCGGCGGCCCGTCGTCGATCCGATCGCCGAGCGTGCGGCGCATGCGACAGCTGCTCGAGCTGACGCAGGGTGCGGGCGTGGGCGGCGTGCCGGGCTCGGTCGTGGCAGCGCTGACCGGCCACCAGAGCCCGGCGCCGACGCCCAGCACGACGCTGCCCCGGGCGCACCGCCAGATCGACATCAATCCGGCCGAGTACACAAAGTACAAGCTGGACAAGCCGGTCGTGGACGCGGTCGGCATGTCGGGCATGCTGTGGATACACCTGCTGGCCGGGCGGGGCCTGCGGGCGATGTCGGAAACGTCCCAGATCCAGCAGCCGCTGATCCGCGACCTGTACTGCGTGCTGGAGTGCGACCGCATCCACAAGGCGCGCACGGTCGTCCGGTCCGGCGATCTGCAGTTCGACTGGGACGAGTCGTTCGAGCTGGACCTGGTGTGCAACAAGCAGCTGGACGTGCTCGTCTACTCCTGGGACCCGCAGCACCGGCACAAGCTGTGCTACCGTGGCGCCCTTTCGCTCACGACCCTGCTACGACAATCACCGATACATCAGCTAGCGCTAAAGGTAAGTTCGTTTGCGCGGCAGTGGGAGTTTCACGCTCCACGATCTAATGCACGATTCTACCCGCCTGCTGCAGGTTGAACCGAGAGGCACCATCTATCTGCGACTGCGGCACACGGATCCATTCCAGCTGTTCCGGCGCCGCGGGCTGCCAAGCCTCCGGGGCAACGTGCCCGCGCTGTTCGGTGCCGATCTCGAGACGGTGGTCACGCGTGAATCGAAGGGAGCGCCGGGCTGTGCGCCGGTCCCGATCATACTGCGCCGCTGCGTCGAGGAGGTCGAACGGCGCGGTCTGGACATTATCGGTCTGTATCGTCTCTGCGGTTCCGCCACCAAGAAGCGACTGCTAAGGTAAGTGCCGCTAATGGCCGGTTCAGTCGGGAGCTTTCTGCCTTGCTAATGAACTACTTGCAACCCCCGACAGGGAGGCGTTCGAGCGGAACAGCCGCGCCGTGGAGCTGACACCGGAGCACGTGCCCGACATCAACGTCATCACGGGCGTGCTGAAGGATTATCTCAGGGAGCTGCCGGAGCCACTGTTCACCAAGTGTCTCTTCCAGATGACTGTGGACGCCCTAGGTAGTGCTGTCGCTCAGTGCACGCCACCAGTACTGACCCGTCTCTCACTCTCTTTTGTCCACCCTTTTCCCAGGTGTCTGCCTGCCGGACGATCCCGAGGGTAATGCCAAACTCATGCTCAGTATTCTGGACTGTCTGCCACGAGCGAACAGGGTAAGTGGACAATCGTGTGTACAGCACAACTAACCGCTCATCAACCGACTGACTTGTCCTCTCTGTCTGTTTGTAGGCCACCCTCGTGTTCCTGCTCGACCACCTGTCGCTGGTCGTGTCCGCTGCCGAGCGCAACAAAATGTCGGCCCAGGCGCTGGCGACCGCCCTGGGACCACCGCTGATGCTGCATTCGGCGAGCGTCGGCGCCAACGAAGAGATCGATCACGCACAACCGATCGCGGTGCTGAAGTACCTGCTGCAGATCTGGCCCCAGCCGGGCACGGGCACGGGCGCTCCCACTTCAGGTAACGTAATTCTTATGCGCCCCGCTAGCAATCAAACCGTACAACCGCTTCCCCTTCTCTTCGTCAAGAACAAAATAAAAAAAAAAAACAAATCACAGCTAAACACACATTAAAAAAAAAGTATCTCTATACACACTATTGTTCGTTTCTCGCTGTTATACGTTGTGTTGAGCCGTACCTGACCATCCGTAAGCACTACTACCGTTATCATCAATCTTGTTTGGGTTTTTTCTTTGTGTACAGTTTCTTTAATGTTGTTGTTTCTGTTTTGCTGCCGCTAGCGTTTATGCTGCGTTTTGTTTGTTTGCGTTTTCTCATTGCATCGCTCAAATATTCATCGTTTCGTTTTGCAATGAAGTTTCTCGTCTGTACTGTAAGATGAGTGTGAAAGACTAGGGTATGATTGAGTACATTTCCATTTAATGATTCAACCATTGCTTCATAGCACAGACCCAAGTTCGGTCCAATCGGTTTTGATTAATAATTGAACACGGAACATGATAATACTAATGATGGGAAAAATGAAGTTTTCGTCGGATTCGATTCCGGCTAGCTTCGAAGTTTTCTGGAATCAGAATTTGCTCCAGAATTGGAATCGCTATCGGGTTCCGGAATTGAAATCGGCTCCAGAATCGGAATAGAATCGGAATTGAATCCGTAATAAGAATCGGACTTGAAATTGGAGTCAGTTTCGGCATCTCCATAAGAATAGGCGTTTGGGTCCATTGATGCTATGTATTGATAGCTAATCCAGATTCTGGAGTCAATTTTGATTCCGTTTCCGGAGCATATTGCAATTCCGAGATCGATTCCGATTCCGGAACTGATTCTTGTTTCGGAACATTTTCTGATTCCGGAGCCCATTCCGATTCCGGATTCATTTCCAGATTTGGAGTCGACTTCGGATTCGGCTCCGGAATTAACTCCGGAATCGGCTCCTGAACCGGAACCCTAAATTGATTCTGAATTCGGTATCGGAATCGAGTTTGTTCGATTCCATGCTTCCACCACTAGATAATACATCCAGCTAGACTGTATTAGATTTAATGTGCATCAAGTATTGCTAAATACATAACAAAGTTCAGTCAAGATTCTCAATGTTATACATGGTCATCTTTCTAAAGTTTACAGCTGTGCAAATTGATTTTAAATGCTGTATTGCTGTAGATATAATAGATAAACAACAATTTTATTACAAATCAATTGAAAACCAATTGTTGTGTGTGGTAGAAGCGCAATATGATAGATTTAATTTTTTTGTTAAATTAATTAGTAATTCCCAAAATGCGCCTTTTTCAGTTTTTAGATCGTAGGCTGAAATTTCAGCCTATCAGCTGTTTTTATAGTATAGCAGTTTTCGAGCAGCTATCGATGTGGGTATTGTATACCGGTGGGCTTATCCCAAGGTGAATGTATTTAGAAGGCTAATTTTTATCGCTTCAGCTTCTGAATGAAGATTTTAAGAGTGTTTTTTTTGTTTTCGTCAATCTACTAGAATGCTTGTTTGAGCAAAAGTTTTCACCCGTCCTATCACAAAGTGATGTTCAAATTTGGTTATGAAAACAGTTTTTGAGACCACCTGGTCTACATACACTTTGATTCTAGATTCCACCACTTGAACTCTTTAATGTATGTTTGTACGTGTTTTGTGTGTGGATTTGTATGGAGTGTTGAAATGATTTCAGCCTCGAACTATTAGACTCGATATAAAAAAGCTGACTAGAATCGTGAAAGACCCCAATAGTATGTAGTTTCAAAATAAAGTCGAAAATTGTGGAGTTCAAAAGTTGAGTTATGTAGTTGGCGAGAATCATTGCGGATTGTTCTATATTGCCATTGGGGCCCTTTCCGAACTTAAAACGTATGCTGAAATTTCGAACTGTCAGCTGTTTGCATTGTATAGCAGTTTTCGAGCAGCTATCTAAGTGGGTATAATATACAGGTGGGCTAATCCCAAGGTGTATGAATTTATTTATTTAATTTATCCAAAGGCTGATTTTTATCGCTTCTGTTTCTGAATGAAGATTTTAAGAGTGTTTTGTGTATTTGTCAAGCCTCCAGAAAGCTTGTTTGAAAAAAAAAAAAATCACCCATCCTGCCAAAAAGTGATATTCAAATTTGGTTTTAAAAAACATACTATGAGACCACCTACATACACTTTGATTCTGGATTCCACCACCTGATTTCTATAATGTACTTTAGGATAAATGAAAACACGACCTTTTTTGCCATTTTTCGAGCAGGTACTCGAATCTAATTCTAGGTTTGAGGCTAGAATAATCTAGACTGAAAATTGCAGGCTAGTTTTATGTGTGATTTTGTATGGAGTGTTTACATGATTTCAGCCTCCAACTGTCAAACTCCATACAAAAAACTGACTAGAATCGTGAAGGGCCCCATTATTGGATTGTTCCATGTTCCCCTCAAGAAAAACAAAACTTCATATGCAGTGGTTTAGGGTTTATTATTAAACAAAGAATGACCAATTAACATATTTGTATTATTTTGTACATGAAGGAATCATAATAATGCCGCAACATTACCTTAATTGCCATTTCACAATGCATGTTATACGTATTTCTCTCCCCTTAAACGTAGTTTCCCTTTAGTTCGATTTCAGATTCCCTTAGTAAATGTGTATGTCCTGCTTCGTAGATATAGCCACATCTCATTAATGTTATTTGTGCTGTGAAACGTTTTCCGCTTTGTTCAATAATGCCACAGCGAAAGACGAGATCTATTTGCCGTTCTCATGGCCATATACAGAACCTTCATGCGTATGGCTTTACTCTCTCCCTGATAAAGTTGGAATGTATAACTGCTTCCTTCGTTCGTTCCATGTCACCATTTAAATCATTCAGCCTAGAGTGTGTGTGTGCGAGAATGATTCATTGATACAAAACAAAAAAAAGAAGAAAAGAAAAAAAGACTCCCGGAAGCGAGCTTTTTGTCCCCGTTTCTGGGAGTTTGCGGCCATACTGTTTCGTGCTCTTTTTTCGCTCGTTCACTCACTCACTCATGCTCGCACTCATCGAACTTACACATCACCGCGACCGCGAACCGCTGGACTTTTTATTGAACGTGCTAAGCAGTCAAAACCCAAAACAAAACAAAAAAAAACTGCACGCGAAAGGTCCTCCAAATTACATAAATCTTTACACCCGAAACATTTATTGTCGGCTCACGCGTGCAAACCATAAACAACTTAAACCACCTCGCGTCTCACAAATTCCCTGCTGCTTCCGTGGTAGAGGATTAGCACCCGTTTCGTTTGGTTGTTTTTTTTTTTTAATATTCTGGCTGCTTTCATTCTTCATAAAGCAATTTGGTTACGTTATTTTAATCCTTTTACGCGTGCACATCCGGCTCTTGCAATGTTTGCTACCAGGCATGCGATCCTTTTTTCTTTTCGTTGATGAATGCTACACAGCAGCATCTTGCGCGTTTGTCTAGCAGTTCACTCGCTCCATCCAAAAGGTGTTTTTATCTGTACTTTGCTTGCGTTCATTGAGCTGCACCCAGAAACACGTATGATTTTTGTATCTCTTCAACATCACACTACAGAAGTGCAGCTGTTGAGGGGATCCCTTTTACTTACTTCTATCCCCTGCCTTTGTTTTGTTGTTTTGGGTTGCGCCACATATCGTAATTGGAGTAAACACAACAACTAAAAATCAAAAACTGCACTTATGAATGGATCATCTTCACAGCATTCACTCGCCCAGATAGCAAACAAAATAAGAAACAGTAAACACGAAACTCTCAAAAACACACGAGCGTACACGAACTCACACCTTTCCGGCGCGCGAGCAGAGGCAAGGGTGGTCCAATTGGGCCCTGACGATGCGAACACATTGAGCGTGAGTGAGTGAGATAGAGCTGACCCACGGTAAAAGAGGACACCGAACGGTTGGAGCGCGGAGTGGCAGGCGGAGTGCGCTCGGTCAACTCGGCCGGGCTGGAGCTGGGACGCTGCGGGCGCTGCTGTCCATCCGGGATGTGCCTGTGTTGAGATGTTGACTACTACTACTGAACGTTCTGTCTGTGTCTGTGCTTACCTGTTTGACAAATGCCAATGCAGCCTTGTGTTGTTGATGTTGTCGTTCCCCGTATAAACTAGCTAAGTGTTGTTGTGTGTGCTTGTGTCCCTGTGTGTATCTCCTCCTTGTACATCGGGGATGTTTGTATGCTTCCAAGAGATAGAGTGGCGTGTTCCTTTCACTGTGTATGTAAATGTCCTTCGTAGTAAGCAGCTGGTTAGTGGCAGAGAACGGGGTGGAGCGAAACGGAGCGAGCAAGGACGCATGCATGGTCGAAGTTGCACGGACAGTTGGACCCAGTCAAGATGTGTCGATGTGGAACGCCTGTAATCAACGCATGTACCCCTCCCTACAATCGTTGTGACTCGATGTACAAGTCCTTCCTTCCTTCCTTCCTTGCCACTCTCACCCTTTATCTTTATCAAACTTTCTTCACTGGAGCTTTGCCCACCTTCTGATCCCTCCCCCAAATCCTGGCCTCTTTCCCTCCCGTTCTTTTTCTATCGCTCTTTCCCTCTCTCTCTTTAACGCCGTTTCTTCACAACGATTTCTGTTGTCTCGTACAAGCGAGAAACCAAACCAAAACTAAACTGCCGACAACAAAGACAACCACACTGATGAAGCCAAACTGTTCTTCTCAACACCGAACTCGCAATATCTCGTGGTTAATTCAGAGTCCTATGTAGACAGGTCGGCGCGGCGAGCCAGTCGAGCCGCGTGGAAACAAAGCCAGTGCGTTGCAAGCGGGCAAGTCGGCGGCGCTGCAGCAGCAGCAGCAGCAGCAGCAGCAGCAGCTGGGCAGCACCATCAGCCACCGCAGCAGCAGCAGCTCCAACATCCAGCAGCAGCTGCGCAGCACCAGCAGCACCAACTTGGCGGCCACCAGCAGCTCCATCAGCTCCAGCATCAGCAGCCGCAGCCCGCACGCCCTGGCCAGCAGCAGCAGCAGCAGCAACATCCAGTCGTCGGTACCACCGTCTATACAGCCCCGTACAGCAGCCAACAATCCATCAACCACATCCTCAACGCTCGGTCAGCATCTGCTCTCAGCCACTCCCAGCACTCTTCAGTATCAATCAGTAGTGGCTCAGTTAGCTCAATCGCATCGAGCCTTGCAACAAGCGGGCCAACAGGTAACCAACAAACAATCCAACACAAACAATTACATACACACACACATACACAAACTGACATACACATACAGTGACATATGATATGCAAAAGCGAATTAACTTTGCAGCCAACACACCGAAAATGCCGGTCTGGGTTCGTCGTCTGCTCACAGGTTGACCTTGACGGTCGGACACACTTACTGCTCGTGTACGATACACTCCACATTGTTTCACATTCACACACGTACACACACACACACACAAACCAGTAATAGAAACCACAACACCACTTGCCATCTGTCTCATGGCCGTAGCTGCCGGCTTGTTTTTGGTTGGCATCGCAATAAGCATTTCCCCTGTAGTACCATGCTCGAGTTCGAGCACTTTGGAGCACCAGCAGCGGTGGACAGATACACCGATAGTGCCAGTGTCTGTGTGACTAATGCCCTGCCATTATTGTTCCTCTTCACAGCCCCATCCATCGGAGGTCTCAGCGGGCTTGGCGGAGCGCGTCCAATCGCCACATCACGCCACACCCTCCCCAAGCTCTAGTTCCACTTCGTCCGCGTCCGGTTCTGGGTCGGGTAGGTCATGCCCATTCCTGCCCACTTCGTCCCATTGCACCTAACTCTCCTACACTCTCCTCCCTCCCAGGTACTGATACAATTAAACGTGGAGCATCGCCCGCCTCGGTGAAGTTCAAGGAGTCTACCAGCAACTATTCGCTCAAGTCGGACACGCAGAGCCGCATTCTGGGCGGCGCGAGACAGCACTCGCAACAACCATCCTACACGACCGCGGGCGGCGCCAGCATCAGCAGCAGCAACGGGGGCAATGGTGCGTCCGGTACCGGGGCCACCTCGTACGACCTGCTGCACGCCCGCACGGGCGGCCTGTTCGCATCCAGTGCCGGTACCGACTACCTGTCGTCGACGTCCTCGATCGCGTCCTCGATCGCTTCGTCGGCGGCCGGTGCCGGTGCCGCCACTTCGGCCGCCGGACTGTACGGTAAGGTGGGCGGTGGTGCGGCCGCCACTTCCGCGCCGCTGACCAGCACGCTCAACATCACCACGTTCAGCTTGGACGAGAAGAACAACCTGGTCGTGTCGCCGTCCCCGTCGTCCGCCTCGGAATCGTCGTACCGGTCGTCCAGCCCGGCCTCCAGCATCCAGCGCGACAAGTCGCCGAACAAGTCGTCCGGCTCGCCGTCACCGTTGCGCCGCCAGGAGCCGCTCGATCGGGCCGACAGTTTGCCTGCGACCGGGGCGACCTCGGGCCCGGGCACGAGCGCTGCATCGACGGTCGCCGCCACGACGGCATCGTCCGGCGCCGGCTCGTTCATGTCGTCGCTGCGCAGCCAAACGCTGGGCAGCTACCAGTTCCCCTCGACGAGCCTCAAGCTAACCAGCCAGCTGAGCAGCGGATCGTCGGGCCAGGATGCATCGGACGATGGCAGCACATCGTCGCTGCTGCGCAAGCTGACCTCCTCGCTGTCGCGCACGATCGTAAGCAATACGGGCACGTTGCCGCTGTCGCTCGGCCGCGAGAAGCTGGCGGAGCTGTCCTCGACCGCTGGTGGTGGGACGGGAGCGACCGCGGGCAGCGGCTCGGCAGGAGCGTACTCGAGCAGCAGCGGCATTGGCAGCATCAGCAGCAGCATCAGCAGCAGCATCGGCAGCAGCAACGCTAGCGGCAGCGGTCTGCGCACGATGAGCACCTCGCTGGGCTACTCGGGCATTGGCGGCGGCGCCTCGACACTGGACGGTGGTGCCGGTGGGGTAGGGGGTTCGTCGTCTGGCTCCAGCTCAGTCACGACAGCGGCGGCCGTCACGAGCATGAACATCTACGGCACACTGCCCAAGAACTCTTCCATCTACTCGTCGTACGGGGTCGGTTCGGGCACGTCCGTGAGTGGCTCGTCGGGTAGCGGGCTGTCGGGGCTGCTGTCCGGTACGACTAGCTCGTACGGCATCAGCGAGCGGCTGAGGGCGCTCACGTCGGGTGGTAGCGTTGGGGATGGAGCGGCCGATCGGTCCACCGGGGGCGTTGAAAGCGCTGGCGGCACCGGCTCATCCGCGGGCGATCTCGAAAGCAGCGGGTACGATTACGAATCGTCCGGCTTTTCGTCGGCCTCGTACAGCGGTATGGCCACGAGCGGCGCCTCGATCGGGTCGGGCGGGGGGCTCTCCTCGTCCTACTTTAGCACCGGAAGCAACAGTAGCCCCTTCGCAACCATGTCCGGTGGTGGTGGTGGTGGTGGGGGAGCAGGTGGTAGTGGCACGGGTTCAACGGCCACGGACACCAACCCGTACCGGGTGCAATACTCGTCCACCAATCCCTTCCTGCCAAGCTTTAATCCCACGAGTGACGGTAGTAACGGTCGAGCAGACTCGAAAACATCGAACGGCGATGAACCGTTCGACATGAAGTAGAGGGGAACATCGAACACACAGGGTAGCAAGAAACGAGGAAAGGAACACAAAAACACAAACGAAACGAAAGAAGAAACAAACAGTCAGTATTACAAAGACAACCGCGGGCCATTTTGTTTGCGGGTAACGTAACTGTGTTCCGTAGAACTTTATTGAGCGTTTTCAACACACAAACACATGGACAAGAGAGACAGGAGAGGGTGCGAGGCAAGGTAGGAGATGTAACAATCAAATGTTCTTTGTTTGTGGTCTGGTTTTTACTAGACATAGTGTAAGAGAAGTACTAACACGTTGACATTCACTTACCTTACGCAAATCCAATTTGACAATTAATCTTATAGTAGTTTTATTAGATGATTTCCATTCTTGGAATCTAACTCGAATTGTTCTGCTTATTGAAATGAACGAATGGGGGGAAAACGACATGGATGGAGAAGGAACGAGAGAAAGAGAGAAAGAGAGAGAGAAAGAGAGAGGGAGAGAAGGAGAGAGAGAGAGAGAGAGAGAGAGAGAGAGAGAGAAAAAAAATCGACAAGTAGAATAACTGTTAGTGTGTTTACTTTCGTTTCCGTGCAAGGCTACGTTCTTGTTATCATTGTTAAGGATATTATCGTGCCGGTTGCTCATTTGTAAACGTCAATGAGTTGAACTGTGCGTGTGTTGTTTTATTCGTAACAAATACACACTCAAAATAGAAATAAAGAAAATCTAAATAGCGAAACACCGGTTCGGTTAGGCGAGACAAAGTTAGGTTCGAAAGAAAACAATGAAGGCAAACTTTCAAATGAGTTAAATCTGCAAAAGTTATAACGACTATAGTGAAAAAAGGCAGGTCATTTAATTGTGGCAGCAGTAAGGAAAGGAAACTCTCGCTAACGGAAAGCATAGACAAATTAACGTATATTAACGACACGCTTTAATCGGAAAATGAGAAAGTGAGGAGTAAAACACATGAACGTTATAAATAGTGTGAAATACTAATACGATGCTTGCCATCCCAGGGGGTCCCTGAGGGTTCAACTGGTTGGCACAAAACGTTAATACCAGTCAGCGAGGAAGCAGATCAAATACAAAAAAGCAACCAAACCATACGAAACAGAACGAAATGAATTGTGCAAAACCATGACATAGCTAAAAAGGAAAAACCGCCTAGCTACACTTTATACAAGCAAGTAAATGTACTAGAATAGAACACGTAACTTCACGTATATACAAATTGCAACAAAAGCAACAACACTTACAAAATAAAACTGAAAAGTATAAATTGTGGGAGAAGCAAAACAAGTAACTAAACGAGGAAAGAAACGAGGATCGATAATGCAAGCAAAAAGGAAATAGGATCACAAAACCAGAACAGGAACAGGAAGTGCAAGTAAGCACATGGCGAAGGAAGGGCGACACATACAATAATTAAAAGCGAAACCGAACAAGACTAATGACATTTTGCTGTTTTCCTCACCCGTTGCGGCGTACACTGAACCCCAGCTTGAAGGTGTGTGTGCGCGTGCGTGTTTTTCGGTTGGTGACCGTTATCGGGTGGGGAGAAAAGAGAACTAACAAAAGAAAGTGCATGGACCGCCAGAACAAACCTACTTAACTACGCAATTTTACGCAAGCCAACAGCGCACCCGCAATGCTTGCAAGCACGATTTACTATATGCAGGGAGAGAGAGAGAGAGAGAGAGAGAGAGAGAGAGAGAGAAAGAGGAGGGAGAGAACATTGATAAAGACAAAGATAAATGATTACGAACAAATAGAGCTTTCGTTTCGTCAGATAGAACAGTTACTATTAGCCAAAAGCGAATCGATTCAACTGAGGCAGATGCGATGCGTGAATGTGAGTGTGTTAAGTTTGTTAGGGCGCCAGACCATGGTTGTCTGGGAGGAGGTTTTGTTTTGGGTTATGTTAGTGTTTTGCTAAAGATACGCACGACAGTGCGGCGTGCAGTGTAAATAGTAATCGAGCTAGAAATGAAGCAAAATGGCAACGAATCATGAATAAACGTGCATCTGTATCATCCGTATCCATCATATAGGTAGTGGAAACATTAAACAAAATACACACACACACACACACAAACAAACAACTGTAGCGTGATTGTCCCCAGCTTTTTGCTGCGCGTAACGCCAGAGCTAACGCAGCCGGTGCTGGGAGTGTAGCGAATTCCTTTGCACAGCCCGTTGAGCGTACAATACTCAATCGTATGCAATTTTCCGGCTGTATGATCCCTTCCAACATGTTGCACATTTCATGTCAATTTTGTGTCGTATTTAGGAGAAAAGCAAGGAGAAAAAAAAACAAAAAACAAACAGTACTCCAGGTTTGGAAAATGTCTATTTGCGTTTGTGTTTGCCTCAACTTAGCACTCGAATAGAACCTCCTATCATGCGTATCGTTTTTCGTATCGATCACTCATCAGAGAAGACAACAGGGTAAGTCGATGGAGAAATCGGTTAGCGAATTGAGAATTGTCGATCAAGGAATTGGCTGCACGTAACGTAACCTTTTCGAACAAACACTTGTCAAAACAGTTGAGTAACGTAATACCGATGAAGTTTCGATCGATCTACACGTCTGCACGGGTCGATCGGTCATAAAATGTTGATCCTTGTTTGTTTCGTTTTCAATCTGTATCTCGTACATATTCTCATAAACTGTTCGTTGTACCACATAGTTAGTGTTATCTGGCGCACACAATGGCGTGCCCGGTGTGTTAAGCGTCCTCTCAGGTTGGGACGGATCCATTTTCCATCTTGAGCTTGTTTCCCTTTTCCAAAACGGATCACAAACTGTACGAAATCGTAAGGATGCTCGCTACAATTATGCAAAACAGCTTTAAGTGAGAGAGTAAAAGGGGTTTAGCAGATGGTCTAAACAGCATCGTGTAAAAGCTTTAGGGCTGCTTGATTGTGTGCGCTTTCCTATTTCCCCTAAATGATGATGGAAACAGAGGGGCCTCTCCCATCGCTCTCTCCGCGCCATCAACCTTCTTGCTCGTCGCTATTATGAGCATCGGGTGCCATCGTACGCACCCCCAATACTTACCAAAACGTAACCACAAGTAAAACCAGTAACGCATTAATCGAATCGATAGTTGTAAATAAATCAGTCAATTTCGTTAGAGCCATCGTCGTTAGCAAATGCAAGGAATTTATTCCCCTCTTTCCGAGGGGTAATGTGACAAAAAGAAATGAAGAAAAGCAAAGAAAAGCAACTAACATACAAAAGAGGGACACACCATTTACCTTCACAACAGACTCAGACTTACTGAAATTTAGCAAAAGGAACCCATGTGACTATTACATACAACAAAAAAACAAGAAATATATTAGCAACTACTACCACTATTATCCATCATCTAACATCTTAACATACCAAAAGCAGAGGCAAAATCTCCCATTAGCTTCTAGTAAAGTGCAGCCAGAAGTAACCTATTGTTTAGGAAGGTTTTTGTTTATCTGTGTTGTTTAGGACGTTGAACATCAAACACGAAGAATCGAAAGGCAATCGAAAGGAAACACACAGTGAAGAATACGTGAAAAAGAGAACCAAAACTACAATCGCATTGTCATTACTATTCAGCTACTATTCAGCTACTACTACTACTACTAATACTACAACTACTACTACTACTGCTACTACCCGTTACTACCGTTTCACTCGTGCAGGGGAAGAAAAGAGAGAAAGGTTTTCAATCGTTTTTAACTCATCGAAACTATAACCGTTTAAAGAAAAATGTTTGAATTTTGGGTGGAGATGAAACAGGGGAAAAGGGAAACATTGAAAAACCAACGACAAACAGCCTTTTCGTTTTGTCTGCTGCCGTTTAAGAATCCCGTTCGCACAACGATCCAACGATGATCGACCGATCGCTGCCACACACATACACACACATATTAAAGTTCAATCGTTCGACCTCAAAAAATGATTTGTTTACGCACACGCTGAAGACATTACGCTATGGCTGGGTTTTGCAATCATGCAAAAAAAATGAACACTATCTGCCTCTGTCGACGTTTGAATGCCTGCGAACCGTTCTGTACACTGTCGTACTGCCTGCACCACCCACACCACCGGCCCAAATGCCCGCCCGACTGCCGCAAATGCCGAGTGTCCAACAAGCTGAGCTGATGCTCTACGAAGCGCCGTTGTTGCTACTGCGCCGCCATTTTGCCCTACGGACGTCGTCGTTGCTAATGTGTATGCTGTATGCCGTTACTGATGTTGCTAGTGAAAAGAGTGAGCGCAAACCGTGAGGATGTAAGTGCAGAAAGCGAACATATTCACTAGATTGATGGTTTAGTGCTCCATTTAAATCATTCAACTGTTGCTATGTTGTTGGTACCCAAACTCAAAACCACGCACTGGAAGTAGAAGAAGGAACTAAAACACACATATAAACACACAGACAACATACATACACACATACTGAATATCATACCGTTTCATATCGTCAACGTTTACAAATCACGTTCTTAGACACAAACACACACCCCACAACACCGTTTACACACCCTACAAAACGTACTGGTGATGATGAGAATGATAGGTATCAAATATACATCTAAATATATATATACAAACACATAATATATATATATATATACACCCACATACATACATATATTAGTGAAAAACTCCAACTAATGAAGCGAAACCAAAACAAAACAAAATATGAACGATCATTTCCAGCAGAGATGATCAAGTTTTGAGGAATAGAATTGTATATTCCATTGCAGCAGTAGCAACACGGCAGCACTCAACAGGGCGACACACTTGTTTACAGTGAATATTATTAGGGGAAAGCACTGTTTTTGTTTGCTGTAGGTGTTGTGTTTTAGAAGCTTTTTTTAAAATGCACCAAATTGAAAATGGAAAACAGATACACAATACCTACGAATCGTTATGCACGTCAACACTTACAACCATCACAAATCTTTAAACAACATTCCGCTAGCTTCTAATCTGTTCCATCCGTGTAGCCTTACTTACTTACTTACTTACTTACTTGCTTATCCGGCAACTAGAATCAGTGTAGCCAAGTACAGCGAAACATAAAGCTACAGGGGAAAAAGCATACAAGCTTTTTTACGTTTGCATACATGACGTTTGAATGCTGCAATAGCAATAGTAGCTTTCAGTGCAATCAGTATTTCCTGATTAGAGTTGGTTATTCGTGCCTCATTGTCTTTGATTTGTTCATTCCATTGCACTCGCTCAACATGGCAAGCGCAAAAATGCAGCAACTCAACTCCAAACGAAACAGAAAAACCAAAGAAACCAAGTAATTAATGGAACAAAAAAAAAGCTAACTAGGTAGCAGATACACGATTAATCACCGATGATCTCTTTGATGTAACTTTCACTTGGTGCGCAGGAGAACAAAAAAAAACACACTAGCTACCGGAAAGAGAACAAAAGAAACAAAAAACGAACAAACAAAGCGACAACTAAATCTCTATCAGCCCAATAAATATGAAATAACATTGAAAGTTCTACTGATCGTTTTAAACAGGTACGAAACAACTTAAACAGAAATAAAAGAAAACTAAAAACTGTACCATAAACGCAGACAAATGTCCGCTCGCTCGCTGTATACCAAGAAGGACATTAGAAAGAGAGAGAGAGAGAGAGAAAAATACGGCAGAAAATACGAAATGCGAAAAAAAACCGAAGCAACAAACTCACAGACCAAACGAAAACACAGCTACAGACAAACCCGGTACCCAGTATGGATAAGTGAGCGATAGTAGCGATTAAGTTATGATAAGTTTTTTGCACTTTACAAACACTTTTGATCTACAAGCAGAGCGGGCTGCAGAACCGGGAAGTGAAAAACGAAAAACCAACCAACCAAACGAACACATGGAACACGAGACGGAACAATCAGCTTACAAGCAACCGCAAACGTGAACGTGTATTTGCATTTAAACCGATTTTTGGCACGCCAAAACAAACAAGTTTTTGCTACAATATTTCTCTTTCTTTTGAAGGAACTCTGGAAGCAACTGTCCGTCGCACTGGATAACGAGGAGGGGCAGAAGGAGGAGACGAATAGGGGGGAGTAAAGAGGGAAGCAGTTTAAGGTTTAAGGTCTAACAATCTACATATAATTCGCTCCCTCTAGATAACTCTTCATGTCCTTCATAGAGGAAATATACAATTTGCAAGCAGCACATTTCATTCAACACCGAAGAACCGCGACCGCGTTTGGGCCGGTTTTATTGCAAATCCCACCAAATTGCAGACATGTTTTGTTTTGGGTTAACATTTTTACCTAGATCTGTAACTATCTCTACGCCAAACATAAGAAAGGAATCGAACGCTGCAATGGGCATCGGTGGGTTCCATCATTATCATCGCACGCAGTGAGTTAGCTTTTGTGCTGTGGTTTGCATACCTTACAGGCGCGTACTGTGCCAGCGAGGGGCATATTCGCTGGCGTCTCACGTCTCGGATCTCGGGCGGTGTATGAACGAGTGCATGAAGGAGAGCTTTTGCGTGCATGTGTTTTGGCAAGGGAAAAGGAAGGGAAAGGCATTCTTATCAGTTGTTCACGTTAATCTCTCTCGGACTCGTTTTTCTGCAAACCAGATCCGGCCCCAGGCACGATTTTCCCTCGCATAACTTACACTTACTACTTTCTCAGCACCGGCACACTGTGCGGCACACGGACCGCTCTGGTGTCGGTATGGGTATAGGTGGCCGGTTGCTGGGAGCTTTAAATTCCAAGCATATCATAACGGTGAGCGACGACAGCAAGGCGTCGAAGCAGGGCAGGTAGCGTCAGTAGCAAGCGTAGTGCGGCACCGGAGGGCATTCTTACCTACTTACAACTATACTCGGCTAAAGCTAGAAACGGGAGCGATAGGTAGTGATCATTTCTTAGCGTATGGGTTGCATGAAAGGTGTTGGAATCGCAGACACATCCAAACATACTCGTATACACACACACACACACGCAAGGCAACGGTGGAATGTGAAACTAACCTATATTTTGATAACGTTTTACAATACAATAGGAGGTTTTGCACTGCACACTGCACGTTGCATGGCGTGCGCGCGTTCCATTAGCTCTCATTAGTTTAGGGAACTCAAGAAACTAAAAGACAATGTGGTCAGTTGGGACAAGTGTCATCTGCGCAGCCGGCACGACAGTGATTGTGATTTTTGTTTTACAAGTGTTTGCTAGCGTAAAGTAAAGAACCGCATCAACATCAGCAAACAATTATAAAAATGAGATTAAAAAAATCATTTCAATTCTTGGGAAAGATGCGCGTAAACATGTTGCTAAAGTAAGTTTTACGGTGACAGTTTGTTGTGCAGATAGCATACCTTGCAGGGGCTTTGCAGCAAACGCCAATGATTCAATCAACCCCTATCATGGCACGCATAGCATCGTATTTGGTTAATTTTTTCTTTCTTGAATCTTCTGATTGTTTCACTTCATCCTTAAGAAAGAAATCGTTCGCTTGCCGAGTAGGGCATACAATTGTATGAGGCACCAGGCGCCTCCTTTAATTTTAAACTCCTGAATTAAATGTTCATTTTCCCTTAATTATGCTAAAAAATCGTAATTGGTATGAGTCGTGTATACAACTCTTAAAACGTCATTAAAAGATCATCATACTGTGAAGATTAAGCTGGTTCTAGTTTTAAACAGCAAACAAGATTGAATAAAGGAAAGGCTAGAGAAGGAAAAACAGGAACTCGAGTGGATATTTCTAGCTTTTCTGCACAGATTTTTTTTTACAATAGCGCCTACCATTCCTACCATGACTGGTAGTCGGTACGTTTCATACTGTGCTGTGTAGTGCTGCACACTATGAGCAATCGGCAAGTTGGGCCGTTCTTGTTGCTACGTTTAATCTCGTTTGTTTTTAGACTGCACGCATTTATACACAACCACCGTTAGGTACATCCACTTTTATATGCACATACTTTCACAGACACACCCATACATACACTCTTAAACCAACCAGCCATACAAAACTGTGGCATAATCAATACTTATGTTAGTGAAGGTTATGGCAGATTGACTACACGTGAGCCGTAGGGCGTCTGCTTCAAGGTGGCAAGCAGCCAGGCCATGTGCAGCGGGCGATAACGGTAATGTAAGATAAATATTTCTATTTCGGCAAACCATTTTGGGCGACATCCTAGACCAACCGTAACGATTATCAACATTCCGACGGAGATCGAGCTAGAAATAGGACCCTGTTACTGAAGCGCAAGTGAGGTACGAGACAGGACGATATTAAACCTAGCATCACTGTATCATACCTTCTGTTAGGGTGGCCTCCATGGCGAGGTTAAACAAAGTGAATTGTAAAAAAAGAAGAAAAGCAGTGCGGACAGGGACAGACGTGACGCAACGCAACGGGCACAAAGCCACAAACTGCAAACACATGAACGTGAAGTCATTGTAGGTTTGTTCTCGTTTCTGCTCTTTTTTGTGTGGTTGTGTCTTATTTGCAAACAGCCTGTGTTATGGCAAAGATCGGCCAGCGTGTGCTGGTTGTGTCTAGGACTACAGCTTCAAAAGACACGTTTTAGTGTGTACATAAATGTGCGGGAAAGTGTTTTAGAATGATGGCAAGGAACATGATCAACAACAAACCTTAAACACCGCATGAATGGGCTGTAAAGCTACATGGTGAATGATAAAAATCACTTGACGTGGTCGGAAATAAGAATTTAAGGCAAGCAAGCTTTTGATCCACACGAGGCGTCGGTTTTTATCAAAGAACTTTTTTTCAAACAAATTTTTTGCTAATTGTGCGTAGAAATCTTTTGAATGATCTTAATTGAAAATGGTTTTAGTTTCATTTGGAAAATTGTTCCTTCTTGTTGACATTCAGAGCTGTTTGATTGCTCTCAGTTCACTTCATTGGATTCTGTTTAAGACTGCAAAAACACACGAATAAATACAAACGCAAACCACCATAAAGTATCATTCCACATAATTGTACGAAAAAATAACAACCAAACAGAAACTAAAAAGCAAACAAAAATGAACCTCCCCCTCCCCATTTCAACATGCATAAAAGATCACCATTAAGAGTAGCCAGTAACAGTAACGTAAACATGATGCAGCATATTAACAAACCCCGTTGATCGTGCAGAATACTGCAGCAGCAGACAACAAACCATAAACGAATTACACTCAAATGCGCAAATGTAATAGACGTGTAGCTAATGCATTAAAACGGAAGTGATGAACACGGGGTGAAAAGTGTGCAGAAACGGTTATCGAACATTCCTCCTCCCTACGCCCCTCACCCATCGCCTTCCCGCTCTTTGCACTGCGTGGCAAACCATGTAAAGCAATTAATGTCGGCTAAAGCTATCCTTTACTGTCATACCCCATATGTGTGCGTGTGTCTATATGACCCATTAGGCATGGCCATGGGAATGATTCGATGTTTAGAATGCTTTTCCTCCGTTTCCCACGAACTAGTATGGGCATGGTAGTAGGGAGCAACGATATATAGTAAAACTAGGCGTCACACAATGTAAATGCAACTCCGGCACACTTAAGCTAGCGTAGAACCCGTTTGCCAGTGGCGATCATCGGGTACAGCAACAACAGCAGCAGCAAAACAAACGAACGAACGAACTAAACGCTCAAATGCTCACTAATCAAGCAGCGGAAGTGGCATGAGGCACGGGCGAATCAGATGTTTTCCCGTATTTACGTTGAGTGTATCGACTAAGACTAACTTTAACCGTTTTTCCAATTCCAATCGGCCCTGCCGAGCGTCACTGGGCATACCGAGTACATAAAAACCAAATCATACCAATCGACTCATTAATGGCATTTAAAAAGCAAACGTAATAAATTACAACTCTCAAACATTCAACATATGAACAAACGTACACAACACACTGAATACAGCTTAACAAACTCGATCTGCGTGGTGAAATGCAGTAGAAAAAAAAACAGGAGGAGATAATACTCTAATGTCTTAACCACTGCCACAGCGTACGAAGATAATTAACGAGCGGAGGAAAGGAAACGCATTACAGAAGAAGAACGAATGAACGGAAGGGTTACAGAAAAGGCTAAAAATAAAAACAAAAAACCCAGCAGCAAGAAGTAGCAAACAGAAATGGGAAAATCTCATCTTACGAATACCGAAACCAAGAGAGCGAGATAAAAAACACATAAGCAAACGGAAAGAGGGCTAGATTAAAATGGATGAAGATAGTCGACATTCCCTTTATTGTCTTATAGGCAGTAGTAGAACAAAATGGAAGAAAGAAAACAGATAAAAAATGAATAAAATAAACAATCCCGCATTAGTAAAACACACGCCGAGGTCATTTTGGTGGAAATGAAACAAAAAAGAATCAGAAAAAGCAAAAGTGGTATAACACCGAGCCAAAACGCTTGCTAAACCTGTTGAATCACGTAGGTATAGATCGTTCCAGATCGACAAGGCAAAAGAAACGAGAAACGTTGAAACAAACAGTGCTTGTGCAGCAGAAGCTAAATTTACGAAAACAAGAAATAAAACTCATCGTAAAAATGTGCAACAAAGTGTGCAGCAAATACAACACACATACTCTTACACCTCTTCAATAAGAAAAACAGAGACACCCGTACAGATACACAAATAGACCAGAGAAAGCGACAACAGAAAACAAATCCAAGAACGGAACGGTACGAAAAAGAGTGGAGGAAAAATAAAACAAGAACCGAAAAGCCCATTAAATAGGCGAAAGAAGAAGCAACAGAAGAAGCAAGCGATGTGGAAGAAGGAATAAATTAAAAAGGTAAAATATTAATGAATATTTAAAAGATATGTTATGAATATATATAAATATATACATGATAAATATTAAAAAAACAACAACAACAACATTTTGTCTTGCTTTGGAAAAAATCTTCAATCAAAAGAAAGAATCTTCGGTAAGTAAGAAGCAAAACTCGATGCGTTGTGTTTTTTGCACAATTTTTATTTCCGTTTTTTCCCTTGCTTGAAGGTGTATAATGTAGTAGGTTTTTTAAAAGTTGCATTGAAATGTTTTTTCGGTTTTCTTTTATTATAAAACGATAGAATCGTAGCCATATCATGATTTGTTTTTGTTCTGTTCGTGTTGATCAGTAGTACATAATATAATATATATCTATATAGCCTTTTTAGTCTAATGTATCGCCCACTAGTGTCGGACACGTGTGGATTTTGCAGTTAATTATACTTCCCTACCCAATCAGCTCGTGATTACCATGGTTACCGCTCCAGTCTGTCACAGTGATCGTATCGATCTCTTCTCCTTCTCTTTAGGACTTTTTACTGAATACATCTTTATTTATGCGCTCTGTGGTTGTTAATGTTTGGATTGATTTACACAGAAATAAATCGACAATGGAATTTATCCATATTAGCTATATCTTGTATGCAGCAAAATGAATTGAATGTTTTATTTTTCAACTGTTTGCTATCTTTTATTATCTCCCTCTCGATGGCGTGTTTTTTGGCGATGCAAAATTAGCTTTCGGTCGTTTAATTCTATTTAATACTGTTTGTTTTTGAGTGTTTTTGCGTATTTCATGCAAACATGGTAACTTTTTAAAATTGTATTTAACCAAACTTTTCTTACACAGCTATTTTAGCAATTGTTTTGAGTTTTGCATAGCACATTTGAAGAAAAAAATATGACGAATTCAATTCTTGGGTAAATTTGGCAAATAAATTTGCTTCCGGGGTTCTCGAGCTGATCGAATCCGAGTTACATATTCAACTATGATTTTCTATTTTTGCATTTGTTTACATGTATACTATAATGTAACAACAATTTGGCCACGGATTTGCTAGACTTCACGACGAAACAGCATGCACTCAGCTGCAGGTTTGCTGCAAACGCTCAACAAACTGACGGCTGGGTGGAAGGTTGCATCATTGCGCCTAAAAGGTATGCAATATCGTTTAACTGGTATTTATTCTGTATCTTGCTCCTCTCAAAACGTTATACTCTCTGTGCATTTTGTCCATGTGTTTGTGGTGTGTGTGTGTGTATGTGTGTGTGTGTGTGTGTGAGTGAAAGAGAGAGAGAGAGAGAGAGAGAGAGATAGAGAGAAAGAGAGAGATAGAAAGAGAGAGAGAGAGTGAGAGAGAGTGAAAGAGAGAAAGAGAGAGAGAGAGTTATTAATGATACACAATTTGACTACAGGGTTTTGCACCGGATGTGTTTTGGATTTTTTCCTTATACTGCTTTCCTGCGCCTTCCAGTATACCATGGGCTATACTGTCAAGAAATGTTACTTTACTTTTTCCTTTTGTTCACACTTTTGTGTTACTGTTTTGTGATGTTGATGTTTATTTCATATTTAACCCGAATTAACTAAATAAATCCACATGCTTGCTCTGATTTCCATCTTACAATTATATAAACTAGGTATATATGTACTCATTGTATGTTCCATTTGGCTAAAGTCTCTATCTCTTTTCTGTTTTGTTTTTAATTTTGTTTTTAGGTTTTTATACTCCACCATTCCAATGGGTTGAGTTTTTCAACAAGAGGATTTTGAAAACATAACACATGACCATGACCGAAATACGTTTCCCTTGTACGGATGTTGGTTTCCTTTTTTTAGCTTCTGTTTCATTTGGCAGATTTTTGGGACTAGAATTTTGCTTTGTGCGGAGAATATTTTTAGTAGCTAATGTATAATAATGCTAAAGAAAAAATAGATAAACAGGAAAATAGAAAAAGATACTTTCAAAGAGTAAGATAATTGGTGAGAGACGAAAGGAATAATAACAAAGACAAGAGAGTAAGCTTCATCAATTTTATAGTTTCAATCGGTCAATGACAACAGTTTGATAATAAATTACTTAATGACATCAGTAATATAACATTAGAACTTGCCATATCTATTAACTGGTGTAACTTATAATTATGTCAATCGTTGACGCGCAGTTCGTTATGTCAAGGTTTTTTTTATTAGCTTGACAAGTTTTTGTGTATTTTAACTTTAATTTAAAATTTTCAAACGCCTCATTTGAAGCCGTCCTTTATGCTAAGGAAGCAAATGGTACAAATTTGTAATCAAAAGCAATTTCCTCATAAATTGCATACAAAAAGTATAACCATTTTCGTATCATTTCGGGTTCGGTTTTTGGCATAACACAAGCGAGCATTATTCTCATAAGACTTTCGGTTTTGCTTCAGTGACTGCTGACCCAACATTGGTGGTGATGTCACATTAGGATAACTGATTTCAATCCATTCTGTGGTTTGTTACTAGTTTTTTTTACTCGAAATTTAAAGCCTTTCTTGTCTTTTGATTAAAATCAGTTAACTTTATCCATACTTTACTAATTCTTCGCGCAACGGATTGATGCATTGAAAAATGCCAAATTCAAAACAAAGCCAACTATTGTAAGCTAACGTGGTTTACAACTATACATGTAAATATTTATGTCTGCTATGTCCACTATCGTAGCATTACTGTTTTTCTATATCATTTGATCATCAGCAAACACTTGCCTATATAGTTAATAAGACTATAGTTAATTGATGCAGCGTTGGCTTAATTTGCTCTTCTTTCAATATATCTTGGCTTTTGCGGTAAAACACAACAATTAGTTGTGCACCTAATGATAGCCCTAGCCCGCGTTTCGTTTGACAGTGGTTCATTACTCTCGTTTTTTATGCTTTTGTGTTGGTGAATTGACTACTTCGTATTATGTTTTTAACTAATTCATATATTTTATGTGATAGTCTCGATATGAAAGAAAAGTGTACGTTATACATGATTAAAATGCCATTTTGTTGCTTAGTTTAGCGCCAATTAAAAGACAGCAAAGCTTTTCAATGTGAAGCAAATGAGTATAGTCGATGCAGAATATGTCTGTCTTGAAAGTTAGTAAATTGATGGACTAAGAGTAACATAATGAGAAGAAAATGTAAGCTGCCATTTGTTAAAGGAGAGATATTTTTTATAACATTCTAAAAAAATTACATCAAACTTAAAGCAATAAGGACGTTTTAAAACGATGATAAGAATAAGATAAAATTTAAAATGATAGATAAGAAAAATAAAACAAAGAAACAAAGAGAGTGAAAGAGAACAAAATAAAGAATATTATGAAAAGAAGATCGATAAAGTTGAATACATAGAAAAAAAATTTGTACAATGACAATGAGAAACAAGAAAACTAGAGATAGCTACTCTGCACCAAAGAAATCAGTGTGTAAATCAGAGTAGAATAAAGAATAGTAAAAAAAAGTTCAGTGGAATAGAATAAATCAAATAACTAGAATAAGAAACCAGACAATGAACACCACCAAATATAGACTTTGATACCTCTGCATCAAACAAACCAGTGCGCAATGGAAGAAATGAAAGGAAATTACCTTGATGAAAAGACAGTAAGACATGCAAATAGACTAGTTTACTGTTAGTGTGACAGGTGCTGTAATTGAAGTAACGATTGTGATAGCGATAGATGACAGTGATGATATGTTTCTTTCCTCACGTACGTACGATCTACATCGATGTAGGGTTATTTAAACGGCCTTAAAATAACAGAATCCTCTTGTACTTATCGGTAATTTTCTTCTTTTTAACTCAAAGATTTCATTTCTTTACTATCAAATCAACGGGGGTTTCGGGTTAGGAAAAAGGGAAAAGTACAACCAATATCTAATTTTTACACTGTTGTGTAGTTTGCTCATAAGTTTTTTTTAAATAATAATTAAGTTATAGGAAAATAAAAAAAAGGGTAAGATTATTTAGAGATAACGTAAGCCATAAATATAGAATTACTGAATGGAGAAAGAATTGGCAAACCAGCGCACACTAACTGTTGTAGTAGAGAACGAAGATGAAACTGCACGAAGATAGCAACAGATTGAAAACAAACAAAGCAACAAGACGGAAAGGAGAAACGACAGTAATCACAGGAGATGACAAGAGAATAGTGGAAATGTATGCCGTCCAGAGCAGAAAGAGACAGCGCCATCCGTTTTGCCCATACGTGCAGAGTGTAAGGACAGTAGAATGAAGTCTGTAAAGAGAAGTACAGTAGAAGATAGAGGGAAGAATAGTAGCAGTAAAGTGTGATCGACAGAAAGAGAGAAGACAAACGAAGTAATAATGATAGCAAAGTAGCAGCAATAGGTTTTTTTTTTAGTTTAAAGACTTTTATTGATAGTAGTATTTAAGTTTTCTTGTAGTAACAGTTATTGATTATCCAAGCAACTTATAAGTATATAGATATAGATTGTTTTAAACTTAAAACATATAGTAAAAAGGGGAGACGACAGTTTGTAATATTTAAAAAAAGTACAGGTAAATTAAATGGAACATAGTTGTTCGGCTGTTCGCACTCTGTTGTAATACGCGCTGGGCTCTACCACAGTCAATCACTCGCCCACACCGACACGTACACATACTCACACACGTACACGTTTTTCTGCTCTCGTTTTCGGTTTATTCTTCCTTGTTGGGTAAGCTTCTTTTAGAGCCTTTCAGTGCCTTCTCTTCCCTATCGAGAACTAGGTTTGATGTTTGGGATATGTTTTGTCTGCGTGTACACACAGTTGGAGGTGTGTTTGTGTGTGTGTTTTTTTTCATTTTGTTATTTTCATTGTGTGTATGTTGGTGTGTTTCGGAGGGCGAGCCAGACTTTTATATGTTTGTATGATCGTAGTAATAATTAGAAAAAAGAAATTAAAAAAAATGTATTCAATAAAATAGTCAAAACAGAAAGTGGAAAGGAAACCATAATTGGCAACACGACATCGATCGTGCAATCTTTTCCAATTCTTCTCCATTCTCCTTTCTCTCTCTCTCTCTCTCGCTCTCTCTCTCTCTCTCTCTCTCTCTCTCTTCTCTCTTCTCTTTTCATTCCTTCGCTTTCAATCCCAACGTTCAGTACAGCTTTCGAAAAGCTACAGGTTTTAAATTATCTTACTTATCTTACACCGTTTATACCGGGTTTGTTTGCTTAATTTTCCCCACTTAACGCTTAAACGCTACACAGAAAAGACGTAAGAAACACAACTTTTACTATAATAAACACGTACTCTGTTGTCGTGTGGTTTTGTGTGTGTTTCGGGGATTGTTTTTTTTGTTAATGTTTGCCATTTCGTACTCTCTCATCACCGCATTTTCGGTTGCCATTTCTGTTCCCACGCTGTGTGCCCTCCCATTATGTCTATCTATATAGCGGTGTGTAGTAGTAGTAGTAGTATCGTATCGGTCATCACTCTCATAATCGGTGCTGGATGTTTGATACACATTAGCGACCCACGATACATTACAACTCGTCATTTCTGAAATCTCTTTTATATTGATTTTGTTTTTGTGTTTTATTTTACGTTGAGGAGAGAACCAGGAGGGGGGAGGGGTGTGGGTAAGGGTAAATCAAATCTTGAATGCAAACCTCACCTTGAGAAATGCCGCTGCCCGTGTTGGCCGTGAAGCCAATGTACTGTAATCGTTCCATGCTCTAAGAATGTGGCGAAGCGATTGTTTAGTACATGTGTGCGAGTCATAATAAACGATTTATCACACACACAGGTCAGAGCATGAAAGAGAAATTGTGGCGAGGAGAAAGGGATAAAGCGATAAAGAAAGAGAGAGAGAGAGAGAGAGAGAGAGAGAGAGAGCGAGGTAAAGATTGGAATAGATGCTTTCAATAGTGATAGTGTAATAGCGTGGTAGTAGTAGTAATAGTAGTAGTAGTGGTAGTAGTAGTGGTAGACGACGTAGTAATAGTAGAGGAAAAAGAAGTAATAATAGTGTCGAGTGATAGTAGTAGTTATAGTAATTTATAGTAGATAGTACATTAGTAGCAATAGTAGCAGCTTGCTGTAATTCTGTTCTGGTTTTGTTTGCTTCCCCCGGAGGCTTATGTTGTAAACGATCGATCTTCTTATAGTGAAAACTTATGGCTAGTAAATAGTGAAAAGTATAAAAATCCATATAAAAAGAAAAAAAAAGAAAAAAAAGACGCGAATCTTAAAACCAAACACAAATGGATAATTGTATCGCTTTAGCGTAGCGAGCGTTTTCTCGCTCTTCTATCGTACCCTTTTCCCGTACATGCATCGTGTGAGGAGGGCGCGTGAACAAAGATACTACTCGCGATCGAGCAATAGTATAAGAGCGTATGTGTTTGTGTGTGTGTGAAGAAGTTTACACAAAGAGAGCTGCTGGTAAATGTTTTTCGTTTTTTCTTTCTTCTTCAAACCCTGCTCCGGTTGCTCACCCGACACACCCCTCGTCCCTGTTTCGGTCTCTCGTTTGCTTTTTAGCATAGCTTTGATTGTTCCGTAAATGGCCATTTAAGCCAACCTTCATGTACAAATTGGGTTTTCGTATGGGCATGGAGGAGACCGGGTTTCTATCAAATATGAAACATTACCATCCTTTGCAACTTTCAAATATGTAACACACACATACATGTTCTGTTTGTTCTGTTCTGTTCGCTTGCTTGCTTGCTTGGCTCCTGCTGGTCTAAGGGGTAAGATAAGGATAGTTTTCGATTGGTTTTTGTATATCATATTTATATATAAGCTACACATAATGAAGAAGATTCAACCATTGTTTGCCCACACTCAACACGCTCGGTATGGTTTGTGTTTTCCTTTTCTTCCTTGTTTACTGCGCTGCTGTTGCATGTGTTTGTTTGGCTGTGTGCTTGAGTGTATGTGTTTTTACGCGATTTTGTAAGCAGAGGAAGTGGTTCTGTGTCGTGTTGGGTACGGGTCGTGTAATATGTATAATAGAGCTTGCTCTCATAGACCATTCAGTTTTCTTTTTCCATTTGTTTTGTTGGTTTTCTTGTTTAAAGATTTATCGCTAAAATATAACATCATCTGATTGTCGAGATTTCTCTTACATATAATATTTCAATCTCAGTTGAACCACACACCGTGCGTCTCCATCGCGGTTGACATAGATGTTGTGTTTACACAGCTCCATTGTTCGCGTACGCACGCCTGTAGGAGTTCAGAGATTTGGTTCAATATAGAGTGATTCGCTTGACCTGCCTAACTGCAACTGCAACACTAATTGCCTCCGTCCGTCCGTCCATCGTTTGAGATGCGTAGTGACGGAGCGAGGCCGTGTCGCATGTTTGCACATTTTTCGCTAATTTGATTCCCATCCTTCAGCTGCGCGATATACAAAGAAGAGACAGAGAGAAAGAGAAAGGTGTGTTTTTGTTGTTGTTGTTGTTGTTATTTTGTAAAGAAAGTGTGGTCGTGTGTGTAAGTGTGTGTTTTAATGATGACGATCTGTGTTGATTGATTCTCGATTCTCTCCATCTCTTCATCTCCTAACCGTTTAACGTTACATTTGTTCGGTAACACCGTTGCTTCCTTTACTGTTGATGCTCTGTTGATTATCTACGCCTCTTTTGCACGGGAGGTGAATGAGTGGTTTGGGTTGTTGTAAATGGGGAGGGGGGGGGGGGGGGAGGGTTGTTATGTTCCCCACTGCGCACGATCTCTAGCTAATCAATGATCGTTATGCATGCGGCGGATCATCCGTTGTGCACAGTTCGCTAATCGTTTTATTTTTCTGTTTCTTTTGGCCTTCATGTTTTCTTTTCGACTTTCAAACAGCGTTCACGTGCTATCAATTATTTGCTAATTTTTTGTTTAGTTTTTTCTTCTTTTTGTTCTAAATTTTCCATCAATTGCCTAATAAACTTGTTATGATTCCTGTGAGGATGTGTGTGTGTGTGTGTTTTTGTTTTTAAATAGAAAATTATCTCCGATGTTGTGCCGATATATTTACTTTTCTACTTAATCTCACTGACTCGATTTTTCATGGTTTTTTTTCTCTCTCAGCAAACCCGTTTTCTTTTCTTTCTTTCTCTGTTTCGCTCTGTTTCGCTCTGTTTCGCTCTGTTTCTCGCTCTGTTTCCCTGTTTTTTTTCCATACTACTTCCGTTACGGTGCTTCTATTACTGACTCTGTTCGTATCCTTCCATTTTCACGTTGCTTGTTTCACATTGTCCCAACCGTATGCCTACCGTCTAAACAACACGCCTGAGGCTGACGGTATGCTGTGATAGAAGCAGTAGTAACCCCTGTTTTTCATCAGCTTTCCTTTCCCGGGGAATGAAATGTATTCGATTAGCAAACAAACAAACAAACTAACAAAACAAAAGCTGCCATCCCTATCATGCGGGGTTTGGTCGCTTTTGCTTCCAAAAACATTAACATCAACAAACAATCTTGCTCGCTCTTTACAACCTATACAATGCGCCAGCCGTACGTAACAAAAAGTTAAGCTTGTGTTTTCTTTACATGCTTGAACACAAGGAAAAAGCCATTGAAAATGGAAAGAGAAAAACAAAGAAAAGCTTAATCCCAAAACTCATGCTAGAGTGGGTGTTTTCTACTTTTTTCTTGGAAAGGAGGGAAGAGGGAAGGAAAAACTTCTTACAACAGAAATTTCCATTCGCTGTTCTCAACGATATTGCACCATTAAGCGAAACGCTTCCATAGAAGAAGAAAAAAAACGTTTTAAGACCCGAAAATGGGAAAATAAAAGAAATCAGCAGTGGAATAAACGGAATGATTTAATCAAACAAGAATGCTCCACTTTGTAAATATAAGACAACAATTTAGCTTAAATCGATGTCATGTTTGTTTTGTCTTACCACGGTCTTCGTCAGACGATATAATAACAAAAAGAAAAAGAAGAAAAAAAAACTGTATTATAATCTCAATCTCAATTGGTCTCTCTGTATTTAATAAATCTCTATTTGCTAAAGCTAACCCTAAGTGTAACAAAACAAAAGAAAAATAAGATGAAAGAGAAAAACAGAAGTCTCTTATTCAGTTGAGAGAGAAACGTGATAGAGAAAATAACGAACAAGTACAGTAAATTGAATAACAGAAAGAATATGAAACACAGGGAAAGAGTGAAAGAGAGCACGAACATGAAAGTGTGAACACAAAAAGGAAGCATTTGAAAACACACACAATAATTGCACAAACACAGAGCAACTTTAGTAAAGCAGCTTTACTAAATGATTGGTGCAAACAATATAAAACAGAGAAAGAGAGAAAGGAAGATACAAATGGGATAAAGCAGAGTAAAAACGGAGTGTGAGGAATAGTGAAAATAAGGAAAACAGTTGGTAGGCAGTTTTGTTCTTACGGCTCCTCTTCCGTTCGAGAGCAAACTAACGAATATGTGTCGGTAGAAAGCAAGATCAGTTTACCACCCTAAACCATCTAATGAGTCGTCAGTTGACGACAAGAGAAAATATTGCAGCGCACACATACAACCACACCGGCAGTAACGCTTACTCCGTACTCATAATTATTACAATAATAATTAAAGTCATAATAATAATAATAATTATAATAATAATAATAATAGCGATAATAAACCTACGCATTAATTGGTTGCCCAGTGCCCGTTTAATCCCTGTTCTTAACAGATACCCTAAACAATACTGGAAAATTATTTCAAATTCAAATATATCGCCCCCATCTAGCTCCTGCCATCGCCAGGGTCCAGCTGCCTTTTGTCCTGCCCAGTGCCTTAAATGTCAAATAATACCTACCCGGTTGGTGTAACCCGCTGTATCTCCTGTTCTGCTCTGTTCATCCTGACCTTGTAAATCCTATTGTACTGCTTGAAGCATCGAGAGGAAAGATCATTTATCATACCGTATACTACTACTAAACGCGATCTTACAAATCAACTGCCATGTATTTGAAATTCGAGAATAAGTCGCACCATGAGTAGGAACGAAATGGGAATACGATAAACGTAACATAGAAACGTAAAGATGTTAAAGGAAAAGGGAATAAGCAAATCTGATTTGTTACGCCTGTTAGCGGGCAGCGGCGCCGCGGTAGATTTTAATTGAATTGAAGGTTTCGCTAATCCTGGCTTGCACCATCCTGAACTGTTCCTACCTTCCCTGCGCATACTGTACTGTCCGTCCCTGTACTGTACTTTGCTTTACTCTTTCTCTCTCGCTCGCTTTTTATGAACTTTTGTTAACACCCACGCAAAGCCTCCAGTTCTGTGCGTTTCCCTTTCCATGCCGTAGTAAACTCTGACGTCGAGGCGAAGAAAGATACGAGCAAGAAAACCACCCAAATCCTGTGCTATCGGTACCGAGATTGAAATCTTAGCGCTCTTTCTGCTCACGACCTGCACGCTCTGTATGATGCCAATGCGGCTCGTTTTTCGTCACACCTACATGTAACTGGTTTGGGTGTAGGTTTCGGTTTGAAGAAACAACGTTTAAATATTTCTGTTTTAATTGGGTGTTTTTGCAGGAGAGCGATCGTGAGATGGCGGTTCTGGCGGTTCTGTGGTACCTATCTGTATGTGTGTGTGTGTTTGTATAGGTGCACACACTTCCGGGGATTTGATTGATTGATTTGATTGCCTTCCTCATGCTCCGAAAAAACGGATTTTGCTGACAGCACATACACGGGTTCTTCAATAGCTTCATGATCATGATTCCATCAACTAGCAAACTTCAACACTACTACAAATTTACTAAATTCGCTTACATTATTTTACACACACGCACATAATATACCCATACCGTTCTATGCGACTGGCGACCGACTGGGCACACGCACACATACCTGGTATGCAGTGCTGTGGTGGTGCATCATATTGGCTCTTGAATCTTTTTGCTTTTCTTGCTTTATACCTCCGCTTGCAAAATGTGTATATGATTGATGTATGTATGTGTGTTTGTTTTCTCTTATGTAAATTTAATACAACACTCTATTTACCTCTCCCCCCGTTCTTCTCATTTGTTCCTGTCAGTTTACGAATGATTTTTGTTTCTTTTGTTTTGATTTTGATATTTTGTCACTGATATTTTTTAGTTTTCTCTCATTATCTCTCTCTCTCTCTCTCTCTCTCTCTCTCTCTCTCTCTCTCTCTTCTCTCTCTCTGCTGTGCTGCATTTGCTAAACAATTCTCTAAACGCATTTTACCATTTCTACCATGCCCGTTTTCTTCCCATTTTCTTCCTTTTTTTGTTATGTTTTTCTTTTGTTTCGACATAAAGATATATTTTGTTCCCATTAAACACTCTGTTGATCTGTTCGCTTTGAAATGACTTGGCTTTTGGTTCGTCTCGAATGGACGTGATAAGAATTTTCTTCCGTGTCTGTGTAATGCTCTATACTTGCGCGCCCGGATAGGAGTTTCTTTTGCTATTTTTTGTTAATATTTGTGTTTGTGTATGTGCGTAAGGTTTTGTTTCGTTTGCTCCATGGTTCGAACGATCTCGAGCTTGTAACAGTTGCAAGACTCAACATGAACAAACAAACTATTATCCACAATTGTTACAGTGCAGCATTTTTAACCCCAGCGCGTACATAGACACTCACAAATACAAACACAAACACATAAGTCCCCATAAAGGATTAAAATCTCCCTTTTCTGTGTTTCCATTGCACAAGTATATCAGCTAGAGATGATATAGATTTATATATATATGTATATGTGTATATAGAGTTTTTGCTCCACACCGTTCTCTCTTCCAACCTATGTTCCTGTAATGATAGTACAACATCAGATGTTTCACTACTAACATTCTACACCTTACATTAATCATGTTCAAATAGTAACTTGTCTCTACTGTCTATGTGTTGGTTTTTTATGTGTGTTTTTGTTTGTTGTTTTCTTCTTCTTCTTCTTCTTCTTTTATCTGTATCCTTCCCGTTCCGCGTTCGCTTTTGTTTGCTGCAGCAACCACACTACCTACTACTGCGCTGCTGCTGTGCAGATTCTAATGCAGATTCATAATTCCTCTGTACCTCATCTTCTCCTTACTATTCTCATTTCTATTCTAATCAATATTTGATTGCCCCAGCAACAACAGCAGCAGCAGCAGTAGTACCAGGAGTAGTGACGATTGTACGCAGTACAAACAAACCAAGTTTGCATCATACGCAACGGGCCACGACGCTAACGCAGGAGGAATCGGATTACAACAACACGTGTTTTGTATGATAATGCAAAAAAGATTTGTTTCTTCACCCTCCGTGCAATTCGACTCGTTCTCTTGTTAGGCTACTGTAAACGCATGTTTGGCCAGGACCCGGTTGGCGGAGCCCCGTCTCATCATATAGACGGCGTGTATGTGCTGCTTTCTTAGCTCGTATTTAGCTGCAGTTGTTTTTGTTTGCTAAGCCACCCTTGCTATCCTTTCCCCACCAAAACGGGGAACAACCGTGTTTCGTTCGGTACCGTGCTTGTTGCTGCGTCTCTTACCGCGATCATGCCGAGGTCGCTGTTGTTGTTGTTGTTGTTGTGATTGTAGGTGGGGAGGAAGAGCAGGCGGAGGTGGTGGTGGTGGTTGTGGTAGGTGAGTTTGACGCCGTGTTGTTAGTTCCGGCGATGGTCTCGTCGCTGACCGATGCGGGACCGCTCGATGATGAATGCGATGCCGTGGGCGGGCGAGCAGATGGTAGTGGCGGTGGTGGCGGTGGTGGCGGTGGCGGCGGTGGTGGTGGCGGGGTAGATGGTGGTGGTGGTGGTGGTGGTGGAACTACTACTGGCAGCTGTACCGGCGATGTACCGTGTTTGGCGCTCGCGTACGCGGGCGCTCGCAGTTAGATGTTGGACTTGGAGAAGCTGACGCGCAAATGGTTTGACTCGGACAGCTGGTAGTTGTGCATCTTGATCAGCGCGCACACCGCTTCCTCGATCGAGCTGAGCTGTATCAGCGCCATCTTGTGGTCCTTCCTGGTGGATCCCGTTTAGCGAAAGGGAAAGTAAACGTAATTAGTATTACAGTTCGCATCCAATGGATACCCTCACAGTGTGAACTTACGGGAAAAATTTGAAAGCTTTCACTTCAAAGCTATTCTTGGTGAAAGCTTCCTTGATTTCATCCTCGGTTACGGTAGCTCTACAAAGTGGACAAAAATACAGAAGAAGAAAAAAAAGGAGTTAATAATGACCCAATAAAACAAATCAATAAAAGCTATTATATCGTCAGCGCTTCACCTTCTTCTACGGCATCCCCCCATATACGCCCGATACACAGTCAAGCCATTTTTGCTTTTAATTACATTATCATAATAATTCCCCTAATGAAATTGAGCGTGAAAGGCAACGGGACCGGACCGCTAAGCACCTCACTCGCAAACGTTCGTCGTATCCGTGCGCCAATGGTCACTTCATTACGAGTAAGGAAGAAGTGAATAGAAATAACACTCTTTTCCTTCAACAGGAAAGTGAGCAAAAGGCAGGTGCGAAATGGTTTCTCACCTACAAGCGATCCACCACCATGGCGTACTCAATGGGTTGGTTTCGGTGGGCAAGCGCAAAGCAAAGGGATGAAATTGTCGTAGGACGTTCACTGTAACAAAGAGCCGTTACGCGTTATCACACAAACACACACACACACACACACACACACACACACACACACACACACACACACACACACACACACACTCATACATGCATTGGCAAAGTTTCCTCTCCGTTGGCTTTCGGTAGGCTCGGAGGTAGGTCTTCCTTATGAGTTATGGTTTTCATTTCGCTGTAATTATGGACTGACCCGGTCTATAAATAATTATGTTTTCCGCCGTGATTGCCGTGAACCGGGCAGACGAAAACTACCTGTAGCAGAGCTTGGCGCAGGGTTCGCTACAGTGAGTAAAATGAAGAAATTAAAATACTAATGCGATACGCGATACTTCTAACAATCAGCTCAATGGATGAAGGACGCTGAATCTGCTCCGCTTAATTAAATCCCCCACGCTGCACAATTAGGTGCAAAAACTGCAACCTCCCAAAGAGGATTACACGAGTTTACACGCAAACTCGGGTGGTTGTAAAGAAAACATCAACACGTTACTAAATATTAATAACATCGCCCGGTCAGGGGATTATGTTGCAACAGTTGTTCTGCACCACAGTGGTTGATTATAGGGTCTCGGGGTGCCTTTAGAGAGAAAAAAGGATTCCAATAATATGGTAAGCTTACAACGTTCGCTCCCTTTGCTAACTTTTATTGCTGTCCAACTGCCACCAGCCGAGCCACAGCCGAAAGTATCCCTTGGAAGAGTCCTAGTCTCCCGTTTCAGTGCTGTCTCACATTGACTTTGTGGTGTGCGCACTATGCACCATCACACCAAGGGAGGAAGCTAGTTTCAAATCCACTTATTTAGTTACAATTATCTCCCCCACCAGGCTGCTGGCTGCAAAACATACACACGCTCGCTCATCGCGCACTCATCGGTGTGCTATAATTGTGGCAAATCAAGCCACAACCCACCGCTTGGCCTGCACAGTCCAGACTTTCTCATGCATCTGTGGCACCCCCTCGCTGCTTCGGTACAGTTCCACCATTCCGCCTAGTCCAGGTTTAGTGCGAAAGGAAACAAAAGGTGGAATGGTTTTTGTGGGCCTCGAGTTCCCCCGAGACGATCCCCAAGCGATGGTTAATTTATCGACCATGTCCTGCGCTCCGGTGCTCGGTGGCAATATCCCGGGAACTTAAGCGGAAGGAGGAGGTTAGAACAAACAAAAGGATTAAAAATCCTTTCCCTCTTTCCTCCCAATTCGCCAGTCAGTGTCGGTTCGAAACGAGCGCTGGTCGGCGTTTCATGGTACCGTAAAAACGAACCATGAAGCTGTAAGCGTAAAGCACATAGCTTTAAACGAACAAAAAAAAGAAACTTCCATTCAACCAAGATCCTCTTTGGGTTTGGTAAAGCTGTTGCTGAGCTAGCACAGAGTGTATTTCAAGCACACCCATACACAGCCACACACACACACACACACACACACACACACACACACACACCGACGCGCTCACTCAAACGCTGCATTGACTGTGGTTTTGTAGCGGATAAGACCACGGCGGTTCGAGGAATGAGGCGCGGGATGAGAGAAGATAATTAAAAGTTTGTTTTCTTTCCACCTCGAGTCGACTCCACCACTGTCCACCAGCGAGCTTCGCTGCAAGTTCTGTGACCCATTACCACCACCACCAGGAACGGCGTCAGGGTGTGAGGCAAAGCCGGTGTGCTATGGTTAAGTTCTTTAATAGTTACAGCAAAGTACTGTCTCACTGGGGCTGTGTATGAGTGTGTGTGTGTGTGAGTCTCCGATATTCCGAGTCGTCCGTGTAACAAGCTCCCCCTGGGGTGGACTTTCCGAGGTGATGATGACGATGGTGTTGCTTCGGGTCGAAGAGGCGAGACAACGGTTGGACTTTAATTCCGTTTCTTTGGCATAATCATTCGCCACTTGCTCACCACCCAAGAAGTAGCTGAGGGGGATGGTAGAATTACCGAAGTGGATTATGCATAAAAGTGTTTCCATGTCGGTTTCTTTTCATACGCTGGTGGCCGGAGAAGCTCACCACCAGCAGAGTTCGGGGGGCATCAGATGGTGTTTCTGCTCGGATGCTCAAATCAGACACCTTTAAAAATCGTATCGACTGGTGTTGCCGGGCCCGGTGGTGGTAGTGGTGGTGGCGGAGGATTCTAAACCCATCCTCTCTTTCCAGCACCGCTTCTACTCACCCTACCCAGGCCTGCAGGACGGAGATTAGTTCTTGGACAGGGGGAGAGAATAAAATCTGTGAAATGAAAGGAAAATATTTGCAACCAAATCCCCGATTGCCCGAGTGGGGCAACAACGGGAGGAGTTGTCGTAGTAGCAACAGCTGGTGCGATGCCGCTATCGTAATCAATGTCTCCGCCTGAATGAGGTTTAATGATTGAGATGGGCGAGAAAGAGTCGGTAGAAAGCTACGGGACACGAAACTGCAGGGCACTAAGGTTCATTAGCACCGGAGCAACAAAGACGTAAGCTGAAGACTCGTTCGCTGGCGCTAATATACTTACGGAATGTTGCTTAAATGCAGTGTAGCAGATGGTGGATAGATGTTCTGGTAGTTTTTGCTGCCCGGTTTCTTGAATCGATGCAGCGGGTTTTGTGCATAGTCGCGGGTCAGTCCCGCGTCCGGCTGGCCCTCCTTCGGCAGCTGCACCGCCTGATGTTTGCTCGGCATCACGCGGATCGTTTTGTTCCAGATACGAAGCTTATCCAAATGGGTCATAGCTGTGGTTAAGGAACGGGAAGGAATAAAAAAAGTACAATTAATGATCAACGTACACAGTCAAGGCTACGATGTTAAAGAACACTCTTCCATAAATACGAACAAACAATAAACAAACCCCAAAAAGATACCAAACAGTGGCATTTCTTTCCACCCTGTCCGCTGTTGTAACAGAGCTAAGCCTTTCATTTATTTATTCAATTTCGGTTAGACTTATTTAGATTTAACCCAGCGCGCAGCAAAAAATAAACCTCTTTCCAAAAGAGAGCACAGAACACGCCGGAAACCGGATGTGATGGTGATGCTGTTGGCCATTTTCTGGTCGAAATAATCCCTTCCAATTTCGGGCCACAAATTGTGTTTGTAGGCGCTTTGGTAGACGTACAAAGGAATAGGAAGGTCGGCAGGGTAGAAGTAGATGGTGCAGTTGGTGATTTCCATGGTTTGTTGCTCAGAACAAATGAATTTATACCATCACCACCTCACAGATTCCACCCTTTCCACACACCCAGCCAGTTTTGCCCGCACCAATTTTACGACATGCACGTGAGAGTAGCACGATCGTGTGTATGAGGATGTAAACATTTTTGCCAAGTATTATTTGATATGTAAACATTGCTACGTTTATTTTTTAAATGATACTGTCGAAAATAAGCACAACCACGGTACCGAAGCGTCTCATTAAAAAAACCTGAATTATAACAAGATCAATAAATACGTCACACAAGTGTCCACAGTGCACCTCATCGAAAGAAGATGTTGAGCGAAACAGAAATAAAACACAAGCTACCTCACTAACTTATCGCTATTGGCACCGTTGCTCTACATCCGGTGTGGGGTGGTTTTCCCACAGATCCGGAAAAGCTTCTGGTTTGTTATGAGTTTGCACAAACACAAACACACACACACACACACACACACACACACACACACACACACACACACACACACACACACACACACACACACACACACACACACACACACACACACACAACACACACACACACACACACACACACACACACACACACACTTAATAAATGCGCCCATCCACAAAAAGAAGGGATAAAACATTGAGGATGGAAAAATTGAAATATTTTCCCTCACTCTGGACAGGGAATTGTAGTGGAGCTGTGGAGTACGGGGCAATAAAACTTTTTTACCCCACGTTGCACTACTCGCTCTCTCTTTTTTTTGTTTTTATTGTCGGTTGTGTGCATTTCTGCGTAAATTTGTTTCCATCTCGTTTTTTCTTTTCCTTTCACTTGTTCAGTATATTTTTTTTGCTTTTTTTACTTTATTTCTCGCTGAAAATATTAACCGTTTACCACCTTTTTGACGAAGTGTGTGTGTGTGTGTGTGTGTGTGTGGGTATATGTAACTATCAACATTCCGGTGTTTGTGTAACCCTCCGTTTGCCGTTCTGTTCTACCTGCTTGCTCACACTGCACACTGCAGTCGATTATTTATTTACAGTGAGATTTATTGCGTGTAAGGCTACTGAAATAAAACAACAGCGTGCACGCTTCCTCGTGCTGGAGTGCATTTTTAAACGCCACTTTTTTGTGCATTCCTTTCAGGGAGAGCCTAATGAACTGTGTGTATTTGTTTGTTACACTGTTACATTTTATTAACCCTTCATTCGTCTGAAGCTGAAAGTGATAAGACACACGGGAATTCCGGTTTACGACTTACCCAAATACGCCTGGTAGGGTTCAGCCATCTGAATCAATGCTGAATCTTTCTTGTTGTAGAGAATCTTTACACGTTGTACATCACCATACACTCCTGCAATGAAGTAAAGGTAAAAGTAAAGGTGAGTAATGGTATAAAATTGTGGTTTTAATGGACGTGGTGTTTGATGTTTTAATATTTTTATTTTATTTCATTTAAAAACAACCAATAGGAAACAGAAACTTTGCTGAAGACTGGTCGATATGTATGGGAGGAAACGCTTGTGCTAACCATTCCGTCACGTTAGAGAGTAGCATCGTTTTCGCAGTCGAAGAAAACATTGCTTTGAATTCTGTTGCCATTATCAGGTTGTTTAGTTTATGTTTGCCATAGTTTTGCCTAATTCAATTTATGATATGCCGTCAATACAGATTGTACAGCGAATATTCATTTTTCATTTGCTTGTGAAATATTTTTTCTTCTAACAAATGCATTATAGTACAATAGAATAGACATCTTTCACGGAGATCGCTATGATTATGAACATGTTGCATTTCAGTGAATAATATAACTCACGACTCTTCTTAAGTGGAAATGTGGAATTCGACAGGACTCGCTACACCTCATTCAACCAGCATGTAATGGTCTTCAAACTGATCGACACCACATTCCAGCGAGGTGAGAACAGCAACAGCGCGGAATATCAACCAATAAACACGTCCCGGAAGTTAATCCACTGCTAACTTCCGATGGCGTGCCGATGCATAGCAGCGGTAATAAAAGTTTTTTCCGTCTTTTCAACACCTGCAACCGAAAGCAAACACACCTAGACACGAACGCGCATACCCACATCACCCGTGCAATGCGGATCTCAGGACCACGAGGACAATGTGTGGTGTAGACAAACAATCATGTCCTCACACACTGCACACATACACTGCACACACACACACTGCACACACACACACTGCACACACACACACACACACACACACACACACACACACACACACACACACACACACACACACACACCACACACACACACACACACCACACACACACACACACACACACACACACACACACACACACACACACACCACCACACACACACACACACACAACACACACACACACACACACACCACCACACACACACACACACACACACCACACACACACACACACACACACACACACACACACACACACACACACACACACACACACACACACGAGAGATGCAGCAGCGTCAACAATAAGAAGCGGACAAGAAGAGTAGAATTGGAAGCATTTACGATCGATCACAAAAAAGGAACCTGACCGCATCGGAGGAAAGTTGACGATGAAGAAAGTAGTGTGATGCTACCGTTCTCTCTCTCTCCAATTTTCAGTGACAACGAAAGCACCCACCGGAAGTAACCTGTTAGCATTTTAAATCCATTCAAGTTCGCTCTTCCGGACGGCATTCGTTCGTTCGATTGAGGCAAAACCGTTTACGGTGTATACCGGCCACGGAGCAGCCGTGTGCACCCAGCTAACCGCTTCGTACTTTGGGGACACACATATGATGTTTGCTTTGGTGGTGCTCTATTTCTCCAATTTTGTCGCCAAGTGCACTTGTTAAGGCAGCCAGGACCCACCAGCGGGGACAGCTATTGTCTGGCTCGGTGAGTTCGTTGATGCAGGATAAAGCAGAATGTGCCGAAAGGTGTTTGCTAGTGAGGAGCTTCTTGAAGTGTATGCGTGTGTTTGTGTGAGAGAGGGCACAGCGGCGGTCGGAAGGTGGTCGTTAAAATCTCCGTTCCGTTCTGATTCCGTGCTGAAGCTCTTCCTGCTGATCGAACAAACGAAGGATCAAAATGGGGCACGAGGTGACGGTATAACAGCGCACCGCGCGTCTATAAGCATAACGCCGCCAGCGTCCTCTTGGGTTGGTTTTCGTGCAGATATTTTTATTGCTATTGCCATATTACATTTATTATTATCGTTTGGCCACTCCACTTCCACTGAACTTCCCCTTTTGCATGAGTGTGTGTGTTAGTTTATTCCGATTCGCAAGGATACCACACACCGGGTATGTGAAGCGGGATAAGGAAGAAAAAGATCTTCCCGATCCCTCAGCAACCGTTCCCATCAAAATGTGGACTAAAAAATAAAATCCTTTATCTTCGCCGCTTCTAACATGGGGTGGTAAAAAAACACAGCATTGAAAGGTGTCCACACATCCCTCCGACTTCGTTCGGTAAACGTTTTGCCAGCGGTACAGAGGGTAAAGAACGTGGCGCACAACAAAAAGAGCTAGCACAGCATTACAAAAGCCCCATAAAGGCCGAGGGTAGGATCAGTGCTTTTTCACAAAGGACTAGAAAAAACATGTGAAAAGAAAACCTTTGATAAAAGGATTGAGAATCAATAATTTACAAAACGGATTTTTGCCTTTCCTTGCCCTCCATTCTGTCTGCTGCCGAGCAGCCGGTTGTGATGAATGGGTCGCGTCTTTTAGCAAAGCGTCTTCAACCGTCGACTGTGCGCTGTTGCATCGATAGAAAGAAGCAAAAAAAAAATATCTCTTTAGTCATTCGGCAGAGTTCGTCCGATGGTCGAAAAAAGGGCGATTTTAATAAGATTAAGAGTTCAAGCAAATGTTTTGGGGTAGGTGAAGTAAGGCGTATTTTGTTGGTTTGTTTTGTTTGTTGTGTGTGTTTTTTTTGACAGCTTTTAGTCAATAATATGTTTTTAAAGGATTTGACCATTTTGGGTTGTTTGAAGACCCTTAGCTTCTACAACTAGCCAGATTTTTGTTTTTAAAACGCAAACATCAGCATAGAAATGGTATAGAAAGACAGTAGAAACTATTTTGTCATGAACCGGTTTTGCAATGAATCATTTTTTTAACTTTTCACAAAGATGAGGATGTTGCTTATTTCATGGAAACTAATTGGATGAATCATTACACCAGTTTCGCATTGCAAGACCACAAAAAGAATTATTTTACCCTTGAAAAAAGCATGCAAAAAAGATTTACTCCTGGCTGTTCTTTACTAGCAACTATAAAAACATTTAAATAATATAATATTTTCAAGTAATGGATTCAATTAGTACCACATTCACAGTTTATTGCATGGTAAACTTAAAAAACGAGAAAATAAATTAAACCATTCTACAATCGCAACAAATATTGAAAACCTGTTCGCCCTCCCTTTCCCAAAGCAGCTCCACGCGTTCCACAAAATTATCCAGGAAGCGGTTCTCAGCCATGATAAAAAAAGGAAACGTATGTATGAAAGGCTGAACCATTTTCATTAAACTGCACTACACACTGGAGAATGTGCAGCCATGGAATGGACCGACCGACCTTTACCGAGGATTTGTTCCACAGCTCCTTTTCCCATGAGCAAAGAGGCAGGAGAGAGAGGAGAGAGAGAGAGAGAGAGAGAGAGAGAGAGGGCATCATGTTTGCATTTTGGGGATGTGCATAAAATTTAAATACGGTCCCGAGCGAAAACGGTTCGAGAAAGTTTCCCTTCAGCGAGCGACAGAATCCACCATTCATCCATCAAAATCGTTTGGCAAACGCGAAACACAGCCACTGCCAGCGTGAATGTGAATAGCAGGAGGGTAAAAGATTTGTTACAACCATTTGCTACTGCTTTTTCCCCATGCCGGACACAGTGCAGCAGCAGAAGGTTTCGGTGAGGGAGAACAGGGCGCACAGGAAAGCTCTTTCCATCTGCAGCACCCATTCCACATCCATCGAGCAGAGAAGAGAAGGAGGAGTTCAACGCAGCACCAGCAGTAGCGAACTATCTTTCGATCGAAAATCTCAATAATCCTGCCACGACCGCACAACACACGCTGCTTTATGTGTGCTTGTGTTTGTGTATGTGTATATGTTGGGGGACTTACTTCCATTCCCACGTCGGGCTTGGTTTGATGCAACATGGCCATACGGAGAGGTACAGGTGTGTGTGTGTGGGTAAAGTGGAGGAAAAATCCCTCTTCCATTGCAAAGGACTCAAGCCAGGAACGTGGCCAATATGTGCGCACCTGTGAGCACACCTTGCCGGGTTGATAGTGTTAGCGGTAGGGGTGTGTATGCGCCACCCCCATGGCATGTGCATCATGTGCAGTGGAACGTGCAAATTTATATAAATTGATTCGATTCCGAGTCGATACAAAAATGGCTCGCGCTTCGCGGGGAGAATACGAGGCTGGCACAAGGGTCGCTGCTCATATGCACCTGGACGAAGGGGGCGGCAGATGAACGAAACAGTTTTGCTGTGCCTTTGTATGCACACTCGATACACCCATTAGAGGCTTAACCCTTGAAAGGGACACTAAGTGGTTGTGAGTGTACGGTTTTGTGTGGCAATTTTTATACTTTCGCAGCCTTTTGAGGGATAGTTTTATTGTGCAGTTGTTGTAAAATATGTTTTGATACGTTGCATTATAGAATGTTGAAAAGTAGAACGGTATTACAACATTAATGGTCCTAGGTTCAAATATTATACGAACCAAGACTTTCCACAGGGCTTATTATTGCGGGTTGTTTTACATTGTAACACATTTTACAAATAGCTGTTACATGGTCTTTACTATTGCCGAGTTACTGCTGATATATTTTTTTAATTGTAGCATTTTCTGACAGCCACAACACTCGTGTTCTGTTGAAATGTGATACCTTTGAAATAATATAGCAACTCTAAACCCAAATCTAAATTCGGTTTCTCTCAAAGGGTTCAATTGTCTCACGCTAAGCTTCCAATTTCACCCTCAAAAGCATGAAACAAAACCATCGTACTCGGGAATGCAAACGGCGGGACGGGTTTGGGTTGTGATGGGGTGGTGGTTGATTTTATTTATTTTGCCACACAGTCCCGACTCGTAGCAGCAGCAGCATCGACGCTCACCATTCTATGTCGCACACGCCTGCGGCCAACAAAAACACACATTCACACAGATATACCTATCCAGCGTACCTTTTATCCATCGAAACAAATTAAGATTAACTAGGCTGTTGCCGTTGCCGCCACCGTTGATTCCCTGGATTGCAAAGCCCACTAGTAGGGGGGAGGGGTGGGTATGAACGCAAGAGCGTAGGGGTGGGTGTGGATGGAAGGGAACGGCCAAAAGATTAGACCATGGGATTGAATGGGTTCTATGAATGATTTATGAAGTGATGGTATGACACACAGTGTTGTGACGGTTCCACACAAGCAGGAAATCCTGGGCAAGGATGAGTTCAGGGGGAACTACCGCTACGGTGGCTTACGGTTCGCTCTGCTAGACCGACTGGAGCGAGAGGGAAGACGTAACAAAAGGCTTCATCATCTCTTCCGTTCATGCCCCCTCGTGGCCTCGGTGGTTCGTTCCAGTTTGGTGCCAAAATGCGTACGGGTAATTAGAAAAGGCGATGGTTTCGCTAACCAGACACACCACAAGGAGGGCTGAAATGGTGTCCAACATACACACACACACACACATACGCAAGCGCAGGTATAGAACGGTGTGCCAACATCGAAATTGGCTTGGAGATTGGACTTAGAAAGGGTAAGTTGGGAAGGGATTCAGTTGGCTAGGGAGAAGATTTTGGAATTTTTGTGTGCTGTGCGCGCGAGCAAGCAATTCTTTGGCCAGAATGGTTGCCCACGAAAGGGGGCGACAAAAGGTAAGAAGAAGGATTAATTTGTTTCGGAGGATTCGTAGCCACCCTCTGCAAGCCTCGCACCATACCATCTTTAATGGAACATATAAAGTTGAACTGGTGGTGGCTGTGGTGGTACGGGCAGAAATCTGCGAGTTCGTTCCGCTGAACTGAAATCGAAATTACGCCCCACGAAGCACAAAGACGGGTCGTCGTCGGGCGGGCGCACGAGCAAGTCTCCAACAAGAGAGTGGTGGGGGGAAAAGGTCCCGTCATGGTTTTCCTTTTCGTGTCTCGTCGTCTCTGTTTTGCGCTGACGACGGCCTTGATTTTCTCGTTCCATTTCTTAGGTAGCTTTGGTAGGTAATTAGCTAAAAGAAATGCTTTTGCTGTGGTGCCAGGAGGAGCTGAACGTCGGTAAGCCTAGATGGTCCGCCGGCAATGGAGATTGCCCGGCTGAATATGGAGCCGGACTGGAAGAAGGATTAGCCAACCCGAACACAACAGGTGTAATAGTGTAGGGTGAGGGATGCTTATTGCTTGGCGAGACTGAGTGAAGTGGTCAGTTAGTGTGATGGGCAGCGGTTCATTTTAAAGAGATTCGAGCAGCTATTTATGAGTTTCGTTTTAAAATGGAATGCTTTTAACATTGGTACACAACGGCCTGCGGCGGAGAGGACGGTTCACTGGTTAAGCAGAGCATTGCTTTTTTTATTAAGGTGTGTTGGTGTTTCTCAAAAGTATTTAATACTTCCAACCAGATTTAAACTGTTAAGATTTTATTTCTAAAATTGCCATCCTGGTTCTATTATAACTAAAATTTAAAATTATTCGAAGCAGTTCTAATGGAACAGCTGCGAAAATACATTTATTCTGAAAGGAGAAAACACATGTCTAAACCTACACCTCAATCAGAATCACTAAAGCTTCTAGAAGAATGTACTAATACCTGTTCCTTCTGCAAGATTGCTGTACTTAGTCCAATGCATGTATTAAAACCCCATTCCACTTCCTCGCAGAGTACATACCCAAGCGAACAATGAACGATTACACTGTATGGTAAGAATGGTTCTCTTGCTTCTGCAATGATTGCTTCTTCATCCGTACGGATTCTCCTTCAAACCGGCATTAAACCCGTGGAGCACATACAATCGTACACATTTCATCGAGCAATCCTTCAACTGTACGTTTCAAACCGCTTCCAATGCGAGTCAGCAGCAGAAAGGATTTACCACAGTCTCCATCAAAACAAAACGAAGACAGCATTTTAATCCTACCTGTGTTGTGTGTATTGAAACGGTTCTTCGTTCGCAGTCGTTTAATTTGCTCAACCACACGTAAAACGGGGAAAACATATTTGAACGTGCCCGCCGTGGTACTTCTGTCTGCTCCAGACTGCTGACAGTGAACCAATGGGTGAATAGCTCGATTACTGAATGCAATTTTTCGAGCTACACTCAACAGCTTACTTCGTATGGTGGTTCATAAGAAATTCGTTAAATTTCTTTCGACCACTCAAAAAATATCATCACGATCGCGTGCCGAACGAAGCTGGTTAAGGGAGCGGCAGCATCATTACACCACATTGTGTACTTACTGTAACGAAAAAAAGGCGCTCCTCGAAGTAACGATATAGCGAAAGAAGCTGACATAAGATGAATGATGGAGACGAAAAAAAAACGTCAGGAATTTTCTCGCCAGTTGAGTGAAGCGCGTCTGAGCCCATTTTTGGCGTGGCGTGGAAGTATATTTAAAGAAATACCGTGCACAAAACCAGCGGGGAAAAAAAACATCTCATTCCTTATCTTGCATTCCGTCGGTTTTGCATCGGCATCTTTGCGTGAGGATCGATATTTTTTCGTTCGCTCTCTCTTTGTCGCTCTGCTTTTTACATGTGTTGTGTGCGTGTGTTTGTGTGCGCTGTAAGGATGAAGAGTAATATGAACGATACCAAACAGGGCATGGGTAGTGATACTTGAAAGTGATGACACTGCAGTGTCACCAATTGACTCTGGCAGGGTTTGCTTGCTTTCAGCGCTTCGTCATGCTGCGTTTTCGTTTATTTCTTTTTTTTATATTTTTACGGTTTTGGAGTTTTTTTCTTCCTTTCCGGCGTTTCATAAACACGGCTCAGCTAGCACAATCGTTAGTAGCAGAATCAAAAAGGGGAAACCAGGATTTAGGGTTGCCATTACTGTAAGAAAGTAATGACAATCTTCCTTGGCAAGCACATAAAAGTGAGCATAATCGGCAAAAAACCGGCTCAGTTAGAAGGGGTTAGTTTATGCTTTATTAAAAATGGAAAAGTGTCACTTAGAAATCCTTCAAAACCAAGTATCGTCTAAGATTTTATTTCTTTATTTAATAACATTCATTACGGGCGGGAAGGAGGCGCTGCTTGAGACCGAATTTAACTTTCCCACTTTAATTTCTTCTTGCTGCGAACGAATTTTATAACTCAATCTACGCAATGAAATTCATCATCCCAGCACAGTACAATAAGCATATTTCCGTTCTGTGTTAGCACACACACACACACACCATAAACCAACCGAACCAACCGACTGGTTCCGAATAGACCAAAAAGTTCCCCACACTAACAACTTTAACCTCGAGAAGATGGTTCTCGATAAAACCAACCTGTCTGTCATCATTGGCCAGGTTGCCCGGAATCGATAAGACAACCAATACCCATGTGGGTACCAATATTGCAGAAAATTCTGCTCGAGGTAAAAGTTTTTGCAGCACAAACTTTTACACGCCCACCCATTGCCGCTTCGGCGCCGAGTGCACCAACCAACTGTCCAGGAAAGTAGCTTTTCCTGTAAAGTCACTCAAACGATGAGCCACCCCCTGCCTCTTTCTCTCAAATGGCAACCAAAACTCGATCGTTCACTTTGCTCTTCGGGGATGCAACAGCTAGACACGCTTCACCGATCAGCATAAAAGTTTGCATAATTGGGAAGATTGTGAATATATTAATTTCCAACGCAAGCTTAGAGGAGGGGTGTGTTGTGCGTTTGAAGATCTTTGGAAAACTTGGGACCTCTAAGACGACAAGCACCCACACACACACACCACCGGCAAAAATCTACAGAGAACCGAGTGAACGATTGATCTAGAAGTTTCCGGCTTTGCGCAAGCTGGTACAGCACAAGCTCAGCACAAACTTTGGAGACGCTATTAAGCGCCACTTCCGGCAAGTGCAGTGCAGAGGTCGGATGCAACACGTATCATTTCGTATCGATACCAGGGTAAGTGAAGAAGCGCAAAGAAATATGAAATACGTTATCCTTAAGCGCGCGCGGATGCACAATCAATAGTGAAAGCAATTCTCATTTGTCTGTCTCCTCGTTAGCGTCTTCTTCGATCGAGCAACCGGATTGATAGCTTTACATGACTCTCTGCTGGCAGCAAACAAGGATGGGGTTGGAGATGAATGTTGCTCATCGAAAAGAAAAGAATAAAAAAAAAAAACGAACGCACTCAAATGTACACTAATCTTTATTCGTTTCGTTTCTTGACAAATAGATATGCAGCAGACGCAACCAGGTACATTCGGGGACCAGGATAGGACACTCACGGGAAGGGAGGAAAAGTAATATTCCATTTGCGTTACGTCCAAATTCAATTTCCCAAACCCGACAATGAAGGTGAAGAAAGGGTTGGGGTTTCGAAATCGAACCGAGCTTTCGAATCTCGTATAGCATTTGGTACCTGGCAGGTCTGAGAAGGTATGAGAAAGTTTCCTCAGGGATAAGGATGTGTATCGTGTGCACCATTTCACTATAGTGCTGTAATCGATTGAAGGATTGGATTCGTTTTTTCGCCTTTCTTTCGGTAATATAACTCCTACAAATCTCGTGCGCCCTTCGTACGAGGTCATATGGGATAGCACACAACAGGTACCGTCGTAGCAAAAGGTAAGAAATATGATCTTTCAGTGGTTGGCGATAGTAGGAAAAGCTTAACCTCAATGGTTTATGGTGACGGGAGACTGCAAAAAGCGCTCCTTCTTAAATGTAGTCAACCACAACAGAAAATGTTCTCTAAATAACAGGCATCGCCGCCATCATACCTCTGCTGATGTAGGCCAGATGTAGGTTGGCAATGCAAAAAAAAAAAGGTAGCCAAAAGGCATCCTCTTCTCTGGTAATAAGGATCGCTCCGGTAGATGTCACGCTAACGAGTCGCTTCCTGCCGAGCTAACACACATATTCACAACCTCGGGTTCGGGCTCGTATGGTTTCCTGAAGTTGTGCGCCTTCGGAAAGGGAGCATTGCATGCACATTTGCAAGACAAAAAAAAAAAAACTGTGTTGTAAAAAAGGAATCCAAAAATATGCTTCTAACACAGAGTCACAGTCGGAGGAAGAAAACGGCATGCTTTCCGGAGCATTCTCTGGAGCATTATGGATACTTTTGCTTTCTTCTGAGCTTCATAAGATAGGGCAGGGAAACGGATGAAAATAAAGAATAAAACCACACTGCCCGGTGTTGGCAGGGAACCTGGTGTGACGTGGTGAAGGAGATCTCTTTCGCTAAATTTGACAAGCAACTGACAGCGCTTATGTAGTTGCGGGCGGTGTGAAACCGATTATAGGCACACACACACACACACACACACACACACATACACAAACACGGTGGCAATACTCCCTTTGCGTCGGTCTGCGACTCACAAAAAGCTGGTGCATCATATTATGCTCCACACAGTTTGAGACGTTTGGGAATTATGAATGCGATAAAAGTTTCAAGCTGAACGAGACTGGTCGCGAATCATGTGAGGAAGGGACACACGAAACAGAAATAGAAAAGGCGAGCATAATAAGTAACAAAACAAAACAGAGGAACAAAATAGTAGTTTTGGCTTTATATAAAAATGACCCAACGAAGGTTTCAAACGCCGGCGAACGTAAGCTTTAAGGTGGAAAAGCGCTTTTCCACTGATCGAATAAAGACTTCAACGCCGAAAGCAGCCGCCCACTTTTCATTTGTGTTCAATTTTTCAGACAGCTGTCTTGGCAAAAGGTACGAGATGAACACGCTAGACATAGCTGATATCCTTCGTGCGGTTGCTGTTTGTGAGTGAAGCGGCAGTTGTTTTTCTTTTTTTTTGTACATGACTAGCGAATCTTTCATACAGCAAATTGAAAACTCACACAAAAATGCACACAACCAAGCGTCAATAGATCCGCCGCGGTTGAACGAAATTCAATGACGAAACTCAAATGCAAACACATTTTAACAAAGAAAGGAAACCCCAGTTGAATAACATACACACCACGCATACACACACACACACACACTGACGCTGTGAAAAAGGTGTGGAATAGACAATTGTTGCAAAACAAATAAATAATAAATAGTGTTGGAAATGGAAATAAACGAATAATATATAAGGAAAACAAACAAAGGTGTAAGCAAATTATGGCAAACATAAACAAAACATAGAAATAAAAAAACAAAACTCATGACATCAATATGTAGCCGGGTTAAAGGTAGTGTGTCGTGTAAGTGTGAAACGGTCAACCGAATGTAGTGTCTGTTGGCGTGTTTCTGTTTTGGGTTCTGTTGTGTACGATGGAGCTAGAAAGTGTAGTGTTTAATGTGTGCGGACATACCAAAGAGGGTAAATAGAGCATCAGGCGTGACCATCTACAGAAGAGAAGAAAAATAGAGAAAAATTCAGTTAGCAGATGAGAAATATTTCTTTCAAATGGTATTCGTCGCGATTGTTGAAGCTGGAGAGAGGGTGGGGTTTGAGGCTGGGTTTACGGTGTGGAAGGATAAAGGAACAGAAAATCAAACGATCTTGCCACAGTTGCTTTCTGCTTTCAAAATGTTTTGGAAGGTGAAAAGGTGTAGGAATGCATTCAAGTGAAACAACCGACATAGGTCGTGTGAGTGCAAAACAAAAAATAGGTTTTGAAGGGATAGGATTAAAATAAACGAATGATAGGATGTTTGGGAAGTATCAAAGTAGTAAAAACGCAAAACAAAGATGATTGGATGCAGCATTTAGATGGATTACAAAGTCCGTCAATCGTCAAAAGATGAAGGCGTAGGATAGAGATCCTTTTAGATATAGATAACAAATAGATAGTTAGACACGAAATTAGGATAGGGGATACAGTAAGACACATAGAGTTACATAGAATGCTAAAAACAAGTAGACACATATAAAAAGGAGAATGATGTAAAACGCTAGAGTGTAACATTTACAGAGGAGACAGAGACAACGCAAAAGAGTCGACACAGTTACAATAATGTATAAAACTAGTACAAAACAAATGCCAACCACTTTAAACGAAGCACGAACACAAAATACAATAAAAAAAAAACAAAACCAAAACAAATACTGAAACAAAGAACTGAAACTAAAAAAGAACTAAAACTTTTCCAATAGCTACGAAATATTTATAATGATACCACATACAGCCAACGATCTGCAAAGTGACGTTCTATAAACGCTATAGAACAATAGCATATTACATTACAATCGAACAGCACAACCCTATCAAAGCAAGAAGACAAAGGAGATAAAACGACATCAGTATAACGACCATCATCGACACCATTGCCAACCAAACACGGTGCTAGCGACAGTGGCAGAACAGCCAACGCCATTAGACCACCACGTCTCTTCGCACCGAGCGTGCAAGAAAAGGACTATAAATTTAATGAATTTTTAAACGGCTAAAAATGAGCAAAAATAATGAAGAGGAAAAGCTAATGGACGCACGTTATCTGCACTCTACCCGGGTCTCTTCGAAGGACGTGCAAAAAAGGGGGATAAAACGTAATAAAAATAAACGATAATGAGTCACGAGAAGTGAAAGTGCACCATCTTGCAGCAGCGAAGTGAAAATGCCGGGGTGAGAGTGGAACGAAAATAAATTGCCATTGGCAGTGTTCGGAAAAGGGAACTTGAGATGAGTGCCCTCTGTTTTCACAAGTGTGCGTATTTTTGGTCCTATCGTCTTGGCAGTGTTGCTCAGCTCGATCGACGGGCTCACCACTCACTCTAACAACCTTCGAATCGGATCCGATGATAAGATTTTGTAAAGAAGCTTTTGAATAGCATAAAGGGTGAATCTAAACGAATGTAAGACATGGAGGGGTGATCCAAAACTGAAATGACTAACGACGATAGCGGACCGGACGATAGCGAGGCCGGAGAGAAAAAAAATGTACCAACGACCACCAAGAAGCAAAGACGGCGACAACGGAGACAGTGTGGACGGGTGTTGTAAGCGAAACCACTAGACACGGAGCAACATGGCCGCTGGGATGAACGTGAACAGGGACAACAAATGACTGCATAATAGCGCATACTACCATCATTCTTTTGTTTTGTGACGATTTTGTGTCTGGCAGTCTTTTCCGCCACGTTTCTTCTTTCGGTTTGAAATGCAGAGCGGACGATAGAGACAATACGCTGTGTGATAAATATGTGAAATAAAATTGCAGTTCCCTTTTATAACCTCCCACCTTCCCCTTTTCCCTTCTTTCAGGTAGAGAGGTGGGTTGTTGGAGGAAATAAAATCCATTCATTTCGTAATGATGCTTATTTAAAAAAGAAAGAAACCTGTAAACACCTACGGAAACATACAGGAGAAGCGTGAAATCGAAAGATAGTGTATACAAATACAGTGCCTTCAGTAGGAGAGAATCACAGTGGAAATTTTAGAAATACAGAGTGAATTATAGTGACAGACAGCGAGAAGAGGGAAGGAGGAGTAGTCGGTAGATGGAGAGAAGAGAGTTGGACGAAAAATTGGAGGATCCAAGGGAGTGTGTAGAATGTGTTTTCCAAATTACCTTACGCAAGAAAGAGCGGTGCCTTTAATTTTCAAGCTTTCTTCTGTCAAAAAGATCACACTTTTCCTGAATTTATATTTTAAACTAAACAGCCATTAACACAAGCAATGACCCAAAAAAAGAAGTGCCAAAATGAACGCTGGCAAAGAATATCGAAAGCGAATCATCTTCACCTTTCTAGCTTCCTCTTGTTCCATTCCGTTAAGTTATTATCCTTAAAACCATAAAAATGATTGCAATTCGCGGCTTGGAACTCTCATCACTCTTCTACCACCACCCGCGCGGCGTGAAGCACGCGGGCAGACTCGGCACTAAGTTTCCTAACAGCGAAAGAAGCAAGAGAGCAAAAGCAACTTGTGGCTTTCTACTTGGAACAATATTTTATCCACACCTAAAAGTGGTGGTAGTAGTGGCATCAACATCCGCCCCTCAGCTTATCGTAAAGTTCATCAACAACGGAGTGCCGTCCCGGTCCCAGCCACGGCTAGACCGTACAAACTGCAAGCAAGCGGATCCGCTTTACGGATTCGAGCTTCGTAGCAAAAACCTCAACCAACCACGGGGAACACCCCAACAGTGAGAGGCGAACTTTTCATGTGTTGCTTTTATTTTCTTTTAGTTTTTAGTGGAAAAGTTTCGCTCCGTTTGCCAAAGCAGAGAAAGCGTTAAAGAGCGTTCCGGTTGCGGTGAAGATTGCTGCTGCAGGAACAAATTTTCCTTCCCCACTTCCGAGGAGCGTACACAAGAGAAAATCGTACTACTGTCTTCGAAGCGATTCCCCATCGCGTTGGTTTGCTAGAGAAGAGAAGAGGATCCGTTTATGTAAATCGAAATCCATAAAAGAAGATAATTTATTCCACAATAATACGACTACAGTGTAGGGATAGGGGGAAAACACACACAAAAAAAAACCGGGGCGAGAAATGCAAACTTGCCCATTCGGGCCAGCTAGTAACTGGCCACCGACCACAAAAGAACCGGACGGAACAGAATAGGGGACTGAGGGCCCAGTTTGATTCGTACTTCGTTTGCCTTTTTGCTGTCTGACAAAATGGACAGTTTGCAGTAAACGAACACGCCTCAAACCGTATCCGACGAAGCCGGTGAAGAAATCACTGAACAATTCACTATTCTTTGCTTGCGGAAGTTTTCATTCAAACAAACCATGAACAACTAGAGCACGGTATGGCGAACAGAACCACCACCGACAACGTCTTCAATCTGTTGCGCGTAGTGTGAAGGAGCACAAACAGGGGGAAAATGGTCGAGAAGTGGGAATGATTCGCCCTTTCGGTAGGGCTGTGGCACAAGTCAACAGCTAGTGCCGTTGGCTGCTCTACGATGGACGAGCGAAACTTTAGCTTGGTAGTCAGAGGTCGCATTGCTGTGCGATGGGAGCGGCTTCACACTCCGTTTGCACCGGATGGTAATTTAAAGCGGGCAAGACCTTTTTGGGTAAATAAATCACACTCTGCCCGCACAATGGGAGGGTGCGATGAATCAAAAACATTTGCTTCAACGGCCGTGTGTTCCTTTTATTGCAGTTATCTTTTTTTGTCGTTTATTGCAGGCAAACGATTCTTAGAGCACAACCGCACAACCAAGCATACTGCACCATGTTGAGTGGTATTTTATTGCGCTGAAGTCAAAATGAAAATAACATCGCTTTTTCTGCGGCTAATCTTTTAAGTATGTTTTCATGCTTAATGTGACGTTTTTATTGTGGCACTGGGGTTTTTGCTCCGCTTCACGCTCTAAACCAATTGTTGCATCGCTATGGATCGTGGTTGCGGGACAACGATTATGATTGCCGTGCTTTTCGTTTACTCCAACGAAATGGAGACGCCTGGTGGTTGTTGCCGCTGCAGGCAACGACGGCACGCAGCCGAGAAAACATAATAAAGCGATAATTAATTCACTCCTTTCCTCCATTCCATATCATTCGTTTTCAAACAATAACTCTAGCACGGTCAGGTGGCTTGGACAGTGAAGCAGGGATCATCACGGTGCAACCACACCACTCACTGCAGCACGGTCAAGTTTGCTGAAGAGTGATGTCTATTTATACAGGCCTGTGTGTGTGTGTTTGTTGGAAAGAGTTGGATGGTAGAAAGACAAAGAGTAGTAAGTGTGGTGAAAGCTATTATGGTGGCGAATGGAGGAAGGATTGATAGATACAGCGGCGAGTGAAGAAGAGAAGAAGAGAGCTGTTAAATAATAGAATCACCTCGGTACGGCACACTCGAAGGGGCACAGCGACAGAGCAGAGGTAGAAGGTTTTTTAGTGAAGATCACAGAGAACAGAGACAGTTCGGAAAGATGAAACTAATAATGCGGAACTAAAATCACAGAGTCGGAAGAGAACGGGGAACTGCAAAAGGATACCCCATTATTTACCGGCAAACCGGTGCATTCGGGGATGTAGAAAAAAAAATAGATGCAGACTATAGACGAAGCACAACACAAAAGACAAAAAGGGAATGCAAACAGCTATGAGACGAAGCATGACAGACAAAGCCATACAGATAATAGGGACTAGGAAATGCAACTAACAAAAAAGAAAGCACAGACATTGAAAACATCGAGCTGGATAGTACGGGTGCCGTCGAACTGATAATTAAAATGCAACAGCTTAAAGGATTCAAGTAGTTAAAAAAACAACAACTGTGATAAAACGAATGAGCGAACGAATAAGTAAGACCGCGAGATTTACTGTATAAACAAAAATATAAACAAAAATTAATGGCAATACATTCATCAAAGCTAAAGCTCCAAATTTTGAAACAATTTCCCAAAGATTCGAATACATAATAGACACAAAAGAAACAATAAGAACAAATGAAAACAGAATCAATCCAATAGAAATCGAATGAAAAACAACAACGAAAACACACAAACTAATAAAACAGTGTTACAAACAAACTATAAGTAGTGATGTGAGCAGATGTAGAATGATGCCAAGGAAAGTAAAATGATTACAGGTGGAATAGTGAAGGATACTCTCTACATAACGATATATAGATAGGAGGTAGTAAACAAATCAACACACGACAAAACTTATACGTGAAAGTAGAGGGTGAAAGTAGGAGCGAATGTTAGTAAGGATCAGGACAGCTAGGAAAGCTGTGACGAATCGGGTGTATTAAGGTACAAGTAGTGGCGAGCATCTTTAAGGGTTGGTAAAAGACCATCAAAGACACCGAGCAAGAACGTTTGACGTATACACTGAGATAGAGAGTTAGGAATACACAGAAACAGAGGACAAGGAGGTATAGAGGAAAGAGGAAAGACGAGTGTTATATGGGGGTAAGATAGAAACAGACAGGATAGTGGAGGAGCTGACAGAGTGACAGAGATAGTGATAGATAGAGACAGGATGCATAGTAATAGATTCTACGTTAGATCGGTTTACCTCGTCGTTGAGATTGGAAACGAGCAGCACGTTGGAGAGTCCCCGCACGTTGGCCGGGTTCGGCGTTCCGAGGGCACCGTTCGATGCGAGCGCAAACGCGTTCAGGCTGGGCAGGGCGCCACCGTAGGCACTCGCGAGTGCCGGCGTACCGAGCCCGAGCCCGAACGGTGGCATCACGCCCGGCGTCGCTAAGCCGTTCACTAGAAAATAGGGAGATTTGTCTAATTTGACTATTACACGGAAGTTGCACGCTACTTGACAACAACGAAAACATCGACGGGCGATTGTTTTGAGCTATCAAAGTCGGCTTTACCTAGTCGGTCGCGGGACAGCTGCGGTCGCTGACCGGTCGCCAGCAGGAGCAGATCGCTCGCCGATACCAGCCCGCCAGCGCTCGCGATGACATCGCTGCCCGGCTCACCGGACGGCAACGACGGGTTGGTGTAGTCTCGCGACTTGTCATTGTTGTACTTCACGTTCAGTGCCGTCAACTTGCTGTTGTCGATGCGCAGCGTGCAGCACCCGTTGTAGATGTTCTGCCCGTCCAGCGATGCTCGCGCGGTCTGGGCGGTCTGCGCATCGGGATACTGTATCAGAGCCTATATCGGTAGAAGAAGAGCGGAAAAAACATACGTGTTAGGCACGGCATTTAAATTGTTGCTCTTGTTGATGTGCATACCTGGAACGAGTTGTTTTTGGTGAAGGTGACAATTTTCAGCACTTTTCCGAACCGCTGGAATATCTGATGCAGCACGTCAAGCGAAACTGGATACAGCAGCGACTCGACGATTACCCGGAGCACGGTGTTGGGTGCACCGCTGCCGCCACCGCCACCACCACCACCGCTGCTCGGTGTCGTGGAGCTGTTGTTCGTGTTGTTGCTGCTGGCGTTCTGCGAGTTGCTGTTGGTATGTTCGATCGATAGCGGCAACGGCGACCCGGTCGGTGACTGCGTGAGATCCTGTGCTTGCAGCGCGTTCGTAACGTTCTGTTGTAAAGAAATATCAACGAGGGTACGAGGGGTCAAATTGAAGCAGAGCCCTTTTTCTGATGCTATACTCCAGCGTAGTAGTGCACTTACCGCAATTGCATGGTTTTGATCGATCTTCAATTCCCGATGGTTGGAGTATTGCACGTAAACCGTACGGCCCCGCAGCGGTGGCGGATTGGCGTGGAACACGCTCACCATCGTCGAGGCAGCCGTCTCATCACCCATCTCGATGAATGCCTGATTTTTGCCCTTCAGCACCAGCACGTTCGTGACGCGTCCGAACGGCAGCCCGAGCTGCATAATTTCGGCTTCGCTCACCTCGTTCGGGATGTTGCGGATGTGCACCACGCGCGATGTTTTCGCTGTTTAGCGAGAGTGGTTGTGTGGAACGAACGATGGGAAAAGGTTTATTAATTATTGAACGGCATCGGTACAAAGCTACAAAAAGCGTTAAAAAGGAACAGTGGCATTTAAATGGTACTTTACATCGACAACATTTTCGCCAAAAGCCGGCCGCTATAAGAATTCGAATTTGAGCGGGGCATTTTTATTCATCCACAGTTCGAATACTTCAATTTACTGAGCAGAATTGCTACACTGTCGTTTAATTTATCCCCACCGAAGGCACATTCAGTAATCAGCGTTAATGTAAATTTGTGCCGGCACGGTTCGGTAATATGCAAAGGGATTTTGGCCATCATTTTTGCTCGGTGGGGGGATTTATATCCGATAGCATCGTACTGTTGACGGTTCCTCCCATGCTCTCTGTGCGATAATGAACCGAAAGTCCAAAATGCCCAACTGCTGCTGTTCAGCTTATTTGAACGGTACGTGGAGGATTTCAATCGTCCGACAGTCTGCAGCAGCATGCCGTCGATAGCCTCCGAACACGATTTTGTTATTATGAATTATCAATAATTTAATTGATTCTTAATTACTACAATTAGTGACCAGTTTGGAGGAGCGTGCAGCTGCACGGCTGCTCGACGATTTTTGGCTTTTTGATTTTATACATAAGTCGAGGGGGGTAGGGAGAAAATGTGCTTATATTTTCTCTCGACACGATAAAACCGATGAGGAAGGGAAACAGGCAGATCGGGAGGAATATGAATGATTTTACTGTGAAAAATAAACTACGCAGTGAAAAGCGTATTGAAATTTCGCATTCATTTCAAGTGGATTAACGCAAACCTTGAGGGAGAACGAGCAACGTTTGGAGTAGCATATTTATCGTAATGAATCGGAAACGGTTTGGTAGCGGACCAAGTGTATGTGCCCTTGTTTCCCTGTTTCTTTGTACACGGACTCTATCACGCGCCTTATCAATAGTTGATGATGTTGCTCCATTTTATCCGCTTGCGATGGCAACTATTCTTTAAAGTCTGTTGATGTTGATTAAAAAACAGTATCGGATTACAACAGCATTTACGCTTCGTTTAATTTACAACAGCACTGATGTTTCGAAACGGCAATTTTTCATTTTTCAATCCCATAATCAGATCAAACGCTCAAATTGGTCGATTGTGCATCGGCAGTCGCTCGAATTGGATGTGTGTGATAAACTTTGTTGCACCTGTACGGGCTACAAACGAGAGAATGTTTCACTTTTACTATCTTCAGGCCATGGCCGACCCCGGGTACCGTAGCAGCTGTTATTAATTTTCATTTTCAATTCACAGCCTCAAGGCTCGCTTCTATTTCTTCAAACGATTTTTCCCCAAGCCTCGTGTACAGCTAGGATCATCCTTTTTTGTTGCTCCAAAATCCACAGCAGCGGGGTTGCTAAGGGCAAGGAAGAAACGGGAATTTATCTCACCCAACCCCGGCGAATGGAGATGGATGTAGTAGATTATTTTTAATGATCTCCTGTGGCTACGCTTTGCTGTGGCAGCGCCGCCGGAAGGATGCAGAAAAAGGGGCGAAAAGAAAAACTACCTCTAACCGACAGGTGACGGCCTGCGTCATGATTAGGTATCATAAGTCATTTGGGGATTCTCTGGGTTTGGGTCATTGCTCCCCATGCAGATTCCGTTGAGCGTCGAGTATGGCTGCTAAGGAAATGCTTTTGATAAGGAAGGGTGGCGCATGTTGGTCGTTTAACCGTATGTCCTTGGATAGGGTTAGTAGAAAAATGATAGGCTTACTTGTGATAGTGGAGGGAAACACGCAAGCTAGACGCTGGTGGCGAATAGTGGCTCCGGAATTCAAGGTGTAGAGGTTTTTCTATTGATACAAATAAATATGGCAAGGATTGTTTGAATTGACAGAAGGGAACAAACGTCCAACAAGCCAACAATGGACATTATAGAGACGGCTTTACACTCAAATTGATGTTCCAATTTATAGAGCAAAAAATCACGAGGATACAACAAACTCACAATGGTATAGTTTAATTTAACAGCAACTGATAACCATCAAAATATTGTTGCCAATTTGTTTTTGAAAAATTAGATCTGTACGATTACAGTTGTACGACCATTAATCATAAAAAAACCGCTCATACAACCGCTAATTGCTAAGTCAATTAAATGGAATGCATGGGTATTGCGGGCCTTTGTTTCTTTGTTGCAGTGATAATATTCACTGCAAATTTTATGATCCAATCACGCGGACACACACAACACTCACCATCAAAATATGTACCACATTAGCGCCTACGCTCCATTACCTGATCCTTTTCCGCAAATAAATTATGCAAAACCATCCATTTAATCAGTGGCAACTTTGTCTAATCTGTCCATTGAACAATACCATACAAGGCGGGCAAAGCAGATGATGATTATGACGTACATCAGAATGATTATGATGTCCATTTCTAAAACCGTAAAAATTACATCAAAATGCTAATGCCAAAAGGAACCGGAGGAAAGCAGTGAACCTTCCTCCTCATTATTCCAATGGAATTGAGATGAAATTAATGTTATTAAAAATTCAATCATTGATAAATCAAATTGCTATCGCTGTCATATTATTCAACTGTAATGTCATTTCACAAGTTTATAGAGAATCACAGGAAAACCTAAAACTTTAAGGAATGGTGAAACCTGTGTGAGAAAAGTAAAGTAATCAATCTAACTTTCTTTTAACGACACAGAAAGCACGCCTTGAAAAGTGTACCTCGGATATGAACACAAACTTCCGTCAACAGGGTTTGAACGATTGCGTTATCGCCAATCAAACGCTCTTCGGTAATGACCGGTGGCAACGATTGATCGAACGAATCCCCGTGAAAGGACGTTCCGGTGACGGCATGTGTCGTTCAGTTTGATTAAGTTATTATTGATTACCGCATACTGGTCTGGCCCGGTCTATCATTGCCAGATTTCATTGAGTGGAAAAACGAGCTATGAAATCGTATTGCAAACGGTATACAGTTCAGCCTCACCTACCGCACACTTGTGGCGCAAACTTGTGAACAATGAGTGTTCCCCAGTGTAGGTGGTTGATGCGTATTGAGGAAAACTCATGAAAACGAACAGCTCTTTAATGTTACACGGTGGTAGGTTGAAATAAACGATGATTAATTCATTTGTCCGCTTTTTGTTTTTGGCTGGTTTGAAGGAATTTTCTTTTACTGGGGTATCTCATACATAAAATTTTACTTAAATGTATCCGATTTTACTTGAGAAAGTAAAACGTTCGTTCAATCAATGTATATCGCACAATTTTTCTTTACATATTTTTTCTTGCTGGGTATTTGCTATTCTTCCAACATTACACACAATGTATAGTCTAGTATAAGAAATAATCAAAATAAAAAAAAATAAAAAAACACTTCCGTAATTTTAATGCGACTTCTTATATCTCGATAGCACATGAAACGCCCAGCGAAATTTGGCAAAGGAGAAAGAAAGCATTAACAAGCACACTTCCCTGAAGTGGGGTAACAGTTTTCTCAATAATTTCGTTGATTTATAATAAACGTTACCGACGAGTTGAAAACTTTTGGAAAACTTCTTTCCCAAACATAAGTTTGAGACAAGATTTGGGCCAACTGCCTCCCGTCCCTCCTTTTTTTCATTACTTTAATGCGTTTTTAAGTCATCGAGGACGTTCAATGTGAAATGAATTGTCACGCAAACTGTTCAGTTCAGCTGGATGTACACTGCATCAATCTCTTTAAGTGTCCATCGTTACCTTTTTGGCTATAGAATGAAAAAAAGAAAAAAAAACATTGAGAGCGAGCATCAAATATAACGCTCATGGAAGTACGGAAACCCGTGCTTCAGTTGCGCATGAAAGATAGGCAATATAAAAACATGCTCCTTTACAGTGAACTTCGCTGGTACAAGGCACGCGAAACCACTCGTAGTGATCGGTCCTTAAAGGAAAGCCTTAAATAGCGAAACAAAAAATCTCACTTAAAAGGATGAAGGCGTTAAAGCGAAGGAGAACAGCAAAAAAAAAAAACCCTCTAAAACAGTAAAGTGTCATAAAATCCACCATCCCAAGACGGTAAATTGGTGGTAAATTTAACGATTGGTCTCAATTGGGAGCGCGGTTACTCTCTGTTAGGTTGAAAAAAAAAAAAACAAAAAAGAAACACATTACTCCTCGGGAAAGGAATAGTGGTGATGATGAGTCATAAAAAAGTGGTGTCGTTATAAATTTGGTTTCATTAGCCAGCGACCGTAATCAAATCGGGACTGGGAATAATCTGAATCGAGGCGGTGGTACACACGAGGGAACCGTTTTGGATCGTTTGCCGCTTGCAAAGGTAAGCGGCTCGCGCGCTCTCTCACACAAGCGGCAAATGAACAATTCCCTAACAGCTGGAAAACGCTAATTAACTGTCACTAAGCATTATTGGTGCAGCAGCACCAGGCAGGCAGTGCAGTGCAGTGGATGGTGCAAACATGTTGAATATGTTTGCGGCATACATTCAGTGTGAGTGTCAAAGAGTACATGCCACAAACCCCTGTCGCTTGGTGGTTGGTCACAGCTTTAATAAAGTTGTGCGTTACCGTTTAATTAATATAATTTATTTAAATTGCTCGCTGCGGAATTGGTTACTCGATGGTAGGTGACAAGGTGAGACAGGTCGTAAAAGTGTTTAACACTGCTCACTATACATGTCACCATTGCACAGTGTCAGATTAGCAAAGTTTGATGGAGAAGTAGTACGTTAAACGTTTGTCGGAGTCCCTTGATTACAAGTTCCGTAGAACATGGTTGTGATTTCTATTGAAGCTGTTTTATTTTGAAATTAAAAATCTCTGATAAATTTCATACGATTTTCAGCGAGCGATCTCAATACATCCCACACATATTGTTCAATACCTCTACTCAAATTTGAATTAGTATAAGCAGTACACAGAAAAGACATCAATGAATATTGATGAGTAGCACTGGAGAAATTAGCACAACTATAAATCGAGAGCTTAAACATTTGATTTATTTATCTTCAATTGTGCCGTGGATTGTGGCGCACCCAAACCACCTCGAATCTCCCAAAGCCGCAAACAGGCGGAACACCACGAGACATCCGGGCAGAACACGATAGCTTGAGGGCGCTAGAACATAAACCCAGCCACCGCTTCCCACTCACTCGGAAAAGTTGTCAATTGTGGCCACATTCCAACAGATGCGCACTCCCCCCAATCGCCGTCTATACGATTCATGGGGAAAGGAACAGGTCTCTTGCATCGACCATGAATAAAACATCATTTAACATCTCTTAACTCGCTCGTTTCATCCGTAACGAGAAAAGCCGCTTTGCTGCGGGGCCAAAATCTGGAGCCGGGTTGAAAAGGTAAAAGTTTTATCTTCTTCGGAAAAGGGAACAATGCCACGCGGGGGGACCTAGCAGTCTGTGTCGTCGCTTCTCGCGCAAGCTACGCTTTATCCCCGAAGCGGGCCCAGCACCAGGAGTGGAAGTGCATGGCGAACGAGACCTGGCCACACTCCCCGGGACCCACACTCTTGGGCTCACTTAAAATTGGAAATTAAATGATAACAGCTTGCTACGAAGGACGAAGGGAAATGTGTATTGTACCACCGCAGGGGTTGACATTATCTGATTCATGTTCGTGCCCGGTCGGCCCGGGGTTCTGTGTGTGGGCCCCGGTGGAGAAAGTGTATCGGCAAACCGGTGACAGATAGGAAGCCTTACGCCTTAAGATGTCGGTCGATGTCACGCGTACGGCTATTTCAACAAGAAGGAGCAACTTTTTCCCGCCCCGTACCATTGTTGGTGGAATATTATGGGAACGAAGCCGAACGTATGATCTCAAAGCATTCACCGTGTCATTTATCCGATTTCATCTTTCCGATCGAGTTTTGTTCAATGCTCCCCTAAACCCAGCCCCAACCCCACCCACCCCACATAAGCCTATCACAGAACCAACCACTGGAACGGCACACGAATGGCAAATGATAATGATTATCATCTTCAAATAGAATCTTAATGTTTGGCGAGACTTCTCTTCCGCTACACCGAGCGGGCGGCTCACAGTGTCTTGCATACCTTCCGGGCGCACGCCATTCAAACGTCCAGAATGCGGCCAGACAGGAGGCATGGTTTTTTTTTTTGCAGCATGGTGAGCGTGCTGCTTGCGTATTCTTATTGTTTATCTATAATCAAGCGACGGCGCAAGGCAGTCGAGCATACATCAAAGCGATCTGTCTGCAAACGACACACCGTAGGGCCTCTATCCAATGCTGTCCTGCCTTCCTCGCTTCACTAACTGCGCATTAAGCGTTCCAAGTTTCAAGTTTGTCTTAAATTTTCCTCATTTTCCAACCGGGTGAGCTTGAGTATGATGGCCAAACCGTAGTGAGGGGTACTACGGTGACAATTGTAGCCCCGCTCGATTTAATTATCATCGCACTGGAGGCTATTGGGCGAGCGAATGTTATCGTTGCCTATCGCTATGTATAGCTCTTTCCTTTGCAAACTACAACTTAAAGATAGCACGTGGTGATGCATGCGATGCGAAAAAAAAGATGGGGCAGGGGTTACACTTACTGATGCCCATACCGATCACTGTGTTGGTGCTGTCCAGTTTGGCTTTCTTGGTGGCGAGATCCTGGTTGTTGTTGTCCGACGCTGGAGCCATAACAGCTGCTTGACTAAGTAGTTCGTCGCTTCCTCGCTAGAATGGGACAGGGAAGAGAAGGTGAAGATAAAACTCGTTAGCAAAATGTAATTGAAAAGAGCCCTACTTAACGGAATGTGTGTATATATGTATGTGCAGTAGAATAGTGGAAACCATTCCAAATGAAACTGTAACGGGGGACACCCAATTATCGCACTTTAGGGAAAAGGCTGCACAGTAACGACTCATTTATGTGCGTTCATTTTTGTATCATGTTCTTCTCTCCTCTCTGGACGATATAATTCAATCAACGGCCCCAAAACTCAAACCATGACTTACTACTACGAGCAAGAGAAGTGTGAGTCTCACAATTGGAAAACCTACCTACCAAACAAGGGATGAACGAGAAAAAATATCTCATTTTCACGCAATTTAAAACAAAAGAAAACTTATACCCTTGCCAGCATTCGGTGATCCTGAACAACGGGACTTGAACACATCCGTTTCGTCACATAAATCGCTGCATCTATATGGAGGAAATCGATTTTTTTACATTTGACACCCATCTTCTGTGGAAGCAGTAATAGGGAGAGGACAACATTCAGCCATCTGAAAGAGATCATTATCCGGAACGCTTCCCAATGTTATATACAAGCACGCAGCACGCAAAAGAGGTGCGAAACGCAATTCAGGATGTAAACGATGACCCAAAATGTCAATTTGTTTTTACAGTTTTGGAAACAAACGTCCATGATTCATTACTGGAATTTGGTTTAAGCTGAAATGGCATTTTGCACTCTTTTCAGTTTTTCTTATTCGACAGAACAACATCACTCATGTCAGGTCTCAATGTTGTAATAGCTCTAACAACGGTTGTATTGAGAGAGAATGCAAAATTAGACAAAAAAATTGCAAACAAAAGCCACTCACTTTATGGTCCGAAATGATACAGGATACACCCGTGGGCAATTTCGATGAAGTTTTTCACACAATTGTTGATACCATCGAACCGAGTGGGCGGGTGGCCTGCTCTTACCTTTAAAGTGGGCACACTTGACATTACAGCACTTATGTAATGCTCGCTTTGCGCGCCGCTTTTTTCGGCTGTTTTGTTTATATTGGGCGACCGCTTTTGAGCTGCCGATAGCAGAAAGAGCGTTTTAATATTTCAAGTGTATTGCCATCAATTCGCTTGTCGGTAAATAAACGAAGCAAGGTACAAACAGTTTTTACATGCTTTAAAGTTGATCACTACGCCAGAAAATTGATCGATTGATTTAATTGCTCCAACAAAATAGGAAACGTACCTATTGAGGTGTGATACTGTCATGGAAATTAAAAAGAAAATCATTTCGGTTTTGCAATCAAACTTTAATGTTTGCAAGATGCTGGCTATTCCGCTATTCCTAACATGGCATACTTGATACACTTTAACAAACCACCATCAACCTAACATCAATCCGCCCGGCGTCGTGAAAACGTAAACGAACTTAATCTGTCAGCGGTTCTGTGTTCGTCGTTCCGCTTTCTGCACAGTCCCGGTCCCTGTTAAAGCTGGCGCCGTATGGCCGTATGTTAAAGGACGAGCAGGGCAGGGCAGTGTGACACAAAATGTCACCGAACAAGTCGCAACAAAGGCTGCTGCTGCCACTGGTACCACTTCCCATTCGGTTGCAATGCTTCAAATTCCACCTTTCCTCGGTTCACAAAACGAGAAGCAGAGTCAGATGGAGATGGTTGTGTTATGTGCTCGCAACCCATTTCCGGATCAGTTTATTGCTCCTTCGAGATCGTTCCTGGAGCCTCGTTTTGGAAAGTAAAGAGTATTGTAAAGATGAAAAGAAACTGAGTAGCGAAATGGAGTAGAACAGCAACTGGAATGGGTTGTTTCGGGGTGGGCTGGACGAGTATTACACCGGTACTTAAAGGTGTTCCGAGTCACACTACATAACACTACATACACGTACCCGGCGCATGGTGACAAGGAAGTGGAGAGAGTAGCTCTTCTGAACCCATTTGTTGACAGATGGCATAGAACATGGTCGAACGGGCGTTTTTGTAAGAAAAAAAAAGTAAAACGAAATGGAATGACAATCCTTTTTTCGTATATCAACCAGTTCGAGAGGTTTCCTAGTGTACCTTTTCGGTCCGAAGCGCACTATGTGCAGACTCATTCAAAAAGAAGCAAGCAAAGGACATTTACTGGCACTCTTAATCTTGCCGATTGCACGCGAGACGCAGCCACGCGCTGAAAGGACACATGCGGACTTGAAAGAAAGAGAAAACTCGCAACGAGTCAATGTAGGAGCAGAGTGTGAGCTGCTAATACGCTTCATTGAGCTAAGCCGGCACTTACATGGCACCAACACCAACCACCAGTAGGACCATCATTTGTCACAAGCCACTACAGAGCCGATCCTGGCGTTAGAAATTGTCATCGTGTTGATTTTTCAGCCCCATGCCAAAGTGTCCCGCGTACGAGTGTGTTGGCCCATTCATTCAGCACCATTCTGCACCCCATTCAAGCCTGTCTTTGAGGCTACTCGAGAACGTTTCCAGCCCGTTGTAAAATCAATATTTAACTATCCAAACCCGGGCGCCTTTAATCCCCGGTAATACTGGGGCAGTAATGGGCGAAAATATAGGAGAGTGGAATGACAGAAGCAGGTTGGATAGGAAGTGAAAAGAACAAACAGGACCGGAAAATGCCTACTAAGCCGGAAGGCTAACAAGAGACTCTTCTGGCTGGACGAACGTGCTAAGCCTCCACCCCTGCGGAGACTCTCTCCAAGTCCAGCACACAGCACTACCCACGTTGACACCGACTAATCACCGTGATCGTTATAGCTGGACTGTTTGGGTGGGGTGTTAGACATTATGTAGATAAGATAACGTTATTAATAATGTCAAATAGCATCAATATGAAAGCTAGCTGCTCCCGTTCACTTGATTTGGTATTAATTTGCGGTGCGATGCCCCGGTCGGAAGTATCTGTCCGCGTTGAAATGGCTTTCAAGAATTGACAAATAGAACGGGGATTATAAGCTGTTCCGTTTTTGGCAAAACGGTATAAACACACTTATGAAAGGAATATTAATTTGACAGCTCTTTGTAGAGCTGTTTGATAGTTCAGCCGAGCGGCAACGCACTGAAAATTAATTTAAAACGGCAAAACGAGGGTTTGTTCGATGATTGATTTACAAAGTCTATTTCACAGGGACGAAACCCATCGTTTAGGTAGGAGAGAGCAGAGGGTTTCCAGAAAAACATTACACAAAACATTCAAGAGTTCGATACAAAACGGAGTGCGGGTAGAGCTGCTAGCTATTTGCACGACAAACCATAAACAGAAGTAGGCAAAGGCAACATCCCATTCGAGCAAACCTCTATCCTAAACAGCTTACTGTCCCACTCTTATGCTTACCTCAGGCAATTTTCTGCCACTTCAAACAATTCGCCCCAAATGGGTGGTGGTCGACCCCAAAATCGAGGGAGATACTCCCAAAAACGAAAAAAAAAACAAGTGACGGGACCAAGGTGAGATTATGCTACTGGGAGGGGATGAGTGGTGTGGACTTTATCTCAGATAAGAGCCGGTAACCGGATCCCTCCACATGTCCGCAAGGAGAAGTTTTCAATTTTTCTTCACCACACGACTTTGGAGGACGTTTTTACGGGGTGGGCGTTGGTTTTGCTGTGGTTGATATGACTACCTCCATTATCCATTTTACATGACCGAAACCCTCGCAAAACACGCACTCAGGGACCACTTTAAGCTTATCCCCATTGGCAAAGCAACGGCCCCACTGACATCATTCCTGCCCCTTCACCCATTTCATTGTTATTGGGTACCGTTGTCCCTTCTCCGGAGTCTGATGAAACAGGCTCCGATAATCGACCGGGTGTGCCTCAAGGGTAGTGTTCGGTCCTGAGATAGAAGATTTTTTTTTATATAGAACAGAAGGGTCGCTTCTCCTTTTTATTTTTTCGGGAAAGGCGTTTGTGGTTGATGTTTGAAGTGTTTTTGATATTTCTTAAATAGATAAATTGGGACGAGAAGGACAGTGCACATAATTCAATGGGCCATTCTTAAACGAAGGGTAAATCTCGGCAAAACGATGTGCCACACAAACGGTCGATCACAAAGTCGATCGGTAATCGTATTAAGGATCTTTCTCACCCACATTATCCTGGCAATAGCAACGTAAATTGAATTCCATTTTGAATCCTTTAGCGCGAAAACATCACGTACGAGGAGCATAGGAGTGCCTTAATAAATTGCGCTTCACTCACAAAACACTTTCCTGACGTTTTCAACCGTAAATGGGGTGAAAATTGAAGACTAATGAATAATATTACCACCATAATTAAAGCCTGGCTCAGGCTGGTTGGTAATACCACACGTTCCCGGGTCGGTTTGGATGCGCTGTGAACAGATTTTGTACACCAACAAGCCTGCCTTCGCTACATTTACCATATGGATCCGGTTCCCATCACACATCAGAGGCACACACCATGCCGTTCACCCGTTCACAACCCGTTCACCATGGCGATAACGCTTTGCTCTCGCATACAATGCGAACCATCGGTGCTCTGACGTGACAGTGTACACCACCGCCGAGCGACAAACAAGGGCAGATTACACATTTTAGGCATACGTCGCAAAAGCGAAGCGACCTGGCTTGGTTTTCTTTTTGTTTAGCCCGGTGCCGTACACCTATCAACACCTGTGTGCGCCGAGTTTTCCCGCGGAAAACTCCCAATCTGTTGTTTGTTGCTTTTTCGTGCCACTGCGTCCCCTGGAATCCGTCACAGGAAGGGCGCGCTCCGGCACGCTTTAAGGTAATGGGTTGGGTGTGGCGGTTGTGTTGTATCTAGCGTTGTAGCGGTTCGCATGATAATGGCAATAACACAACCACCGACACACACAAACAAAAGCAAATACTTTCCCTTTTGGGAGGGTTTCTCTTTACGCACCGAAGCGGTACACAAATTCCTGACATCATGATGGTAGCTCGCACACGAGAGGGACAGGTTCCTTTTCTATATACGGCCCCCAACAACACACGCCAGCGGGAAGAAGGGATGGAACAACCGTGTATAGCCGCAGGACCCATCCGAAATTGCGGCCGTCTCCTCTTTTAAGGCCCACACTGCGAGGGGCGATGATGTAAAGGATTCGCGAATAGTGGTACGTCACGGAGTGAAAACAAACCCGTTAGAGGGGAAGGCTAAGAGCTTTGCTGACACACACACACGCACAGATACAAAACATACAAAGTCATGGAGTGGGGGGAAAGCTAAAGAAGAAGACTACAAAAAACTGAGCAAACCAACCACTCGATACTGTGTATTGATGTAAGCGAACGTGGAATTCATGTATAGAATTCATGTACGCTTAAATATTGAAGATGTATGAATTGCGAAGGGCCAACGGGCTTTGGAACATGCTGCAGAGAGGCCTGCTGCCGCTCGCCATTTAGAAATAAAAAGTCATCTTTAGTGTGTATGTGTGCAAACGAATTTAGAGTAACAGCATCAGCAACAGCGAAGCAATCGAGACTTCTTTCGAGAAACTTTCTCGATGTTCGAGAAGCACTAAAGGACGTCCTGGCAAAAGGACCCTCAAGGTTCATGCAGAGACTGCACAAGAGAGTTCAACCGTGAAATGGCATCAAATGATTCTTCGGAATGGAACCGAACGATCGCTTAGCCCTGCCCACCTTGGTGCAGTTTTGATGATGATGATGATGGTAAAAAATAGGACTCCCACGCATCTGCTGATGGTGGGCAGTAGTGTTGGGTTCCTTGAACCTTTCGTTGAGATTCATTCATATGAATCTTCAGCGATGAACGATTCGAATCTCGAATCGAATCTTCAAAGATACGTAAAACTCTAAAGAGCCATGAATCTCTCAAGATTTATAAATCTCCAATGTTACATGAATCTCTAAAGATTCATGAATTTCCAAGGATTCATGAATCTCGACGGATTCATGAAGCTCCTAAGATTTCCCTAGAAAAACAACCTACCCGGCTACCTAGTACTTACCAAGATGTCTCGTATGCCTGCGTAGGCTGTTATGACCACGTAGGTTGTGACGCCAAGAAGAAGCATAATAAGAAGCTCAAGCTTTATGAATGTTTAATTATTAATTCATCTTTTTAGATTCATGAAGCCCTGGCGATTCTAGAATCTTTGCTAACGAGATTCCGATTCATTGAATCATTTCAAAGATTCATTCAGCTATATGAACCTGAATAAGATTTAAACAACACTAGTGGGCAGCAGCCATCGATTGAAATTTGGTACTTGTGTGGTTACCAACACACTCAAGCTGCCACAAGAGAGAGAGAGAAAGAGAGAGAGAGAGAGAGAGAGAGAGAGAGAGAGAGAGAGAGAGAAAGACAGAAGACTGCAGATGATTGATTTTAAAGTACGTTCGGAGTGGCTTATTGACGTCCATTACACAACGTTAGAACAGAATCAAAACAGAGTCCATGTCAGCCCGGGACATTCAAAACACACCGACCCCCCCCCACCGACCCTCAATCCCTTTGATGTCGGGTGGAAAACGATTTGAATGCAGTGATAGGAAATATCATGTTTTTTTGTTGTTTGCTGATGCTGCATACATGTGTATTACATACACGTTGATGGGCATAAAATAGCAACGATTCCTTTCGTCGCGGTATTCACATTTCCCTACTCCCTCGCTCAATTCCACACACACCCAATTAACTGTCACCGTAGCATGGAGGGACTTTGATTTTGTCAAAGTTCATAAAGAATTTCTCTGCCCGGAATGCAGTTGCGTGCTCGGCAGGGATTCCTCTAACGAGTGACAACAAACGGGGAACGGGATATAATCGTGCTCGACGGTATTTTGAAATGAAAGCAGCTGCAGGAATGTGTTTTCGACTGGATTTAGAAAGTTAGGCAGCGAGCAAGTATCGCGCGGTATTAACATACGATAACGGCAACGATAAATTATACTCTACACATACCGATAGCAGATGGTTTTAAATTACATTTGAATGCCTATTTTGGTACAACGCATTATAATGTATTGAGAAGGAGTTGGAGGAATTTGCACATCTGTTTAAATACTCTTTGTGTTCTTTATTGGTAAATACTTCTTGGTGATTCTTTAAAATCGGAAGAGATTCATTGAGGGCCATAGCGTTTATCGAATGTTATATCAACATTATTTACAATACCTATGCACAATTGCAGTCCAACATGCCGAGCATCAACACAATTGGTCTTTTAGTATATTTATTTCATAAGACAGATTGAATTGAATGTCTAACAGGCCTACATGAACGACGTAAAACACACTATATGTAAGTTCAACATGTTCATGTTTCTAACAGAAATGAAGCAAAGCGGGTGACGTTTAAACAATTATTTGTATAGCCAACTGCTTCATGTTTCCTTTGAGTGGTATTTCTCACTTTAATTCCCTTGGATTTAACAGCAATGCACGCTCATTACACCATTTACTGTACCCTTTGCGTGATAAATGAACAAACAAAAGTTTCAAAATGAAAAAACACTCTCGCACGCACTCGTATGCTCTCGTATGGAGCATTTTAGCCAAAGGAAATCATAACCGACCATCCCAAAAAAGTAATTGCTCACATTGAAAAGAGAAACCGAAGGACAACGCCATCCCACCAGGGGATAAAAGATTGTGTGCAGAGGAATGATAATTTAGCACTCAACAGAAAGACATTAACACTGTCTTTTGCTCCCAGCAAATAGCTAGGGTTTTAGGTGAAACAAATATACGCCCCGGGTTGGTTCGGAACCTCCTGGCATGCATTCGTCCCGGGTGCGCTTTGCTAGAGCTTGTCAAGTGCTCTAGTGCCTTCTAGAGTAAGCGAGCAAGCAGGGCGAGCGCAACACTTGAACTAAGACGACGACGACGATGACTCATTAACCGTTGTTTTCATCGCAGGATAACGGGGACCACCCCCAATGGAGTGCAGTGTTCATGCATTGAGGCTGGCTGAATCCCGTATCCGCTCTCTATAGCGAGCGTTTGCTTTATAGCTTGTACTAACGTGTGTCCCAGTAGGGTGCAACATTGTATCTACACGGCATAGTGAAACTAATGTGTAAGCGGTAACAGAGCATCAGAAAACATAAATATGTACAGTTGCTATAATTCTGTTCAAATAGGTTGTAGTTTTATGAGCATTTTCATACTTATGATTTTTGTAGCACATGTACTTTACGCGATTACAAAAACCCACCTGATTGCAGCAAAAATAAACCCACACAACTTTCAAAAGCATCGAGTTTGAGTTAACGCATGAAGCTTCCATTGTTAGTTATGCACGAAGCAGATATAGCATTTGCCATTTACCTGATTCTAGCGGGAAGAAGGGAAAAGCAAATAGCAACAACATGAACAATGATGGATTGCATTTGCTGAGTGTAGCACTAATTCAGCGACAACAGAAACCAGCAATATCATCATGCAAACGGACCCAACGGTGAAAGTGGGAAATCAGTGCCACAAAGGGAAGACAAATCGCTTCTCGGCAGCTTCCAGCGGCACGATTGCGCCTGGCAGTTATGCAGGCAAGGTGGAAAGAAAGCAAAACCAACGCAATAAAAAAAGAAAGAATGAAACGCCCGTTTAAACATATCAAAACCGTTAGCAGACGCGAATACAATGCAAAAACAAACGAACCATTTTGTTGTTGCTTGTGCTCTTTTCGGTTGGCATTCTGTGGCGTATCAGTGGCAGTTTGGGAGGGGTTTTTTTTTGGGCGATACAAAATGCTGACATAATCATGGCGAGGAGAGCGTGTTAGTTTAAATAGCAGCAGGGAAAAATAACGGACATGATGAACTGGAGCATTCATTCGGGGTGAGTTTTGTTTGGTTTAGGCGCAGTGTACTTTTAGGTAAACGGGTCTCGTTTCACAACGAAGCAACTGATGCGTGTTTATGAAATCTATTTCCAGCGTGCGCTAGCATCAAGTCCAACGTGAAAATGGAGGGACGACAATGCTGTAGACAGAACCGAGAGGAAGGCAGAGTCGTCAAATTACAACACGTTAAATAAACAGTTCTGATGGGTGTTTGATGTGTGGGTTTGATTTACATGGCCCGCATGTTGCTGTAGTTGTGTGCAATAGATAAAACAAGAATAAATTTCCATTTAACTATTACCGAATGAAAGCATTACCACATTACTTCATATAAACGATATGCATTATTTTGCCGCTTTTAAAGCTATCAGCACGTTGTACACATTACCACACAATATCTACCTGTATCAGTTTTTTTTTAAATTCACCTCACACACGTTGCCAAATTATTTGGCTCGTTTGAAGTTTGTTTTCCTCCATTTAGTCACCCTCAGACCAGAGTGGCAACGTATTACAGACCCGAGCAGTCGTGTGCCTGGAAGCGATGACTTTACGTGGAAAATCTGCTCGTTTAAAAATTGAAATAGCGCTCCGAAGCGTATGCCCGGAGGAACACAAAACGCCCCGACGGTTCCTAATTGCAATGTCTCCCTTGTCGTTTTCCCTCCCACCCCTCTCAGACGGTTTTCAGTTCATGTTTTCACAATCTGTGTTCACGCAGGGCGGGCTGGTGTTTGCCGGGGCGATTATTATTAAAGCGGCGGAACAGCATCTTAAGCGCCACCTGGCGCCTCCTTCAGGTCTGTGTTTGAAGAAAAAAAGAGGCAGCATAACACCCACAAACAGCAGGCGACGAGGACTAATGACATATGCGTGTCATTTCGCTCGTTTTATCTTTTTTTCCTACCTTTTCGGAGCCCCATACACCTCGCTTGCACATACATCCTCCCCCCCCCCCTTACGCAAATCCTCCGTAAACAAAACACACAGTAGGATTTATAAACTTTATGAGAGACGCGGTACAAATCGACACCACTCTAGCTCCTCCCCCTGAGGGTGCCACAAAGCCAAAAAGAATCTCTGGAGCAAATCAAAATGTTTTCCCATTTTTGTGTGCTTCTGTGTCTGTTTGTCTGTGTGTGTGTCTGTGTGTATTTCTCATTACTTTTCGGCCACCGCAAGGGGGAGGGAGGTGGGTTAGTCGGTCGCTCGTCGTCGCCCGGTCTGTTTCTTCGTTATCATATTTTGCTCCACATTTCAGCGCACGATTGTATCACTTTTTTTCGCCCTTCCCGGTGCGATCGAAGGTTGAACGCAAACAGAATCCACCGACCCATCCTGGCGTGCGTGTGCTACTTCTGCTAAAGCGGAGGAGGATTGTTTTGACGTGGTAAGGGGCGGGAAATTAAACAGGCATTAAAGTAATTGAATCGGGTGCGGAAGTGAAGTGTCGCGCTGCGCCGGGCGGTCGATGCAGGAGTGGCAAAAAATGGTAGCTCCAGAGTGAGTCGCACGAAAATTGCGTTCTCCCGTTCTAAGTACGACCTACCGTGGGCCTTCGCTTCACACTTTTTGACTGCGATTGTTGGCCGAGATTGACTGATGATGGTGCGATGCTTTTCACATCGCTAATGCTGTTGCTGCTGTTGCTGCTGGCACTAAGCTCACGATATGAAGCAGCAGCTTAGCGTGTTCGCGGGATAATTTTTGGGGCCAGGGACGTACAGCGTACACGCACAGCCTGGGGTTGCGAGCGATAATGACGATGTCATTGAGCTTATTTTTCATCTCCCGGGCGGGAGCTCCCTTTGTTCTGGAGGTGATGTGTCCCAACGTGAAAACGTGAACGTGACTTTTGCACCATTGGTGATTAGAGAAAGAGAGAAAGAAGAAGCAAGGAATCATGCTGTAGGTTCGGGGGGCGATTTTAAAGCATTGCAAATTGCTACTGTAGAATAGAATGAAGTACACTGGCTCGAGAGCTATGGCAATGAAGAAAAAATATAGCGGAAAGCGAAAAAAACCCATCAACAGACGGCCAGGAACCTTCGCTCGTCTGCATGCAAAGTGAGCCGACGATTGCAACACACAGTCCCCCCGTCGTCTCAAGCCAGCTTCATCACCCAAAACTTATTTGCCCCGAGACTGCGGATGACTGATAATGATGTCGAATTAAACGTTTTGGCCCCGACATGATGAAAATGCGTTTTTGCTGTTGCTGGCTTTGCTAGCGTCGTGGCTAGCAATATTCAAAGAGGGCGACTTTTCGGACCAGTCGTTTAGAGAGTTCGTGGACGCAAGATAAATGAGCTCGGAGACGCACTGAAGGGAAGGGCGCAGCAGTGCTGCTAAAATCCGCAACCAAGATACAATTAACTGATGAATTTTTATGCCATGCCAGGCTGTCTGTTGATTTCAATTTACGCGTCAGGAGACGGATGGGAAAGAAAGGAAAATTCATTTAAACTTATCACAACATCGGGCGACATCAATGGTTGGAACAATGTTCGCAGCTGGTGGTTCAGACGATGGAACGTTTTTGTTACTAGATATAGAACATTCTTGTCGAGCCCAAGATCATACTGCTTCTAAAAAGCCATGGTTAGAATGAGCGCCCAATGCCCGATCATGATGCTATTCTTAAAATTCCTATCGTTCGTACCGATATGACTAAATATGATTAAGTGCTTATTGCAAAACATATACGTTATAAACTATGGTAACCATAAGACAATTATTGTAACGGCAACATCCACAAATCGATGAGTTTTTCTCCAGTCCTGAAAATCGCACCACATATGCAGACTGACTGTTTTCGTGGTAAAAATAGGACAACAACATTGGCTTGTTGTTTACTACTCGATTTAATAACACCCCTAACGCTTTTCCGTGCCCCGCATGACAACAAAAAAGTTGGGGGAGTAATCGCTGACGAATCAAGCCAATCCGGCCACAGGGCGAGACCAACAAGTGAATAAAATGAAGTAACTTGTTGCCGTGACTTGATATTCTTTGGGCTGACTTTTAATGCCACATTTAGCTCCATGCACAGACTTTGCCATGTCCTTCCGAAAGAAGTTACGCACGCATCATCGTGTGTCTTTTGCCTTTTTCTCGAACGGCAACGGCACATACACTCACACGAAATCTAACGCAGTAGGAATTAGCACACTCGATTTGGTCGCAATTAGGCGTGACTAAGACCAGAAAACTGCCGTTCGCTTGCTTGCTTTCGCTTCACGATTTCTCGGTCGTATTCCTCCACCTATTAGTCCCCCGTTCTCCTTCTAGTTTCGTTCTATAAGGCATGTATTCTTGTCGTCGGACGGGTAGAGTTTTCACCCACGTTCCTTGCCGATGGAATCGACCGACACGACGACTAGAATGTTGTGACGGTAGCAAGGAATTTCCTCGGTATTTAAACTAACTTGCTCGCACACATGTTGCTTCTTTGCAGCCAGTCGCTCGTGTCGCTCGAGTACCGATTTCCGGCTTGAGACACTCCCATGTGTCTTTATGTGTTCTTTTCTAGGTCAATTACGCACCACAAAGCACACGACCACGGCTGCCCTCTTTCAGGAGCAAGCTGTTAATGCACTGGCGCTGCCCAATCAATCTCCGATCTCCAGTCTTAAGAAAAAAAGACCACAAAAACACGGATAACGACACGCACATTATCGGCTGGAAGTGTTTTCATCTCATCTTCCTTCTTCAAGCTCATCATTATCGATCCCGTCCGTAGCTTGCTGCTGGGGTGCTGCTCGGCAACAGACAAGCGTTTAAAGACTTTCAGTCACGGACTGGTAGCAGCTGCAAGGGCGAACGAGCAGGTCCGCCAACTCCATCAATACCATGGCAGCTGCAAAAACAACGTACCATGCACGACTCGGTGAGTAAAGGAAACACTCAAATGAACAAGCAAATACTCTAGGTCGCGTACATTCGCTCACTCGTTCCTGATGGTGCGACACGAGGACGAACGAATTTCACAACCGGTTCACTCACTGGTTTGCTGTGTTGGTCTGTCTCCGGGGTTTGGGTGATTTGCCTAAAATTTAAAGCGCCCCCGAACACGCCACCGTACGGGGCTTCGGGCAGTTTAGCTCTCTACACGACGCTGTGTATTCATCTTCTCCCGCTGTCGCTATCCACCCACATATCCTAGGCAATTTAAAGGGCTTCCCGTGGGATTCCCAAGGCGACACGCCGTTTTCACTCTCGTGTACCACCGGTCCGAGAGCGTGTCAGCGCACAGGACAAGGCTGGAAAGTACAATGGTCCTTTTCTCGCTCTCCCTTTTTCTGTTCTGGCCCTCTCCCCATATCCCGGCGTATAATGAACAAAGTTTATAATTGGTTTTAATTATTAACACGATTGTTGATGGATTTATTTCGCCTCGTTCGCTTCGGGTTCCGGGTGGCCATTCTCGTTTATCGTTCACCTTACCGGCAAGTTTTGGGGGTCAATTTTGGGGATGGTCTGGCTGGCTGGCTGGCTGGCTTTAGCCACTTTCCAAGGGAGCAATAGAAGTGTGTTAGAAGTGTCGCCCGTTTTCCTACTAGCACATTCACACATTCACACGGAGCAGACCGGTGGTGATTTGCTTCGGATCACTCCTCCAACACGATGGGAAGGATTTCGGCCGTTTCGGAACGGCTCGAAAGCGATAAAGGTGCTTTCATTTACCGCTTCATCGTACGACAGAAATCGATGTCGAGGTCGTCCGTTCGTAACATTGCGATTCGTACAACGGACGGTGTTTCTGTGATAAGCGGGCCTCTTACCGGTGGTGAAGTGCGACCTCGCCAGCTCACGGAGAAAGACCGAGGTGATAAAGTGCAATTAAAATTCAAACGTTATTTATGAACTCGTACAAGTGGTCATCACAGGCCACATCGATTCTAATGGGGCGTGAAAAGACGTGACTTGGGTTCTCGATTCCCCTCACCGGCACGATCAGTCGCTCGGTGCGCGTTGGGAAAGTAGATGAGTAGGTTTAGTGGCTGTTTATTTGTGGCTTGCGTAGAATCATAGCAGTTTTCAATTCATTTAGCTTTGAATTTTAATTGAGATCTTTTAGATATTTACGAGCAACAGTTACGTAACAGTTTGTTAATTACGTTATCTACAATAAGGGGTGGGAATGGTAATTAAACGAAGCATTAACACTCCCGTTCCGAGCAAAGAGACAATGTACCGGTGGCGCAATGCATGAGGAACATCTGCAAATTACACATCGTGCTAATTTTCCGACAGGAGACAGGTTTGCGGTTAGTTGCGACTATTGTACATCGTACACCGATTATGGCTCCAGAAACAAAGACCGAATCCCGGAAACGGTGCGCTACTCCATCCGGAAACAGAACACCCCAATGTCTACATAAAATGAGGCCTCTTCCAATGCTCTTGTACGCTTACCAGGCGTCGTCTGCACCTTTTTGCTCGTGCGAAAGCGTTGTAAAATAATGGCGACAGGCTACACCTAAAACATGAACTCTAACCACCCACATACAATGGGAGTGTTTTTGGGGGTGAGGTAAGGGATATTTTTTTGCCACCGGTGGTGGGTTGTTTTCATGTGCCCCTACCACTACCCCACGGCTAGACAACGGAGACTTTTGTCCGAAATTAGTGCTAGGCGTTAAGAGGCCTTTGGTGTGGCCACTCGCACCCGAATCACGCGAGCGGTGGTTTTCCGGGTTCGTTGTATGCCGACGGCCATACCGAACCAGATGTACCCGTGGCCAAAACCAGTCTAATACACAATGGAATCACACAGACACACACACGCTTATACAACGTCGGAAAGAGCTTGTTGGTTTTACGTTTTCTACACTCCATCATGTTTGCTTCGCTACGTGCATACACACACACATAGTGTGGTTACCGGAATAAAGGGAAAAGTGTGGCTAGGGCCGCGCTCCCATTGTGTGGACTTTTATTTTCCCCACCAGTACAATGGCGCCTCGGGAATGAAGTGAACTCAGGTCTCCTCGCCGCATGTCATTGCCAATTTCCAAATGGAAAATATGCCTCACGGTGGTGGTACGAGGCGCTGTGTTCCGCTGTTCGGTATAGACGAGTGCGCTTGCTTTTTGTAGGACACGACGGGGCAAAAGGCTTTTCAACAGGTCTACCGAAATGTGTAGTCCTTCCGTCTCCCACCATACACACATACACACACACACATACACACACACCGAGCGTTACACTGATTGGGCAGGTTCGTTCGTTCTGTATGTTCAGCGGCGTTCGAGCGCGGACAGGATTCAGCTAACCGTAAAACCCTTACCTGTAACGAGAAAGGGAAAGAAGAAAGAGCAAACATTAAATAGGGCACACACACACACACATGTCACATTTACGTTCTGCACTACTGGCGGGCAGAAGGGGTAGGTAGGTAAGTAAATATTGTTTTTGAATTGAATTCGGAATCGGAACTCACCGTGGCATCGGTATTGAACGGGCTAGCACGAGTAAGAAGCTTGTACAGTCACGTGCACGAGGCCAAAGTGACTTTTACAAGCGCACTTTCCGCAGAAGGGTGGATGGACACCACATATACACAATGGAACAATCTAGCGCTGCATTTTGTCTGGCTGTCGACTCTCAAATAGGTCGCCTTGTTGAAGCGAAAACGAACGCATGAGCGGAACACATATTTTACATCTCATTTGATATTAAATGCGGTTGGTTTCCGGGTTTTGTGGTCGAGCGCAGCTTCAACCATTCACTAGATTTAACAGTTTAATTTTTAAATTCACTGTCATGAAATTTCGATCGAAAGGGTGCATTAAAATATCAGACTTTTAGGCGTTTAAGTTTCAAAACACAGCCCGATTGTTATAGGAGCTTCCAGCGCACAACAAGAAAAGTGGCTATTGAAATGAATTAATGGTAGAAATGCAGTTTCTTTGCACACACTTCAACATTGTATTGGCAAGTTGTTTCGTCCGGGGAATGTAATTCTAATTAAAACACGAGCCCAGAATGACTATTAGCAACAACGCCTTGCCGATGAGGAGCAATTCAGCAGTCAACGAGTTTGCATCACCGTAGTCCGGGAGCGAATGATTTGTGTAAGGGGGTTCGGAAACAGTATCGATCGTGCATGCAATGGTCGGTCTGCCCTTTCCAAGAGTCACCACCACCACCTGAATATGTCCGTTACACATAAACGTGCTTGGTTGGACGGTGGGTCGTATCATCGTCGGTCGTACGAGCAAGTGCCTGAGTCTAGCGTACAGGCTGATCCACTTGCTAATTAACGCTAAGCTACATCCTTTGTTTTTTCCCTTTCTTTCGCTCCCTTCAATTGCCTTCGACGACCGTGCCCCCGGTGGACGGATCAAAGCCGATGCAACAACGTGCTGACTCCCTTTTGACTGTGGTTGCCCTGCACGCGCTGCTCCATAGCCCACAATCGAGAGGTCGGAGGTCAATTTCACAACAATGACGACATGTCGAACGGAGTTGACCCGTGACGGGAGGCATAATACGTTGATACGGCTGCATAATACGTTGACCAATACATCCTGGCAGGGTATAGCAGATTGAACGGTAGATAGAGTTGGTAGCAAAACGTGTAGAAAGGGAGCAGAAAGAGCCACTCACCCATGAAAGCAAATGAGTGTGGCTATGATAACATTCACTTTCATCTTTATGCATTGCAGGACTCATCGCAGGCACGGTTCTCGTTCGAAGCTATTCTTTGTTTCAGTGGGACCGGCACACGGCCCGATCGGAGCAACATCACACAGCCCACCACAAAGGCACATATTTGTCTCACTTTTAAACAAATTCTCACATTCTATCTTTCCATCATCGCCAGGCTTTCTCCAAGTTTCTCCCACTGTGAACTACTGGACTTCATTTGCAGCGATAGACACATACCACCACGTAGGGCACACACTGGAGAGCTGGAGAATGTTTTATTAGGTCGTTCAAGGATGAAGCACACGAAATGGGAAGGGAGAAAACAGGGCGTTGTACAAAGGTCAGTGTGACCACACGGCCACAGACGTCGATGTTGCACACTCTTGCATATTGCCCCCTTTGCTGATGTTGGGCATGCTGCTGTTGACACATGGCATGTGCATAAGGGGTATTGTGGGTAGCAAAGGCTTAACGGCGAGCTCACCGTGCCTTCACACTTTGACACGATTCCGAGCAGGGTGGCCGACAGACTGAAAACCAAACCCAAAAAACCCCAACGCAAACGGTGGGAGTTTTCTTTCACAACAGGGCAGAAGGAAGCCAACTGGCAAACACGATACAGCCGGGGAACCTGCCGAGTAATCGTTTTTCAACAACTTTCTGCTGAACTTTCGTCGGAGAGATTATAATGTTTACATAACGTTTGCCCGGTATGAGTGTGTCGGGGAATAATTTTTCATTCAACATTTTCTACTTGGACCCCTTTTCCCTAGAACCGCCCGGGGAATACTCCCGATTCCTTGTAGAGGAATACCGGCGCGCTGCCGGACCGCAAAGTTTGGATTTACATTTTGCTGCAAGATAACAAGGCAGGCGAAGGTGCAGTTGAAAAATTCTCTCAAACCCAACCAAACCTCATTCTGACAGCGTGTACCATCGGGTGTGCTAATGTAGTCTGGCCCGAGAGCCACACGGTTGCATTTGAATTTTCCACCGCTTTGCCGCAAGCCGCAGTCCTTTATCTTGCTTAATACACACTCGGGGATTGGTTGCAGACGAAGGAAGTGACTCATTCTTTGCCATTCTTCAACGCACCATCGTTCCAAGGGACCTGCTCGCTTTCTTAAACCTCATGCCCTCGGACGGACAGGTGTAATTCATCATTCGACCACTTTTCCGGACAATTTTCCAAAGCAAAGGTTCCGGGAAAAGCAAGCAGTGGTAACATGGCTAATGCATTATGCACCATGCAAAGGTGAAGGATGAAGAGACAAAGAGGGAGAGAGCACGATTGTTTGCCCTTTCGAGTGCAACAGTCAGCTGCAGATTGTAAATGATAGGTGCAATGCATGCAAGCGTTCAGTGTAATGGTGGTTGGGTCGCTGGTTAATGTAGTTTAACAGAAAGAAAGTTTTACGTTTTAATGTTAAGTTGCGTTACAAATGATTCTCAATTTTTCAAAACTGTTAAATCTTCCAGAACTCTGTCCTTATAGGAGCATATTTATCCACGGATTTCGCTTAAAATAACATAATAATTTCATACATCACACACTCGCTTCGGCTATGCCAGGCAAAACGGACGGAACAACATCATCAAACATTCATATGATCCGTGATGTGGCAGTTTGCTTGCTATTGCGCGCGTTAAATGCATTCTTCTACATCAACGTCACCCATCTAGCAAGCAAGGTTCTCACCCACCGTCATCGTTTGCAACAGTGTCATCGTCTATGTGGCTCACTATTGACGATGACAACTCGCGCACTTGAAGACGCTCAATCTGGCTATGGCTGTTGCTGCATGAGCCACTCTCCAACTCAATCTGTCCCACTTTCGCAGAGATCGAAAGCACCACGGCAAACAAAACAACAAAAATTCTCGCCAACGGCGACGACGACGACGTCGACAAAGCATCAACAGTTCCATCAGTACTTGAAACTCCTCCCGCAACTGCTGAGCCCCTGTCGCCTGCCCCCAGCAAAACTGCAAACGTGTCATTGCACCTTGCACTCTCCTACCATCCATTGTGCAATGGTGGCACTCGGAATGCTGGCAGGGAAAATACGTACACGTCTTCCATCTTTTGCGCGGCGGTGTTGTGACGCCTAGGACACATACCATTTATTTTTACGCTTTCACAGGGAGGGCGGCGGGCGAGAGATTTGAGGTTAGGTCCTGAATCGTTCCGGCAAGAAGGCAAGGATATAAGAAGCATTCCTGTGCTCCATATATACTCACACGCGCGCTCACATGGCTACACACGATCAGACCCAGGGTTCGATCAATCCTAGCCCGTGTCGTTCCGTAAACAACAAAGGCTTAAACCCACCGGGCAATATTTTTCCCTCGCCGAAGTGAAACCGGCATTCCTCAGGAATGAAGTTATTTACGACGACACCATGGTGGACACATGGCACAAGGTAACATGGCACCCCCCCCCCCCCCCGCACTACCACACAATGATGCATCTACCCCACACAACAATGGAAATGCACGGGGAAAGAGAACCAGAAAAAGAGTAGTACAAAAGTAAGTAGCGTATGGAGAAAAAGCTGGCATGTGTGTGCGCACCGAATTTCCTTCAGCTTCAGTCAACCGTTTTCACCTCCGTTCGATTCGCTTGAAGTGCTTACGGTGACCAAGCTTGCTTACAACTTCTTTCACTCGAACGAGCAAAAGAAGGATGAGAAAGATTTTGTGGTTCAGTGGAACGTACACACATAACCCAACTCTGTGTGTGTGCTTAAATTGAACGAATTTTTACGGTCCTGTTAAATTGATTGCAATAATCTGTGGCGAGAGCGGGTCTGTGGCAATAGGCAATGCCAGCAAATAAAAGCACAAGTACAGAACGGATTTCTATCTGTTTGTTGGGGTGAAAAGTTAGGATTTATTTTTTGCTTTCCGAAAGCAACGAAAGTAAAACAATGTCCAAACCGCAGAAGAACCGCGCTCCCCCGTGGTCTGGGCACGGAATTGTGAAAAGTGTAGGCAAATCAGGAACGCAAACATAAACACAAAAGCCAACATTGTGTTATATTGTGCTGAGCGAGCAGCCACAAAACAAAAACGCAATTAACGGCTCACCAAATTTAAAGTAAACACATTAAAAGCACGGTGGTGGTAGATGTACTTCATTCAAAAATTGATTTGTTCCTCCGCCGCACCGAATTACTGCCCGAAACTTTCTAGCTCTGTATTCAATTGCATGTTTTTGTTGTTGTTGAAATAAATTTTAAAAAATAATGGAAAATCGTAGATTTGCTGCTGCGCCGTCCAGAGTGAATATTTTATTTACTTTAACTTTAGATTATGTGCGGGACATTTTTCGTAGTCACCGCTAAAGAACTCCAGATTTCGGTTCAACTGAAATCCAGTGAAAAGAAATCAACCGGGAGAAGTAGGAAACCCTCCGTGTTAAAGCTAACGGAAAATTGAATAAAAGTTGAATACAGTTGACTAGTACGGTTTGGGTGAAGGTGATAATCGATTGAACATTCCAAGTCAATGTATGCGAGCTTACGGCATATCGACTTCTTCCCGTGTGTCCTGCGCCCCCGGACATAACGAGAAATTGGAAGATAACCCTCGAGAATTTCAAAACCAACGGATGACACACCTCAATTGTGTGTGTGCTAAAGGAAGTGTTGAACGAGTTCGTTTCTCGCTGTCGCTGATAGGATTACCGCAGAAAACCCACACCGGCCGAAGTAATGCCCGGTCACATGCCCGGTAGTTTGGGCCATCCGGCAATGGAGCATGTGTGGAAATTGAAATTGCAAAGGCCCTTTCTTTGAGGGCCACTTGCAAGGTTCCAGGTAACGACTGCCGCGATACACCGCCATAAGCCTTCCATTCAGAGGGTATGGATTTAGCAGCTTAGCTACATAAAAACGGAAGCGAGCTGAACGAAACAAAAAAAAAAAAGGCAAGAAAACTCTTCACCAAACTTAAAGAGCAAACGTTTCAGCATTGTGGCTGAGTAGTAATCGAAACTGGGAATAAATGCCAACAGGGAGTAGAAAGCCAAAACAATCTCCTCCGAACTTCAACAACATTCATCGCATTACAATCACTTGACTAACTAATTTTGAACCAAAGTGTGGTGTGACGGTATCCATTGCATTCCTATTTTCCACAACAGGCAATTCAACGAACTTTACAGATCCATTTGTGGTCGAAACATTCGCCTTAACATTCATGCTCAACTTCAACGGTAATACTCGTTTAATGTGTGCCCGCACCCTTCGTTCCTGACTGCACTGCTTACACTAGCGACGGATTGTGCCTTTCCCAATCCTAACTGCTTGACTTTTCATATTCAAATCATCATCTTCAACCGACCGCAGCATCTCGTCTGTGCGCATCACTATTTTCAACCACAAATGCTACTGCCGCTGCTGCATTGAAAGAGCTCCCACACAAATGCAACTTTGCCATCGAATGGGAAGCACTTCCCCTTTTAATATGTATGCTCCGATGTGTGTATGTGGTGGCAGTGTGCAGCTACCAGGGAGAGGTTGAGAAAAGTTTTTCCATACGAAATATGAATTTTGATTTGTGCATCATACTCGCTCCCGACAGCGACCCAGCGGATTTGGTCGGTAGTAGGAAGAAAGAAAACGGCATCCTTCCGTCATGATGCTGCTTCCGCACAAGTATCAACTGGTAGAGCGCACATGCATCGAAGTCGTAACGGGAAGAATAACTTGCTTCACCAAAACAACGCCTCTACTCGTATACGAGAATGATTGTGGTTAGCATAGGCGGCCACACACACGCACACAAATATGGGATAAGTTAGCGTTACTGGCTACGGGGTGGGGACTGAAAGCGAGAACTAATTAGCATTAATGATGCTGCAACAGATGCATTATTGAAATTTGTCCGGGTTTAATTACGGTCTCGGTTTGGTCGACGATGAAGACGAAGTTTGGCTTTTGCGTCATCGTCGTTTCCAGCTTGCAGCGCCACCAAGAGGATTAAGGATTTCGCATAATTGGTGTAGAATTCATTATCATCTCGCTTTTCATTGTTGATGGGTGGAGGTTTGAAGGGTTGGACAACGCCCTAGGTCCGATTGGGTCGATGCTGGTGCGAGGATACATATCCGTATGGACAGATTAAATTTTGGTAGCAGCACACAGTGCCCCCTGTAGTCGTCTTGGGTTACTATCTGCAACCTACCTCAAATGGCTGACGGTGAGCATTAGCACCGTTTAGCACAGCTACAAAATGGAATAGTGGCACTACTGCACAGACAGACAGACGGACTTTCTCTTCTGTCTGTTTGTATTTTTTTTTGTTTGGTCTACGCTTATACACCACACCACCATCTCAATCACATGCACCTGAAAGGATGCAACTAATTGAGCAGAGCTCGGAAAATGATACTCCTCAATACATCGGAGCACTTTCGAGAGGAATGCTTGTGCTCCGTTCAAGTGCCCGGTGCTGCAAATTCAATCCAAGACCGGGCTGATGGACGCAATCCACTCGATCGTATCTCTTAATCAATTTTCCTCCCCCTATTCATTCAATACATCCAACTAGACGTATGCTCCCAACCCGAGCCCGATAGAACAGGGATTGAGTTCATGAAGCGCATCCCCCGTGGCAACATGCGAGGAACGTACGTACACTATACCGGGAGGATGCAAATCTCGCCCTGCAAATCCTTCAACCAGTATGCTCTTTAGCGCAAAAAGCGAGTACGTTACGAGCAAGGATGATGGATAAGATGCAGGATGACACACGGAGCGTGAAACTATCTGGCCTGCATATGTGTTTCTAAACCGTTCAATCACTCTCGTTCAACTACCTAATCGACGAGGTGTAGAATGACTTCCCGTCCTGATAGTCGTTTTTAGTTCTCTGTGAACATAATTTTCTAATAAATATCAACTTAATGACATGCTGCGTGAGCAATGTCCTGCCCCTAACGGACACTCGGAAGATTGATGTGTCCTGGCAGTTTTCCAGAATTCCAGCTGAGCAGTAGCTTATTTTGAGAGTATCGAAATACACTCACATCAAGGGTTCTTCACGAACGTGCAAAAATCCTTTCACTTTCTATTATTTGCATTCCCACACCATGGCAAAAAATGTGTATTGAAAAAGTAAACGAAAGCCATGCATAGGGTGGTCTCCATTTACCGGGAAGCGATTTCTCTTTCAACTTGTCGATCACGGGGATACAAGGTATAAACACACACACACACACACACACACTTCAATCTGGACACTTCACCAACATGAGCTGGATCATTCGTCAAGGGACTGTCGAGCAGTTGCTGGATCCTCCTGAGCAGCACAGAGCACTGTGTGGAACTTTTTAATAAACCTGTTTTCGGGCGACGATTGAATGTGTCCTTCAGTGCTGATAAACACAGGTAAGGAGAAACGTTCAACCAAAATATACTACTCCCCACTCATTGATCAGCTTTACCCAATCTGTGTTCGTGACCAAGAGCAGGAGACGGTATCATCCCAATATTCCAGGTGACGCAAGGTAACTGCCACACAACTTTGCTGTAGCCATTTTTTACACCGATACCCCCACTCAAGAGGTCGGTAGCAGCTGATGGGAAAAATCAACATCCTCTCTGAAGTAGAGTGGCAGTGAATGGAAATTTATCCATCTTGTTGGCGCTCTCGATGTGATCAATCGATGTAAAGCACAGCAAAACTGGCAGCATGGGATTCTTATACTCTGTCTCTCTCTGTTATTTCTTTCCCATAGCTTCTAGCTGATGCGAAGACATTCGAGTAAGCCACTTTGATGGAAGGTGATAGGTGATAGCTGGTAGAAGCATCCAGCGCCTGGAGCTTCGTTAAATTGGCTGGTGGTAAAAGAACATTCCGCCATCTGGGTAGAAAAAATGATAGCGCTTGTAGCTTATAATGTGGTTGAAACATAATAAACTTTGGCAGTGTACCTATCATCTTGATATTAAACAAAATGATAATAAGAATTAAACATAAGTTGAAAATGTACGAGGTTAATTGAAGTCATAAAAATAAAATACATTTCAATTAAAATTTGATTACACGAATGAGTTTTCGCAAGTTTTGGACATGGTTTTCCAATATCAACTGTAAAAAAGACACATCTGAGCACCATTTAATTCCCAGAATTCATTAAATAACTCCCCATAGGATATACTTTTCCTTGTCTCACGACAGCAATCTCTCTAGCCGTTCGTTGCTAGCCAATATGCTCGAATACATTATCGAAGTCTGCTGAGCAAATCCAGAACCCTACCATTACACCACTTGTTCGATGTCATCGTCATTAAAATCATAAACGTTGTTTTAATAATTACCTTTCTCTCAACGATTCTTTCCGGTACACACCACACCACGAGCGTCTTCCGACCGTCTGCTATTTTCATTAGTCGCCCGGAAATGGATTCAATACTCATTTTATTCGCAACATTCTCACTCACTTTCATAAAAAGCGTCCTATTTTATCCCCTTCCATCTCTCTAGAAGTCTAGGTCTCAGAGGGATGAAGAGCACGATAAGTGGAAAACTTTCAACATTATGGATATCGAAGTATGTGTCTTTTTTCCAACCCTAGCTTTCCCGTGTATACGTTCAACTCCCAAAGGGGAAAGCGCGCACAAGACTCGGCAGAATCGTTCGCCGCCTAATAAATGGAAAACTGTCGGTTTAGCTCGATTTTCCTATCCGTTGCGCTCTCATTATCCTCTTGAATGGTTGAGAAGGAGGGAGAATTATTCATTAACACACACATACACATATACACATCGTCGTTCCTCCGGTCGTGTATAAAACTCTGGTACAATGTTGCAAACCGTTCACAGTGTACAGGATAGTTTTACCCTACCAGATGCATATGCAGAATCCATAGCGTAAAAAGCATCACCACTGCAGCTGTGTCTCCCAGTCATGAACTCTGGGACTTAACGGGTCCCTTGCTGTTTCCGAACCATCCCTTTAGATGCTCTCTACCTACCATATGTGGATACACTCTGCTACAGCTCCTATTGCTGTTCGAAAAATCATTTACATTTGATTTAGTACGGCAACCACGCACCAACGCTCACATAGCGTAACGACACACCGAAGCTATCCTTTGACGCAGGACCGGGCGTGAATTCTCCGGACACGGCTGCCGGAAGGAATGTACCATTTCAATGAAGGCCTACCTCCCACTCGCGTACACCATAGTGTGTTCTCGCCCACCGGAACCCCTCGACTGAAACGATGGATATGCAAGACGAAGAAACCGATACGACACAGCACTTTGGACGGATACGGCTATACCCGCCACACACCCGGAACATGGAAAGGAAACGGCACGTATTATTGTAACCTCGGCTAAGGTGTGCGCGGCCGATATAACTTCGAGCAACGCGTATATTGCTTCAGAGCGATCGGAACGCAAATCGGGAACATGTTTCGGAGAGAGGGAAGCTGGAAGGTTCGTATCCAGCCTCTAAACTCGACACTCACGTATCGTGGTGGTGTATTGCATCACGCTAAAGGGAGAGCATTACTCTTCCACACACGAGACACCGGTGGAAGTGTGCAGGGGACCAATATGCGGATATCGATAGACATAATAATAAGCGAATGCCGAACGTGCGCGAGGAAGAGTCCTTCGGTACTTCCGATCCGGAATGGTTTGCCTACATTCCGGGCGTCGGGGTACTCATTCAACGCGAACAGGTTGGGGACGGGACAGGAAATACAAATCCGGTCATCTGGGGCCACACATCCCTGCAGGTGGATAATGAAGCGTTGTGGTACGCGTTGGGGTACAGGCGCATGTGAGCGCGTGGTTTATTAGGCCTTGGGTGAATCGATTCCAACATACTTTAGGGTCGTGAGTACAGTCTAGCACTCGAGAGCTTTAGACACTGAAGTTTGAGAGCAAGCGAATGCGTTCAATATGCTACAGTGTTGTGCTGGTGCACAATATGCTGGTTTATTGCCGCAAAACTAAGCAGATGGGGGATAAGCAGAAGGATATGCAACACATTGGTGGAATATTTTGTGCAATACCGGAGCGAAACCATGAAGCAAAAAGGGCTCAATTTTGCTTAAAGCCGAATGAAGCAGGATTTTGAGGTGTTTTGGATCTGAATACACATTTTTACAAATAACAACCAGAAGATTCTCCTATGCTTGTTTCCGTTAAGAATTTGCAGCATTGAATTTTACTTAGCATTATTATCTTAAACATTGTAAATATATAGAAAACTAGCATTATCTATTATTGCTTACTAGCTCTTACCGTGTACAGTTTATAGTTTATTGAAACACTCCCAGTAGCTTTGCCGACATTCACAAAACAAAGCGTGGAACAAAAAACAACAGCAACTCTCCTCTACAACAAACGACCATTAAATGAGTTCGTACAAACGGAATAGCTTTTCGTGTTGCAAATTAATGGCCAACCAGGGACAGCATAATATCGACTGAAAGTTTTTGGCACACCATGTACATATGAAAAGGAAGCTGGCTACTACTTTGTGCGCAGACTGATGTGCCTGGTGGGTAATGTGTCGGTGCGTATTGCGTGCCGGTGGGTAATTAGGATGCTAGGCGGTCTAGTATATGTAGATATGGCAAGGTTATTATGGCCCTCGTATGGGAATTCTCGGAAAACGGTCACCAATATTATTTGTTAAGGGAGAAGAAAACTAACTGTCTATAAGTTTAGTGGATCGAACTTGCGTGAAACTGCTCCATGATGCAAAGGATGCGTGCGTGGAAAGAACGGTTGATTTATGGGAAAAGTTTTACGGACAGTGCTTAATAGGCTCGAACCTTCCTCAAACTAATTACAGCGGTAAAGGACAACCATTTTGGATTCAATTTTAAATCTTAACTTTAGTCTTCACAATAGTCAGCTATTTGCATCCCGTTTGCAAATAATACACAATAGCCTAAGAAAAAAATAGCGTTTAAAAGAGAAAATAATCACACAGCTACAGTTTGAATTCGCAAACATCATTCCCATTGGGGGCACATCCAAAGTTCCATTTCATCCACTGGTTGACTTGAAAAAAAATGGGTCATCCACAAGTTCACACTACACCTCCTGGTGCCTTACCGAGGTGAGATGCGGGAAATCTACTTTAATTGGCACACCACCCGCAGTGTTTGTAGGCCGAAGGATGGAGATAAACAGGACTAAAGAACCCATCATCAACACTCCTTTCCATCGTGAGCCCGTGTCAGTCACCTGGGTTGACGTGTGGCAGGGCAGCACCGGACAAGCCATACAGCCGATCGTGAGAAGGCGCGAGGTGAAGCATGAATGTCTATCTGCTTTTCGGTTTTCCTACCAAAACCAGCACTATCGGCCACTCGCTCACTCTACCCCACAACTGTTTCCATTTTTTTTTAGGTATGCTCATCCACTGCAGCTGCAAACCCATTTAATGACTTCTGCCTGAATGGTAATGACAGCTACGACCACAATCGTTTGCGAGTGTGTTCATTACGTGAAAGTGTCATCTCATTTGTATCGTTTGGCGTTTTGTTTGGCTAGGGTTGGGTGACTGGAAAGGTGACCCAGCTTGCTGCCGATTTAACCGGGGGAACGAACCGTCAGGCTAGTGTCAGCACATTTCGCATCATGTGTGAGTGTCCCCAGTTATCCTGCGACGAGTTTGCATTCGTTCTTCCCCATGTTTGCGTATGTGTGTACACAAACATCGTTTCCGCAAACGTTACAGCGAACATAAAAAAGGGTTTGTTGAGAGGAAAAAAAAACTATCCATCTGAGTTGCGTTTGCGGACAAACGTCAAATCAAGATACTTGAGGCGCTCTCTTCGCAACACTTCACTCCACACCATTGCTTGCTCTAAATTGAATACAAATATTTGCTTTGTGCAAGGATTTTTTCTATTTTCAACTGCTTCTTGAAACTGGCGAATCCTCCGAGATCTGCCCACTCCGTTCAACTATCTGCAGCCCAAAATGTAACATCCTATTAGCTTCTGGCAAAGGAATGGATTTTTTCTCTCTCTGCCCAACTAAACAGTCGACGAATGTGAGAAACAAACGTGTACATCGAAGAACCCACAAGATGCTTCGGATCCAACCGGAAAAAAAGATTGCTTGAATGTCTTCTTTTTGAAGACCATCTTCACCATACGGTGGCAGCAACACAAAAAAGGATAAGAACCTACGATTATGATCTTATGTGTTCCGTGTGGTCTGTGTGTAAGTGTGTTGACTTTCGGCCGGATTGCTTGTTGCTACGTGTCGGCTAATGTGGCATCCTGTGTGTAACCCAAACCTTCCCCTCCTATTTACGTTCCGCAATGGTCACACGGGAGAAATCCATTTTCCGCTATCACATCCGTGAGAGCAAAAGCCCGTGGGGCTCCTGTCTTTCCGGACGTGTGTGATTCTTCCCTGTGCTGTGGTTGGTTACCCGCGGGGCTAAGACGTTAAAAGATTCGGTAAGAAGTGTTTGTTTTCTTCCCTTTTCTCCATTTGCCTCGCCTTTAGGTTGCGGGACACGGCAAAGGGTATTAGTTTAATATCCTTTCTTGGGTATTTTGGGTTTAAGGCGCACGGCCGGTGTACGACCGTCTTACAAGCTCTTGCAATTTTCAACAAGACAGTAGCGCCAGCCGATGTACCTGTTTGCCCGACATGTGTGTTGCCATTTCTTGTTGTACAAAAACCATAGGAAGTGAACACGAACCGAACACTGTGTGCGCGTGTGTGTGTGTATGTGTGTTTTGTTTTGTCGGTAAGCTTATTTGTTACCCATTCGCGAATGGGGATTCATAAATGTATAAAATGGCCACTCGCACAGTAAAAGGTATATTTGCTGGCGCAGGTGGGCACGAGCGCGTTGTTTTGCGTTATGGTTGCCTGCGTGTTGCGATGGGAGTTGCTTTTTTGCCTCTTCGCTCTAAATTTACAGCCTCAATCCCATCGCTCTCCACGTAGCGACGACGCCCGAAAGTCACGCCCGAAAGTCTCGACGGTACTCGAACCCAGTTTTTTTCTTCTCAAAAGTCGTGCTGTGGCGTTCGTGCACGTAGCGGTCCCAGCGGTAGCAGTCATTTGGTTTAATATTTGATACTAATAGGTAGTGAAAAGGTTCGTTGCGTCCGATGATCGTGCACGGGTTTCGGTTTCGTAACAATTTCTTGTTGTAAGCTCGCATCACCTCCCACCGTAAATGGTCCTCTGGAGGAGTATTTTTCAATGCATTAATGTGTGGATACAACCGTGATGGTGTACGTTGGGGATGTTAATAAAACAATAAACTCGATAGAAATAAATTTTAATCGAAGGTGTTGCGGATTCTGTCTTAAGAAAGTACGTAATTCAACCTTCAAATTGATTTTCGTAAAGTATTACGTGCGTTACATTGATAAATATTACTTTATAAACGGATTGAAAAGCGTTGTAGTTAAAAATATAGCTACTGTTTATACAGAAACTGTATAATAATAAAGCAAGCTATAATTAATCCAATAGAAAGAACATGTTTTATAGTAATTGAATGATGCGAAACTAGAATATTGGACCCGTATATTATTGAACGCGGTGTCGTAGTACAGTCGTCAGCTCGTAGGATTCATTAATATGCCCAGTTCAAAGTTACAATATATCATCCCCTCTAGCAAAGACTGATTCCGGTAGCGTGATACTGATTAAGTCTCGAAACCCTGTATAGGCTAGCATGTCCACGTAGAGCGTTATGCTAAACAAAATGTTTTTATTTTTATTCAGAAGGAACGACTTCACCGAATTGAACGAATTTTTAAAGAAAAAGAATAAGATTTGACGCAAGGAAATTTCCAACGACGAACGAATGAAAATAATTCAAAAATATTTATCGAGAATGCTCAAATTGAAAATTCCTTCTTCAATGCCCAAATATTTCCCATATACTTTTAACTAATGAAAAACAATTCCACTTTCTCAAACTCTTTACCAAAAAATATGCCAAATAAAAGCTCCCTCTCACTTTTTCCACGTGCTGGAACGGTGCGTTTCATAATGGAGTTCCGAAACATCGGAAAGCTCCATACCCAGCTCTTTTTCCATAAGAACAACTTTATGCAGTACAAAACAAGAAGTTGTTCGATGCCAAACTTGCTCCTTGCCACACAGCACACACACACACACACATAGCTCGTATGTTCTCACGGTGTCGGTTTCTTCGTCGTTGCCTGCTACCGCTACTCAAATTAACTGCATCTGGGGTGTAGCAATAGAAGGCGGAGATGGTATGATTTCTAAATTGCATTTATTTAATTTCATCGTCCAGTGTACGTGTTCGCGCGTGCGGAATCCATGGAGCATGGGGCGCAACAGATATGGTGTGAAAGTTCGATGATGCTATTAGAATACTTTATACCCAGGGTTGTGTGCCGTGCTTTGCGCCAGCAGTTCCAACAGGTGTAGTGTGTGAGGTGCAAAACTGCAATGCAAAAGCAGTGGACCGGGTGGATTGGTGGTGTACGAACCAAATGCTCTCGTTTCATGCTCGCCTCTTTGGACAACCCACTCGCGCTCACATTCATGCCGTTTCCGTCCCGCCAAAACGGACCGACCGCCAACCGATGGTTGCACCAAACCAAGCAACCAAAGTTACTAATGGATATCATAAAGATGAAATAGTTGCACAACAAACACATACTTTCTGTGGCCGGGCGGAGGGTAAAGTGTTTGGGTAGAATTTAGTAGCTCCGCGCAATGGTGCGACCGAGGGTGGACGTAAAGCGGGAAGGGTCAGAAAATTTCATTCCAGGTATAATGTTGGTCACTACCGTCCGTGTTCTTTTCCGTATATTCCCCCGCCCGTCGTGCTTGGCATGCAAAACTTTTCCACTTTGGCCGAAGCACTAACGCACACAGTACTAAAGCCACACACTCCAAACCGATTAGTTCACATTCGAGGTTCAGAATGCAGCTCCAGCGTGTGTGTGCCATTTGTAACCATATCTACCAAAAATGAGAGACTTCCCATTGGTTCCAAGGTGTTCGTTCACACCCCTACACAGTCGTGGGTCGTGGCAGGATAATTTCAAAACATCAATTTCTCTCTCAAGTCATGTATGTATGTTTGTGGCACACCAACTGTGGTGGTAATGTATATTGAAATTAAAGTAAAATCCATTAACAGATTAGCATAAAATGCAAATGTAGCTTTCAGAGTTTAAGCTCAAGCCCGAAGAACTGACTAGTGAATTTAACGGCTTGCCGCGACCTAGAGCGTGTCTGTGTATGGATCCATTTTCGGTCCATTCGGCTTTGTTATCGTGCTATTTCTAGCGCGCCATACATGGCGTTCCATTTCACTTCATTTGTCGAACGAGAACAGGAGGAAAGGAGCAACCGTAACGGACAATTGCAGCAGTCGGACCGAAACCAAAACCTAACCACCTGTCACGGCCGGCAGATGATAAAGTCACGAAGATTAAACCGAAAATCACACTAATTACCGACGCCCACCGCAAGGATGGTGTGGGGCCATCCTAACACACACACAAACATGGGATGCCGTCTGTCCAGTTTCTGTGTTCCGTGTCGTTTGTCCAGTGAAATTGAATTGGTACGTTCTTCATAGAGCGCTGGAAAGTAGCAAATGACTGGACACGGAAAGGAGTGTCCAGACATTATATGACGTTTTGACAGTGACAACAAAGAGGTGATGATTGTGTGAGGTTGGACGTGTGGTGTGAAAGATCTACACAATCACACACTCACGTGAACGTAAAGGACATATTTTTACCATCCTCCCGACTTCCTTCCCAACCACATCATCCCGAAAAGTCAACACAGCACACACGTCGTGTTCCAACCGACAAAGCCAACATTGTGACAGTGGGGAAGACGACATTTCCCGGAATCGTGTCGTTCCTGAATGAATTGCTCCGTGTCTCCCGGATGCAAAAGCGAGTCTCGTCCCAGGTTGATCTCTGCCGAGGATTAAACCTTTTTCTCCCCCCAGTCGATTGCTGACCCGATCGGGTTAGCTGCAACCATTTTCGATAGGACTTTGTACTCCATACCAACAAAAGAGACGGTGTGCATCCCGTTTGTGCCCTGCCTCGCAACTGCATTGTCGACCATCGCATTTGTGATAGAACGACCGACACACCTGCATCGATCACTGCACGGCAGACGCTTCCCTTTGCCAACGCTATCGGTCCATTTAGCATGCATCGGTTTTGTCTTTCGATGCTGCTGCAGCTCGCCGTCCTGGGACCAACACCGGAAGCCGACAACAGAGAGTCACGTAATCGAATGGAAGCGGAATAAAATTGGAATGAAATCGTCATCCTACCGTGGGTGGTGGAGACGCTGGTCACACCGTACTGATGGGGCCCATCCGCAAAGGGCAATTGATTCAGTTTTACAGTTTTCAATTCATCCAACACCCGTCTACGATGGGCATCATCCTTCCTTTCCGTACCTCAATTACCCCCACTAGAACAGCTCTAAAATCTAGGATGGAACAAAACCACCAGGCATGTGTGTGTGTGTGTTGACTGAGTTTGAGTGAGTCCATGTGCGAGGACGACACCCTAACGTCGGTGAGAGACGGGCGATTGGATCGTGTTGCGTGGTGTGCTGCGCGGGGTCGTAATTTGATCACACTAATTTGACAACGGTGTGATTGCAGTTATTTTGCATCAAATTCCGTACGATTTTGCACCAGGCACGTGTTTATAGGCGAGTGAGAGGTTGTGCTCTCTCTTCCTGAACTGTTGAAGGCGTATTCTTTTTCCTTGCACGTACGCATGAGTTATCGTACGGGTAACTGTGCACACTGTTGTGGTAATATTTGTACATTTACGTCGAAACTGTGCTTCATATGTGGCCTCTTTTTACCTTTCGATGCCACAAGAGTAAACAACATATTTACTTCCCGTAAAAGTGTCCGTTGGATGTCCTTGGTAACTTACCTAAAACGAAATTGAAAATACAAGAAAAACAAGAATTAGTAAATATGTTTTTGATTCAAGCGATAATTTCCTACAGAAGCAAAAGATCGAAACAAAACGGCATGATTGTGACCTCGTAACACTGCGATGGGTGTAATGCCATCTTTCACAAACAATATAAACGAAGTTTAAGAGCCCCTCCAAAGCACATAATGCACAAACACATTTACACACACACACACTGAACAAAGAGCAGCAAATCCGGTGATAATTAATTATCGTATAATCCGTTTGCTTTCAACCACCCAGCTGCTGTCCCTCAGCCGGTGAGGTGAGGCGCCCTAATCCTTTGAACCACTTTAACGAGCCGATTTCACTGAGCACCCGAACCCCAGACCTTTTTTTTCTGTTGCGATCCACTCTTTTGCTGCTGTCGCGTTGTATCCACGTTTTGTTTTGATTCTCCATGCTTTGCCGGCTCCTTCGCAGAGATTAGAGCAACCGGAAGCAAAACGTACAAACATACACCGTGTCTAAGAGGAGGAGAGCTGGCCTGCTCTAAACGGTTTCGATTAGCCCTTACGGCGGGGTTTCATTCGAAGCCGCCCGAGACCGTTTAGCAGCTTTCAGCAGCAGTTCTTACCCATTAGCCGTCTCTCTAGGGGAAGAAGTCCTTTTTTAACAACTGTTGACTCAGTGTTAATCACCATTGGCCTTTTGTTCTTCACGCTCTTTAAAGCATCAAAATAAAGTGACAAACACCTCGACAAACACAAAAAACGGTTGGCAGTGGTAATGAAAATGCCATCACTTCCGCTGCTATTAATGCAAGATAACAGGCACTGCAGGGCACAATGGAAAGTAACACACTATTACCCTTCAAAATAAGCCAAAATATGCGACACCGAGCAACATTGTGAAGTGAAATGAATATTTAATTGACGAATGCAGGATTGGGATTCACTTGTTTGCTGAACAAACAATCGACAGTGTGATGGGGCCCCCACCAAATTGCAACTCGGAAGTCAACGCAAAAGTTATATATAAAAAAAAAACAACGATTCACACACGCACACCCTCTATCTTCTGGTGCCCGCATGATCGTCTCTAATGACAACAGAATAAGCCTATTTAGCAATTCCAAATGCACCATTAGCCCGAAACAGATTGGGGAGGAATAAATTACCGCCTGCAAGGATCAAGCAGCTCGTTCTAGTCTTTTTTAAGGGGGGTAGATAAAACGCGTTTCCCTCACACCAGAGCTCACGGAGTCGGAAGCAGCCCACCGAGGACGCGTGGAAGGGCAATTGGCTTTGTTGTGGCATTTGGTTTCAAAATTCAATTCCACCACCACGCCACAATCTAGTAGTCTCGGGTGAGGCAGGATTTGAAAATTTGGCTATTCTGTCGTGTTGATGGAATAGCTTTGCTCATTCTGTTGAGTGGTGGTTCTGTTGTGGTGGCGAAAAGGCCGTCCAAAACAAAGCGCATGATGTTGTGGGCAGAAGAGGAAGTGCCATCATCAACCGCGGCCCTATTTCACATTTCGATGGGAAGCGGCGCGGCGTATTATCACCCATTCGGTATAATGTAAAAGCATACAGACCATCGCAAACACATGCAAACGGCTAATTTGCATGTGAAGTAATTATCCTGGTTTTACACAATGAGGCCAACACATTTGGTTGCACAGCCTGCCTGTCTGCCCCCAAAACATTCCACCCACCCACCCAAATTGAGAGGCCGAGCATTGACGGCCATTTGGTCATCTTCTAACTGTTAACAAACCTTACCGAACTGAAGTGAACGCAAACCGAAACGGCCCATCACTCTCGATAGCAGGCTGAATACTTCCTTCGCCTCGCCAAAAACCCACACACCAGAACGGACATACGCCGAACAAACCACATACGCACACACACGGCAGCAAAGGCTCACCGCCGTAGCATCACCTCAGTGCGCATATTGACAGTGTCACCCATTGAAGTGACCAGTGAGGTGGAAAATTGTGTAATTCAATCATTCAGCACAACCACCCACCTGCTGCCGAACCCGTGGTGCATGCTGGGGTGGTACCAAACAACACCATCCAACCGGGGAAAGGGAGGAAAATCGACCAGGCACACATCGATCGCGACGTGACGACGCGTGACGTTGCTTGTGCTTGTGTTTGCTATTTGCAGCATCCCGGACCGGTGGTTTGTTGGTTTTGTGGAGACAAGCAGAGTGAAAGGGAGGAATAATGTTTGGTGGTGTGGCTCACTCGACATCCAGCGAGCGCCCACCCGTCTGTCCGCGAACACTAACGAGCGCCAAGTCACTCACGGAACGTGCCTATTTAAATATCACATTTCACTTTGGCTAGTAGCTTTCCCTGAACTTTCGCTCGATCCAAAGAAAAGAATGTTGGAGGAAAAAGGAATAAAAAAGCAAAAAATCCTTACTTCTTCACTCCTGCAGCACTCTGTTCTGTCGAAGAAGCCCGATCGAATGACCGGGAGGAATTACCGGGTGGGAAAAGTAAAGTCGTCGTTAATTAGCGATAGTTTACGGGTGGATTAGATTCAGCTAGCGAAGAGGCAGTCAGCAACTTAATTGACCACTGGCAAATTTAATTAACAACTCATTAAGGAAACATTCCTAGGCAGGATCAAAGTGTTCTTTCGCTTACTTGTTGGTGTAGGTTGATGTACGCGAATGGGGTCAATATTAGCATCATCATTTTAGATGTAATCCTGCGATGAAATGAGGATTATTTCGCTCACGTGTTTTATTTTACATTTATGTAAAAACGAATAATAATCTTGTTAGTAAAAATAACGATAATATTCTATGACCTAAAAATTTAATAAATATTTTAATTAAAGCTGAAGGGTTTGATTCGTTTCGTTTGTTCTTACAATAACAATCGTTTGATTGAGCTATCGCTTTAAAAATAAATCGATTAATTATTGCTCTGAAGCGCTGTGCGAGTTTCGCCATTGAGATTCAATTGAATTACTACAGTATTTCACAAAAAATTCATCAACAATTGTTCAGTTTCAACGGTGAAGTGAATCATTAACGATTTCATGGAACTTTATTGCTAACTGTAGAAGCATACACACAAACGCTTGTGTATGTACCGAAAGGCCAAATGTTTTCCTTTCTAGGAACGATTCCCTCTTTTTTCATCAACAGCATAACACGTTGCTTTACCAGAGGAGTAGAGAGAGAGAAAGAGAGAGAGAGAGTAAGCGGTAGAACGAATTTAATTAAAATTTGCAGGCCGAAAAGGCTCACGTGCTGGTATAAAGTTTGGCACGGCTTAGCCACACAAATTGTCGCTGATGAGCGTGCGAGCGATGGCTTTCCGTTTTTTTTTTTCGAACAGTGTACCACATGCGCTTGCTTACGTGTGTATGTGACCGTTTCGTACAAGTTTTCACAGCGGTTCGGTTTGCAGCATCGCCATCATCGCTCGGTGGGTTATAGTACAAAAAAATAGGTAAAGAGTTCAGTCCACGTTGTCTGGGCAGCATAAGCAGCATACTCGGAAGTGAACGAACTAAATAAAGCACCAGTTTTTGGTTGCACAGGTAGAACGAGCGCGAGGTGGTAAGCGTGTGTACCAAATCCTTCCTCACTGCGAACGAGTTGAAGAGTACGCACGGCAGGGAAGGTTTTGTGTTCCTGTATTTCGCGCTCGGCACATGGTGCTTCCATGCCACAGAGAAAGGATACGTTTAGCGAGAAACGTTTGTAGACAAAAAGCAGAGAAACTTTCTCCATCCAACAGACTGGAGCCTAACCTGCTTTGATCATGGTTTGGTTTCCCTGTACACAGTACAGTACTTTCCTCAAATTCTATGAACATATTTGGGGCCGATGTTTTTCGTCGACCAATACAGCCACACTCAGGCCTGTGGTGGGAAGGGTGGAAACTGACTAGGGTCGGATTGTAACTAAGTCCGCTTAATCTGTGGTGGTTGTTGTCGCACGGATTTACTGGACGACTTTACTAGGCCAGTGGAAAATCACTTTCATCGCAGCAACGACTGAATTCTTTTTATTTTTATTTTTATTTTTTTTTTGGTTAAGTTTAAACACGTTCGTTATAAACTTAAGCTTTAACAACACACGGTTTCGAATCATATAAGAGAATAATTCAATCACTAAGGAAAATGTTGCAAGCATGCTGTGGAAGTTTGCAATCATATAGGGGAACGTTGCAATCAAGTAGTGGAATTTTGCAAGCATACTGTGGAGCTGTAGACTGTGGGTGCCGCTTTAAAAGCCCCCAACATATTTTCGATAATTTTACTAATTTATTATGTTAAATTATGGCCCTGCAGCAGGATTTATTTAGTACAACCGAATGCCCCACGAAAAAAAACTCCAAATGATGTATTTCAAAAAACATCATCGGTATCAATACGAAGCCTTTTACACTGGCATCCACAGCATGCTTGCAACATTCCCCTAAGTGATTGAACTATTCCCTCTTACATGATTCGAAACCCTGTAAGTTTATAAATACAGTAGGGCTTAAAAGATACACAACCTACATGTACCAACTGAACCACGCAATAATTCGTAGCTGAAAGATTTCCTTTCTTCCGAATACCGAATTAGAAAAAAAAAACAACGGTAGATAACAATATACATTTTTCTTACATTCACCTTGAAACGATTCGGGCGAAACCATCTCCACCCTTACTGCCGAGGCGCAACCACAGGTCCATAAAAATGTTTACCTGTCCAGCAATAGTTTTCCGTTTTATTGCCAAGCCATTTCGTCCAGAAGTTTGTTTAACCGGCACGAAATTCTGATGGTTGCACATTTCCCTCCCCCATACGTTGACAGGACGTGACATCTTTGCGAGATCAAGGAAATAAATACGATTCCTGGCCTCGTCTAGTTGATTCTACCCTTCCTTTCCAGCAATAAATGTTTCATGGCTGTGATGATCATGGGGACAAAACAAAAACGGAAAATACCAAGAAATCATTCTCAAGGAAGCAAAACACCCCACAGCATGAAATCATTATCGCACACCAGTTTCGACCTTTCCGGCTACTACTAAAGGAGTTTCATGCTTTATCTGCGTCTGTATTTTTGTCAGAAGCTCACCTTTAACCAAACCCCAACAAAACAGCACACAGTGCCCCAGAATGATATAAGATTTAATGCACACAGGTACGATGCTACGGAAGCACCGCGGCAACCCAAAAGAAAAGGTAATGTATGCACTGTCCATTTTCCTTTCACTGAAATACGCGTGGGAATTGTGGATCGCTAGCCAAGAAGGAAGCTACAGTTCACCGTATCCTTCACCAATCCATGCCCTGTGGTGCTAACGGCATCAAACGAACCAGCCGAACCAGTAGACGTTGGAAACGCTCTGCCGTTAGCCTGTATGGAGCCGGACGACAAGCAAAAGCCGTTCGTTCCGCACCTCCGCCAGCGCTGCGTACAAACGCCACCAACTACCACCTTCAGCCGGATGGAATGATCTGTTCTGTTTGCATTTGTCGGTGAATAAATTTCCAACACTTCCTCTCCCAGAAGGGCTGCGTTTGCACGCGCGCGCTCGTTCATGTTTCCGGTCCGCGTACCGGAGAGCACTGAAAAGGACAACAACACACCGGGCACGGCGCGGCAGCGCATCATGAATTTCCGTTTCCGATCATGGTTCCATGCCAGCAGATACCGGAGAGAGATTCGCATACTGCCTCGTTACTTCCCCTAGGGAGCGATACGGGCGGCACGGGCAGAATGGAACCGAAAAGAGCTACGACGAAACAACCAGCCTCGGTACCGGGTTTGCCATTCATTTGGGGGGCAGGAGCGAGAATGCTACGAATAGCCGGAAACGACAACCGGAAGCAAAACGAGATCATTTTCGTCGTCGACGGCCAATATTGTTGCTGTTTCTTTTTTCCACCCTTTAATCCGCTCTCCTTCTCTGTGCCGTTTTCGGATGCGAGTGAGTAGCTTCCAAGAAAGGAAAATAAGTCTATTGTCAGGTTGTGGTCGTGGCTAAGAATGGGGCCAAATTCGGCTATCGGGAATATATGTTGATATACAAGCTGGCACCTGAAGCCGGCTTCCGTGATACAGTCGTCAGCCACACAACTTAACATCATGCCTGTCATGGGTTAAAACCTCTTATGGACCGTGCCCCCTATGCTATACGTAGGAGTAACTATCCTAGTATGGATGATCAACAAGTCACTGGTAGTCAAGCATATTGTAGGGTACATACCGGCCTCGACATTCAACAACATTTAGTAAGCCAATAAAAGCTACTAGAACTTGTTTCTTAGCAAAAGATGTTGAGCATATTTTTTACTGAAAGTCAAAAATTTAACGTCTTCCCCAGTGAGCTACAGAAATCAATCAACCCTTTTACGAACCACCAGGCTTCTCCATTTCCTAAACCGGTGTATCCCCTGATCGTCAAATCGTAATGATCAAACAGAAAGGAAAGCGAAACGAAACCTAATGGCTAAACGCAGAGCGGTTGAAATTCGACACCTTCAAACATGGGATACGATTTCAATCGCCGAGATGTGATCGGAATATGTCGGTCGCGGAGAGATGCGCGAATTGAAACTTCCACTTCAATCTATTTCAAACGTGTGTGCCGAATGGCTGATTTTTTCTCCATTTCAATTGCCTTATTTAGATAGTCGAGCAGTAAAAGCAAAGGCAGCAAGTCGAGCAAGCATATGTAGAAGCAGTGACCAGAGTTTATGTTATCTATTTTCCCGATTCCACATATCGTCAAACACATCACCCCGCACTCCATCTCGCTGTCAAAATCGATATAAAATATTTAGACCGCTTCATTTCGTCAGCAAGCATCGGCCAAAAAGCCGCCATTTAAACTGGGCGTAAAGGGTAGATCGTCTGCGATGAAATAAAACTCCCAAAATTGTACCCTATCGACCTTCCAGCATCGTTTTGTGAGGAAAAAGAGAACTGAAGGAAAGCTTCAGGAGGGGGTGTGTGTATGTTTGGGTTGTTAAATCGACGATAAACCCCGTTCCCAGTTCTCAGACCTTACAAATTGAGGCTTTCAAACACACACACACAGCAATGGGATCCGTGGCAATGATGTTCCGCTGTCGGGGTAGGTAAGAACCACCAGCATCATGAATATTTAATCATCTAAACGAAGATTCCAATCGAAAATATAACCCGACAGTCTTTTCGTTCACAGATCGTAGCATCGAGCCAAAAAAAAACAATCGCCCACAGACACACACTCGCATACTTAATACTTGCCGATGGCGAGACTTTTAGTGGGTGTGTGTGTGTATGCGCTGAACGTTGTAGTAAATGTCGTTAAGTGTCCATCTATTGTGAGAGAAAGGCACCTTGCTTCATTGCTGTCCTTGGTCAGAAAGGTTCCGACTTTCTTTAACAGGTTAGTTGTAACAACAGTAAATGGTAGTGCAAAGCGAGCCAAATCGTGGGGGGGGGGAGTCCACGTTGTCTTGTGACTAATCCGCTCGCATTCATGATTTGGGTTGGTAAGTTGCGTTGTACTTGTTTTATACCAGCAGACCCACAACCTCGTTCCCAAATATCGTTCGTTTTATTGTCGACCTCGCACGATGTCTCACCAAACTTCGGAGCTGGTTTTATGTATCTTTTCTTTCGATTTTTGTTTTTGTGTACATTTCATTGCTTTCGCATCCTTTTGCTGGGCAAAGATGGTGACAACGAAAAGCAGCAATAAGCAGGATTGAGCGCTTAAAAAGAGAACAACAAATCAGAAGGGAAGAATTTGCAGCGCCAGCTACGGTAGCAACACCTTTAAATTGATTTATGAATAATACATACGCGAGAAAAGCAAGGTGATGCAACGAGTCCCGCACAGTTTCGTGAATAAAAGGGGAAGCCTGATGCGCTTATTCATCTTTTACAAGAACACACACACAGCCAACTCACTCTGATATGGGCGCACTGTGTGAAGAGAGCTTCCATCTTCCCACAGCAGCACAGTCATGTCAGCTCGTGGCGAGAGGATGGGTTCGGCACAACATATTTTGTTGTGCTATGCAAATGTATGCTTTCCACCTGTTTCCCCCAATGTTTGTTGAGCATGCAGTCACTTTAGGTGTGTTGCGAAGTATGTGTGCATGTGTGTTTACATATTCGCACATCCAACAAGAGACGAACGGCAAAGTTTCTTCTGACGATATTGTCTGAGCATGTGTGTATGTGCACGTTGTGTGGCTTAAAGTTTCTTGTATTTGCATTGTCCTGTAGACATTCATCGCCGGTTTGCCGCGCACTGTTGGGACAACGCGAGAGGCTAACGCGATGCACAGGGCATTTCCACCACAAGCCACACTTTTACAGTTGGCAGCGAGGCTGAGTAGTTAAGAAACGTACACTCATTTGCGAATCTTCACTGGCATCGTCACCAATCTTATGCTCTTGAGGTTCTGAGTGGATGCACGACCACCCTCCGAATATTAAACAAAAGAGCCGGGTGCTACAAGCTGCAAGGAAAGCCACCAACCAAATCCTTTCTCAGCTATATTTGCATGGGTATTCTTTCCCACTTTTTACCTACCATCTACACCAGTGGAACAGTGCAAAGGATCCAACGAAGCAGTATGTGTACGGGGTATTTGTCTGCTGGCTCGAAAATAAGGAGAGCCGCGTTCGGTTCTCCTTAAAATCCAGCGAGAAAAGCTCATGAATGGGTAATGCGATCTGTTTACCCTAAGCTCTGTGGGCGTGCGAGAAAGCAACGCCACAAATGGTGGGGCGGATGATTCTCCCACCGCTCACGTTCATATGCTAAATTGCCGATGGCAAGAAAGTATGTTTTTCTTCGCGCGCATCATCGACTGCGAGGACTTCGACATCGTGTAGTACTTTTCCTAACCCTCCAACGAGAGTGAAGGCATCTTAAACGTATCGGAAGTGAGAATACTGTCTCAATGTACCCGACCATTATCGAATTTCCATTTTTCCGGTGTAGCGAAGCTGCAATCGGTATCGCTATTTGCCGAGGGCCAACTCGCTTTCAAGCCCTCCCAGACACATCTACGCACACATTCATTTCTAGGGTAAGAAGTTTGTGAATCATAATTGCCCAATGGGACTAGGAACGCTGTGCCCAGGATACTTTGCAATAGTTTAACGTTTTGTGCAATGATGTGTTTTTGTGCATCATCATATCAGAAGCGTCGTCTGATTTGCTCCATCGACACCGATCACCAAACTCACACCTGAAGTTCCATGCACTGTCACCGAAACTTCTTATCACCGTGCGGAATAAAATATTTAGCCGTGCTATTTTCCGCAGCACCATCCTTTGTCAGCAGAGCAGTAACAAAGTCCCCAATAAGTTCTGCCACTGTTAACTTTTAGTGGAAGTCTCGCGTGAGTTAAATATGCATAAACGAGCGAATTGTGCTTTTCTTTCGCCACTTTTTTTCCACGAAATACCCCATCGGGCACAAAAAAATGAAGAAACTTCCCTACCTCACTGCTTTCTAAGGAGCTGTTCCGTTTTTGTACCACAACGAAGGTTACCGAACAGCGAACACGGATTGGAGATGCCCCGAAGCAAACAGCCGTGGCCCTGTGTTACAATGCGCGTCACAGTGCGAGATTTTGCTGCTCGAACGGGGGTGAAAAAGCAACACAAAAAATGAAGGCACTCGTACAGCAGAGAGTCTAAAGTTCTCAGCAGCCAACAATACAAAAAGCTGCCAACAAAATGAAAGAAACGCATTGAATGCCGAGCGCGATAAAACACAAAAATGCACTCCTCCCCCTAGCGTTTACACTTTACACTTTCATACCCAGGACGCTGGCAGGTGCAGCTCGCCGTTGGTCGCCATTTGTTCGCCGTGAGGAAACAGATTCAATATTTATGCCGCTTGGTGCATAGTTTCAGTTGGGGCAAAATCGAAAGTTCCTGCTCGCGATGGGGTACACTGGGAACAACAAATGACACTACCGCCGTGTGTCAACTCAATTCTTCGGCTGCGATCGGGCGGTGGCCCGAAGCTTCATAGTACCCATACTTTAACTAAAGGAACGCAAAGTCGGAAAGTTAAAACGTTAATTTGATCAAAAGTTGTGCGATAACGACTTCATCATCAAGCAACGGTGTTGAACTGAGAAACTATTCCTCATCTGCCACCTCTTTCTTTGGTTAGCAAGCTGCAGTTAGACTGGCGTGAACGGTTTGATCCACAATGAGTGGTGAATTATTTCCAACTCCTTCCGAAGTCGTCAAAACTGTGGATAAAATGTGACATAGTGACGCGGGAAGGGTTTAAGATTTAAGGGTTTAATTTATATTGATATAGCATTCATTAGCAGCTTAGTAGTAGCAAATGGAAATTGATAAAACATATTCAAAACGTTTTGTTTGTTTGTTTTTTTAGAAATCGAATAGCATCCAGGCAGGTGATAATGCTCCATAATGCGGACTAGAATTAAATTGAATCGGATTAAATAATTTGCCCTAACTCAACCAATTAAGTTTCAATTACATGAAAATGTGTGAGAAAATTCAGACCAAACAACAGGGCCAAGGAAATTTAAACGATGAACAAGAGCTTTCGCCATCTGGATGCAGCACCAACTTGCTCAAGAAGTTTTACTTTGCTATTCCGGAACAATATTGCTACACACAGCTTGCGATATTTCCTAAAACTAATTACACAAAACCTTTGAAAGCAATTAATTACCCACAACAACACCAACAAAAAAGCGCAAATGCACGCAACGACTACATTTTGTACCAAAAACCCACCACCAGCGCCAACAGTTTGCTCACTTTGGAACTATAATTCTGCAAACAATCTATTTTAATTCCTGCCTGTTAGCTGCCCTCAGTGACACCCGATCCTGCTGTTGCTGCCGCAGCCGCCTTTGTGGCACAGCACAGCAATCCTAACCAATTTAGAGATTTACGAAATCCAGGCGCAACTGCAGTACACCTAGCTGAAAGGATGCAAAAGGCGCCGCCACTCCAAACCAGTCCAGTCACGGGAGAGATGGGGTATGAAAAACCGCGACGTCAGACAGATGTGCTGTGTATGAGCGCCTTCGGGTAATAAACGATCGCGGTCGTAAATGTACACAACACTAGCACACATTTGGTGCAGCTTCTTGTTGGTCGATTCTGACGATGTAAGCCCGATGTGACTGAGCGATGTGGAGTTAAAAAAAACATCATTCTCCCACCCTATTCCCTCTATCTGTAGAGAGATTATTTGTTTCATGGTAAGATGCCAGAGAGGAGGGAACGAATAGACAGTCAAACTATCTTCAAGAAATTTATTTTTACCGATTCAACATACATGCCACCTCCACAAGCTGTGTGTTTCTTCATTTCAAACAGATGGGAAATATTTAGGACCGACTGGGCGTAGTTGAAGTAAATGCCATTTCATGTTAATTTATCTTTCCAACTCGAAACGTTGTGTCAGAATGTTTCAGCAAGATGTTTCAATAAAAGCTGTTGGCTATTATTTTAAAAGATGACTACATCGCATGTTTAAAAGTTACACGTACACGAACGTTGTGTTCGTTTGTTGTTTTTTGTTCTACCCCATTTCACATAGTATTATTAAACTCAGGCAACTGTTGCTCAACTTTTTCTGGTTTGTAGCACTGTCTTTAGCATGGACAGAAGAAACTGATTAATTGAATTTTCCCATAACCACTTCAATGTGTTCCAGCAATGGATTCAACGGTGGAAATTTAATAAGAACCTATATCAAGCTTCAAGCCGTTCTTGATGCTGGTCTCTAAGCTCCCAGAACACAAACAAACCAATCTACAACTCATTTCGACTGCAACGCGCTCTCCTTTCGAATCGTTGGTCGATCACTATTACAAACGCAACTAAACCCTAAGATTCAACTTAACGATTCCCAATCCACCCATTCCTTTCGAACTTTACAGAGAGCGTGCCAGGGGACGAAGGCAAACACAGGCTAAGGATATTTTCTTTGGAATAAAACCCGGAGCCTAGGGCTTTTCTAAGCAAGATGCCCCGTGTACCTGAACAGAATATGTTTCGTTCGTTTTTCCTGGTGAAGATAACGAGCACGGACGTCGTAGACATATCCTACCGTAATTCCAACAAGCGGCGGTGACCATCTTAACGCGAGCTACTACTGGAAAGAGCAAATTCGTACCTTTGCAGCGCGGAAAGAATGTGTACTTCTACCGCGTTTGATGTCTTGGGAGTTTTGTGTTATTTCTTTTCACCAGTCGCACACAGAGAGAGCATACCACGGATTTTTTTTTCCCCTGTTAGTAAGACGAACCCCCCCCCCCCTTCTTTCCCCAATTGCTATCCCCAAATAATACCCACAAAATGGGTATCGCAAAGGCAAAGTGAATTGTTCGGGAAAGAAACGAAAAAATGCGTATCAAAAAAAGGAAACCAAGGAAAATTGGCGATTTTCGCAGTTGCTTGGAATGCAGTCACTAAAAGCAAAAAAACGAGCACCCACACTAACGTCAGTGCGATTGAAATTTTCATCGCCAAACAGGCTCGACTGTATGTGTGACCTGTACAGGTTGAATCGGTATACCCTTGTTTTCAGGAATATACCTTTTCCTCGCGTCATACTCAAAGATGCAAACACAAAAAAACAGGTTCTTGGACAGTTATATACTGCTGTAGGTGTGTGGGGTTGTTTTGCTTTGATTTTTCACAGTTTTTACAAAGCAGCAGAAGGAGCAAAAAAACTGACAGATTCCAAAGAGGCAGAACAAGGCACAGCCTAAGAGTGCCAGCACTTCTTCCGGAAATGGAATGAAACGGTGAATACCTGCGTGCAATTCTTTCATTGCCTTTTTTTCCTGGAGGGGAAATTTAAGAGGTCAAAAAGGAAGGAAATGGACTCCATGCTTGTATGCGAGGAAAGACTGGAAAAACGGAAATCAAACACGCTTTTCAATTGCATGGTTATAAGAAAAAGGGCGAGAAACGATGAACGACGAAACGAGAGCGCGTCAAGGAAATTTAATTAGACTAATGAAATAATTAAATTGAGAATGAGAAAATCCACGATTGGCCGGGTGGCAGTAGCGCTGTTGTGGGTCATGACGCATAGAACCCAACTGCAAATGGTAATCCCAAACCGGATGGTAGGATTGACCATTTCCGCTATTCAAAACCATCCGGACACAATTAAATCTGCGTTCTCTGGCGAAGCAATCGATATGCGAAAGAACTGCATTAAAATATCCAATTACTAAGCCGGGAAAAATGATGTATCTTCAAGATGAGCATGAAATCATTTTACATTTGGTTTTTCTTGAAAAAAAAAAGAGAGAACCAAATTATTTTACGCAAAAAGGGGCACAACCAAGAAACCACCGCATGCAGCTGAAATGTGACTCTTATAATAAAATGTTTCATATCTCAATTTCATGCGCAATTAAAATACTCATTAAAGGATCTCCCCGCAACTTTAATCCCCGTAAAATGAAAGTAGGCATAAAACATCAAGCATAATTTCCGTACCTTACAAAGTGCTCGTTTGACACTTACACCTTCAAACAAGTGGTGTGCTGTGTTTAATTGGGCACCGTTAAAAAATGTCCATCAAATTCTAAAGCAAAGCTCCTCAGCTCCTTAGCAGTGTCAAAATATGTCCCTCGCTCGTTGACACTGTTTGACTGCTAGATACGGCTGCACATTAATTGCAGCACGTACTGCTTAGCGGTACAGTGACACCTTTCTGACGAATCGTTTTGCCTAATCATGCGTCACTTTTATATCAGCCAGTTCGGTTGGCTCGTTTCACAACAAACAATCGTTGTAAAAAAATGTTTCCAACGTGAATTTTTACCACTCCTAGCTGCGCGCACGGCACAGCAAAAAGGTTCAAGAGAGGTAAGGACCCGTACCATCGCGGGAAAAGAACACGTCAATTAACCTTACCGCGAAAATGTGTCACACGAGCTCTCAACTTTAGAAAACAATTTTACGAAACGGGTTCTATCAGTAGGAGAACAAAAGCATCCCGCGAAATGATCTCTCAAGTCTACTGAATAATTCAATTCCTGGTAGTCCTTCGAAAATGTCACCATCCAGGAAGGGACAGAAGGGAGAACCAACGTTAGACCTAAACCAGACAAGCCTCTCACACTGAAGCATTAAAATAAAGCATGTAACGACACCGTATTTTCTGTGCCATTTCTTGCTCGTTCCACGGCCATTTTGCACTACACCAGTAAAGGAAAGTTGCTGAGGTGTTCTCAACCAGGGCTGGTGATATTTGGAGGGTAAGAATGTTTTTTAGTATGGCTTTTACTGGTTTAATGATCCACAGCGAGCAGCCCTCGGTACTGGCCAAGAGGTATTTGCGGCATTTTTTTTTTGCAGACGAATTTTCGACTGCCTGATGGTAACACAAAATTTGAACGACAACATTTCGGCCGTAATCTCTTACCATGTCTCCTTCTATACATCTACCACCTGTATACTGTGTTACAAGGCGAAGGTAGTGGCAGTGTTTTAAGATGATGTATTTCTATAAAATTAATATCCTACTCCGGTGTGAAGCGAACGAGCCGAAGAAAGATACACCGCGTGAAGCAACAGTTTTGTGCCGCTCGGGCAATACAATCACAAAAAAGGAACAGTCTTGGCCAGCTTGGCACCCAGGCAGACGTTGCCTCGCGTTGCTTGGCGTCATAAATAAAAGCGCTTTTATGAAAAACGATTTTTGAAAGCCAATAAACGCGACCATCGCCACCGTATGTTCGAATGTGCATTACACTACTGACGGCGGTGCCAGACGACGCTAGCGAGCCAACCGGCATTGAGCAGAGACCCCGAAACGACACATCCCATAAACTGGCCTGCGTTGAAGCAACTTCGTAAACCTGCCAGCGCTCAGGTGCAACAGTTTTGTTTTTCTGTTTAGTTTACGAGGAGACGGCACAAGCAACTTGAACCGCGTGAGGTCTTGTTGCTATTTCTCCCGTTCTACTATGAACTCGGCCGTATACACGGCGGGGCAAACACGACACTCGGGACTGGAATCACCTCGAAGGCCCACCAAAAGCACACCACGCCGTGTCGGTTGATAATCATAAACATAAATTTAAATTTAATTATTTACAGAAACATCATTTGCTGCCGGCAACCCGAGCCAACCCGAGCAATTCTTCGGGCCGACAGTTCGAGAACGGTTGGCAGTTTAAAGACATCACCAGCGCCCGAATTCGGTCGGCAATGTGCGCAACATTGGAAGACAAAGAAACGGCTCTGTCTGTCTGAAACGGTGTCTACCTGCTTAGCTATAAACATAGGTGCGGTTAAAGAAACGGGGTGGAACCGGACAAGGATTTCTTTTTGTGAGTCAACGCCCCCATCGGAGGTTGGAATACAATCTCGTCTTGCGAGGGGGAAAACGGAAAACGACGGGAGGATATTGGTTCAAAGGATTAATCCAAACGACGACGACGAACAGGGCGGGATACAGGAAGAAGAAGCTTACCACGCACAAACAGTGCTAATTACATTTAATCACGGTCTAACGGTGAACGCTTAGCTAAGGCAAAAGGCCGGACCAACACCCCGGCCCATGGCGTAGAAAAGTGCCACACAAAACCTGAGGCTTGTAGCGGGTAAACTCTTTGGTACATGAAAAATAGAACACGAATGAAGGTGGTGGTGGTGTGGGTGGTAAAATTCAATTAGCAACGAGCGCGCTAGGAGTCTTTCAAAAGGGCATCACGGGTGCGCTAGCGTTCGTTAATTTTAGATTGCGCCTGCAGGGTATGCAACCGGGCCGCAACCGTACTGTGGCAAGCGGTGGTAGCGATATTAAAGCATCACACAGTCGGCGGTTCGTACATGTTCTTCCTGATTTGGTTTGATTTTAATTTTACGGTGAATAAATGTAAGTTTTTCTGCTTTAAACGAAAGAATTGAGGAGAAAAATGCTTCTAAATATGTTTTTTTATGATTTAAAATTTGGGCCCATTGATTTTATCACATAATAAACGATATTTTTATACCGTTTCCAAGATAACAAACACACACCTGAGGTCGACGACGAAGCATTGAGGGTATTACATCACGTGCCACCACCGCTGACACCTACAGTTGTGAAGCGGCAAAACATATTTTATTGCATTTACCACCCGTATTCCTCCTAAGCCGATGACGAGAGGTGTTAAAATCCGCGCCATTCAATCTTACTACATGAAACCACAATTACCACAGATCCCATTGCCCCTGTGGTGCCATCACTTCGTCTGCCATTATTATGGTGAATATATTTACCGGTGAAGAACCACACCTCAGCCCCCATCGTCTTATACACAGCCAGTGTTACCGTGAGGTGGGGGAGCAGCAGAAAAGCGCGGGCCACTTTTGCTGTCAATAAAAGTAATTACTTAATCCTCCTAGGAGCTGGATTACATCATTAAATGGGCCACGATCGCGAAACGTGACGCTGCTGCTCGGGCGGCCTGCAACTTCCAGCGACAACACCGTGCACAGCATCACAAAATATGCTCAATTGACGAATGGGATAAGAGGAACTCACAAGCGTGGAGGGAAGTCCTCCCATCGCCGTTCGGAAAAAAGTAGAAAAGAAAAATGAGAACTCAGGCAAAGAAAGTCCCAGCAGCAGTAAAAGGTGCGCGAGAGCAGCACGTGGAAAAGAAACATTCATTCCACACCTGTTGGTAGTGGTAGGAGGTGGTGGCCAGCAGTGACGGTTTTGCTCCATTTCTTATACATCCCAATCTCACCCTTCGGTGAATATCGAATTCGTTTCGGCAAACCGCGGGAAAAGCGCAACAAGCATTCGCTAATGCTGCGGTTGTTTTGTTCTTCCTTCTCTCGATTTCTTCGCCTTGGAGCGCCCTGAGCTCCGCGTGCGTTTATCTTGCGTGCCTCTGCCTGTGCGTGATGGGGTGCGGTGGCCCATGTTTCATGGTTGGAAATTTATTAAGTACTTACGAAATAATAACACCCTTAAATTTCAATCTACCCTGCCAGAAACCCCTCTCCACCTACTCCCATTCGCGTCGATCCTTTGAACACAGCACAGCAGTTCGTACGCCTAAATGTAGGCAATGCGGGGCGGAAAATGTACGCCGAAAAGAAATAACTTGCTCGTTTAAGCCGAAAATCTCTGACAACTTGCCGTTCTGGTGAATGGTGTGGTTGGTGGCTCCGAGAAGGTATGACAGAAATGCGACAAGGCTTCTGAAAATGTTCCCCAAATGGTACGTACTTAGTTTCTTTTTCGCTCACATTCTTAGTCAGCCACAAATCGTTGACGCTTTTCACACTGCCATGTTATGGTGTCATTGAAACTTACCTAAAATGAGAAAGAGAGAAAACCGTGATAAACAAATTAGTACCGTAAAGGAAAGATAATTATTATAAAAAATTAACACTTGCATGAGCAGCGAAGAATATAATTGCGTTTTTGTTTAACAAATAATAACCCTCATGCCATACAACGACGATAAAATGACGAAGAGATGTTCTGAACATCAATTTAATGTTTCAAATTATACGCTCTACTGCTAACGAAATAAAAACACAAACCGAAACAATAACAAATGTATGAATGATTGAACTTCCTACCCTGCACGGCGGTGCGGGGCGTACAAGAATTTTCTTATTACGCCTAATGACAAACTTCGGAAGACATTATGTTACAAGCAAATTGGCAACAAACATGTTATGCGTATGAGTGGAAAATTGGAAAGTAAGCACATATGTTAGACGGCACAGGAGGGTCGGTAATTTCTTGCTTTAATATATTTCCCGGGCCCGACCCGACGTTCCTTCCCGCTGTAGTCCTACTTCAAATTCGAAGATTCGTACCGGGCGCGACGATAACCATTAATATTTTACTCCCTCCAAAACAAAACCAGCAGGGGCGAAGACTCTTTCAAAGCGCAGTTATCACTGTTTTCTCTACCACAATCCACAATGTGTTTGCGTGTAAAGATAAAGCAAAGAAAAGAAAAAAAAACAACCTAGGCCAGCCTCAGCCAAAAACAAAGGCATTTCTTCCCTGTCGCACATATTTTTGTGCGAAAACTTTTCCCCGCTTGTTTGTTTAACGCTGCTTACACAGATTGTTGCTCGTGCGGCAGGACAGAAAGTAGAGTGGAGTGCGCTTTCGCTTGGCTGTAACGAACATTGCTTGTCTTTCCTCTTCACTTCCAAAACGTGCAGTAGAAAGAGAAAAAACAGCTCCACCAAAAACAAGAAAACTCCCGGCCTGTGGATGACGGCAGCTTTAAGGAGCCGCTCAGGTTGAAACAAAAGAAAGAAATGAAATCACAAAAAGCCAGCAGGTAACAGAGAGCCTTCTTTCGCTTTCGATGATGAGGGAATAGGAAGGAAGGCGCATCGTACGCAGCACGCTTTCGTTTTGCGCTCGTTTCCATACTATCACCATCGTCTCCCATCTCGGTGTACGCGCGTTCCCTCGCACACTCTGCTGGCAGCTAGGAAAATTGTTTTCCCTAATCTTTCAGTAACTTCTGTATTTTAGTCGGCTTCTGGAGATGCAGCAGGCGGGATATGCGGATAAAAATGGAAGGCAAAAAATACAAAGCAGCATAAGCGTATCTTCTTTCTGAGCCTAGCATGAAAGCAGCAGAAGCAACAGCGCAGCGCATGTAACAAAACACAAGAAGAAGAAAACAAAGCCGTAAGGCTACCTCCCACCACTGTTCTAGCAGGGCCGCCGGTTGGCAACGAAGAAGAAATTTAATTTAAAATTGTTTTCTCTTTTATTCCTGAGCTTTGAAATATTAAAATTCTTATGCACTGCTAGGAGCGCGAAGGGAAATATCATCCAGCGGTCTTGCAGCTCAGGCCTTGTTGTGCAACAGTTTGTCAAGTGGTGTCACTGAAGAGCGAAATCCTATTTATGACAAAGCGCCGAAAGGGAAAATTGGAAACGGTCCTGTTGATTAAGAGACCAGTTTTTTTGTTACTTTCTTCTTGGAAATATGTAATAATGTACCATGGTAAGTTGCTGTAACACAATTGTTTCAGTTGCATTGCTTTTGCAAACGTAATTAGTTTCATCCTGTTCTGCATTTTCCATTTGCTTGTAGAGTAATCGTTTAAAGATTAGCGAATTTAAAAATACATCACTATGACTCGTTGAAAGTGATTGCCTTAATGACTGTGCCCAATTCAACTTGATTTCAACAATTCCCTTAATGCTCGGTTCATTTCTTGACAGTCAGTGAGTCGTAGAGTAAAAAAATATCTATCTCCGTCCAACTTTCCTCGATTACTTCCTAAAAGCTATCATTAGATTACGAAACCCATTACATACATTGAGCACGCCAGTAATTTCAATCCGCGCTGTGGTTAGAAAAGGTGGCGTGATTGCTTCATTTCCGGGCACTCAGCAAAAATTACCACAATGTTAACCCCATGCACCTAGGGCTCACTGCTGGGTCACTGTTTTCTACCATGTTCAATCCATAATAAACGCCCATGTTCGGGAGCTGTGAACAGTTCACTGATTATTCATTATCAATCCCCGTGTGTTTCAAAGATTAAATGCAAGGATTGCAGCAACACCGCTGGCGCTAGGGGGGATAGTAGGTGATGGTGGTAATGAAAACGCATTTAATAATATATTGAGGTAAAGGGAATCGATTTAATAGCCATTAGAGAGGGCAACAAACAAATCACCGGTCTTGAGCAACCCGGCGCCTCCATTGCTCGTGTGTCGAGACTGCACGAGGAAAGCAACAATGTCTCGCACAGGGTCGCAGATTGCATCAGGGAATTTTCATGTGGATACATATGTATATGTCGGCACTTAATTATTTGATATTTCTCATGCAACCAATGTGATTGCTTTTTATTGGTGTGGGGTTGGACGTTGTTTGCACCTTTCACCACGGACATATATTGCTGATGTGACGATCGTTAATGGAACAGACACGTCAATGATAGGATTGCTTTTTAATAGCCAGCAGTTACCGAAATAATCCAGCGTTATAGTATTCAGAAATTTGGAATACATTTTTCTTGACTGCATGTAATCCATTACACCAAACATATGCAACTTATTGTTTCTTGTGTAATTTTACTGATGATTGTCTGTGGACAAACCATTATAAAACAAAAAATTATTTTACCAACAATTAATAGAATTCTATAGTAGATAACAACAGATATAAGCTTATAGAAATAAAGGGGTCTTTAAGTTAAGTACTGACTAACCCAAAGGGTGAAGAACGCAATCATAATGTTATTCCAAACCTGTCCAAACAGTCACGATGTCTGGTTTCCTTCCATTACTGAAGAGTTTACAACGCAACACCTAACAACTTCTCCGAAGAGAATATGAACGAGCTCGCACCACTGACACACGCACTCGTATGTCTTCCGAATCGCCGCAACCACATGCACCGCACAGACTGTGCACAGCAATCCACTCATGGTACGGCACGATTTCACAGGGTGGTGGCGCCCATCACCCCGTATTAAATTCAATTTATAGCCCTGCGGCGCCCTACGCCCTCCGGGGACACCATGATGTGTTTGCGCCGGACAGGCTGGCCGATCGACTGATAGACGGGGACCGCGACTGGAGACCACCGGTCGCACACAGCGCACATCCTTTCCCATATCTCACCAACGCTATGAAATGCGCCCTTTTGCAACGCAAAAGTTAAGCGTGTCGAGGCGAGGGAGGTTGATTGTTCGGACAGCTAGTTGGCGAGGGAAAGAGACTCGCGACGGTGCATGAACCTGGCAGAGCAGGATTTTGTAACGTGCACAAAGCAGCCCTGTACAGTAAAATGTGTCAGTGTCGTCTCACCGACTCATGCTCAACCACGCACCGCCACCAGGAGGCCGCAAATATTGTCGCATCACACGATATACGCTGACACAATTTTGAGGTTATAATACAGTAATTTTAACAGACGTATTGGTGTATGTGTGAACCAAAGGGATCGCTACGTCTAGCCAGTGTTGCCCAAACACGGTTTTCGACAATTGGGTTTATAAGCTACACTTAAGCGCTGATAGGCGCCCACAACACGCGTTGCAAACCTGGAACGCCCTCCACCGTTTACCATTGCTGTTTGTGTCACCAGCAGTGTATTGCCCCCAAATGCGTGTGCGATGATTGTCCGTGTTCAGCAGAGCACGTGTGAAAACATGTGGACGTGTGTGTTTGTGTGTACCTTATGCGTACCGGGACGCGCATCGCAGCAGCAGTATCAAATCAATAAATCAATCATTATTTATTCATCGTCAAACGTACTAATTTACATATTTATAGGCTAAAATTTACGACACGATGCGCTTCTGTTGTGAGACGTGCAGCTGCACACATTGCACAACTATCGATCACCGTTTGTCCATTCATCACCGGAGCCCGGAGTTTTGGGGGAAAGGGTTCAACATTTACTATCCCTGCCGTTCCCTGCCGTTCCCTGCCGTTCCCTGTCATTCCCTTCTCTCCATAGCTGCAATTTCACCCATCCATCATTTATCATTTTCTAGAAGCGCCAAAATAGCGCAGCATAAACAAATGCGCACGAGCCAGCTGTCGATGGAGGGTTAATTTTTGGCAGATTTTTTTTGCGAGTGTGAGCCGTGTGCACCGTTTTAAAGTTGCAATTGCATTATTTGAAACTGGCAAATATCCATCGATCGTAGCAAGCAAACGAACGTTAGTGATCGTTTCATTCGATTCACTGTTTCGTTGCCACAACAACGAATTAGTTGCAGTTGCCTTCCGGTGCTATAAACAACGCAATCGAGCACAGTTTAATCGAATAAAGCACCTATCCTATGTAATGTATTTTATAGCGTAAATATTAAATGTAGACATCAAAATATCACACAATGTATGTGGATGTAACACTGTATGTTGTAGAATGTATGTCACACAACCTTCAAAAATAAAAAATACAAAACCTTTAGCTCAAGGCAATATAATTATGAATGTTATTATTTAAAAAAGCTTAACATTCGTATTGAACTATAAACACTTCCAAGCTGCATAAAAATGGACATAGGAAAGCATTAAAAAAACAACAAATTGTTCTTTGATTAGTGGCCAGTTTTGATCCATTTCTTGATTTTTACGATCTCAGCCACGGCCACCACAGTCAGATTGGGATTGATTTTATTCCTGTTTACTCTTGCAGCTCTACAACCTCACACAGCTCCCTTCCATACATACATGCGAATGATTTAATGCCTCCTCGCAGACCTTCACCAATGTTCGAGTTTCTCTTTCAATCAAAAAATCCAAAGCAGCACAACTTGAAAAATGCGCAAAAAGGGCCAATGGATTCCAATGATTTCTATGCTACACTAAACGGGATTGTAAATAAAAACGAAACCCCAAACAACTCAATCTACATTCGGCGCGTGTGTTCTGTGCCTTGTGAAGCAAAGTCATTTGATTCCGGCCAGCCAGATGGAGAGATGGAGGAAACAGGACGCTTGACCTGTGCCTGTAGCTGATGGATTTACGATCGAACCACTCTTCTCTTTCTCCCCTTTTTATTCCCCGTCTCTCCGTTTGTCCTTCACGTCCTCAAACTTTGCTCCTAAGGCTGACCTAGAGAGGCCGACCTTTTTAACCAGTGTGCTTTCCTTTCATCTTATATTCAATCTTCTCGCCTTACTACGGCCTTTTCGATGCTTTTTTCGATATGCTTCTGAGCTTTTTATTTGACTTCATCTAAATCTTTATTTCCCTGCTCTGTTTTACGGCACTTCCTGGGGCAAGGGACTTCCGCATTTCATCAAATCGATACCCTGTGCGGGCATATTCCACTTTTATGCGCCCCGAAGGAGGCGGCAACATGGCGTGGAAAAGCCAGGCGTCCGAAGATTATCAATTCGATATCAATTGGTACCCTGTCGTACCTAAACTAAATATGGTACAGCATGGCTAAGCGCAGGCTTTATAGCTTTCCCTTCGTCACTGAATGTCTTTCCCCTTGAATACGCATACCTGTTGCTTTTCGGCGAAAACAGGAGAAAAGGGCCGTTACAGAATGGCTTACAGAGCTCGACGAAACACTTCAGCACAATTGTTGACTTTCCGTTGCCATCCTGCTTGTCAGTAAAAGCCAATAACAAGGATGAAAGAAGCATCGTTTCCTTCCCGATCAACCAATATCCAACCTAGCCCCGAATGCTTATCAGTCCATTACGTGAAAGGGTGTACGATATCGTATGCTTCTGTTTATATAGGTCGGTTTGCTATCGATCTCGACTCGATAAGAGGGCACCATGAACGCGGTGTCACGATACGTTCACCTTCTCCTGACACATTCGTGGGAAAATTCAAATGAAAACTCAATCTCTTCCACAGACCATCCTCACCCTGCGAATGCACCAAGACATCAGTTATGGATCCACCAACGCACCGATAAAGTTGTGTTATATTGTTCATACTCCACATTCCACTTCCAGCAGAATGGCAAACTTATGAGCACAAAAACGACATCGAATTGATTGTGGAAATTGAGAGCGGAAAACAAATAAAACTGTCGACTTGGAGGGAAGCGGACAAATATCCAAACAAAACGTCCATTTCACTTAATTTGATAGCTACATTGACATCCGCACACGCACATAAACCCACCGGGACGAGAGCATCGGAAAACGTTGCGCGTGTTTGTTTGTTTGCTTATCTTCCTCTCTCCCGTGGGAACACATTGTCAAGACAGTGTCAGAAGCTCTGACGAAAAGGAAAGCGACCACTCACAACTTTTCCCTCGGCTCAGGCCGGATAAACATTCTTTCAAAAAGAGCAGCCAAAAATAGATGGAAAGTGGTACGAGAAACGTTTTCCACTTGCACCACACGATTCATTCAAAAGTGATTTAACAAAATTTGGCAAGATTTATCCAAACTTAAAAACAGCACGCTGGAGTTGCAGAGTGAAGAATTTTCCATTCCATCTTCCTGAACCGCCCCCAATTACTCACCGAGTGCGTTAAACTGTTGCTGTTGAGGCAAACTTTTGGCACCACTGTTGCGAGCACGCTTCATCAGCAGGTTTAACGTAAAGTTGATGAATTGTTTTTTTTAACGACTTATCAAACTATTCACCCATTTCACTTCAACTTTATCCTTGCGCGATCGGTGTCTACGGTCTAAAAGTGCATTAAGATGACTAGAAAATTTGCGTATCCACGGTAGTAGCAGTTCCTTCGCACAAATCTTTCATACACTATCCCTTCTGCATAGAATAAATCGTACAGCTCAATTTCTACCTGCTTTAAAGCAAGGCGCTTCGAGCAATATTTACCTTCTCACCCTTGGAAAGCAACAACCGTTGCACTTTTTTGCTGTTGCGAAAAACTAACTTCACTCTCATCACACAGTTTATGCAGCCCCTGCGCTTCCCCAGAAGTCGAACCTCGAGTTTGAAGAACGCATGTAGCGGGAAGCTAAAATTATGAGCACTGACAGTTTGCTACCACCGACGAGCATCTCCATAGCAAAAAGGCATCTTAAGTCACACGGCACACAAGAACCGCCTTACCGCTTGCTAGCAAGACGACGCGTTACTTTACATGCAACTTGAAACATCATATAAACATGGGAGAAGTCTGACGCTACAACGCGCCCTGTTACTTTCATCGGACGTGTCGAATAACAATCTTGTCTTACTTAAGAGCTGTAACTTGGTCTCGTTTTCCACCTATCAAGGGCCCACACCAAATACAACCAAGCACATAAACCAAGGCTTAGTACATGCGAGCAGGTGCCAGCCGTAGCCATGTAAAGGAGTTGATGTTGGAGTGTGAAAAGAGTTACTGGAATATCCGGGACAAAAAATTTCATATCCTCACACAGCAAAAGGCTTCAAACCAAGCTCAGCAGCTGTGTTTGCGGGGCGAGATTTGGTCAAAATGAGCAAGTTTAGTAAGGGTAACAAGTTAAATCAAACACACACAAAGCAACTCGGCGTGTTCGTGTGGTAAATTGTTTGGAATGTGTGAAAAATATTTCCAACGAACGAAAAGCTCTCGTTAGTTTGCTTTCGCCAAAGGAAATAGGCCGACTTCCTTTAATCATTAGAAGGTCGTTGACTGTGCATTGCGCATTCCTGCTGGATCCATTTCAACCGACTGGTGCTCGGTGGATCCTGGGTTGTTTTCCTACCCAACAGAAGGGATTAATTCTACGGTAATAACAAGACCCTTCAAACGTTGCAATTGCAACGTCGAGTGTGTTCGCGCGAGAGTACATTCTCGTCAGCTCTAATATGCTGCAGCAAGAACGTTATACGTAACGACTGACACCAACAACGGTTAAAGAACGTAAAGAACCTCTATCCAAGCCAGCAACAACACCAACAAAAACCATGCCTGGGTCTGGAAATGCACGCCTGCACCTGAAGAGGGCTTGAATGTAATTTTTTAGTCTGTTTTGTGTAGGTCTCACATCTAATGACCTTTTTTCTGCTTCGCTCAGTTTACTAACTACGCGTAGTTTTGACTAACAAATGTGGTCATGAGGTGACGCTTATGGCTTGACATTAGAAGATAGGCGATAATATGGGACTTTAAGATAAATATGATGTTCATCTGACATAACCCAATACTATAGATGATTGCAACGGACATAAGGACGAAAAAGTACAAGAATAAATCATATCTTGGAATATTCCCAAACAACGAAATGGCATTTGATTATAATTCACTTTAGAATATTTACTTTGTTGATTTTTTGGCAGTATCATGTATTTGAAGAAATGGCGCAAAAAATTGACATCTTTCAGATTTACTGGCGAATCAATAATACAAAGTAGTTTGTATGTGCTCAACCATGCATAAAAACAGCAAAACAAATCAAAGAAAGCCTAGTTACTATTCTACCTAATTGTATCGCCATTTCACAAACAGTTTCAACTTTTATTATAAATTAAGTAAAACAGTCCTGTAAAACCCCAACACTGCACCTGGCATACCTGACACTTGTATGCTACCGCAAAAGATTTTTCTGCTCTTTAGCTGCTTTGTTTATACCGTCATACAAAACACTTTAAGAGCGCGGGATGATCCCAGAATACTAAATACGCTGTTTGGCGGTGAATACTAACCGACGGCCGTCAAACAAGTTGGACGAAAGATCCAGATGAATTCAGCACACGACGAATAAACATGTATAGACAAATTATTTAAAAGTGCAGTGCACTAGACGAAAACAAAGCACACTCGGTTGTAATGATGTAGGACACTATCACACTTAACCGCTGTGTTATAATGTTGTACAGTTGTGTGATATCCAGTAGATTTTGTACTCATGATGGTGCACAAATGTAACGCACCTCCAGATAATGATGAACCTTCATCATACGCAACTCAAGCAGAGCTTATAGAGTCAAGGTAGGAAGTGTTGAAGGAGGTGTTGAACAAGGTAGGAAGAATTTTATGAATAGAAACCTTTACTTCTTTCTGCAAGGTCGATTTCATCGGTCTTACTAGTTCATGCATGTATTGTGCTGTTTTATCTTCACAATGATCATTGCGTTAGGCAACGCCATCCACGGACTATGCACAATAATCATTATTTCAACAATGTTGCTACACAGGATGCCGACGACGTTGAAAATGAAATTACCGACTAACAAGAAATGATCCCCCATTTTCATTAGTTTACCTGTCCGTGTGGGTTTAGAACGACCCACCAAAGGGATGAAAGCAATACACACCAGTTTCCTCGCAAACACGGCAATAGATGATAGTGTTAATTTTTAATGGCAAAATCGCCCGCCCGCTTCAGGGGACACCTTTTCTTGGATATTTGTCTCACGCTGGGAAAAACAAAACACACATAAAGCGCATTAAATTATTCATTCCTCCCATTCAATATGTAGCTCTTGCTTTCGTTCGTATCATTTTATTTTCCAGATGCGAAGGGAGAAATTCTTGCTCGTTTCACCAAGGCGGCCAAGAACGTCCTCCGTAATGGCAGGGCATCCTTCTCGAACAAATGAAGAAAGCCCGTGCCCTGCTTCATAGCCACTCGTTGAAACGGACCGTGAACCGAAGCCCTGCGCAGGTAAATAATAAAAGTTTGCATTTATTTTCCTCGCAAAGTTCAGCAAAACAACACCTACTACTCTCGCCATCTGAACGTACGGAAACGATTTGGTAAAACTTTATTAATGGAGGGTCATTTTTCCCGCCGTCCTCTTGTCACACGTTGCGCTCTTTCCGACGGTCATTTGGGAAGGAATGAAAAGGGTGGTCGCGCTTTCACTCCAGACCAAGATTTATTTCCCTCGCTATGCAATCCTTCCACTTTACGAACAATGCATCATGGGGACGTCACCCAGCAAGCGATTTGCTGAAGGCCATCAACAGGAGCCTTTTACTTTCGTCACCATTTTCCGTAGAAAATTGCGCACCGAGGCTTGGTAAGCTCATTGCACAGGAGTCACAGGAGTTGCTGTGCTCAGGTAGTGGGAATGTGTGTTTCACAACACGGTCTGCTTGGAGTCTTTCGTGCAAAATTCATAGCGGGAATTTCTCTTTTCTAAATTGGACTCCCCAGTTTCATCGTTTCTAAATGTCGCCGTGGAGACTGTTTGACAGCATCATTGGAACGGTAAAAGTGCATACGACCTGCCTGGCGTACTCTCTGCAAACATTCACTCCTCCACATACAAATATTAACAGGTGCAAGTGTCAAACGAACCGCCCATGGCGTTATTCTCATTATGATCTCCTAAAACAATGGAAAGAAGAGACACAAAATATCTTCACAAGCCAAGGCAACTTGTACTTTAATACATCAATGTGTTTAAATTGAAAGAGTTACGCGAGAATAAAACACACTTTCTCTCAATTCCAGTAGACTCAAAGTCCCTGTCGATGGTATCTGCTTTAGGTATCTACTTCGGGTGAGATACACACAGGTAGGTGTTAAAGCATGGTATAGGGATGGGTCTAAAACAACTTTAAAAATTAAACCTCGTTGACTCACTGATTTGATGCTGCTGCTTGGCTCATTCGACGAGGACGTAGCAAAACTTTCAGATAGGTTAAGCAAAACAACAGTACATCGTCAGTGTCATCGTAGTCCCTTCCTGGCTGGTGTCTGTTTTTGCGATAGAAGGCAGAAGAGTACGCTGACAGCAAATACTAAAAACTAACCATTCCACCACCGACAAACAAACCGGTAGACTACGACGATCCAATCTGCGCTATCCCGTTCAGTCGTCCGTATGGACTCGCATCCCCTCCCATGCCCCCACGAGCAGGCTACATTAAAAGTGAAATAAATAAACTTTTCACTTCACCGCTCTTCCCCTGAACAATCACACCACATCATCAAACTTCACATCGGCATCACGGGAGATGACTTTCTTCGCAAACGGAAGCACTGTCAAGCATTGCGGTTCACAAGAGCTGGGAGCTAACGAAACACGACAAAAGGTAAGTGAGTTTTGTGCAACTTTTGGCCCAGCGATGATAATGCTCGCCGCGGTTCGCCGTGTCCACCGTCTACAAACGGTACAATATGGCATTACAGGTGCAAAAACACTCACTCATCGAACGCAAGATGAACGCAAATTGAACTTCGCTGGCAGAGCCTTTCGTATTGCGTTCGAAATCTGCACAGATAAACGAGCATTAAAGGTAAAAAAGTAACAAGTAACTTGCAACAGAACGGGACAGGATGAACAATTTCTACAACCGTTCCTTGTCTGTCGGTCTTATCGTAGCAGCATTGGAAGCAGATTGGATTTGTTGGGAAAAGTTGTTTTAAAACAATATCTAACAGAAAATAAAAACAGTTACAATACACAAGTTTTTTCTTTCGGTGTGACGGAGCGTAAATTAAACGATTTTCTTGTCCTCCTTGTCGATGAGCGATAGAGTGTGTTTGGAGCATTTTAAGGTAGAGTCAAAGACGAAAGATTTATTTGACAGTTGAAGAGAGATCAGAATTTTTAAGGCATAGGATATAACATTCGCAAAACTAGTCAAATGTCAGGAAACAAGTTTTGTCATTGTTCCGTATCACACACTTGGAAAAAATAGATTAGAATTAACATATCATCATTTTGTAGAATAAATTACAAACAGCATTTGACAAATGCTTTACAATGAAAATCGACTTCATGAACGTTGTGCTCATATGTTAAGTTACAAATTTGAAAAATTAATCGTTTAAAGGTAACGTTATAAATTTGTAATAATTTAATATTTGCATAGAGCCTATCAAATTTCATTTCATTACATTATGGTATGCTGCCGTAAATACTTTGTCGTTTAGCACTGACAGTGTGCAGCAATACGCTTAAGAATTTCAAATAAAAATATATGAATCCTCATTTCCAACGAGCCCCGGCGACAGGTCAGAATGATAAATTAAAATGAAAAGCTGCTCGCGCGACCCGATGTAGGTGACCTCTGAAAGAAACAAACAAAACATACCCTCTTTTCCCTCTTTTTCCAACACGCATCAACAAACCTCTCTCCCTTGGCCATCAAGTGACGCTACCCGTGGCAAGGTAAGACGATGCTAAATCAAAATCAACATTAGAACGAAAGGCGGCAGTAATTTTTAATTCGCTTTTGCATAACACCAACCCTGTCCTCCACGCAACCCTCCTCATCAGTAGCCCGGGTGGGCAAAGGTGGGTTGTGTTTTCATTTTCTCCATCTCCTTGCTAATGGCGAGGTAGGGGGGACGGGTGATAATTTCTTGCTGCCCTGATCCTTACCGGCGTTTTCCCGTAACCATCATCATCAGGGGTCCGCCAGAAACGTTTCCTTCCCGTTTTGAAGCAAACATTCTGAGCACAGCCGCCTGGCCTAAAGGCTTTTCATATTTTGATATTGCTGTTGCTGCCGTTGGGAAGTACAGTGGAAGCGCTGTGACACGGTTGAGGGGTTACGGGCGAAAAAGGAACAGCGAAAGAGGAACAAAAAAACAGCAGACGGCAAGGCATACGATTTATAACGATTTTTTGCCCTAAAACTTCTCATTTCCTTCTGTGGTGGGTGGTGCACAGGAAGAAAAAGGCTTTTTTACCGCTCATCAACAGGCGCACGAGACCAGGTCACAGATCAGCACACTACAGTTCTGTTTATAGGTTTGCGTGTGTGTGTTTGTGTTCATGTATTGCTCTGCTTGAGTATGAATGCGTCGGTTGAGAAACCGCTGTTCATCGCTATTTTTACTTGAATGGGTTTCATTTCGCTTTAATTGGGAAAATGTTTTCCCAACCCTGCTGAGTTGCATACACCACGATTCAGGAGCTGAGCCCAGCCCCAGTGACCCTTAATGGTTGGAATGTCTTGGGCGGGAAACGCAGCGCAAGGCAAACAAACAGGTCGACGGGAAAGTGTTTCCTTGCTGAGTTGGGCTACGTTTCAAACGGAAACCCGTTTTTCGCTCACCCACTTTCGTTGTGTGTGGGCTTGTATTTGTGGGAGTTTAATTTTTTCTGCATAAAACGAAGGATAAGGATAACGATTTATATTTCAGTTGCAACCCAACACTCTAACTATTGAGTGTGCGAAACTTGAGAATGCAAAAAACGCCTTGTATGTGCAAAGCTTATGGTTATAAAAATGTTTAAAGAAAATAATGTTATTACAGTAAAATGGTCTGCTGTTGTGATTCCAGTACACTTAATCCAGACTAACAAAGATGCCCTCTAGCCGTGATTTTGTGAAAACATGACCGCCATACCTCTTCATTTGAATATTTTTATTTTATTTTTTGCATCGGTAGTTTATTCTTCTTGTTTTTTCCAAATTTTCGTTCCAAATTTAAACATATTAACATCTTGCAGACCACATTCCGCCAGGGAAACCAGACAACGAAAAAAATAAATCAAAACACCTTCGTCTGTATCAAACTTTTTTAATAAAAATTTACTCCCCCAGTTCGGCTGTGTTGCTGACTTCCAAATTTGGCGGCGAGGGAAAAGTATGCCTTCAACCTGACACATGAGGGAAGCATTTTTGACCAGCAAAACTTTTACTTCATTATTCAATCTTCGCTCGAGAGCTACCTGAACCGCTGAATGAAACAGCGTTCCACCAATACCGTTGATGAAGAGATCCGTTCCAGAACAGGTCGTGTTCAACTTACGAGCTATGCTGCAAGGTACGTAGCCGGTAGCATTTTCAGGCGATTTAAATTACACGTAAGCTGCTTCATTTGCCTTACGGGCGTAAATGGCGCATCTTTACTAAACATTCTAATTAAACTGTCGGTAACTAGGCTGCGTATAAGCGCAAAATGCATTCAAGTATCAACGTCAAATCACGTCCTTCGTTAGCCTTACACAAATCGCTGAAAGGTAATTATCTTGTTTGAACTGCAAAGGTGACAGGAGCAAAGAAAATTCTTAGAAGAGCTTAGAAACAATTTTTGAGAAATATAACATCCTTTAAAATTAACATTGAACGGGAAACTTGCTCGAGCTCACTGCTTTTCGAAATATTTCATCTGAGATTTGATCGATGTAAAACCTCATTGTTCACAAAAGACAAGCGTAGACAACTCAGCAAGGATGTCAAGGATGGCATGTGAGTTTCCTAATGTATGGCCTGCTAAAAAGCTCGTTCCGATTGACAAATCCGATTCCACGATAAGGAGCCATTCGTACTTAATAAAACCTGCCCGATACCAAAAACAACCGACGACGCTTACTCAAAATATTCATCCCGCATGGCATCGGTTAAGGATAAACCGAAGTAAAACATCGTTCGTACTTAGTATTGCAATTCTAGCTGGTATCCTACATAATCTCCATTCAAGTTAATGGTCCGTTCCTAACATTGCTTTCGTTCTCAAGCTTTCCTTATTTCACACACACACATTCTCTTTCCCCCTAACCGTACCTAATTGATTCTCCACAACGGCGGGTTACGTTTGCATGTCTGAACGTTCCGTTCAAACCGGCCAACAGTAATAATTTGATTGAATTTTGATTATGTCACTTTTGTTTGTACTATTTCCATCCCTTTACCGTCCCCACAACGATCCCCCAAAGGCGACATCCTTCTCCTCCTCACCAAAGCGTAGACGGAGATAAGTGCTGTCTCTGTTTTTGGGCCCTGCCATTCAGCATCTTCTAGCAGAACCGTAAACCTTATCGTGATGATTGTCAACTTGCTGCGTTGGCTGTACCTCTCGTGTACTTCTCACTCACGCGACATAAACTGTTCACTTTGCTATCCTTCCCAACACCCGCTCGGTTGCTCTCTCTCTCTCTCTCTCTCTCTCACTCTTCTCGCCACACAATTGACGTGTGTCGTCGTTTCCAGCTCGATCCTTTGCCGGAGGATTCAGTCGTAATGTAATATTTGCATTTATGTTTATGACTCGCCCGTTTTTACAATCCCTCTCCCCGGCGCCACGCTTCATAATTCGTGCCCAAGTTTTCGTACGCTGTACGGATTTCCGAGAACTTACCCCATTCTCTACCCGCCCCACCCGAAGTAAGCAAGGATGTTTTATTTACTTACTTATTTATTCATTTTGCCCATCATCAAGGCAAATATGGCACCATCGTGAGCCTCGTCACACCAGGCGACATGCACACATCAGCTACCCTCTTCCCCGATCACAACGAAGTAGTATCTTTAATCCTAAGCTTGTTTTATCACCAGAACCAACACTCTCACACACACATACACACACGGACACCCCCAAAGGTCGGTGTGCAAACTCCATCACCGCCCATCATCACCGGAGCTTTATAGAGCAGCTTGTCTCGGAAAAGATGCTCCGGGGAATAGTTTCCCATGCAAATGAATGACAATTTTGCCGCTTCAGGCCAGGCCAGGATTACGGTGCGCGCTCGGGATGCTGTGCTGTAGATTACCTGCGTATGGAGGGGTGCAGCGGGAGGAAGAAAATGGGGAACCAAAGCATGGCATTAAAGCACCGGTTTCTATTCACTCTACGATTGTGTACGACGCAAGCACACATTTGGCAGGCATTCCTCAGCTCGAAGTACCCCCTTTGCTCGCCTTTGCCATGGAATGCAATCTGTTCAAATTGCAAGAAGAACATACCGGTGACAAACGGAGACAAAAGGATGTACAAGGTTTGGTTTAACGGGGAGTTGGGTTTGTTGCCTTTACAGGTTATGAATAATAGCGCACTGCGTGTGCGCTCGTCTACTGCCGAAAGACGCAGCCCTGCTACACAATCCAGACGACCTAAATGATAAACATTGAAACAGAAAAGAAAACCGAAATGGATCTTCTTCCCTACGGCAGCCCCTACAAAACCTCTACCCGTAAAAAAAGCTCCGCCGAGAGTTCTTCGGTTTGGCTTGAACTATTATAGTGAGTCTGAGAGCGTTTTTTACCAGTAGTTATGGATTTGATGGTGGTAGAATTGCTTCGTCGCTTTTGCTGCTGTGGGAGCGCGAGGTCTGCATTTCTGAGCAGCCTGGTATCGTAAAACGAGCGTATTAAATATTGAAGTGGCTTCACTATGCTCATATCTTCTACCTTCCCAAGAGCTCTGCGTTCTGTAATAACAATGCGCCTGTGGCACATGAGCGATTGCAAAGCAAATGCAAAAGAGGCAAAAGAATGAACCTCAAATCGGTAGTTCCAGGCATACCATTTTCAATGCTTATTTGCCGTTGTGCCGTTTTTGTCTTTTCATCCGTACAGCAGGATAATACATCGGGCATGCATACACAAGTTTTGTACATTAGCTTCATACACTACTGAAATAAATTGCAAACTATCTGCTGCAGGCGGTTTAGACTTCCGAGAAGCACAATTTAGAGAAGGTCTTCGGAATGAACTTAAACATTCACTGTCAGGTATAACACGTGGACGTAAGGATTATCTTTTCGTTTTTTTTTCTTTGCATTTGCCATCATCTAATAGCAGTACACTTCTTCAGACCAATAGAGACAAAACCTTACAGCCAGTCTATATCCGGATTCGAAGCATGAAACGTAAACGTTGATGTGACACCTAATCCGGATGTTGTTCGATTATAAGAAGCTAAAGCATGGTTACTCTACCGATGCATTCAATAATATCCTTCAGCAATAAGAGTAGAGAGTGTATGCAGCTAGAACTTATCGTATCGAGGCTCACCGCATTTCCTCAGTTCAGAGTTCCACAACAAGAGACCATACCAACCAAGGAGCGTTGAGGCGAGGTTTTATGTCCCGTTGCCGAAAGCAAATTTCCTTTTTGGGATTGCACTTCAATTCATTCCTCTGCTATCTTGCTTTTCTCTGGTCACCCCGGGCACAGGCAACGAGAGGTCGATGACTGGCAACTACTGTCATGGAGGCTTTCCCACATGGGAGTGCTTCCCTTGCCATCGTTGCTACCTGACTTTGGGCCTCCTGTTGCCGACTGTATGTGCTTGTCGGAAACGGTACAACACGCAGAACCGAAATGAAGCGGACACACAACAACACCGGGTCGATATATGCCGTACCCCCACCCCGGGCTGCACATCACTTGCCGCGCTTCGAGTGTGAATATTTCATTTCCATTAATAATAGCAAAAATTTTCACCTTTCATGATGTGGTGACAGCTATGATAGCAACTCTATCCGTAGTCAATGCACACACACACATACAGAGACACACCCTGGTTTACCACACCATTTGCCCAAATGTTTCTTTCCACGAGCCTTTCGCTGCCCCACACCCAACCCAACGTCCAGGGGAACTAGCAGAGACACACATTAACACATCAGCACCATTCATTTGCCGCACCGAGTGTTGATGAACATTTTCACGTACCGACGATTGGCCCATCGGCACCCATTCGGCCGTTGCATTCGTGCGACTCAGCGGCCCCTTTCGCTACGCCGACCACAAAATCAAGTGTCGTGCATGCCACCGACAAAGGGGGTGGAAGCGCATGGTACTTCACGATGCTTCACACACGCGCGCAAACACACCGAACACGATCAATGCTGGCCCCGTTCTGTACTCATTCTTCTTCTTTTATTACTATTTGTCCCACACACTCAGACAGGGAAACACTCTATCGATCGTTAACCTCGCCTGGATGATGATGCATTCGAATCGATGTTAAGGTGCTGTAAACACAAAACATGGACACCGATTTGCACAACATGGATTATTCCGCAGACAGGACACACAACTACACAATACTCACGTCCGAAAATAGTATTATTTTCGCCTTTTTGACGAAAAGAGGAATGAGAGAGGGAGAGAGTCCCACTTTTTGCAGTGTAAAAGTAATCATCCAAATGTAAGTGTTTTATTTTCCCGCTGCTTCTGCACAATTGCACACAATTGCCATGGACATGTGGCGCCCTGTAAAGCACATCGAACGGAACCAAAACATGTCGACCCTATCTGCTACACTTGGCCATTTGTAAGCAAAGGGGCGGAAGGAGTTGTGGGAGAGTTCATACAGAAGAGTTGTAAACACGTGTAGAAGTGTACGGCTGTCTCAAATGTGCAAGTGAGCAGTGTAACACACTACAAAATCGGTAGCAATGCACATGTTCTCACGTTCGATTTTGTCGTGACACTGAACGAGTACAAACAAATTGACGGCAGGGAAACCTTACACAGCACAGCGTCTAGGTTTTAAGCGATCAATACGAATAAAAGCTATTTTAGCGAATGGAGTAGAACAACATTACACCAAACCAGCAGGCGTAAAACTTGCTTTATCACTTTTTTTAATTATTGCAAAACAAACATACTAAGACAATTATGCTTCGTTTATTCATCCCATTCTAAAGAGTAATTTTGAATCAATTAGCAATGGTTAATAAAAAAAATATAAAAACCCTTTAAAAAATTATGTTTATGCGCAGAAATCCAAAAGGATTAAGACACATTTTCAGCATCATTTATCTTTCCTAAACTTAAAAGTTAACCAACACATGTCTCAGTCTCGGTCGTCTTCCGCAACATATACCCTTTACTCAAGTGTGCGTAATTAAGATATAATAATTTATGAACCACCTTCTAGCCATCCCTTTCCGGTTTTGATAACATTAATACATCGTGGTATCGATCCGAACCCTACCCCAGACCAGCGGTTGTGGATTGAACTTTTAAATGCTGCCACACAACGGAGCGGGAACAGGCGTCAAATATGCGTGCGCTTAAATTTCACATGATTGTTTAAAGCAAGGCAGTATGTTTTTTGCCGCAAGACACCCTCTCTGGTGGAAGGATAATCGGAGGGTGCCTGGGAGACAAGCGGCAAAGTTCGTCGTTGTCGTAATTCAGCGCGGTTTTACGAACGAAATACGACGCAAGCAGGCAAACTGAGAGGCAAACACATAATCTTAACCCATCCATCGTTATTTTTGCAAGACGATGGATATTGTCTGCCCACAAGGCGCTCGCATGAAGTAAGCCACATTTTCATATGCTAATTATTTTCGAACCAGCCCTCCCGCCGCTTCACAGCGATGATATACACATTGTAAATGTGTGAATGTGTGTGTTTCTGTATGTATGTTTGTGATAAGAACGTGGTAGAATGAATTTTAATTATTCACCTCTGGTGCTATCCCTTTAGGGGTAAACCGTCCGTTGGGCGGAAGCATAGGTTGAAGCGGTAGAGCAGGCGTTTCGGTAGCCGAACCGTAACCGACAGCTCCCGTTTGTTTGAGCGAGCAACTTTGCGCGCTTGACGGTTGGTAGGTAGCAGACATTACGGCATTTTTATAAGGGAAAAAGCTGGAAAGGTAAAGGATGCGGCACTTCCCGTACGCCACACAGTCAGGACGAAGTTGAACAATAAACCCTGTCTGTATCAAGACTGGTAAGGGCAACACACATCCACAAAAGCTTGAGTTTCATAACCGTGTAAGTTAAATAAAAAATCAGCTGCAACCACAATCAAATACATGTTCCATGGTTCAACGATGTGTGTGTGTGTATATTCAACACAGCAGCTCAGAGAATATTACAAAACAACAAGAAGAACGAAACTAAAAACTAAAAACATGCATGAGCAATAAAACATTGCACACAGTGGTGAATCGGCGAGTAGCCGAGAAAGAGAAAGAACAAAAGATAAAAATAATAATGCACTCCAAAACATGTTCTCCACTTGTTGCACCGGAACTGCAACACCGGCACACGTAGAGCACTATTGCAGCTGGTGGTGTGCAGTGCCGCGTACATAACTGCTCCGAAGCTGAGCAACAACATGCAACCGGAAAATGAATTTTGCAACATCAGTGGCAATGTCTGTTCCAGCCCAGAAGCAAAATCAATAGTGCATGAAACAAAACTATACAACAAAAAAAAAACTATCATCACTGTGTGTCCTAGAAGGATAGTGGCAGCGAGTGGGGGGGGGGGGGAGGTACTCCGGTATATCCCGTACGCTGACTATCAAAACCGAAAGTTATACACCATTAGCCATCATCATCATCATCATATTCATTGACGTATAAATTGTTCTACCGTGCACGGAGATAGCCGTACACGAACGGACACGAGCACAATAATAAGCACACGCTGCACCACTCTGACCACCTTTCCATCGCTTCAGTGTATATGTTTCAGTGTCTGAGTGTGTATGAGATGTACCCTTTTTCCTATCGCTTCTCTCTCAACAGAGACGTGCTGAGCAAATTATGAAATTTATTAAAACCATAATTTATGCTTGCGTGTTTATTATTTATTTAAACACAGAAACTCTCTCTCTCACACACACACACACACACACACACACACACACACACACACACACACACACACACACACACACACACACACACACCCAGCCACCCACGGCCACTAACATGCTACACAACTTCCTCCCAATGCTATGATTATGTCTCGCATTTGGTCAGTTCTTTTACAGATTTTGTTAGGGTTCAAGCTTCTAGAATACTTCCGGCATACCGGAAGCTAGAACCACACCGAACAGAGCAACCATGTATTTGCGATGTTGGTGAATTTGCCAACAACAAACCACACTTTAGAAAAGGATTGAACGTGTTTATGGCACGGATTAGGATATGAGAATTTTAATTCTCAAATCATCCCAACTATGCCCCTGTGGCGCAACACATGCAAGGGAAACATCTCAATCAACTTTCAATGTTCATGTTACACTACTTCTTTTGTGTCATCATCTAAAATGATCAAAAATATCCATACAAAATCACGAAGAAACGAAAAAGACACAGTAAACCTTTGGCAAATTTGCCACCACGCGTACCAGGTAATAAACAACTCTTTGCAACCGGGTTCGAAATTACGATCGGTTGAATAATTAAGGGTGCTACGCAAAACTTTGTCCCCTACGTACCCACCAATGCTTCACTCTCTTCATTTAGCTCTCTTTCTCATCCTCACTCACTGGATTGCACTGATAGCTGAGGCTACACAAACAAACAGTGGAAGGCAAACTTCTCTAGCTCTTTAGCTGAAATTTCTTCAAAGAAAAAAGGAAATAAAAAAAACATTGATTTTTCATCTATCATCTCCGCTGAAAAACAACGTTCGACAAACAACAACACAACACAACTCCCCAATCGAGGTGGGAGCCCGCTAGATTCGGTGGCGCGAAAACTTTGAATAAATTACGGTTCATTGAAAATTATTCGGTTAATTTTGGTGCGGTGGCTTTTTTGCATCCTTTGGTCCGGTTTCACGCTTGGCCAAAGGATGCAAAAGTGCCGCGGAGGCGGATTTTAAACGCCGTAGATGAACGCTTCCATCGCAACAACCATGGTTGGCGGTAGCAGGCTGCTGGCCAATGGTCGAACCAATCTCTTACCGCGAACGAAAGATCCCCCCCCTTCATGCCAGCTGCGAATTGATGGAAAAACAACAGCCCCATGGAAGGCAAAACAATACACCGAACCTTTTTCGCCCGAGCGCACCGCGATTGGGCGTTCCCGGGGCCCAGGCCGATTCGTTTGGGACCGAGGGCACATGCATACCCTTCGCACCACACTCTGTCTAAAGTTATGATGGGCGAAAGTTGAGTTATGTTTGCGCGGAGCGGCGCGTACGGCAGAGAGATGAAAAGTTTTCCCTAGCCGAGAAAACGTTCGTGAAACCCCGGCCGGTGGAAAAACAAAAATAATAGCCACCATCTAAAACACAGGCCGATTCAAAGTGAGAGGTTGTGGTTGTGGGATCAGAGTAGTAGTCATGTGAATCCGGTACCTTGGCGCCGAAATAAGCAAAGACGCAAGGGGCAGCGATGAGAAGTATCAGCAGCGGCAGCAGCAACAGCCCAGACGGGTCCTGCTGGACAAGCATTTTGTGAATGGTGCTACTTTCCCCCATCCCGTGCGCTTTCTGGTGGAACGTCCGGGGGATGAGAGGTAAAACATGGCCAAGCTGGTCGGACGGTGTTTGCTGCAAATTATTTATTTTCCTATAATTAACGACCTTCCCACTAACTTTTGGTTGGGCTCCCTCCCGGATGGAATGAGGCATGAGCAACGGAAGCCACCTTTGGCAGGTCAAAATGTAAAGTACGATCTTCGGGGCTAGTGCTACAGGCCGGGTATGGGTTTCCCATTTTTCCTAACGAAAACCTAATTTTGGTAGCTTTGTGAAGAAAATAAGGGAACATTGTTTAGCAGAATAAAAAATTCCATTTTATGTTTTTCTTCCTTTGTACACGGAGTGAATCAATGATTGACTTTCCAAAGATTTGAAACATGTGTATTATACATTTTGTCAAAAAGGAATTTTCATTTTGCTATTGGTCTTTCTTGCTATCTTATTAAGTGCAATTACGATTCAGCTACGATTCATTTGCCCAACTCATTGAGATTTTATACGTAATTGTAAAGTCAAATCTAGGCACAAAAATATTCAAAAACGGTAATAATAATTATAGTTCAAAATCATACCATATTCAAGAACCGATTTGCCAAATATGTGCGTTACGCGCGCTGTTGCTTACCTGAAATTGGAAGAAGAGAATAACTTTCATTAGAAATCAAAAAACAATCAGACACAAAGAACATACAGAACATTGAGTTACAAAAAGGCAAACAAACTTCAACTATATCAACAGTTGGCAATGAATTGAGTGCATTGCTATTTTTCTCATTCAAATACTAGACCTATAATCTGTCTTGACATAAAACATAGCTCAAGGTTCCTTTGAATATTTTTTTTTTCCTTTTCCGAAAATTACAGCTAGTTTCCGGTGAATGTATGTGTCTGTCCATACTGGTAATCATTTCATTGTAACCTACAAACGCATACCGAGAAATTATTGCACACCAAGCGATAGGCGTTCGCCAAAGGCACGTGCTTAAGGCGCATTACATATAAAATGGACAAAAGTGCCCCTTCGGACTCGATTTTCTCGAAACTCCCCGTAGTCTTGTAATACGTGACCTTCAGCACAAACTGTTCCAAGTGAAGTGGACTAATTACTTACTCCACTTTCAAGTAACACAAGGTATGTAGCGAAGGAAAAATAAATACACAGAAACGATACAACAGGAAAACACAACGCACAGCTCCACGAGCGAAGCGCCAAACGAATGATCTGCTAATAGGCCCTTTTGCGTGATAAAATCCAACCGGCTGTGAAGTTTGCGCGTATAGCAAAGCGATTTGTACGCCAGAGCTCACTGAAGCAGCCAAAAGACGCACGCAGCAAGCGTTTGTGGCATTTGGTAATTAGCGCGCTGCAGCAATCTCTTTCTCTCTCTCTCGCTCTCTCTCAGTCAGATCGATCTTCTTGCGGTTGCACATTGTAGGCAGCCGCCTTGCTTTTGCGTGCTTTACTTTCCCTACATTCAACGACGACCAAGGTTAACCGTTTGCAATTATGTGCATTCAGCAGACAGCCGGAGCACGAGAGGCGTTATAATAAGATAGAAGAAGGTGAAGAAAAATGCATAAAAATCCACCCTTCCACAAGCATTTCAGCGTACCGTACCGGCTGGAGGAATGATGTACAAAACCACCGGAGTTCGTTTATGCTGAGCTGGCTGTTTTAATTATCCACCTGCAACCACATCGTCTGATCTCGAACGCAAACGGAGCGATACATAAACGAAGTGCTATGGATTCGTGCACACGTTATTCACGAGAGGAAAGACACAAAAAAGCGGTAAACAAACACCAAGACTACAGACGGTAGCAGCACAACGCGTATGCGCTTATGTTGCACTTACAAGAGACGCGGAACGGAACGTAGCTGCACACTACCATGCCCAACAAGTCGAATTCCTTCGAGGTCGCTGGAATCCATCTCACGTGCGGAGACCAATGCAATGTACCGGAAACGTGAACAGTGGTAGTTGCCTTACTTAGAACTTGCCAAGTTTGGAATGGGAAACCCCGGGGCGAAACTGGTAGGAGTATTTTTTTAGCTAATAAAATTTCAATTAATCCAAGTTCCGTGAGCAGAGTGGCAAGAGTGGTAACCGACGTGAACATAGAAAGGCAGTGAAAAATAAGCGCAATACAATTTTTCTTCCCATTACTAAAGCTACACAACAACGCAAGGTGAAAGATGCTTTTGGCACGCGAGAATCTTTGCAACCGCAAGTTCCGGAAATGGCGAAACTAATGGCTGATCACGAGCGCTACATGCACTATTTTCCAGTGGCTGGTGTAGACCCTCTTTCAGACCAATCTTCTTCTTTTATCGTCTTTTAAGCTAAACGTTTTATCGTGCCTTAAGCCGAGAAGAGCAAAAAAGTGGTATAAAATTAGAGCAAGAAACGAACCCCTTCTTATAGCTTATTTCTCCAACAGGTCTTTGCCTCGGGATTATGCTGGGGCTACATGCAACCGTGTTTGCCGGCTTCCTCGACCACACCAAGGATGGTGTGAGTGTTCTACGGACCGGACCTAGATTATGGTTGTGAAATTAATGGACTAACCATTACCGGAACGAATGTGGCACCCTACGAATGTGAAGGTGGAACATCTCCTTTGTCGGAGGAAAAAGTAGCCCCAATGCAAAGCGAATGGTGAAAGGAAAACAACCACTAACATGAACTTAATGGCGGATGATACGGAAAACAACGTACACTTAGCCTTTCCACCTGTGGTCTGAAATAAAAATGGTGTATTGGCAAACGGTGCAAAAAGTATAAGAAAAGGACTTTTTTTTTCCTTTCCTTGGTTTGCGTCCTTATGGCTAAAGGGTGCACCTGGATTTGACGAACGATGAAAGAACATTAGTATAGTGAAGGATTAGACAGATTACCGAAAGTCATGCCATGGAAGCGGTCAGGTCAAACTCATTCACGTGGGGTGGTGTAAAGTACCAGGCGTCTCCACTAATGGCAGAGAACATTTTGTTACGTTTTATTCGTTGTTTTTTTTTAATTCAGCAGAATATCTCATTTCATTACATCATTTTTGTATCTAACGCGTATTACGCCTACAAGTTACACAATTTAAAGTGTCATCGAAATTTAACGAAATTTAAAACCAACCGTACATGCCAGACACCCTACCCGCCCTGTGACGCGGCCGCTCGTAGCACGAGCCAGCCGCGGTTATGACCTAAATTTTCTGCTTCATTTCCTACTGAAAAAGTATGGCTTTTGTTAGACTTTTTTCCTCCCCTCCGTTCCCTTTCGCGCTCCTTCTTCTAATCTCTAGCGAAACAGCGAATGGTAAGCACTTTGCCGTGCCGTATCGCGTTTTGGACATCGCAATCGTCACACAGCAGCACACGGAACGGAAATTGTGCTACCTTTCAGGCTACTCTTCAGCCTCTAAGGCCGATGCGCAACATTGGTACACACTGTTGCTGATACCGTGCACAGTTCGTCAGCGCGACAGAGTTTTTTTTTTTGTTTCGCGGCCACGAAAATTATCGCCCAACAATAACAGCAACATGCTGGAGCGATTGGTATCGCGCTCTTTTTCTCGTTACCATACTCTGTTGTCTCCTCGTTGATGATGGTTTTTCACGAATGCGAATGCGTGCGGCAAAGGGTAAGGCAAGCGGCAACGATTTTTGAGTCCTTTTTTTACCTCCAGCAAGCCAACCAGCCAGTCAACGCATCCGGTTTGGGATTGAAAAATTAAAATCGCAATTTCCCGACAGACAGATCTCTGCTGCCTGCTCTATCCGAAGACCAGCAGTAGAAAACCCAGCTAACCAGCGCCCGTTACTGTAGTAAGCGAAAACTTCCTACACCATTACACTGTCGGTGGTGTGTGTAATTTTCTTCTCGCGCTAAAAACCCGAGACGATCGATTTTTGTGTTTTGCCAGTTTTGTTCCTTGCAAAGCATGTGCCTCACAGTTTGGTGACTTTATATGCCGACACACCGGATGGCAACTAACCTCTCTGTGTTGGTGATGAGCAGTGGGTAGGACAAGGGCGATACTAAAACACGACATGACTATTCATAATGTGAAACGGAAAGGACCTGACATCCTATAACAAAAACCCAGCCACGCAGCAGAGCGCATCAATCGATGCATTCGGTTGCATTCACGCCGTTTGCTGAATTCATCGTGCAACAGAGTACAGGTACATCCGGCATGCTCGAACGAAGAGACACACATTACTCATGCATGCACACAAACACACGCTGGTGTATCCATCATAACGCATCCGGGGCTTTTGCCGTCGACCGAAAAGCCGATGTTGGTCGGTGGAATTTAATTAACTTTATAAAAGATTAAAATTTCATTTAATTAATTATTTGCTTTACTCAACCACCGTCACCGCACAGCGCTGGTTGCGGCCGGCTCCCGGTTCGGTGCGTTTGGGCAGGGGGGTTTCCAAGAGGTAACAAATTCCAAACCACCGCCTCTCCCCATCCCCTTCACTTTCATTAGCAGATAAAACACCTTGCACTGCACCACCGAGACAGGTGTGCTGCTACTGCTGTGTCCCGGCCATCGGACGGTGTCAGAATGGAGTGTTTTATAAATAAACTTTGCCGGAAATTCCAACCCAAAACAGCGTGGCAAAGGGAATGGCAATGGGGAAAATGCACATGTTCCGAGCGATGGAGAGGATGCTGTTGCTGCCCCGCAGCGTAAAAGTAGCAGTGTATTGCGGACCAAACCAAACATCGGAGGCGTTAAATCCATCATAACAATTATTAATATGCACGCGGCAAAGGACCGCATGCAAGGATGCGGCGAGCTGATGAGGTAGCTTAGCGGTAGCGATAATGACACACTCCTATAAGGGAGAAGCGGAGATGCTGAATGCGCTCTCTCCCTCTTACAGACAGGACATAAACTGGACGTAGCCAGCGGTGGAGGAGAGTTTAAAGCCGATTTTAACCATTTGCATCAGCTTTTGAGGCTTGAAATGAATCGAAATTGATGTACGCTGTGACAGCTGGCGTTTTGTCAATGGTGCCCGGGAATATGCAAGGAATTATCCAACAATGCATTTAGTGCTCTTTGTTGCATTGCTGCCTAACGTAATCAGTGTATATTTGACGAAGATTCAAATTAAGACAAGCTAATATCTTCGTAATGATAAGCTTCAACGCAATAAACATGGCTGATCAGTCAGTTCCTCCCTCTCGCTTTTTTCCTAACCCAAACAACAATGAAACGAAAATAAAATATTTTTTCAGAATTGATTGCGTATCACAATTTCATTACATTGTAATGCAAATTGAATAGTTCGTTCCTGTTGTAATGTAACTCTCAGCCAGTGAGCCAAAGAGGAGAATAATGAATAGTGCACCACATGAATGCTGTCCAATATCGGTATACCATTTTCAAATGGTTAAATGTCAACCAGCCTCCCCACATTGCGCGCTGCTCTGCATCCTTCATCTGCCTATGGAAGATTGAGATAATTTGTCATTCATATTTGCTTAAGCACCCGAAGCCTCGTTTGTCTTCGGCTCCGTTATTCCTGCGGGCTGGCAAGCTGGTTGATGACGAGGCATAAGATTTTATCACACATCCCCCAATCAGTTTTTGCTTTACCCCCCCCACAACCAAGCAAAATCTGCTACTCTTTTACTGACCATTTCGCTTCCCAAGTCTCCTGTCACTGCTACATAGCCTTTGGTTTTTGCTATGTGGTTGGCGATGGTCGGTGTGTGTTTACGAGCGCACGCTTTTCCCGTAAACGTGCCCGTAACGGAAAATAGCCACCGGGTAGTTAAAGGCCCCTTTTTACCTCAGACATCCACCGCAAGACACAATTCTTCTTGCATTAAAAACAGCCGCCGTGTACCAGCAGTAGGGCAAGGAGAGTGATATAATCACCTAAAGCCTGGCATCCTGTCCTTTCGGTTGTTTCACGCTGATGATGCTAGGGCTTCTCCTGCTACTACCGTTCACGAGCCGGGCGATACATAAAACCTTAAAATGACCCCGGGAGCCCATCAACACATTGGTACGGAAGAGCGACAGGAGCCAACAGCTAGCACACGCTCTAACCGGATGAGGACACGTTCTATCTACCGTCATCACAAAAAGGTTGTGAGACTGTGGCCAGTAACCGACCGGCTAGAGGTGAATAAAACATCACACACACGCACGCACTCCCAGTGGTTACGGTTTATAGGAGCACTTTGCATGGATTTTTCCAAATATTTTACTTCACTCTTGATAATTAACCGACCCGAATGGGAAGTACACAAAAACCTGATTTCCCTAAAAGTCCTAGAACGAGAGTGCTACACGGCAAGGGTTTAGCTTGTTCTGACATGTATCACAAGGTGGGAAATTGAAAAGATTTTGGGATTGCGGCCTCTCAGCCACATTAGTGCATTTTGTTGACGTCACGTATCGGTGCGGTTTGTGGAAGGAGGATGTGTTACTCAACGCTGGACAACGGGCTCCAACAACGACATGATCATAACATGCGAGAGAGGTTTTCACATTTGAAGACGCCCAAATAGTGCATCCCATACGACCCGTACACGTAGAGGTAAAGTTACATGATGTTAAAACTTATATTGTTCATTACGAAGGCATTTACAAGATTGATGCCGCAAGATGGAAGTTCCCTTTCATGTGCCTATGGACATGGTAATTTCCTTTAAAAGTGTACGTCGGCAGTAAACACGAACAAGCTAAACCAAATCTCAACGAGATGCTTCGATTAGCAGCTGATGCTTCAAAGCTGAAATTTCGACCCAGAAATGATCGTGGTTTGTACAATGAGCTCTATAATTTTCGGCATAGCTCTGGGTTAGCCTTCATCATGATGGGGGTTCGACAACGCACCCTTATCCCTATCTACACCCAAAACGCATCAAGCTGCATTTTAATACATGCACAAAAATACCCCCACAATCGTTACGCACATGAAAAAAGGCAATTACTTTAATGCAACCTCGGACAATATCTACAAAACCGACACCGCACGAACGCTGGCCGTTGCCACCCCCACCACCACACACCACCCACTTTCGGTTGGATGGTGGTGGTTTTGCCTTCCCGATGACCTACCCGGAGACATACCGTCAAGCCCTAGGCAGTGGAACGGCTTGCGTTCGGTTTAATTAATTTGATATCGGAAAAGCCTCCTGAAATTGGCTTCCCGTAACACCTGGGAACGATTCCGTCGGTGGTGAACGAGTGTGCGTGTGTGTCTGCCGGTAAACACTACTGGCAACAAACCGATCCGGACTGGCATAGTTCTTTGTCGTACACGAATCCACAGGAGGCCCATCATTCAACGAACGCGCACACACCGGTTACCCACAGTGTCTACCGTCCTCTCCTGGTTTTGGTAGCAATCGCCCGACAGGAAATGGCACCGATGGAAAGGGTGCCCCCAGCACCATAGCGACTAGAGGCAAGTGTGTGTGTGCGAGTGTGGAATAGCAAAAGCAGGTTTGGAATTTTGCTAATAAATAGTGCAATTTTTATCATTTTTAATTAAAAGCAATTGCAAATGGTTTGCTCCGAGACCAATCTATCGGTCAGTAACACTTCACAATTGAACTATTGCTTGTCCATCCCCGATACAATTTTTATCAAGTGGAACGGCGTCACATTACGTTAAAATTACAGCTATTTTGTGCACATAACATCACAAAAACCACAAAATACATAAACAGATCCGAGGTGTAATCTTGTGTGGAATGTGTATAGTAGTTTGCTAAAAAAAAAGTCAGACAACCAGCGTTCGTCACAAAACGATTTCGTGTTTGGTACCGGAAAACCAGGAAATTCCAATCGCCAATTCCATTTCAAATGGGAAACAATTCCTGAGGATATTGTCGATTCCATTTCCTTATTTGGAAAACATGTAAATATGTGTTTTGCATTTAAGTGTTCTACTAAAACATCCAATCAGACTTGCACGGCTGCAAATATGACGTACATTTCATTTTACGACTTTTGATGTTCATCTATACTACTTTAGAACAATTACACCATTCACCATGGCAGCACTAGCTCTGGAAAAGGGATTTCGTGTAGGATTATAATGTGAAAACACATACCATCCAAGAGTTTTGTATTTTTCCCCTCCCGTGGAAAGAAAAATTGTTTAATACAATAAAATATCCAGCTTGTGGCAATTTGAACGTATGGAAAACAACCACAAATGAAAGTGAAGTTTATGTATCGAATTAATCCATGCGTCATAGATGTTTTAGGGCGTGAATTAATCTATCATTTCGTTGGATTTATTTGTTCAAATTTATGATCCATTAGGCATCAATGCAAAAAATAAACAAAGACGCTCCAAAGATAAATCAACAGAACATTTAGTCTCATTGGATTTATTATTTTAAGAGTAGTGAATCGTGCAGCATTACTAAGCCGCATGGAACACAACCCAAACAGAGGCTTATCCGTGGCTCTGAGGGCAGAGTACAGACGTGTATTTAAAATAACGAAAACAATGGATTATTTATAACTCTATACAAATCGAATTATTTTTTCCACTCACTCAATGAAATAGATTATTCCTGAAATGCTAATCTCTTTAAATTTTCTAATCAACACATTACATTTCTGTATCGTTTCAATTTCAAACATAGTTGATCAATATTTGCGTTAGCAAGTTAGAGGTTTTTCTCTTCACGTGTTACCGTGTTGAATGGATTTGTTTGTGACGCAGTAGTCAAGACCATTTGTCGGGGAAACAGCCGACCACCGTGAAACGGGGGTTGAAGTTGTTAGAGGTAACTTCAGACCTTTCAACCATGAGAGCAGGCAGACTGCCAGACATTACCCTATACATTCACTATTACGATGAGTTTTCAATTACACCTTATGATTTAAAAAATAATGTATTATATTGACCCCCATTGACACTTTGTTTACCACATAATTATCCTTACGTGTCAAGTACATATTATCAGTACGATTAGGGTTTAACATGCTTCATGCGTTCGCTGCTTCACAAAACCGCTGGCAGCTAGCTTTTCCTTGCTCCCAAACCACATCATTCCATTATTGACAAACATCCATTATACAATCGATCTTTTGGCAGGAATTGGCCGGTTCTTGTAATTCCCAGCGGACCATCAACATACCATTCCTTCCGGGCCGTTACCATTTGCTCTCTTTCCATCCCGACCAAAAGACCACTAGTATCACCACCATCACCATCACCGACATCGCCAGATGCTGCCATTTAAATCCAGCCCGCTGTGTACAAATTGCCCTGATTGGGAAATAATTAATCAACTGATTAGCAATTCATAAGGACTCCGACGGTACAAATTATCTCGAGATAAATAAACAACCATTGAACGGTTCCACCACAGCACGGCTGCTCACACACCAGCCAGCAAACGGGAAACGACAGTAGCGCACACGTGGACCCCCCTTTATTGCCAAGGATGGAGAGATTACTCGGTAGCGGCATTGTGGTTTGCCCGGTTATAAATTGATCGACCAATTGTATGTGTGCGCTCGTATTCCGCTGCAACTGCTGCTCCTGTCTTGTTTCAAGGGAAGCTGCTACTGCTGCTACTGTACTGTTACTTCCCGGCGAACTACCGTCGAAACCGGAACTCGAGATCAACAGCACCACACAAACACAGCAAGAGAGAGAGGCAGAGTTAACCTCGATTCTAAAACCAATCGTAATTAATTTACAACTTCATACTCCGAGAGCAGCCGAGTGTTGGTTGGAAATCCTTGCTAACGTACTGGAAAATAACAATGAATGACCATTTGATGCGGTGCCAGAAGTTTAACAAGGCATCGTAGAGCTTTCCATATGCAATCCATTGTGTTATCAAACCATTTTTGGCATGCTGCAGGAGCATTCATCAATTGAGATTTTCCGAAGAGAAGGAAGTTTTTTTTAAAGAGGAACGATGAAAAAATTACCATGAGTAAAGCCTTGACATTATTTGAAAGTAAGAATTGAGGTATGAGCTTTGGATGTTTAAAGTATAAGTTCACAAGCAGAAGATAAGAGATATATTTGATGTCTAATGACTTAAGATACGACACAAAGTAGAATATTCTAGACAAGATCGCATGTGTTGTTTGGTTACGTTATAAAAAAAAATCAACCGAACAACTCATATACAACGATCAGATCGAGATAAAACTTCCGATGTTTTTAACAACAAGTCAGTCTTGTGAAATTTATATTAAATTATAAGTAACAACGCCAACAAAGCAAACATCAATCCACTGGAGCACGAGCTGGACAAACATACAAGAGTAAATTGAGCACAGATAGACCTGTTGGCGGACAAAATGCACGGAGTGCTGGTTGGGGAAAGAGGGAGAGTTGACGAAATGAAAAACAGGACTGTGAAAGAAGCAACGACAAAACTGGTTGCAATGCTGTACCTTAGCGGGATGAGCCGTGTTAGCGGTGGTGGTGATGATGGTGCGGGAATTGGTGCAATAGTGTCCACCGCGCGCGAGAACCTCCGGACCTCCGGTGGATCCGGTCGCATCGCTTGCAGTGATAGTGGTGGAGATAGCGGTAGTAGAAGTAGTGGGTGTAATGGGACTAAGATAGACAGAAAATAGTGGACCGGCACAGGTGCCAGCAGGGTAGGATGACGATGATGGTGGTGGTGGTAGTAGTGTCGGAAGGGGCTCATCCACCAGCTCGCGACGGTATGGCAGCAGCGGGGCAACCAGCACCGGAAGCTCGGCAATGTCCGTGCTCCAGTAGCTCTCCTCGTCCTCTTCGATGCCGTCGACACACTGGACAATCTTCCCATTGGCATAGAGATAGACCGACGATGGTGGCGGCGGTGGCGGTGGTGCTGTCGGTGTAGCTGCCGTCATGCCATCCGGCAGAAAGACGGACATGGCGGAGGACGGTGACGCGTTCACCATCGGGTGCAGTGTGTCGAGTTTCATGCTTACCATGCTTAGTGTCTTGCTGCTGACGATGCTGCTCCCGCTGCTGTTGCTGAGACTGCTGTGGCTGCTGTCGAAGTACTGCTGAAGTTGCTGCTGAAACTGGTGCTGCTGCTGCTGCTGGTGAAGGTGGTAGTGGTGGTAGAGTTGCAACTGTTGCTGCTGATGAGCGAGTTGCTGGAACGGTTGCTGAACTAGCAGCGGATGCGGATGATGCGCCGGCAGATGATGTGGATGAGGATGGTGGGGATGATGGGGATGGTGGCTCAACAGCTGCGGAGCCGGATACGCGTGATGGTACGGTGTGGACGTGGTGCTGGTGGCGGTACCGCCAGTCGTATAGTAGCCGATCTCACCGGACGACGTCGGGGAGGACGAGTGATTCAGCAGCTCCGTAGTACTACTGCTGCTGCAGCTGCTGCTACTGTTCGTGTTGAGACCGGAGATGTCCGCGTACCGTCCAACGACGACGGGGTGCTGCTGATCCTGCGCGAGTATCGCGGGATAGCTCTGCGTGGTTAGCGCTGGTGCCGCCGGCGATAGGAAGATACCCTGCTGCTGCTGTGGCGGTACGGCCTGCCCTTGGTAGCAGTGTCCACAGTAGCACAACTGCTGACTGCAGCAAAGTCCGTTCGCGAACGCGCTCACTAGTTCGCCGGTACTGGCCCGACCAAGCTCTACGTGCAGGATCGTGGAGGAACCGGCCGCGTACAGTGCAGTGACGTTGGTTGCCGAGGGAGCACTGGCACTCACTGCTGGACTCGGTTGTTGCTGCTGCTGCTGCTGGTACAGTAGGGACGCGGTCGCGGGCACTGGTGCTGCTGGTGGTGCTGTTGCTAGCTGTGTGCTCTGGTTTGGAGCGTTGGAAGGATGAGGAGGATGATGTAGCGCAATGGATGGGAGTGTTAGTGGTTGCAGCGGTGGCTGCGGTTGTGGCGGTACGAGCGCGGTGGTGGCCGCTGCCGCTGCCGCTACTGCCGCCGCCGACGACGACGACGAGGGTTGTAAAAAGGGGGGACAAAAGATCGGACTCGGCCGGAAATACGTGGTGGAGACGTGAATTTTTCGCCTCTACCGCGGAACGGGATTCTCAACCGGGTGAACGGGAGAGAAACGCTCGTTCGTCTTTCGAGGGAGGGCGAGGTGGTTTTGGCACACACACACACACACACACACACACACACACACACACACACACACACACACACACACACACACACACACACACAGGGACCACGCACACTAACACACACGAGCGTTCTTCTATGTATATATCTCTATGGCACAGAGGCCCTGCAGCAGTTTGGCTTGAGCTTGACTAATCGTGTCTGTTTTCTGCACACTCACACACACGCACACACTCGCACCAAACAACCCGTTGGTGAGCTAGATAAGCCTGTGTAATGATTCGCTACCTCGACACCCACTTGTATCGCTCCCACAACGCCGAATTAAAATTGGCCCTTAAAGCTATTAAACACACGTTTGGCTGATTATAATAATTGCACTCCAAAAATTGCCCTATATAATTGATCTGCAAATAGTTTGTTTGTTTTTTTTTTCCTTACGCACTAAGTGGCCGCCTACAGTGCAGCTAGTTTTGGGGTGAGTGGGAGGAGTAAAGCTCCCCGCGCTCAGTAGAAAGTGAAAAATGGTGTAGAAATTACAGTGCAGGCTATAAGATTGTCCAGAGATCCCAGAACAACAGTACGGTCCCAAATAGACCGTGATTGTCAGAAAGTGGCCGTATCACGCAGCGTGCTCAAGCACCCAACAAAGTACAAATCCTCAGTCCCAATAGAAGGAACTCTACTCCTCTGCAGAGGACGGATGTGCCCCTTTGCAAGAAGTTTGGATTGTGCACGGTTTGAAGGATTGATCTCTCACACGCTAGCACGGCCAAGATTGTACAGCAGAGAACAGTTTCCTACAAAGATTGTCACCGTTTCGAGTACCGACATGTACGTCAAAAGTGCCCTTGATATATTTGATGATTGTCAAAACGCGCTTCTTTTGATTGTCGATCCCGAAAACACCGTGGTGGTTTGATTTCCACGGAATGTTTGTCTGGATTGTGTCTTATCCTAAAACTGAGTGTTACCTCACCTTATCACGCTAACTTGCAACACGGTTTCATTTAGCCTAAAATACAATTACAAGTGTTTTTTTTGTTTCTTTTGTTTGACTAATTATTTTCTAGAATTTCTGCTAGCACACACCTGCCCGTCACACCTGACGCGTATTTACGATGGGTGACGTCGTCCTACACGAATACACACACACACACATACACCCCTTGCGCTTCGTTCTGCCCTTTCTAACTGATCAATTTCGTTCCTGCACACTCACACACACCTACATGTACACGTCATACAAAACACGCTCTCGCACATACACACTCACACTAGCTTATACGCGCGCATACATACACACACTCACCTTTCAAGAAGGTGTATCTGTTGGCTCTTTTTGGTTATTTAATTTCTGTTACGGTTTGAAAATGCACCTCCAAGGATGTAGATTTCACAAAAAATGCACTTAAAACGCGACAGCGCAGGAATCAAAATTCCTTCCAAAAAACCAAACAGCACTACACAGGCGAAAGAGGGCGTAAGAAACACACACACTTCAAACGCAACGTTTGCCCGTAAACTGAACCCGTCTGCGGTGGATGCGGGATGTCTTCTGACGATCTTCAACTTCCGCGCAAGAGTTCAAACTCACCGTTGTGCGGTGGTGCGCCCACCGTTCACCTTCGCTTCCCGCGGATGGATCTAGCTGGTAGCCACGGCGCGCGTACCAAAATCGACGCGACCACTGATGATCACCACCTCCGGAATGTATGCGTGTGGTGTGTATGCAATAGCACATACACACACGCAGACAATCGAAAAAGCGATTCCAAGACGGGATTGAAGTACGCACAACAAACGCCCTCAAAAAAAACTGGGAAGAGGGTTGTTGCTCGCCTGCTTTAAGAACGCCACCAAGAGAGACCAGGCGAAGGAGCTGTGTGCTCGAGCTGGTTTGGTATTGGTTGGTAATTATTTTTGATTATGTCTGGAACCGGTTTTGCTACGTTACGCTCGGCAACGGTCGACGATCTTCGATCGCTGCGAGTCGCAACCGCGGGTATTGTTGATGCCGCGTCAGCGTGCCTTTAAGCGTTCTTCTTCACACTCTCCGCACAGGTTCTTGCGCGGTGAGATGTTGCTCTATCTTCGCTCCCTTTGCCGGCGAAGTAAATACCGAGACAGAGAACGAGAAAGACAGAGAGAGCACCAAGGAGGATGACCGTTGTCTGACTGAACGAAAAACACGCAACCTGAGTCAACCTTTTTCAAGCGGCCTGTCTTTCAACCTTTCGTGGTTTTCCCGCTGCTTTATCCGATCCCTCTCACTCTACACACTTCGTTGCCCGTGGTACCTTCGTACACACAACTGACCCAAGGTTTGCTCGCTTCCGCTTTTTTTATTTTCTTTAATTTTTATTTTGACTCTATGCTATGCTTTCGATCCTCACCACCCCTGCTGATCACGCTTCTTCCGTAGACGGGAGAGAAAATGGGCAGACGATTCAGAACGCCAGAGAGACAGCGACACACGCAACGAGCGCGCAATGGATCAGTTCTGGTTTAGTTGCTACGATCTCACCCTTCGCACGTTTCGTGTTTGCACCTTGCGCACCCTTTCTGGCTTTATTTTTTTTGGTTTGTTGCTCTTTCTCTCACACACAGCCACACGCTATCACACATACACGCATGCATACACTTCCTCAATACGTATACAAAAAAGTAACCATTCAGCAGCAGCTCATCACATTAAAAAGCTAAGAATCTCGGTACCACCACCACGCCAGTCCCGTTCTGTTTGAAGCTTTTGGCTATTTTCTCAGCTTAGTTTCCCTCCTTGATCGCTTTTCCTTGATATGTTTCTTTACCCTCTTTTTCCTTCTTCTCCCTTTTGCTAGTTGCTTTGGTTAGCTGCTTCGAGTCTCAGCGTGTTGCTGCTGCTGCTGCTGCTCATTAGAGAGTTCTATTCATTCTTCTTGGATAGCCGTTTTTTACCTTCAAACCCGTTTCGTTCACGCGCTTCTACCCCTATTCAACCCCCTTTGGTTTTTTTCCTATCAACAACAACAGAGAAGATGAGAATAAAATCACTATCGACACACACTCACACTATGAATGGTGTGTGCAAAGGGAAAGAATGCGAGAATGATTTGCAGTTGAAAATATCACCACGGCTCTTTTCTATCTTTTCTTTTGCTTCTGCCTTGCTTCGGGCTATGTGCTGCTTCCCTGACGTGTGTGTGTGTAAATTGCACACCGAACGCGCGCCCTGCTAGTCGCCAAAGTCCGAAAGAAACGAGCGATCAATCAGCGATCGCCGGAAAGAATCATTCGCTCAAACGCGGGTATGGGCAAAGATGATTTATTCTTTTTGGTTTTCTTGTGCAATCAAAAACCTTTCCCGAGCTTAAAACGATCCTTTGCGACCCCTTTTGTGGTACCACTAGATGCTGCTATGGCAAAATGATTTATCGGGCGCGATCGGTAGTAGCGGCAGCGGTGCGGATTTTCAGGCTAAAATCTCATTCAACCTGTGACAGGGGAGACGGCGGTCATACGAACTGTTTGCACAGGGAATTTTTATACCCTTTGCCCTTGTGCGTATTGCCAATGTGTAGTTCACCCCACAACCACAACAGCCACTGCCGCGCGCGTGTACGTGGCGCGCGCGAGTTTTTGTATAATTTTTTTTTTTATTTGTTTTGTTTGCTGGTTTGCTGGACCAAGGTGGGTGACGGGACCAAGGTAAGCGTGTCTGGGGGCTTTGCTTGGGACTGGAGGATGAAGGATTGGGACAGTAGTGGAAAGCGTTGGTAGGGGGAAGCGTAGTGGTGAAAATGGACACACCGCGCAAGGGCGTCGTCGTACACACGTTGATGGGTCTGTGCCGCTGCCCTACGACGCGTTCGACGCGTTGACTCTTCCCCACGGAGCGGCGTTTTCCTGGCCCCTTCCCGTGCTGGGTATGCTAGCCGTACCACTACCAACGCCGTGCACACACTGCGCCTCACACACACTCACACTCGTCAATCGCTCAACGCGGCGCAAACGGCGAGACTGTCCGGTGTCTTTTGCGGTTATTTGCTTTACAGCACACACACGCACGCACGCACGAACAAACAAAAAAAATGGTGCGTAGTTGAGAGGGCACTTGTAACTTACGGAAAAGGGAAGCGACGTGAAAATCGAAACAACGGAAAACTCTCCCCGTACTGTAGAGTGCACGCTACGCTCTCCTTCGACCGGGCAGGCAGAAGATTTGGCACACGAGGGAGGGGAAACAACAGACACACACACAAAGATAACCGAGCGCGTGGTAAACACGGATGCACTTAGGGACGCGCACGACACTTTAGGCCCATGCACACACCTTCACACACGACGCACGGAAGAAAAACTGTACGCACTCAACCCACTTGAAAGAATGCTGGAAACGCGCACGCGGAACACCGAAGCGGAAGAAGAAGAAGACGGAGAAAAGAGAAAGATAAAGATAGTTAGTTAGAAGGAAGTAGACCGAGGGAAGAGCTGAAGGAAACAAAAGTTGCTTCATACGATCGTGAATGATCGAAAAAAGAACAACTTTTGCCTTTGAAGAAAAACTAAACAAACAACAACACAAATACACAGCAGCCAGCAATCGTAGTTCTTGAACGATCGTTCATTGCTTTCCGAGTTTTTTCACCCACCCGCACACACACCACAGTGTGGCTGGAATGTGATCTTCTATGAAGGAGGCAACCTGTCTGAACGAATTCATGATTCGATCGCTCCAAATTTTTAACAGCAATCAAAGACAACAACACTAATGATACAATAGCCACACACACCATATGATCCTTCACTTTCGTATCTCCTTCAGATAAATTCGTAACAAAAATGTCACGATCGTTCAAGAAAAGTTTAATGTTTTAAAATGTCGTCTAACTTGTTGATATTACGATATCAACGGAGAATATACGCCTCTACACTGGCGAAGGCTCGCAATTATGACTGTCTGCGTGCTTCTTGGTCATACCAAAATAGGCTTTTAAACATTCTTGTGTTTTTGTTTTTTTTTTACAAAAAAAAACGTTTTCAACCTGTCCGAGAGCGTTCAAGTACACTGCTGATTGCTGGCCGCGGGTAACAACACAGATTACGCAAGTGATTATAACGCTACAAACTTTTGTAAAGTTATTAATATTAAGTTGTTATTGTAGTTGTTGCTGTTGTTGTTGTTGTTGTTGTTGTATACTGATAACTATGAGAGCGGCGGATAGATTGGAACGGGTTAAAGCGAAGACTGTATGAAGACTGAAACAAAATCGACTGGTTTTTCGAAGGTAATAACAAAACGGTGCAAACGCAACCAACATAAATACATAAAAGATATGTACTGGGAGCGCGAAGCCCGACCGAACACGGCGGAACCCGGACCCGAACCGAATGCTCAGCACAAAACCACCGGCCGTCGTCGTCGTCGTCGTGGCCGTCATCGTCGGCCGACTACATGTACGGGGCGCGGGGGCAGGGTGCTAGGGGGTGCACGACCGAACACGCGCCGAAGGAAAACACACACAGCGTGGAGTGCGCGTCCCGAGTGAGTGTCTGCAATCCCCGAACCGACAAACCCGGTGTGTGCGCTCTTTCGTTCACTCCTTCTCCACCACCGTCAAGGTAATGCGCGCTGATGATCTTCATGACGATGATGGTAGTGATGATGATGATGATGGCAGTGATGATGATGATGATGATGATGATGATGATGATGATGATGATGATGATGATGATGATGATGATGATGATGATGATGATGATGATGATGATGATGATGATGATGATGCTCCTCTGTTGTTGGAGATAGTCGCCACCACCACGCTGAGTGAAGCTGTTGCTCTTTGTTCCCCATCCTGGCCGGAGTGGCGCGTTTTGCTCAAGCCAAAGCGAGACAAAACCAACGAACCGACGCATACACGCAACACTCAATTACTATACCGGAGATAGGGTGTTTACAGCGCACGGGGTCCGTGGGAGGGTGTGCTGGGACACCCGGAAACAGGCATGGGAGAACTGGCCCATACGTCCACCCATACGGAGGCGCGCGAGCGTGCGCGAGCAAGACGACGTTGCAGCAATAAGAACACATCTCAATTCGTTTTCTCGAACGTGATTCAGCTTCCACGGCGGCACCATCCTCACCGGGACGCTCGGGGAGGGTGCAGGAAAAGCCTTACACACCGGGCCGGATGGGCGAGAACGCTCGGCGGTGGGTACGGAACACAGTGCGCCGAATCGGTGAAGGCCTTCTTGGCAAGAAAATTCCTTCAGAACGAGAACTCTTCGGATGAGCGAGCACAAATGATGGTTCTTCGCACAGGGCAGAAGAGGGTGAATCGCTCTCGCTCTCTTTTTGGGGTGGTTTTTGAGGGATCAGTTTGGCGGGGGGGGGGGAATGGCGACTCGGGTGTGCGCTTTTCCTGTGCATCAATAATACATGTTATGTACCCGAGCAGAAGGAACGTTCATCGTGGTAACAGAGAGCGAGACAGAGAAAACGACAGGGCCTATTTGAGTGCGAGTGTATGCGAGGGAACAAGATAGATTGCGCAAAAGTACATCAACGTGCTTACAATAAAAAAGCACGGAACAAGAGTTATCCCGGCATAGAAAGGGAACTCACCCGAGGGAAAACCTGTGCTGTTGCAGATAGAGTAGACAGCAAGAGTAACATCAACGTTAAACCGATCAAGCTCCGCCAGGCATAATGAGTGAAATAAGTGACCGCCAAGAGCGATGCAAAAGATCGACCGGAAACAAATAGATAATTGTATCGAGATGCTTCGAGCTTCCGTCGATCGCGAATGATCTGGTAGGTTGGATTGTTTTGTTTTCACGATACGTTGTAAGTCAACTAACTTGTTTGAATAGAAACAGAAATTGGGCAGAAATGAATTTATATAATTTCTAACTTAATGGTTTCCTTATTCATTTCCGCGATTGATTCTGCTATTTTTTATCTAGATAGTTTGGATATTATTTGCCGCTTTATTTATGTTTTCTATCATGATGTACTCATTCATGAAACCAATTATTACTGATACATTACAATTACAATTACAATACATAACATAACATAACAAAATTTACATACGACAGTGTATCAAAAGTTATGTAGAATCATTCTGGAATATAATTGTTTTCCAGGGAATATAATTGATGGGTTTTTGTGAATCTAAGATGTTGATGTTGAAGATGTTGAGATGTTGAAAGTAATCTTCAAAAAGAGGAAAAATCATATTTTAATAAAAATAAGAAATTAAGTATGATTTTTAAAATAATATTCTACATAAACCTATTAAATAAGAACTAAAATAATCGATTTCATAATAATTGAGCTCTCCACAGAACCGTCGTGATGATTCTTCAGCAGGTAACCCATGCCTTCATCGACACTCACCTTAAATTATTTCGGAAAAAACATGGGCGCCTTGCTATACAGGTGAAAATTTACAAAGTTCATTGCGAAAAAACAACACACGAATCAATACAGTTACAAACACTTGTAGAGCATACACCTGTGTGCTTTCGTGAAAGCCGAACGTTCGCTCATGTAATATCCAGCAACGTCGTTCGCAGCATTCCGCACCGAATAACGCGCGAACTAAACGAAACCTACGAATCCGACACGACCGCCAGGAAAATTCACGACCACATTCTACATTCCGGATAGATAAACGACCATCGCTCGTGGCTCTGCTGTTCGTGAAAAAGGACAGCTAGCTAGCTTCATCATCGTCATCATTTACAAGCCCCTTCGTCAATTTCTACTGAGGGGGAGCGGGGAAATGTTGCTTATCAGTCCGGCTGTCATTGAGAGGGATCGTGTGAAAGCTTTTCCCGTTTGGAGGGGAAAAATTAAACGCTTTCCACATGAAAAAAGCTCACCGTTCGGTGTGACAAGTTGCACAACAACAGGTTGATGCGGCTAGTCAGCAACAGGGTGAGCTTTTCCGTGCAAAAGCATCGAGCTTGAAGCAACAAGCGAATCGGAACGTAGCAACAAGCGAGTCCGAACGCAGCAACAAGCAAACGAACCGTAGCTTGTTGCTTTCTGTGATACGAAATCTTCCCCTTTTATGGCAGGATTTCCCCAGGACGCGACTCGAGCAACGAATCGCGTATACAACCATCAGTGATGCAGCAAGTGGATGGTTAGTTTTCCACAGTACACTTCTCCTTCTACCTTTGACGTGCTGACGATACTCGGGATTCTATTGCGGGCGCCCGGTGATTTGTACGACGACAATGGAGACGAGTGCCTAACCGTGGCTCGGGTGGAAATATACGTTAGATTAAAACAATATTACATAAATATAATAAAGTTGACTGTTAAGATCGTATTTCTGAGTAGCATTAAGGCCAAAACCTGTGCTTAAATATGGAAGTGTCATTTACAAATTAAACCCAAAACAGTGTAGCACAAATGAAATATAGCAACAGCGCGCTCCAAAACCGACGGGTTAACTTTGGTCTTTAAATTTGCTCATTTCAATGCAATAAGAGCTTCGATTAATTAAAACATAAAAGTTGTGTATTTTCTTGCAATAAAGAAGTGCAATCGAGGTATTTTAATCAATATGAATCAAACACGAAACTGTTAATCGTAGATTAGGTGCCGATAATCAAAGTACGATAAAATGTGATAAAAGTATTTGTTTTTGTTGTTTAGCGAAATTAAGAACATCTATATAATACACACATATAAAAAAACGAAGTAGAAAAATAAGAAACCATGCTTTTTCCTGTAGACCTGTATGTATATGCACTTTCATTGATGATAAAATCATACTGCTGGTAAAACACGAGGACAATCAATAATAAATAAATAAAAACATTGATTTTTTTCAATCTGAAAATTGCTTTACTTTTCTTTTATACCTTATTCTGGATAACTAACCAGACTTTGAACTAAAATTAATCATATTTTTCAAAAGATAAAGCTCATAATTAGTATTAAATTATCCTCCTTATTCAAAACAAAATACAGAATAAACGTATGAAATTGAAACATCAATTCATTCTTACGAACTAATATAGGTCCCATTGGATGCATTCTCCGCGAACTGGACACACACCTACACATTTCCTACGCCTCTGAAAATTTCCATTTCCATGCAATATTAGACCATTAGAAAAGCCGTAAAAACTACTTTCGTTTCACTCATCATCCATCACACACTACACGCTACACGCGCTTAACAATAATGCGCAACCCTTTATATGCTGACTACGCTTATTCCTACATCGAAACAGCAACAACGTTTTAGTCCAAATAAAAAAAACTCAACACCCTTTCAGCTGATCTCATTGTGTTGATGGGTACACGAAAGGCATCGCGTCTCTGCGTGCTTGCTTTGACTCCCCGTTCCACACAGCTTTAGGAAAGCTCTGATTTTCCCTCCCCTCTCTCTCGCTCTCTCTCTCTCTCACACACACGAGCGACGGATTATGTAGCCAGGTAAAAATCTCTACGTCCAAAAAGGCACACTCGCAAAATGGATACGCATCTTATATCCTATCTGAGGCACTTAGGCACTGGGCAGGTACCTCTCTGCTTACCTCCGCACTGGCGCTATAAAGCGCAACACTGTACGCTAAGCCCCCTGATAGATCCGCATGGGTGGCGTCAAAAAAAAAAAAAAGAAACAGGATGGCAGTTATGCATTTTCCATTAGCCATTTAGCCGTTTCTCAAGGCAGATTTTCAGCCCAAACCTATGGAACATGTGCCCTTTTTCTAAGAACCGCTTATAAAACACACACACACACATGTCCAGCGCAGATCAACCCAGAACCCAAGAGCCTAGGATCGTTTGCTTTTAGAAAGGTGTAGTCGATTCTTGGTTTTGCTAGTGCTGGTGCTATTTAACGGGATGTACTGCAGCCTGGGCAACAATTCCGTAATGGGGTAGCGAACGGAAACAGCACATTCTCCCCCACCACCGTTCCTCGCCGCAATGGAAGAACGATTTTCATATGAATAATCGAGGTGACGGAAACAAAGAAAACACCGAAATCATTCGCCATATCACAGCATATCGCTGTCTACCGCCAAGGTGGACTCGTTACATCACAATGTTCACCCATCACTTTCTGCACAATGACTACACACACCAGCAGCAGCATCAGGTTTGCTCCCTTTCCCATTGGTTTTGAAATTTCCAGGAAAGGGTGGAAATCCGCTTCACGATGCGCGCACAGGAAGACACCATTTTCCGTGACTTTCTTTTTTTTTTCACTCTATGCGAGAGATGCATGGTGGCACTCACATCCGCCAAGGCTAGGAAACTTACGTCCTGTGGAACTGTGGAGCCGATGGGGGATGGAGATATTTTGTTTCATTCCTTTTGCTGTCTTTTTTCCTTTCTATTCCCCCTTTCTGTGCACAAAAAATGGGATTTAGACGACCACTCTGTCCAGCCGTCAGGGCGTCCATCATCGCGCTTCATCATCATCGAGACCATTTGGCGCTGGACGTTCTTGGAGGTGGCTATTACAACAGGGCTGCTGTACTGCTCCGTCACCCACACCGCATCTCCTTTCGTTAGACCTTTATCCGACTGATCTCTGAACGGCATATCAAAAGGGATAAACGGGATCTCGCGGGACGTATAGCAGCAGGTCCCCATAGGTCACAGGTCAGTTGTCACACGCTTCAAATGTGTGAGTGTGTGTGTGAGTGTATGTCAAACGATTAACATATTTATCCTTGCTGTTCTCGCTCCGTTTTGCAGCACGTATTCCACCGTGTTTTTGTCACAGTCTCTACTCCCGGTGTAACGAACGAAGAGTCCCGAAGGGTAGCGAATTAGTGATTCACTTGTTCATTACCATTAGCATTACCGTCCTAAAGAGCGTGGAAGGATTCCTTGGGTGGTGGTAATGCAGTTTGCTTTTTTGTATCAGTTAACACCATCTCACCGGCGCCCAAGACGAACACATTTCTGTTTCGTTAAGTTTGTTTTGCATAATTTTTATAGCATTTTTATTTTCCTTTTGATCTAGTGCTTAAGCTTCCCCAAACGAAAGGGAGGAACGACTAAAGGTTCATTTCACTGATCACGTTCGGCAGCGCTGGCAGTTGCCACGATGTAGGATGTATGTCGCATGGAACAGTGCAAGGTTACGGTTATGTCCAGGGTTTTGTTTTTGCTGAAGCGTTACAGTGCTCTGTGCCAGTGGACCAGACGCTGTTTCTTTTTATCTTTTTATCACGTGAGCCGGTGTATTTTTTGCGTACAATAATTTCTTCCATTCTTTACTGTACTGGACGCACCCATTTTTATATCTTCTACAATCTAGCGTAGCATAATCCTTAAAACTTCCATTTTTTTTATTACTTACATCGCTGGTTACGAGGTACAACACAAAACATGACTAAAAAACATTTACCGAGCTGGAAACAAGCGAAACGGTGAGAACATTTTGCCCAGCATAGACCCACTCTTGCGTATACGATGAGATGGAAACGGGCTGAACAACGTACATGCTGGCCATGGTTGGGTCACAGCGGAACAACAAGAGGAATGAGAAAAAAAAACAGAACAAACACACATTCGCAGCAGGGACATACGGGACAGAAATCCGCCGAACCGGATCCCGTCGTTAGTCCGCGATACCGTGCTGACAGGCGACCGGAGAGCGGCTTTAGAAGGATTTGGCCAAACAAATTCACAGTGACACATTAAATCCTCGCGCTGGACCGTGCTCTTTCCCTGGTGCTTTACTGTACGCTATTGGGGTGTGCTGCAGAATTTAGGATGTGTGATGTAGGATGAAGAGTAAACTTTATCCCGCTCTTGGTGGGGATACGAGGCGGTTGCGAATATTTTCAGTGCATGAAAATTGACATCGGAGTTCTGTTTGACGATTGACACCACACATCAACGAATTGCTGTTTGAGGCTTTAGCTATCATTAATATTTCGGAGCGACACTGTCACACTCCCATACCTTATCCAACCAATGTTTGATATGTCGTGACTAGTAGTGGATGTAAAGACATCTGTGACAAGAATAATGCGTTGTTGATGTGCACAATAATATTGTAATTAAAACCATTAAATAATGCACAAATATGTTCCAATCGTGTGATAATTTAATACCAAAACATTTCATTCAACCAAAACAAATTTCACAAACCGGTCTTTTCATTGCGTTTGTGGTTACCACTTTCTGTGGCCTGCAATAAAAAAAATAACACAATTACTTCTCGCAGTACGCATCATTATTTCCCTCGCGCTTTAGAAAGCTAATCCATGTCAGCCCATTTGTTCCGCTTCCCATTGTGAAGCAGTTACAATTTCACCACTAAAACTTGCTATTCCACCAAAATGGTCCTACCCCACCCACCGCTTCATCCAGCCCTGGTGTTCTCTGCAGCAAATGATGCCCGAGGTAAGCACGCGAAACGCAAACCTTCAACCTTTTATCACAAAACACACCGCAAATGTATCGTCATTCCCCCTCCCAAACCGGGGCACAGGATTCGAGAGACGGGACACGGACGAGGTGGCCGGCATCGGCATCCGCGTCTGAAAAGCGCCATTCAAATTCATTTCCCTTGTTATCACACACAATCGCGAATTGTTTTGCATTCCACCTGCCCTTGCTCTTCACACTTCTCCATTGTACTGTGTATGGAAGCATAAACACGAACAGGCAACACGAGCCCCGCCGTCCGTTCGGCTGTTGTGGAAGAAAGTTAGGCCCGAAAGGATAACGCGCTATAATAAGACAAGAAAACATCAGCAATCACAGCCACAGGTAGGCAACTCTCCTTCAACCCCGTTCTATGAAACCCATCGTTCTAGTGAGGATGGCGGCTTTTCGTCAAGTGTAAAAGCTTTTCCTCGTTTTACGTTTGCTTTCCATCACCGATGCCGGCAAGCGGCAAGGCAAAGAAAGCTAAGCATTAGCTGACTGGCTGAAACAGATCCTGGCGTAACAGGCCGAGTCGGGAATTTGTTTGATTTGAGGTAAGCTAAACATCATCGGGAGAAAATCTTGGGCGCCCGGGAATGTGTTTCACCGTATTTTGCTGCTTGGCATGTTCTGTGGACGCTGGCAAAGCACACGAGTTATTCCGTCTGTTCTGTCGGCGGAAGGAAATTGCCTTGAAATGCGCAGTAGGGCAGAGGAAAACCATACCATATACATGCACACAAGCACTCCACACGTAGACAGGAAATATGCACGAAAGCATACTGAAGGCGCAATAAAAAGGCATTGTGCTCACCCCCGCACGGCATTTACATTCACTAGAAAGTGATATAGAACAATGGGCGATACGCAAGTGAAAACGCCAATTGGGGGTGTGTTGTTTGAAAACCATTTTATTCGTCATAGATGACACGTCGCGCAAAAAGTTAAATAAAAACTGAGCCAAACAAGGCTTCCGTTGAGGAAAATGGCTATAAAATATACATAAAGAACGGCTCCTCGTCCCAGCTCAATAGGTCGTTTCGGAGCTAGGCTTTTCCCACGGGAGCATCCAACGTTTGAAAGTAAGTGCGAAACATTTCTTCTTTTACAATGTTTTTTTTTGCATTTTACTAACACGCGATAACTTTTTTTCGCATGCAGTTTGAAGTTTTCCTGCCTTTTTTTACTTCTTCCCGTCACCGTCACTTATGCGAAGAATGATGGGAACATTTTATCGCTGTCGGCAAAGACATTTTCCCCAGTGAGAGCGAAAGAGAAAGGGGGGAAACACACACAGACACAGACACTTTTTGGTAATTTTAGCAACAATTGATTTCAATTGTACCTGTCTTCCAACTAGGAAAGGTCAACGTTGAGGATATGGTGCGTCTTAGAATGAAAAAAGCAAGCCCCGTAACCTCCAAAATGGCCTTCTGAGCGTTCTGATGTGTGCTTTCATCTTTTGGTGCCCGCATAACGACACGCGGAACGGATGTTCATTCATTCTACGTTGGAAATGTACTTAACCAACTGCAGAACTGCAATAATTTTCAACACGATGCAAACTAGAAGCCCACTAGTTTCACAAAGTAGCGTTACTGTTTCGATACTGCCACGGACAAGACAATACAGCAGCCAGTAGCATAATGCTCCAGTCCGGGCCGGGTTCGTCGCTTTCCTCTATACAATGCATCCCATTTTCCCTCCCTTGTGTGGACCAGTGTCACTGAAACCACCGTCCACCGGTAGATAAGTCCTGTGGCAAACCTTGGGCAAACGGATTTGGATGCCCGGGAAAACCCACCGTTGATTGTACACACACTCACACACACAGACACGCACACATACCATACTACACGGAAGCCTGCCAGCGCGTCAGCATCGCAAATAGGGGTAATACCTTCCTTGAGCCGGTTTTCCATCGTGCAAATGTTTGAATTGTGATATTGCCTTTTCTGCTTGAGCTGCACCAATCACACACACACACACGTATACATTCAAAAATGGATGGTGCTAAACGGAAGGGGTTTACATTTGTCGATTTCTGACGAATATCCATCCGTTGAGGCGTTACGAGGCTCCCGTTGTTCCCAAATGTTCCTTCCGCCATCCTGGACAAATACGCTAGACAGGATGGCAGTCAGCATCTGTGCTACTGTGCCCTTAGTTGAATGATTTTTGCACCGTCCGGTTGCTGGAAACATTCATTCAGCCCTTTCTCTATCATTCGCTCTTTTTCTTCAATTTTCTCTCTTTTCATTTTTTGCTGGCAAGATGATCGATGAGAGGAAAAGATTGATTTTATATTGTTTGCAGTTGTCCCTCTGGTGCATTGCTGTCTTACGGTTGGTGTCGTTGATAAGCAGGATAAGGATTTTCTTTCATACTAGGCACATTTGGTGGCGAATATTATTAGTTCAGCAATAAAGGAATCAACTGATCTCTGATCTTATTTCAATCAGATTATAAAGTACTAAAGACATAAAAAAGGCCCAATAGTTAGGCTAATATGTACTATTGCTCCATTGCACATTTTGAGTCCTAGTACACGTTTTCTCGTGATTTTTTTAAATATTTCATTATTTTTCAATATATAATAATATATAAAAACCACACGTCTGGTTGCCTGTTTGTACTTTATCAGCATATCAATCGAAAATACCCAACCCAATCATAACAATTCATAGTTGTAAAATCACCTTTAACAGCATTTTTCACATATAATGCTTTAAAATGAGTTTAACATTAATTGGCATCTGCTTAAATCCTTTTCCACTATTATTGCAAGCTGTGTTGCTTCACACCACCTCATTTGTATCAAATTGATGATTTATTGTCTATTGAAATGATCGATTCCTCATTTGCTCCTGCTTTTGTTTGATGTTTCACCTATTAAAACACAAACATGATCTATCCGTGCTTCCCTGTCGCTGATGACTATTGACAAATGTGTGCATAATTGTCACGCTTATCTTATCTCTTAAGTACATTTTAAATCATTCGACTGGGTTGGTACGCTCAATATTGTACGTGTGAAGCAGAAAAATTTACTACAATCCGGAGTGAAGGAAGTGGATTGTATGGATGAATGGAATTTCGCATACGTACAACTGTCACAATGGGAGGCTTAGCCGAACAAATAATGTAAAACGAATTGTCCTACCACCACGTCTTCCCTAACCAACCACCAACATGTTGAATCTCGTTCAGCTACGCTTCCTGGTGTGTTCAAAGTCCTCCTTTCCACCCTTCACTGTTACCCTGGTATGAACATAGCAGCATGACGCTAGAGAAATATTTAAGTAGATATGAACCAATATTTACCCTTTATTTCAATACCTCTGTCTCATATCATTTCTTTCCGCCCCACATTCCGTCCCGTTGGAGACACCGCTATTGGAAACCGCACAAACGTTTCCTCCGTATTTCGGAATATCGAATCCCGAAACCATATTTCTATTCATTCTGCAGCAACGGCCCTCGAGAAAATGGTACCCCCAATGAACAGGGAACGATAAAATCAGCATAAGAATCTTGAAATCCCGTCCGTCTGGCAGAATCCCATCTAAGCAGCACCTTTCGCAACACCACATATCCTTCCTTGCCTACAGTATTCCTTGCTCACTGTTCCCGCCATCCCGCCACACTAAGCTCCCGGTTAAGCAACCAGGTAAGAAGCTAATTTGTTTTGTTATTATAAGAGGATTTCCTCCCACGAGCCGGAAGCCGGGTAAATGAATTCAAACGGAAGAAACCGAAAAGGGCTTCACGTCCCACGCCGTGTGTGTGTGTGTGCGTAAGTTTAAGGAAGTTATATCTTTCGGGGAAAACCCCTTCTAAATGTGTGCCATTCTGCATCGCATAAAAGCTTCAATTATTCACAAATAGATAGCAATCCTTTTTCGGGCAATGGGTTTGTAATGATTGTCTACCTCATTGAATGTGGAGAGCGTTGCACTCTTTACGTGTAAGCGATCCGCTTGAAGCAGTCGCGCCAATATCAAGTTACACACTATTACACACACAGTTGCACGACACACATACACGCACTACATTCTCTGGCGGCGGTCTGTCAGATAGTGTAAATGACGCACACACACCTTTCCACTTCCCAGAAGCGAGTCCTGGAGAGTGCTCGCGCTATCATTACACGTTTCATTAATCAAAAGTTGGGCTCCTTTCTTCTCGTGCTTGGTGCGCGAAAGCTCTTCCCGGAATAACTGTCATTTCTCAAAGGGAGGAGGGTGGCGGCGGCACAATTGAGGTTTGCAGCGAGAAGAATAATGAAGCATCATGCTGTGTGACGGGTTCAGTCAGACAACGTCCGACCGTGTGCCCGATGTTGAGCAGAAAGGACGACTAACTATTCTTTTAATTTTACCAACCGACAAAGTGTAGTGTTATTTTTTATTTGGCTAGTACTTTTATATTCCTCTTTTATGCTCGGCAGATGTTGTCTACATAAGATTCATATTTTCATATCCATTATATATTTTTTTTCATAATTGGGACAATTTTTATAAAGGCTAATTTGAAGTATAGCCATCCCTAGAAAACATACATTGTAAAAACATTTATATGTACAAAAGTAAATGAGAATTTTTCCCCGGTCCTTAACAAAATCGTCCTTTTGTAAATACGACTGTTCTGCCAGTTCTTCAGCGTTCTGCGGTTTGATTTGACGCAGGAAATAACAATTTCTCATTCTAATTAATATGGAAACGTTTTCTCGTGTTGCTTGTCAAGTGTGCGACGGCCATCGCCCATGACGCGAGCACACGGCGGATATTTTACGCTCGATTTCATCCTTCCGATTTGCTACGGAGTTGCTAGAGTAGCCAACAAAAAAGCACAAATGAAAACTGTATTGCATCGTCCACCATACACGGGAGGGGACGATTATCATGTAGCTAGAGTAACACCGTAATTCTGTTTATAATTCTTGTAAAAGCCGATTTCTTTTTACCCTCGGCCTGCAAACAATTCTACGCACAGCCACGATACTCAAATTGTTGCGCACAGCAACTTTTCCCCGTTTCAAAGACATTCCAGTGTCTCGGGAAAATTTGATACCACGCTTCTACCCCTTACCGCCAGTCAATCATCCTGAGCATCCGGCTTCTTTTCTCTGCCCAAAGCACCACATGCCACAGTCCTCCACGCCAATGGAAGAGACATAAAAAGCTCCGAGAAATCAATTTCGTTCATAAATAAAACATGACGCTCACGCTAAGTAACGCACCACCGTTACCGAGGCACAAGAGCCGGGGGGAACTTTTGCGTAGCGGCAAATTTGAATGTGAATCTGTGGCCGTGGCACGTGCAAATCATGGCCGACGGATCATCGACGCCAGAAAACTAGACGCCAGAGTGAATGAGCGAACGGCTCGTCGTTGAAGTACACCTGCGTTTAGTTAATGGGCCGCCTCCCTCAAAGGTTTTGCTGATTTGAATATTTTGCTACCAGCATTCTAGAGTCGTTCATCTCTTTCAGCAGAAAGCGATAGGCTGAAAGAGGGAGAGAACGAACGAGAGACCGTGGGGAATAATTTCGATTCCCGGTTACCACTTTCACCGGGACTCGACACTTCCCCTAACGAGATAGATAATAGACAAAGAACGAAAAGGTACAGTGCCGCTAAAATATGATGGTTGGGATAAACTTCTTGATCCAACTCGATTGATTGGTGGCAACTTTACAGCATCGAAAAGCAGCAAACCTCCCCTACCCGTTTTACTTTCCCATTGCAATAGCATGCAAAACAATGCTATTTATCTAAACAATTCACAACAACTCCCATTCCATGTTTTCGTCCGGTATCGTGTTCGTATTTTTTCCATCCCGAATCAAAAATCTCATCAACATTTCATAAACATCATGATTTTCTTACCTCGAAAAGATTAAGGCCCCGCTAAAAAGAGATAAAGATAAACACACAATGCTGTATGAAAATCGCCGAATTGTCTCAAATTCAGTAGTTGTAAGTGCAACTGGTAGCTCTATCTACCAGCGGTATCTAAAGGAGGGAAATTGAAACACAACTGCTTATGCTACACGGTCACAGAGACGCAAGGAAAGAAAAGTGTATTCTAGGGCACTAGAGATTGTAAGTTCTTACTAAAAAGGCTCACTCGTATAGACGAAACAGATGAGAGCATAGAAAGAGATAGAGTGAAGGATAGACATAGTGTTTAAAAGGATTGAGATACAAGCTAGACGAAAACAAACAAATACTTTCAACAGAAGTCTACTAGAGAAAGCGGAAAATTGCACTCATTTGCATTTCTACCCTCCTACCACTCACACGAGTTCAACTGCAGCGTAATCCCACATCATTACTGAAATCAAAAACCACCAACCACGTGTCCCAGCCCCGCGATTCGTTCATATTAATCGAATGTCATGAAAACAAAATTACTCCATTCATTTTCACACACAAAGCGCATATGTGCAGCTGCTGCAAAACACACCTTTTCATCGACTCGCCTCGATTGATGTGCTTCAATTTTGCATCATATATTTAAAACCACCAGTCCCAAAATGGCACCGATTTTTACCGCCATTATTGCAAAGCGACCCCGGTCTGTAACCCCGTGTCGCTTTGGAAAAGCCGATGCAAAATCGAAGCAATCAAACACAAAAACACAACGGTACACAACAACCGTTATCGATGCACAGAAATATCAAATTCAAACGAAACGTATTGGAAAATCAGTTGACATACCATTTTCATTCATTTTCGAGCGGTGCTTTTTGCAAATGAGAGACAATAATCAGCGCCCCGATGGCTGCACTAATTTTCAGCATCACTAACCATTACTAATGGAGCGATTTGTAATCAAACGAGCCGCAGTCAAATATTCGCACACACACACACACATGCATGGTGGGTAACAGACTGTTGAGTGCACATTTATTTTCTTGAATACTTCGTTCGTTTTACATTGGAACAATTTCACACAGCTGTACGGCTGGTGCTCACTTCAATCTTTTGCCGAACAAGAGAAATGATACGTTGGTGTGAGTGAATGTGTTTGTGGAATCCCTAATCGGGGGATAATTATTTCCAAATTAGTCGGAAAATCATCATCCTCTTCCCAACGCATCGGCCAACGCTACTAACGAGTCGCACACTGGCTGCAAACCTTTGTGTCACGGTTGCGTCAACAGTCGTTCACAATTGAATATCCACCATTCACATTTGATCACCGACCGCGAGGAATTTGTTTTCTAAAATGGTGGGAGGTATTAGGAGAGGGCTTTTGAGTAGGCATTTCAACGCTGATGTTCGGACTTTATCCACCGGGTTGCAAGCGGGTCTCCTCCCTTCTCGCAGCAAAAATTGTTTGATCACCATTACTAAGCTTAGTCCTGTTGTCTCCTTGGGCAGCAAAATCATGCAGAGAGGATGAAGGGTATGAAAGGACAACACATCAAAATGCATACACTACCCACCAACCACTGTGAACCAATACAGAAAGCAGCGGATGTACGGGCACTTCAATTCCATTCGCTAGCAATGATGCGTTACAAACTAATGATAATGATATCAAAATCCGGCCCACAGTGCAACCCGCACAGTACACCACACACAGCGGTGTGCTCCCGCATTGAGCCACAAGAGTATGGATAGTGGTGAGCAAACTATTGTAAAGATTTTTTTGTGTGTGTGCAGCATTTGCGTGTACGTGCAATGTCCCAATGAATAGAAACGAGGGGAGAGAGAGGACGCGCCATCCCAACATTGCCGCTCTTTGGAAATACTGTTTCGATTGGAAAATTCATCCGAACCAATGAGAACAAATGCGGTGCACAAATCACCGACGGATCATCCCCGTATAGCTTTGGGCTGTTGAGCTGTTCTCGCGTCACACCCGCATCCCATAGGTCGGCCGCCGGCCTAGCAAGTGCCGAAAAGAAACAGCTTTTCTGCTCAGCATGTGTTCGGCTTGGTTCACGGATTTCACCCCCTAGTAGATTGCTTCCTCCCGCCGCCCGGGGGCGAAAGGTTGGAACACCAAATCCCTACCGCTAAAACTCGAATGCGCTTGATCGGTGTGTACCCAGCAGGACAGCACAATGTTCGTCCCTTTGTCCGACTGCATGACTGGCCCAAGCGCAACGGGCAACTATTATGCCGGGTGTCACCTACCTGGTACGCCCGCTCTGTTCGGATAATTTTAGCATCAGCTTACAAAATAGCTAGCCCCGCACTACTTCGTCTGCTCGCTGCATCAATCATTCCCGTTACACAATTGGTTCCACATTTCGCATCATCAAAAGATGCGCTCGTCTTCTGCTGCGCCGACCACCACATGGGTCCGCCAACCTATTCGTCTATTGCAAATGGGCTACGTTCCCTCTTCGCTCCCGCTACAGTGTCTGCTGTAGCACACCGACCCAAAGCGAGTGGAACGGTTTTCGAGGATCCATTTCCGTTTTGGCGGAGAATCTAGATTTTTCGAGCCGGGATTGATTTTGCCGACGCACGGTTGGTGGCTCTCGTTCGCTCATTAAAAGTGTATCCCGCGGTTTAGTGTGAGCTCATTCCCAAGTGTTGTGCCGTAGCTGCTACGTTGATCCAATCAGTCTGCAAAGCGACAGGATGAACAACCACGAACCGTGCGCCACAGCAAAACGTGTCCTCTTTGATTGATCAGTAACTTGCTCAGATCGATATGAACAGAGATTAGCGTGTGCAGCTGTAAAGCAGTAGAATTTAATCTTACGGAATCGATGTTGAACGAAAAACATATGATATTCCTTTGCAACGCTTGTATATGTGTTTGCTTTGTTACAATTCATCCTCGTATCAATGGAGACGCCTAGCTTCTTGTGTGACAATTTTTAACACACATTTTTTACACCATCCTTTGTAACAACGGACCCAGGAAACACACTAAACAAGCAAGTACAGGTCTATTAAAAGAGATGCGGAGAAGGAAGAGAGAGATAGCGCCAGATAGAGAGAGAGATAAAAAGATGGTAAGTGAAGCAAGCTCAAAACACAAAACAGCTAAATAGAGTAGATGTAGAGAGAGTAAAATTACACTGACCAGCTCTAACACATGAAACACCAAACAGGACATTGGAGTGGTGTGTTGTAGAGACACATTTTTTTAATGTTTAGCCTATTACCTTACAATATCGAAAGGTATGTGTGTTACGATAAGATATGTGTTTATGTGGAAGTTTATGTACTAGAATAGATCGCATAGAATAGAAACAGATGTTGATTTGACGCCAAGATTTGCATTTAATCATAAGCTTAAAGTAGAGGAGACGTGCAGCATGCGTACGTAAAGAAATTTGAGGCACCAAAAGAACGGGTGTTGTCTAGAAGGAGATACGTGTTCAGCTCTGTCCAGTAGCACTTACCTGTAAAAGAAACGAAAAAATGAAAGAAAGAAAAATTAGAATAATGTCATAGTACTTTTTTCACGATGCTGAAACTACATGAGTATATGATGTAGTGACGGGAATTAAGTTAGCCACTAAAACCATATACATTTTATTCAATACATCAATATGCACAATACAAGAAGAATAAGATCACTTGATATCTTAAAACGTATTGATCAATTAATTTCATTTGACAAGCGCATCAACACTCCACGCACTGCGCTTCCATCTCCACGCACAAAACTGCAAACGAATTTTGATTCGCTTTTGATGTTAATTTATTTTCCGAAGTGTAGCCTGAAGTGTGTGCCGCCCTCGTACTACGTATGAAGCAGAACAAAACAAACAAACCACCATAACAAATCGTTCTCCCTATCCCGGGCAACGTGAACAAGCGAGAAAAGTTCGCGATGATGTTGCACGTATCGAGGCCACCGCGAGAAGCTAAGCAGCTGCACCGACGAAGATACTGAAGAGAAAGGGTCACTAAAAACAATTGCTAAATACCGTTTACTATGGACAGGCACCAGGCATGTACATACGCTAATCGGAATCAAAATTTCCCGCGCCCCGAGTGGGATGGCAAAAAAGTAGGATTATTCATCAATTGACCAACTCAACGTTACTGCTGATGCTGATGTGAATACGTACAGCTGTTCGACATTTCTCGAAATACATAAAACAAATGGACAAGACTCGTTTAAAATGGAAAAGCTCCACACATATCAAACGCGGTAGTTTCCTCTCCACCTGGTACCACTTGTGGCGAAATGGTACCGAAAAAGACAGTCGAGATTAAATTTATGCAAAATCTCAATGCTAATTTTTGTCCATCAACTCGCCGACAGTAAAACTGTCCCATGTGCTATGCCCCTGAAGCGTTTTCGCGGCCAAACACGTCCATTTGGGAACACTGAAAGCACAAACCGATGCGTCCTCACAGCTATGACCGTCCGAACGTTCGCGTGAAAGCAAAAATTAAACCGCCATTGGATGTGCTAACTATATTCGCATACCGGACTCAGTTAGCATGCACAAGTCCTTATGTTGTCGGTACTGACAAGGCCCAGTATCGTTGTCCCTTTGCATGTGTGTAGTAGGTCTATGTTGAATGTTTTGGTGTACCTCGTTGTGCTTTGGTTGTTACCATACCTCGTGGCCCCTAGTCTAATAGGGAATGAATATTTATCAGAATGCTCGACGGGGAAACAGAACCGCAGACACTGGTAAGCCGCCACTGGTAGTACGCGCTCCGTTTCCTGAAGGCGATTGGAGTTGGGAATGAAAACAACGATAATAGTATGCGTTGAATAGGCACAATGCTGTGTATTGTGTGAGAATTGAAACATCGGGCACACTCAGCATATATTACAAAACATAACCTTTGATGCTCGATGATGGCTACATGGTTGTCTTGCCCGCGCAACATTTCGACGAGCTTTGCAAATGAATCGGCCGAAAAGCAAATCACTTTTCAGCACGAAAACATACACGCATCTCATGATGCGTGGGAATAGGTCAACTGATGGGTGGCGCTTGTTTTGCATCTTAATTAGTAATGTAGCTTAAGTTGTCATGTTACATCAGCCAGGTCAATTTAACTTGATAATTTGCCATTTTTGTTACTTTAACCAAGAAATTCGCGGACCGGTCTGGTGGTACAGTCGTCAACTCGTACGACTTAACAACATGCCCGTGATGGGTTCAAGTCCCGAATAGACCGTGCCTCCATACGTAGGACTGACTATCCTGCTATGGTAATAAAAAGTCACTGAAAGCCAACCTCACTTTCACTAGTGGGTACAGGCAGGCCTTGACCGACAGCGGTTGTTGCGCCAAAGAAGAAGAAGAAGAAGAAGAAGAACCAAGAAATTAATTAATTGTTATGTAAAATTCAAAAACACATCCAATTCAATAAAACTAGATACATTTTTCCACATCACATACAGCATTTCATTTGTAATGTAAGTGATGGAAAAAAATAAGTTGCCTTTGTCAGGAAAATTTATCGCAGGATGAAACAATGACTACGCCATTACCTAGGCTAAATGCTTGTTTCCAAAGAACTAATCGGCATTGTTCAGCCAATTAAATATAAACAATGCTCAGTCCTATCATTATCATTCATAGCACAAGAAACTATAACGTAGTTTAAAATCTCATCCCCGCCTTGCATGATCGGATTCCAAAAACGCTTCAACAAAAACGCATGTCAAACCTTAGGGTAATGAAATATGAAGTATAGTCAATTCCTGACGAAACCACACATTTGCATTCGTATGAGTTGTTCTGGGAGATTTTAATAGTACTTTTTCCGAAACCGAAACATCATCCTGTACATCCTGTTCATTGTGAACTGGACACTCTCTCAATGTCGTGTAACGATCGTATACTTTTCATCATGCAGGAGATCCACCTCACTCACGGAGCATCATGCAGGAAACTCTCGAACCGAGTAACTATTATTTCCGGAGGCTTACACACACGGCGAATTACGGCAGTGGGTTACAGAGTAGCACACGAATGGATGATGGCAAGAACAATGAGCACTATCACAAAAAACAGTTCGTACAGAAGAGCGTAGCAGCAAAACAGCAGTTGATAAATCCGGACATATGAATGTGCCCGAGAGCGCTAGGAAATGTCATGAAAAATTTATAACATATTTAGGTAGTTTTATAGCCGTCGACCTTCTCGATACACTACCATATACAACATAGCTTCCCATTTTGGAACTCAGCAAGGAAGGGCAAAAAATACCGAGCAACTCTAAACCAATCAGCTGCATAATCGGAGTCACCTTCCAAGGCAAACTCCCAGACATTGTTTCTAACAAACCCCCAATGGCTGTAGAGGCATGTGTTTTACCGAAAATTGGTAACAACCCGGTAACAATCTTGAGGATTGCTCGAAACGAGAAATTGGCGTGCACACCTGTGCTGACCATTACTGACCCGCTCTGGAAGACAGTGGGAGATATAAGATACTGTAATATTTAATATATGAAACAGTAGAAGCATGAGGGAGATCGAAAGCGGAAAATTCGGTTCGCTCGAAGAAAAACCTATGTCCCATTCTTTTATGCCATAAAGATTACATCAAGGACAGACATTCACAGAGACATTCGAATTTCCAACTTCCAACAGTTATGGTAGCAATATGGAGCATAGGAATATGACATAAAAAGGAGCAAACACAAAACATAAGGAAAGTCGACGAAACGAGAGTGGTAGACTGAGACAACAGGATACTAAATATGTAATCAAAACTTACTGTGCACATATCGTTACATCTCGGCAATACTGCCTAAGCTCGAATATTTAATGGTTTCGTAAGAGGACACTCGCACAAACACCTAGACATGCTTAAAATGCCATAAAATTTAAAATAAATGAACAGCAAGGATATCCAGTTATTTACATTCCAGAGCTAAAGTGGTTTAAGATCTATTTTTACTTCTATTCAATTTGAAAACTTTTATCATTTGAACAAAATGTACGTTTCATGATTCCATGTTCTATCATTTGGACTTTAAATCGCTATTGGTCAATCATAAAGCCCTTACAACCCTTAGCTGGTTGGCTTAACTACTCAAATGCATAACGTGACATCAATCAGCATGAACAAAAAAACGAACACATTTAATTGTGCCGTGACCAGGAAGACACGAATCTGACTTACTTTTCAAACATTTTCAATCATCATTTTCATGTTCGAATCTTTTTACATTACCCTTCCTTTCGAACCGAACCGAACGCATGTAAAGGGTTTCAGCATACGGCTTCGCTTCGTGTTTCGGATTCATCATCTCTACTATTACATGTGATCTGTACCGTGACGAGCGGAGTACAAGGGTAATGCCGATTGAAGAGCATCTCCCATCCCAGCGGGCTGAGCCGGTAAGCTGATCCATTCGTGCAGATGAAAGCATTTTCTTACGCGCTACGCCGCACTCCATAGGCTCAAACATCAAACGAGCAATACACGACCGCCTGGCAGAACTACTGCCCCACGGCATGGCAATCTGAGAAGTACCCCCTTTTCCGACACCCCCATCACAGTTTCGCATGACGCAAGAAGAACTGTGCATGTTAATTACTGCCACCGGCGGGGTAGCAGCATGGAAGGTGAAGATTTTTCTTTTGGCATTTGTGCCAACTATGGTTGCCGGTGGATAGATGATAACACCACCTTCGCCGACCGGCCGGTTTCGGGGACACGTGTGCAATCATTCGCAAAACCGGGAGTGGAAAAAAAGAGCAACAACAGCATAAACAAACACCTTCAAACCATCGCAATGCTGCAAACTGCATCTGCAGAGCTATACCCCCCCTGGGTATCACTCCGGAACGGGTAATTAGTTTGTACTTTACGCATGAAAACATCAGATAAATCTTTCGCTGGCAAGGCTGGCGCCGAAACACGAAAGTCGAGCAGAAAAATCGGTCCAGAAATTTAACCAGGGCTAAATTATGCTTCCCTTTTGCCTTAGGAAGCCTGAAAAAGACTACCGGACTGCGTTAAATATACCTTGGTACACACACACGTACATACACACCCACATTGTTGCATTGAAGGCTCTTCTGCTGGCTATCAGCGTGCGTTTGTATGGGTGTAAATGATGAGTTTTTGCCGACCCGATTCTGCATCGTGTGATGCTACCCAACACACCCGGGAGAGATTTGAAGCGTTTCTGACACGTAAAACCTTCGGTTCCGGATAAGCCCGATGGTGGTTTACCCTTGCCGAGACCTCGCCACTTTCGTGCAGCATGCATGAAAACGTTCAACGTATTTTCTCCTGTGTTTTTTTTTTCGCGTTTCCCCTCTATTCGCTAAAATGCAATTATCTCCCGTTTGATGCCTGGTCAGGGCGGTGCATAGGAGCGTTCTGAGCCGAGAAATCATGCAGGTGCGAGTGTAAGGTTCAGTGCGTTTTTTTTTCAGCGGCAATAGCAGATATTGCATGTCTTCACGGTTGGACTGGTTTGCTGGCCACGTACTTGGGCAGATGATTATAGCGTTTGAAGCTGAACTGTACAGAGCGCATTGGAACACTCTGATGCAGACGAAAATTTGGCAAGAAATGTTTGCTATTGCAACATTCATATGGTAAAAAATGAATACATGAAAATTACATTGTTAGTACGTTCATTTTTAGTACGAATATTTTGCAAACAATCCATTGACACATCCTTATGACACAACACTGGGTTCTGTTGAATATTTCAAAACTGGATTGAAACGATTGGCATTTTTAAATGATCTTAACAGCAGGATCAGGTTAGAAACACATGTTTCATTTAGCTGTACTAATTATAATAACTCATTAACCTTATCTTCTGCTAATTTGAGCTGTAATGTCTAGCTAATAGTACATTTTATCTTCAAACTTGTTCTTAGAATTGTTCTAAAACTTTCCTACACCATACATTAAGTGTGTTAGAAAGTTAGAGCTCTCAACAAGCATGTTAGAGCGCATGCATTGTTTTACGATTAATAAAATCGTCTCTCCATTTTACGACCAACTGCGTGTGCGTGTATTCAGGGGATCAGTCGAGAGATCAGCGTGCTGCAAACGCAGAAAGGTTTTCCAATCCGCCCGTGCTAGGCTTCGCTCGCGTCGAGAATCGAAAATTACCGTGAAAAACACAAGCGCATAAAAATTGGGAAAATCGTGTGCACAGCACCCATGTTCCAGCAATTGGATTTGTGCCCTCCGCTACCTCGATCCATCGTTCGCTAGCCATAAAAATGAAGCAGACACAAACCCTCTCACGCCGGCTTTGCAGGACCGGGAGGCCTACACAGGATGGGAGTGTGTATGTGTGTCCGTGTGCATGAATCTCAACCACGCGATAAGGCGCCAACAACGACGACAACAAACATCACGATAATGCCACAAATGATGGTTATATTTTATTTTACCTTCTCACGAAAGGATCAATTTCTTCTTTTTTCGTTCAGCCCACTTATACGCTTTGCTCTCTTTCTTTTTGGTAGTACCGCTGAATAGCGGCTGCTGTCACCTACAATAATCTGCCAAGCCAGATTGGTTTCAAAAACACACATAAAAAATGAAACGAACAGATAATAGCAAGCAAACATGGCCAATCTTGCCAGACCCGGCCGCACCTTCGACTGATTCTAGATATTCACGGATTGTACCATAATCCATCTCCCACCTGGGGAGGCACGACGTTTCACCACTATAAAATAGACGGAGATGGAAATCTTTGCAGCACAAAGGAGCAAAAGGCGAGCAGAAGCTTGACGGGTTGGAAGCCACCTGAGGCGCTCTGCAACGGCTAGGAGCTGCTGACCGTTGACGGCTCCACGACGATTTTCCGATTTTCTAACGAAGTAACGGCAATGTCGGCTCTCAGGTTGTGATGTCAATCCAATTCATATTTAATTGTTTGGAAGTAATTTCTGATGTATGGATTGATTCGATTAGCTTTGAGCTCTTTACGACATTTCCGTTCATCCGTAAATGTGATACGAGTAAGATGGGCATGTTCTCTTTGCTATGAGCCTTTAGCATTTTTCCATGCATGCTCAGTACTGTGCCTGTATTTAAGAACATAACAATATCATAGATTTTAAAACGGTAGCCCAACAGCACACGGAGAAATCGATAGAATCTTGGAATATGAGAATCATTTCTTAAGTCAACGATAAATATAGACGAACATTGTAATTAAATTGTAACACAAAATAATAATAGCTATAATAATAAAAATAAAACAGAGAAAGTAAACTAAATGATTAACTTAACTTATTACATTCACTATTTTAATATAGATTATGCACATCTTTTGTACCATGGATTGAGAATCACAACTATAACAAGTGAAATGTGGCATATTTTGTATGCAATCCATTTCATCAGATCTGGGAAACAATAGCTGTAATTACAACATCAAAGTCCAAGTGCAGAAAGAAAACAATTTTGAAGATTGATGCTTCGATTTCCTCAAAAAAGCAATGCAAGCAACTGCAGTGAATTGGAGTGCACGATAATGATGAAGCGATGGAAATAAATTTATATGAAACACTGAGAGCTGCAACACTTTTTTTTAAATCAAATAAAGTATTTAGGATTAGCTTGCTATAATACTTTTCTCTTAAAATCAATCTAAAATTTTGAACTCATATAAATAAACAAACGATTCACGTTTATAACAACTTTTAGGAGCCCTTGTGCCATTTTTGCACTTACGCATCATGTGGTGCTTTAGAATCTCAACATACTTAATAAGCTTCACGCAACAGCTGTTCATAATACACTTTCTGCCCTCTTTTGAACCGTTCAAGCAGCACGACCTGACAAAAAATGATCTACAGCCCACAGGGGTCAAATCCTATGACACGTGCTATTTCAAAATCAATTAAATCTTCCACACCGGTTCACACCGGAGAGCAAGTGCTTGTCGAAATGATTCACCCACGATGTGACCGTATCGTGCCGCTGAAACCCACCGAGACATCCAGCCATCATCCTCGCATTCTGAGTTGGGTCGCTGTTTGTTCAGCTACACTCCAACGCCTCTCACTCTTCTTAATAGCTGTACCCACCCACGAGCACCCAAAAGAGGGCACGATTTTTGCTACCAGTTCTACTGCGATCCCTGCGAGAGGTCGAAAGGTGTAGCGGTGATTCAATTTTACGCCATTTTGAGCTCATTTTCTTTTGTCACACCGACAAAGATGAAAGGAATTTTGCACCAGCCACAACACCGTGTGCATGTGTGTGTGATAAGCAAACCGTGATGCGCGCACGGTCACGGAATTCTGAGGGTGTTCTCAGTTGACAAAACCGACGCGGATCCATAGCACGGATGCCCTGCTGAGGACAATAAAGCAACGCACAATTATATGCTACCTTACCTGCCTGCCAACCAGCACCGTGGACATGAACCGTGAAGGAGCTCCTGGATGAAGGTGAAAATTTATCCATTTCCACCCACAACCCCCCCCCCCCTCCACCCCACGGCGCGGCTTATCACGTAGTCTGCTCACGTAATCTGACCACGCGTGTGGATGTGTAAGTATGTGCCGCGCTATCATAACGGCAAGCTAAAGGACAACATTAGTCGTAAAGGGCTTCTCCAATGAATCTTGTTTTTTTTTTTCTTTTTGACAAAGCGCCTTCGAAGGATTTATATCACCGGCGAAAAAATGTGAAAAATATTCCACAAGGACAGGTTCGTTCGCATGTGATTGTTCCGTATCAACTTTCTCACTAGTCCCGTCCCCAACACGAGTACACACTGAAGTGCCATAACCTTTAACAAATAGATACAAAATGAGTTTCTTCAGGTGGCTCCGCGGCCTGCCAGCACTGGCACAGGAAACAGTCACGCACTCCGTACCTCAAAGAGGCCAGCCGGTGATAAAAGTTCCAAAATCGAGCCATGTCGTACCTCGCCAGACAAAAGACATGCAGCAGCGAAGGACTGAAGATCATTCACATAAATATTTCAACGATATAGGGCTCCAAATTTATGAACCTGGCCTGCGATACTGCCGCGTTCCAATAGAAGCTGGTTCGTGTGTGATAGGCTCAGTATAATATTCTCCGGTTGACTCGCTTTCATGGCATTGAGCGTTTGTGTACGGTTTAAACTCCGTAGCAACAGGCGATGGAAAGGTGGACAAAGTTAATTTAGCCGCATAGATGCATGGTGGCATGGCTGAATACCAACCAAAAACATCCCATTGAATAAACGAACCATACACACCTGCCAACACGGTTTTATCAGTGCTTGACTAAGTAGCAAACCAGCTCTTTTTGTTCTTTGGTGAGGAATTGTGTCGTCCAAAATGGAGGCGCATGGTTATTGAGATATGATTAAAATAAACTGTAGATTTTTATGGTAATTTATTTTTTGTTGGGATGGTTAAATGCAGACAGTAGCACTGAACATTTATTGAGTAACAAACCAACTTAACGTGATATTAGAAACGTTAAAATAAGTTTATGAACTTAGAATTGGACTGAAAGGTAATTCCATAACGTTAAGAATTAGACTGTAAGAAAAGTTAAAATTTTCCTTATTAATTGTGAAGTAGGTTTTTCATTAAAATGTTTTCCTGCTCAAATTTCATACCCCATAATGGATAAAATATTATGTTACAGTCAGCAAAGCCAAACAAAGTTTCATCTAGCGAGGAAAAGTGCAAAGTTTACCGAATTCCAATCATCACTGTATAATACAAATTATTATCTCACAAATACATTACCACTTCTTCTTCTTTGGCGTAGCAACCGCTGTCGGTCAAGGCCTGCCTGTCCTGTACCCACTAGTGAAGTGAGCTTGGCGGCTTTCAGTGACTTATTGTTACCATAGCAGGATAGTCCAGTCCGACGTAAGGGGGCACGGTCTATTCGGGACTTAAACCCATGACGGGCATGTTGTTACGTCGTACAAGTTGACGACTGTACCACCAGACCGGCTCATTACATTACCACTACTATTACTATTACTATTATAGTAGTATTACTATTATAGTTAGTAGATAATTTGATTAAAATACGAGTGAATTGTTTTATTTTAGCTTCATTTTAATTAAACACCTTTAACAGTCAAAATACTTTCAAAATATACTTCTAAATCTTTTTGTTTCCCAAATAAATTAAATGTTCAAACATTTTTGGAATATATATTCAATAAATAAAAAAATGTTTGTACTTGAATATTATTGTTTATTCTTTCAAAACAATCACAACAAGACCATTGCTGGAGCCGTTAATTGTTTAAACAGTTTTTGCGTATTTTGAGAAATTTTGTTTACACTTTGCATTGCTCCTACTGCACAATAAACAAACCCTAGCAATTTAATATGATTTTATTAATAGCATTTTTGAGTTGCATTGAGAATAAAACTTCACCTGCCTTCATTACACTTCAAAAAAGTTATAACAAAATAAGCTAAATAAACTTTCTCTGCACATGTAAATGTGTTCATTGATCTTTCGCACCATCGCCTATTTTTCCTCGATCGGCAGATCCTAATCCTTCTCCCCATCGACAGCGAAATCAATCATCCGACGATACGATCCACTATCAGTTAGGCACCAAGAGACAAGGTTCGACGGTCGCGCCGCCAAACTAAACCACCGACCGCGCGCCGACGATGGAAAAAGTTTAGCGAAAATTGATGCTATCAAACAAGCGGCGGCAAACTCTTTCTCCCGCTTTATGGCACCACAAAATGTCTCGCTCATACCATTCCTGGGGAGGCCACAAAATTGTTTACTAAATTGAATATGTAAATCGTTCAATCTCCGTACAACCACCCTGGCCTGCACCACCTGGGCGGATCGAAGGAAGGATGGGTGATAGTAAGTTAGTTTATTTTATTTTTGTTCTGGTTCAATCATTTTCTGATACCCAAAGCTCGCTTTTTTTTTGCAAAATCGATGTTCGACAGAGGCCTTATACTAGGCGCGAGAAACGTGAGTTAAATTGAATTTTTCATCCCTTTTCCTAACCAGCCATACCCAGTCTGTAAGTGTCCTTGGTTCTAGTATGTGTGAGTGTTGTGAGTGTATATGAATACAATCAAATCAACACAGTGATATCTATTTTGCATGGAAATAGATCACTAAAAGAATGCGCCTAAAACACGGAATATCGGCGCGCTATGGAACGATAAAGAAGCAAATATTCCCATCCTACCCATTGGTTTATCCATTGCGATACACTTTCCGTGATGTAAAATAATGGCTCACCGTTGGCATGTACTACGGTAGAGAAGGATTCCGTGGAACGAAAATAGTTTCATCGCATCGCTCGTGTTGTACTTGTGGTCCCCAAGAGATGTCATCACTGAAAGCCGAAAAGTCTTTTAACATACACATTCTGTGAATAATAAACCCCCAAATACGCGCCAAAAAGATATCCCAGTCTACCAGACATTACTTCTCACCGAACGAAGCGTTCGAGACTAATTGATCACCTATCAGTGAATGTGGACGCCGTTTTCCTTCTGCATTGGACGCATCGGGTCGTGTCGATGCGATACTCATGCATAGGCCCCTCCGGGGACTTGGCCGCGTATTATGTTCCAAAAACAGGGACTTACTCCATCCCCAAAAGGAAACTAATTATTACTATCCTTCTCACCCCACCAAAGGTTCGCCTTGTTATTAGCATCAAAGCTCAATAAGAGTGGCATCGAAACGCTATATAGCCATCGTACGCGGCTAGGAACATAATCCTTAATGGAGGAAAATACTGACCCACCGTGACGGACTTTCTTCTCCTTCCTGTACACCGGAGAGCAGATGGAACAGGTGGTGGTGGTGGTTGTGCCAAGATTTAGCAGCAACCATCACATCTCGATGTTTAGCTCATTCCAGTTATACAGCAACGTCCATCAGATGATGCCGTACACACATGCACCGTGCTGTAACCATGTTCGATAAGCTCTGATGTGTGGTACATCGCTATAGCAAGCCAACCGTGGTGTAATGCCTTGCACCGTTCCATTTTCACTCTACTTCGTTCCTTAAGCTACCCAGTTACTGTTCCTCCTCGACTAAGACCGTATTCCGGGCGTACAAGCCAAAACCACAAAAGCTTCTAAATGCAGCGAAGTACGAAACCGAAACCTGTTAACTTTCGCCGGTGCTCAAATTTGCTACACCCACAGCTAAAAGTCGCCCTCCCGTTATGATGACCACGCAGGACGCTTGGAGAGCGTTTGGGGGGACAAGCGATATTCCTTCAATATTTTGTCGAACTTACCTTAACTCCGATGTGCACCGGAGGGAAATCTGCGTGCAGTGCTGGTGGAAGTAGTGGCAATGGCAATGGAAGGGGGCAGGACATCATGGCCTCTACCTGGAACAAAAATAGTTAAACAACTATTAAATTCTGAGTGTAGTCCTAAACTATTAAAATTTATTGTATTGTATTGTTTTGTATATGCACATATCGTCGTTATACTTCCGCCAACATATTCATCATATTCGTACATATTCATCATGCATCATATTCGTACATGTTGCAGATATGGAGCTTACCACAAGAATTCACCCTTACTGAGCACACTATGCGTTTTGTACAAAAAGCCACTATTAATTGGATATCAGATGTACCGGGAGCATATGTTGACGCTACTTGCTTCGTACATTAATGGGTGCAACTTAAGTACTGCTTGCAAGAAATAGTTACCACCCCCATTAACCTCCGCGAGTAAACTCCCCTGAAACGACCTTTACATCCAAAGTAGTTTGCTGTACTGACGTCAATACGCGTTTCGCCGAATTGTCTTGCCTAATGATCTTCACCGTGCTTGTGATAACTCACTTCATCTTCCATGTGGCGTGTACCGACCAATTTCGCCCGTCACCGCCATCCTATCCTGTCTTCTGTCTGCACAATGTTTTGAGTTGATTAATTGAAAGCAACTGCCGGAAGGGCACATCCAACAGTGCTCACTCTTCACCAACAACGTTAATTCAAGCAACACAATGGTAGAACAAAGTTCACATTGCGCTAACATATCGCACACCATCTTCACAAATGTTTTTGATTTTTGTCAAGTGCAAATTACAGGCACTCTACACACACGCGCGTCTACAACTGTAGAAAGGCCTATTTTAGCTTAGACCCTCCAGGTGAAATGATCTTTGTCGGGGTGCAATTAATTATTGCGTCCTGTCAATGGCTGGGAAATGTTGCTAGAATAGACCTGTTTCCGCCTTTGATCTTTTAGAGCTGTTTAATTGATTCGTTCAACAATACAGCAGCAAGCAATACAATGGCAATGCGCATCCATACATGCACACAGGCAGAACTTTCAAATGACAGTATGTGAGAACGAGTTTGAACATTAATTAAGTATTGTTGATTGAAACAAAAACAAAAAATTCAGTCGAATGAAGAGCACAAACTAGACTTGAAGTTTGGACGATAAAATTGCAAATTAAGCTGATAATTGAACATGTTCGAATAACTGCAATTTCCTATCGATTGCTATTGTAAAAATTCTCTTGTATTTAATTGGTTTGCCACTTGTTTTGTAATTCCATGTACAACTAATTCAATTAAATTCCGATGGCCTAATGGGTATCGAATAATCTAATTGTGCAGCTCGTCATGATTCCATCTAGTGATACGTAAAATTGACTTCCTGGTGTCGGTAAATCTCTTGGTAAATGCGTCGTTATGATCGTTTGATGTAAGAAATGTTCAGAAAAAATAGAAGAAAAACTAAACCGAAACAGTTACACCAAAAGATAAATGAAACCATATCCAAAGCAACTTATGAACTTTTGACTTCTCCCCAGTGATAATATTGCGTTGACTCTATCCTTTACCACCAAAACGCAAATAACCCATAACCAGCTTCCCCGACGTTAAGCTACAGCATAAAACAACCCAGAAGAGATTTACTCATTTTAATAAATACTTTACGAAACACACCCATCGCCATTAAAACGTTTATTTATTTATTTCATATATATAAACCGACGGATCATCATGTCTAATCGGCAACCTTATAATTAAATTAAGGAGCATATAAATAAACATCTAGTTATAAGCAAACATTACATGTGACGTAGACGCAATTTCTCCTTGAACGTGGAAGTAGACATACTAAAATCGAACAAATCTAACACTTCATTGAACTCGAGGGACATACGTATAATAGGGTGTCCCTGGCTATGGTTGTTGCGGGTACGCGGAACACGGAGATGGAAATTGGATCTAAGAATCCGACAGGGAGCGAACAAATTGATGCTGGCTAGTAATGCCGGGGAATCGATCTCTCCGTTAAGGAGCCGAAATATGAAAAGGCATTGGGCGTTTTTACGTCGAGAGCAGAGTGGTTCAAGTCCGAGAAGCAGACACCGCTGATGGTAGGTGGGCCGAGCGTGGTGGGATTGCCATGGAAGGAGTCGAACCGCGTACCTGGTGAGTCTCCGTTGAATGGCTTCGAGGCGATTGATGTCACCAACGCCAAGCGGGCACCAGATCGGACAGCAGTACTCCAGGCACGACCTTACGATGGCACAGAAGATCGACTTGACGCACATGGGATCGGTAAACTCGCTACAGGTCCGCGTAATTAAACCAAGTAGCTGATTTCCCTTCGCAACAACGCTATCAATGTGAGGGCGAAATGACATCTTCTGATCGAGTAGCACCCCCAGATCACGGATACATGTCGTGCGAGCCAAAGCCGTGTTGAGCATAGTGTATGTAAACGTGATGGGGTGACGGGCTCTGCTGAATGATATACACTGGCATTTATCAGCACACACTTGGAGAGCGTTTCTGCTGCACCAGCTATCCAGATTCTCAAGGATCGTTTGAAGGCGTACACAGTCACTGTCGTTTCTAACTGGAGCGAATATTTTTACATCGTCGGCGTACATTAGGTGTTGGCCTGGCGGTAAAACGAAAGATAGATCATTAATATAGATGAGGAAGAGTAGTGGTCCCAAATTACTCCCTTGAGGCACACCGGAGGAGCTGGTGAAAGAGTGAGAACGATGAGATCCTATACTTATGTAGTACGAACGACCAGTTAAATATGAACGCAGCCAGGTGATGTGCCAGTCGAGGAAACCGAGTTTTTTTAGCTTCGAAAGTAGAATATCATGAGAAATACTATCGAACGCAGCCCTGAAGTCGATATATACTGCATCAACTTGAGTACCACGATCCATGTTGTCGAAGCAGTAGCCAACAAATTCAGCAAGATTTGTGGTGGAAGATCTCCTTGGGAGAAATCCATGCTGACTAGGGCTCATATAGTTTTGAACTGCTGTGAGTAGCGGATTGTATAAAATGAGCTCAAACACCTTTGCACAAGCGCAAAGGGATACAATGCCACGATAATTACTAGCATGAAGTCGACTGCCTTTTTTATGGATAGGAATCATTCGCGCGTGTTTCCAGGACTCAGGATACGTGCCACGCATAAGGGAATCATTAAATATTTTGGCAAGAATGGGTGCGAGTGATTGACGGCAGTGCTTCAATATGTATGCGGGAATATTGTCAGGTCCAGATGATGTAGATGGTTTTATATCGTTGAGTGTGCGCGCAATTAATGCTTCGTCAATTGTGGGTATAATAAAATCGATAGCGATGGATATCCGATGGAGTATTGCGGGTGGCCTCTGCTAGTGTGTTAGGATTGTGAACAGGAAGGGTGAATGCATCAGCGAAACGATTGGCGAGAGTGTTGCAAATATCGGATGTATCGATACTAGTTTGGCCATTGTAGCTCATTGACGGAGGGATACTTCTTATATTGCGCCGTTTGTTCCAGAAGCTCCAGAACCGTGTCGGCTTAGAAAATAGCTGCCTTTCAGTACGGCGAATGAAGGAGCGGTAGAGCACACGATTATGTCGACGATAATTGTTCAGTGCATCGAAAAAAATTCTCCTATGCAGCGATGATCTCGTTCTACTGTAATCCGCGTAGGCTTTTGATTTTATTTTTTTCAACCGTCTTAAAGATGCATTAGACCAATCGGGGCCAGGCTTTCGTTGAGCAACAGGAACGCAGGAATTAATCGCTGAGCGCATAAAAACGCTAAAGCAATCGGTGGCTTCGTCGATAGTGGAAAAGTTGGAGCAGTCAAAATTACGGTCAAACGACACAATAAGGGCATTCATACGTTCCACATTAGTTTAATCGTGTATTCGAGCTCATACTCTGTAAAAATTCTTGCCATGCCGTGAAACTTTACCTTAAACGACGAAAGTAGACTTTAGCACTCTCAATCCACACCAGAAAGCCACCCACCATCAGTTGTACCATTTCAGTAATGGAAAAATAAGCTAGGATTACAAACGGGTAACGATAAGCAATTGGAACTGTATCAACAACGGTGCTGCAAAGTAAATGAAATATGTAGAAAAACAAATTAAAATTGTTTTTTCGTCCTGGCGCACCAAAACCGATACACCCGCTACGAACGGTATTAATTCCAGTCATTTTCCAACATTCCCAACAACACCCGACCAAACATAAACTTTCATCGCTGTCGCCGTTCAGGCAGGATGGTAAGTTAATGGCGAACAAATTAAACACAGCGGCATTGCGCTCGGATCAGCGAAAATATCTCTATAAATGGACAGCGAGAAGCGAATGGTTTCGCTTTTTCTTAGTCTGTCCACCGAAAGTGCGCATAAAACAAGACTGCATTACACTACAGCGCGAAACAAACGATCATCCCTCGCCCTGCCTTCAATGCTAATGAAAATATGCTGACAGAGCAACGAGCAACCCCAGCCAGCAGAGAAGCGATAGCGAGACGCAAAAAAATAAAAATAAAATATGAAAAATGTTCGACAAATAAAAGTGCACCGTGCCGGGCGCTTCGCGTGTAACTATTTTGTGCGACAGTGTATTGAGCAAAACAAAATTGCAAACACGAAACCCACTACGGTGGGCCGCAGTTAGGCAAGACGAGAGTCATAAAATGGAAAGTTAATTTTTGGCGAAATTATGTCGTAACAATTACGATAAGGAATTTTTGAATTTTTCGCCCAGTTCCGGAATTTTCCCAACGCTCCAATCTTTGACTATTCCTGCACTGTGCACGCAGCAAAGCCGTAAGGGTGTAGAAACGGGAAGGAGTTATGATAGCACGGTGTTGAGTTGAGCCTATCTCATCATCTTATAGCCGTTATTATGGCCATGAGTTTTTTTTTTAGTGTTTTTTTTGCTCAGTATTTAGTGCACATCGTGCAAGTACAACATTGATGACCCGAATACTGCTGCACTGTGGTGACGTGAACAGCAATACAGGTTTTCAGATCTCCCTAAACCTTGAGCCATTTATAAACGGGTTGTTATGGAGGGAGGGAGGGATAGCGAAACAGTCGATCCGAAAAAAATCTTGCACTGAACAGGACGGCAAAGAGAAGAAGCATTATTTAACGACGCTTAAAACCTGTTCTCCTTGATCCTACATGGATGCCACTACTCAGTGCTGGCTGTGCAGAAATGCAAGCAATTTCCGATTTAACTTTTAAGTCCATTGCTTTATTCTTTGGGTGGTATTTCATAAGTTTGGATGCATTCCATTATGTAGATAAAATTGTAATATAAAAGATAACAATACTGCAGCCAGTAAAATAGCAACACGACACCCAATCAAAATGGAACTGTAGTATTTCTAGCAGTGTAACCATGCCGCCAGTTACAATGAACAACCCAAGCTACCAAAGCTAATAGATTATAACAGCATGGACAAAGAATCGTCGTTTTCTTCCATCCGATGCAATGAAGCACCGGTACATCACGCCGGGAGTTACCTGTAAAACTACAATGAATGCTCCATTTTTCCACCACGATCAGATCACCCATCTCAAAAAAAATATCATCCTAACGATCGAACCACTGTCTACTAGATAGCTACGCGCTTATCAAGCATGCCATCCTGCGCCGCCCACCAAGCCAAATTGAAACGGTATCGTTTCAGCATCAGAACTAATCCAGCAACAAGCCAGCACACGTATACTGAAGCGCGCTGATGGAAAGGAACATTTCTAACGCTGGAGCATACATTCTGGACCAAAACGTATTGAAATCGAAACTCAAACTGACATCCGGACGTTCCATACAGTGTGTTTCTGTAATGTCCGTATTCGTTCAACTCGGAAGCAAAAACGACTCGGCGGGACATACGGTGTAGTCGGCGAGGGAAAACAGTTACAGTACTGACACGCAACCGGCACACAGCCAAAGGTACGTGCAGACACACATCACCAATAACAACAACAAAACGCAAATGTTATGTTTGACAGAGAATCCCCGAAGGATATGGACATGTCGGGGAGTTTTCACGTTTCATTGTTACCTTATCATGTAGCGCTGGATAATGTATCTCTGTTAGATAACTAAGCAGCGTCCTATGCTTGCTTGTGTGTGTGAGTTGTTCAATAAAAAAGCGATATTTTGCTAGGAATATTAAGAATAAATATTATACATTAGGAAATAGTACCATTACTTGCACTTTAAGGATGTTGAATTTTAATGGACAACAGGTGATACTAATGTACCCAGCCGCAATTAGTTTTTGTGCAATCTTCAAGAAAAGTAATGTTCGATCTTGCCTACTGTTCCACAACTGTATTAGATAGCAAAAGGCTTGCATTTCCTATTTGTTATACTAATATTGTGTATTTTGCAAGTATCTAATTCTAACAGTAATTCTAATACTAGTCCCCCTAGATACGACTATATTTGGGACCGAAAAAAAATATCAAAGCTAGGTGTAAATCAAAAAAGTCCTATATCGAATAACTTTCAATACATTGGTTATAACCGAGGTTGAAGAGACAAAACGAAGAATTTCTTGCATTTTTAGTAAAAAAATATTTGGAATGCCTAAATTTAATTATGAAAATTTTATTCTTCTTCTTCTTCTTTGGCGCAACAACCGCTGCCGGTCAAGGCCTGCCAGTACCCACTAGTGAAGTGAGCTTGGCTTTCAGTGACTTTTTGTTACCATAGCAGGATAGTCAGTTCTGCGTATGGAGGCACGGTCTATTCGGGACTTGAACCCATGACGGGCATGTTGTTACGTCGTACAAGTTGACGACTGTACCACAAGACCGGCTCCATTAATAAATTTATTACATTTTTTACTATTTATTTTTTATTAAAATTTTATTACATTATACAAATATTCAAGTTCCAGTAGAAAGGGAATCTTCCTTAATGTGTGTATGTAACGATTATTAGTAAGAAATTCTGAAACAAATCTATCAATTTCAGCTAACTGAGAGCTGTCAAAATCAAAATCGCTGTAATTAGAGGGGGTCGTATCTCGAGAATCTCCTGTATGTAATCATCAATGCATTTATCATTATTGCTGAGATTTATAGCATTTACTACCTAATGTTACATAAATCATGTAAACCAATGATAACCAATTATTTCTCTATTAATACTTTTCAAAGACACTAAAACATTAGTCATTAAATACAGCACATTCCATACTTATTTCAGAGGACCCACACAAAGTGTTGTCCGATACAAAACAAATTCAAACAAATTGTATCCACAAAAAATAGAACAGAACTCTACTCAAACTCCAACGTGAAAGAATTTGAAGGTGGAAAAGAGGAGAGCGGTACATTGACCTAGCGCAAATTTGTGCTTCAACACCACACCACTGAATGCCGGGGAGGAGGCACACACATATGCAAAAACCGTCCCGCCCCGAAACCAACATCTATTCGCAGATAATCATATGCTTGCTTGCTTTGCGTCTCCTCTTGTACCATATCCCGCGCCCCAGACCAAATACCACACAGGGGCTGTCCGACGACTGCTCCGTTCTGGCCCGTTTAGCAGTGTGGTACACATTTAGAGAAAATGTTAACTGGACCAGTTCCCCGGGTTTAGTGCCGGCTAACTCATGGACGTTGCACATGGATTACCCATACAAACAGCAGCTAGGTAACATTCTCGAAACGTCAGCACAAATTCAACATTTTTGCCCAACCAATTCTCGCCAAACCTGTCATGGAGTGCGATTCTGAAATCGGCAAACCCGGCAGTAAAGGGGAAGCAAAAAGTTGTACACGTTCAACAAATGTAAGATCGGTGCAGCATAGCTATGACGCAACGGAAGCGCTACCAACACTCACACACAGGGGCAACTTTATATTGCTGAACTTGCCGTATATCAATAAAAAAAAACCGGCCGGTTGCGATCGAGCACACTCACACTCTCTCGCTTCGCAAACCTCTTAGGCAAGACGACGACGCGCACTTAACCTTGAAATTGGCCACATTGGCGAGCTGCTCCAGGCGAAGATCCACCATGCTGAGGTGAGCAGTAACACAGCGCGCACAGACCAAAAACCGGTCCCGACAGACGGGCGTGTTCGCCGAACCATGCAACCACACAACCATCGTACCATCAAACATATACACGCACAACTGGTACCACCATCGTCACGCTTCGCCAAACATCATTCGCAGCATATACGATCGTCAACATGATCTTCATCATCATCATCATCATCAAAGCGAGTGGTGTGAGCAATGCTTTTTCTTTCTCACTCTTTCGCGATTTCACTCACAAATACAAACACACGCAGTGGAGGCAAGAGGACCGGGGGCAACGAAGTAAGCCAACATCAACCATATTTCAACGATCACTTACTGCGCCCCGCTGACGATATCTCTGCCCATGTGAGCTTCTTTCAAGGTTGCATCCCAAGAAGATATTCTTGGTTTATAGGCAAGTATTTGCATCTGATCATAGTTTAGCCCTGCTTTGTTGTAAGTTGAAGAAGACCCATTGGTTAAAGGAGGAACATATTTATTTAACGATACAAAACATTCTAAGTCAAGGTATAATGAAATGCTACGAAGACATGAACAAAAGTTACATTTCTAGTCAGTAATGATAAAATTATTGAGTATCAATAGTACATATGAAGGACAAGGAAAATGTTATATGTTAGTGCAATGATCAGTTCTGGCACTAGAAATCGAATAGAGGTTCATGATATAAAATTAGGATGACGATTAAGCAAAGGACAATTAATTGCAAATTAAAAGGAACATAATCAAAGAAATTACTCGATACGATTCTCTGACCAGAACCAGAATGAAACGCCGCCTCACTGTCACTCAAACCAGGGCTTGACCGAGAACTTCTTCTTCTTCTTCTTTGGCACAACAACCATTGTCGGTCAAGGCCTGCCTGTACCACTAATGGGCTAGGATTTCAGTGACTTACTGATTACACATAACAGGATTCTACGTATGGAGGGTACGGTCCATTCGGGGTTTGAACCCATGAGTTGGCGACTGTACCCCACTAGACCGGCTTGAACGAGAACAAGGATTATAATAAGAATCGTAAGTTTATCCAAGGCCGGAAAAGGGCTCTTTAAGAGGTATCGTTAAATGATTACACATCTCGACCCAGACAGAAACACATAAAAACAATCAAATGGACATCAATAAGCATGACGCATGATTTGATGCATAAAATCAGTAAAATGCAGTGAACTGCTAAGCTATACCATTATCTTTCATCAGAAAATGGGACTTTCATCCATCACGCCTTCGCTACATTATAACATTGAACGAGCATACCAAAAACCGGATCGCTACATACCCGAAACCCTGCGGGATTGACAACTGGGTCTCACGGCGCACTGACATTAGTGCGTGCAGAATCTCCAAATGGTTCGTATTACGCAATTGACCTCAAAAATCCACTGTACACTGTACGTATCGAATGCTAATGATGCAAAAATATGCATACATACGCCCAACATTGTAGCGCATCGGTAACCCAGTTAAGCTGCAGTCTGGAAAGGCAATCTGATGATTCCTGTCGTGGATACAATGTTTCGGACCGCTTGCTGTAGTTTAAGCATGGATCTTTTAAAGAAAATGAAACGTTATAGTATAATGTTGGACATTTGCACACTGGACACAACCAATGTTTGATAATTTTTTTATTTCTTAGAAAAAAAAATACTTCACAATACAGCTTAACCGCATTAGGTTATGAATAGTAATTTTATAATTATTTTAAATAAATATCGCTAGCGTTCGAACTATTGAGACAGTTAATGTACCTGACGTAACAACCATTTTACCATCACAATCTGCGTTCGTAGCACTGACCCCCCGTAGGCGTGAATTCGTTTTCTACCAGTTTTGTGCTAGGTTCAGCCATCCCCCTTGCTTCAGGCTATGCACAATCGTTCAACAAATACAATTGCAGGAAATAAAAGCATAATTGAGGAAAATGCCAACCTCCAGATGTCGCCAAGGGAACGTCAGGGCGTCCACAAATAAAACAAAGTAGAATACGCCAGGTTTCAAGTAAGTCGTCGGAAAGATATTATGAATTTTTCGTTTCACTTTTACTCCCACCATTGCCTGTTTCTGTCACTAAATGAAGCAAGAGAGAATAAATGAAACTAGCAGCAACAGCCAAGAACACGGTTGAAGTAAAAACGATCAACCCACATTAACTCAACCATACGGGATAGTTAACAAAACATCCAATTGCACCCAATAGGACAGGGAAAAACAAACGCGACAAAAGGAACGGATTTACGTGGGTAAAAAGGGAGAGAATAGCGAAAAAAGGAAACATTTCTCGAAAAGAATTTTCTCCCGGTCTCCCTCACATTCCTAATTCCTTTCGCCTCCAATAAACCCCCAAGCTTCGCGATGGCCTTTTTTTCGTTTGCTCCCCCACTTTCGCCCACCATGCGCCCGGTGGGCTAAGTGCTTCGATCTATTATCGTATCTTCGTCTCCTAATGGGTTCATTTATCCTGTTTTCTGGCGATGGTTACTTCCTCCCAGGTCGTGCACTGTGTCCGTGTTCGAGACGGGACCCACCCCGGGCGCCGAAGGAGGTAAAATTGAATCTCATTTGCCTGTTTCCTTTCCTAAAAGAGCTCAAGTCATCTCCTACCTCAAGCGGAACAAGACACACCGGAAAAGCATCATCATCTTTACCGCCATACACACAGACACATAAAAAGGTAAAGCTGACTACACTTAAGACGCCGACAACGACACTACTGCGCCATTGTGGCCGAAAGATTTGCCACCACTTCACAGCGACGGTAAAAAGGGTAGGTAGAAGACGGTGCCCTTTTCTGCGGTGCGGTGAAGTATTGAGCCACCTTTAACGTCAACTGGCCGTTAATGTGAGTGCGCCAAACTCCAAACACCTCGTCCCAGGCCGGTAAACAGCATACTACAACTTCCAGAAGGATGGAGGGACCAAATTGAAACAAAATGCCCATTCACAGCGAAGAAGTTCGATCGGCGAGACTGGACCAACGTGTATCGGTCAGCGTGTCTTGTGTTTGCTTTGGTTAGAGTCGTAGGACAAATAAAGGTTACTCGAAAATGCCATACGTACATATACACATCGTCCTATTTCGATAGTACTTCTATTACATTTTCTGGTTACAGTGAGCCGGAAAAACACTACAGAAATCGTTCTTCCGGTCGTTAAGTATGAAGTAAGAAAGAAAACGGTGCAAAAGGTCTCTCTCCTACTCTTACATCAAGCGTTACTGATTATTTAGAAGGTGAGTTACTACGAGCGTTTCTGCTATATTCAAGACCAATACAGGTAAATATGGTAAATCAAACAAAAACAAAAGCTTGAATAATTAAATCATTTAAACATTTAATAACTAGCATAAACCGTGCGAAGGATATGAAACCGTTTTTTAATTAACTATGAACTAAATTTATGATTGAATACATTTTCGATAAATATCAATAACCATTTACCATATAAAACCATAAGATTAACGCGTGAATTGCCATCTCCCCGACATTGTCAATTAATTTCTGTCAGTATTTTCTGTTCTGAGAGAATCGTTATCTACTTATATTTCACTTATATTTCAAACCTTAAACAACCATTTAAACACCCTCTTCCTCTCCCCTCTCTTCCGCGCAAAACACTTTGTTAATCAATCTGCATTAATTCGAATACCTCTGTTACTCCTCCCTCCATTGGCATCATTCCCGGGTCGGCACTGGTTGATGAAATTAACTAGATTGTACCATAAAGTACAGAATTAATTCAGGCGTCGATCACAACACCGCGCGCGCGCGCCTTCCAAAACGACGGCAAAACGGTCGCGAAACGATAATGACCTTTATTGAAATCATTAAATTGAAACTCTCCAAAAAATCTGTAAAATGATACACCTACAATACACACAGCGGTAGAGAAGCACTGAAAATCTGGTACCATTACACCATTATGCCACCAAAGGAAGTAGCAGAAAGCAGCATCTGAGAATGGGCAAAACGCTCCAGCGTAACCAGAATTTTGCCAAAGGTTTTCACTCCTGCGAGAACAGGAAGGGCTTTATGACTTTTCTTGGCTAGCGTAATGTTACTCTTTAGCGTGGCACAGTAACGTTGCTATCGTTAGTAAAGCTGCTGTAGTTTTTCTCTCTCTCTTCTCTCTCTTCTCTCTCTCTATCACTCTTCTGCTTCTTTAAGAATTCTTAAACATAATATTTTGCGAAACTTCTGTGCTTGCGGTCCCCGTCTAAGAATTCCTATTTGACTGTTGTCATTTGTTCATTTCTTCAGAGTCAAGTAATCAAGTGAGAACGGGAGGTTCGGAAATTTTCATCAATTTTTCTCTTTTGCATACAAATCCCTTTTGCCCGTCATCACTATTAACTATTCTCAAATCGGCTTCGGTTCCCGCTTTTTTTTCACTCTTCTTATTGGCAGCACGCCCGCTCGAGGTGGTTGAAAAGCGCACCCATGTTGGGTTGGAGAGGGTGGAGCAATACCGTTCTCCATGGATGAAATTAATTTTACTATCCTTTCTTGCCACGTCACACTCAGCCGTCAGACGGGCCCGAAGTAAACGCCATATTGAACTGATTCAATCAAAGAAGGCTGAAAGGAAAACTTAATCTCAACCGGTTCAAACCTTTTTTCTAGCTATTACCGGCGAACAATGGTGACCGGGTCAAAATCAGCCTTCAAAATATCTCCTTCTCACAGGCACAAATCGGAGCTTTAGAAAAGGAAGGTAAGCAATGGGAATGGGAATTCGTGAGGGGTGATCCACACAGGCAGAGGGGATTTATTTTTGTAGCCAACTGTGCTGCTTCGTGTCACAAAAAAGGAAAGCAAAAATTAATCTATTTTGTGGCTTCGGGATTTATTTTTTTGCCATGTGCTAGTTTACATTTTGAATGGTTCTCTCACAAATGGAAGCAAACGGCCTAGCTGTTAAAAATCTACATTGTTTATTGTTTTGTCCTTGGTTCTCAATACTTCAACTTATAGGAAATAAAATAAGTTAGATAAACCTTACAAATAACCGTTTGCAACAAATACATGCTCTTCATTGGGTTCGAACGTGGTACGGCTTTTAGTTTTGCTTGCTCATTGCTCCAACCTTCTATCCATGGTGAGCTCATGATGAGTAGGAATCGAAGCAATGTTTCTCTTTTTTTCGAATTTTGACAGCTGACAGGTACGCGTGACACATTCAAACAAGCAAACCGAGCCACCCTGTGTACCGATGATGTAAGACGGCATCGCTCACCGAAAAGCAACTCTACACGATCATACGACTGATCAATCCAACACAAGAAAGGAAACGGTGGTTCACGGTATTGGTTACCGGCCGTTGCCGCTGGGTGCTTGTACAGGGAGGGAGGAATGAAGGCCCCAAAGGTGGAAGTTAAATATGCTAATTCGATGGCTAACGTATGCGCCATCCGCTTGGCACTATTGTAATCGTCCGTCTCTATTTGTTAGACGGTAAAAAATACCTTGAGCGGTGCGCCGCGACACGATCAGAACGATCAGAGACAGCGATGATGACATCATGATGGTTTCTCGGAGAAGAAGGTTCTTTGACATTGGTACGAGCTCCCGTTTCACACGGGATGGGTTCGCTTGATGATCGATGAAAAGAAAATGCATTCCTGAAGGTGAATTCCAATCCAATGAGGTGATATCAAAGCTATTATTAAATAGCCTTGTGCTTAGTGCCATCACAAGAGGATTTTCGTGTCACTTCTCAACTGCTTTATTGTACATAATTAAATACATTCCAATCGAATATTAAACAACGCAACGAACTATCGGTTGGCGTGTATTAAAATTATCATTGCACCCGAACACACCTTTTCACCGAAAACGGACAAACAATGGTTCGATACACACATACGCCTCGATAAAAAAAAAAACATGTTTCACTAAAACAAAACCCCATTCTTGATCCTTTCCAACCAGAAAGGCTGTCATAAAAATACCTGAAGCCTCCTCCGGGAGATCGCTCGCTGGCTTGACATATTTTAGCTTAGCAAAACAATTTCAAACCATTCCTAGTCGATCCCCTGTCAACCCAGGCCATCCAACAGCAAACCTTGCCTTAGTAAGCCTAAAGGGACCATCTCTCTTCCTCCTCCTCAGCATACACACCCACGGCAAACGTTACTTTCTTTCCACTTCCAGAAAAAGTAAGATAAAATGTGCTCCCCAAAAGAAAAGATCTCGCCCGACACAAAAGGACACCAACCACCACCACCAAGCCAGCCGAAAATAAGCAAAATAGAAAGAAACGGGCTAACTACCTGGAAATATAATGCCCAAAAAATGGAATGTGCCGGGCGCAGCAGCACCGCTTCGGGATGAAGCAAGGAATGTAACTTAATGAAAATTTAAACCATCATCATAAATGAGCAACGGGAGCTAAAGGGGAGGGGGGATGGGGCATGCTTTTGGCTCTGGTCGGCGCATCAAGGGAAAAAGCCCTTTGTCGAAGGTATTTCATCATTGGGCGTACCGAAAGTCGGTCAAATAGAGGAAAAACGTCCCAATACAGCAATGGCGGGATGGCGTTGGCGAGGATACCAACCGCACACACACACACTCAAGCTGGACTGGATATCCTTTATTCATTTCCATTCGGGACGATGGGGTGATGGGGCCACTCGTTCGTCAGGGAGCAAAAGCAAACAAATAAAAACCAATAGGCAGAATAGGTGACTGCTGTCGTATATACGTATACATGTGTGTGTGTGTTTTCTATGTTAGAAATTTTGCTCCCATATTTTTTTGCACGAGTTTCCTCTGCTTCCATTGCAACGCTTTGTTTTCATGGGCACACCAAAAATTTCGTACCTATCTTCGTTGTAGGAGCGAAAGCAAGAAATTTTGGTCGATTTTCCCGCCTCTTCATTTTCCTTTATTTTAACGCTTTTCGGCAAAAGCAAATTCTTTCACCATTTCTTGAAACTAGCCAAAGGCAAGCACACCCCGTTTGTGCGCGAAACAAAAGTACACAAAAGAAAAGAAGGTAAAAAAAAATGGAACTTTTGAGCTGATGCTACGCAGCAAAAGACATTACACCACCTTCACGAGATCTGGTGGCGGCTTGTTGCTCGATTGGGTCATTTGAAGCTTTCACTTAAACAACTCGCCCGGCCAAAGTCACGCAGTTTGCCTGAGTAGGGCTGCCAGCCACTTGTACGATAAGGTGGCTAGGTGTCAGGTGGCTGTAACAGGCCACTCTCGCTCCCTTCCTGTTGGACGATTATTAAATTATGTAAATGAGATTTTTAACAGCTTCCCGACAATACATTGTTCAACTGGTCGCCCTAGAAACTGAGGGAAAAGCGATTGCCATTTAAGTGACAGTAGTAGGCAGTGATGAACGCGGTATACTTCCGCTTAGAAACACACACAGACAGACACACATAAACGCACATGCAAACCTATCTCGCAGCCTATTATAGCCCACAAGTACGGTACAGTCCAACCAGCCAGCCTCCTCCCATCGTTGCTGGTCCTACACAAATAATAAAATTGCAAATAGCAATAAAAAAATGGATACTTCCATGGTCCTTAGTTGCCTTGCAACACCGCTTCACCATAGCACCATAGTGGCACAGAAACAAAAGGAAAATGAGCAAACAGAACCGAGCGGACCGAAAATAGCGACGGGCAGATAATGTCGAAAAGAAATTAAAGTTGCAAAAATGCGATCCAAATTGAAACAATCTACCTTTTTTGTTCTTCCTCCCTCGTCTCCCCGTCCCTTTCTGGATTCTCTCGAATACCGTGTCACATTATGATGGAAAAAGTCAGCATAGCAGCTTATGGTACTTTCACTACACCGGTTAGAAAAAGATTTTAGAGCTGCAACGGTTGAAGTTGCATGTAAAATTATTAAATATTTATTTCCCAAAACCATTTCCGCACACCCTAGCGGACCGGTGGACCACACCGGTAAGAATGGAGCGCTGCTATTGTGTGCATGTTTTTACAATCGCCTCTCATGAACTTACAGCATTTTTTTGTTGTTGCGCCCCGTACAACGGAACACTACCAACTGGAGAGAAAATAAACTTATAATCATTTCAACGAGCATGCCACTGTAATGGAATTACACCGTGTAAAACTTACACACCAAAGGTAAGGGAGAGAGAGAGAGAGAAAGAGAGAGAGAGAGAGAGAGAGAACAAAGGGAAGGGGAAAAAATCTTACACCACTGCGCACTATGGACGCCACCGCCATCGTCGCAGCCGTACTCTGCCGTCGGTACTTTTCTGTTATTCCGTGTCATTTCCCACATCCTCCTGTCGGTTTCTGTACTATCCCCATGCCACCCCAGTTTTTGTGTGAGTGTGTATGTGTGCAGCATCCGAGTGAGTTCGTCAGTGCGTTTTGAAGCTCGGTGCCTCCCGGGGATAGCTAGTTAGACAACTGAACAAACAAACAACTCGCTGACATTTTTCACAGCAGAACAATTTCCCATAATCAACTGTCGTGCTGGTTTATTTGTTGCTGGTTCTTGTGTACCAATGAAGAAAAAGAGGAATAAAAAGAGCGAAATGTAGAAGGATATTTTCTTGCTACGCTCCTGCACGCACGTAACTTAACTTTCCGTAACACACCGTTCAAACTTCCTTCCGTGATACCACAGGCACAAGCAGCTACGCAAAACCCCTAACCTGCACCGCAGTAGTAAACTGAGATTTCAAAAATGCACACACAAAAACACACCGCAAGTTACAAGGAGCACGAAATCGGGTGAAAGTTTTGCAGAACATAACAACAACCAAAAGGACTCAGAGTCACCCCGAGAAACGCATTCGTATCTGACAATTAAAATAGCTCGCTAGTGTTTTTTCACAATAACAATTCAGTGCACACCTTAACCGAGTTCTTTTGAAATCACCTCACAATGTGATGAAGACAGCAGCACTTCCTTCATCTTCATTATCGAATCGGAGCATCTAGAATCAAATAGAAAGGTACCATACACGCTTAATGAAACATAGAATACTGATATGAAACGAAAGCAGGGGAAAAAATATACAACTCTACCTTCCATTACACGAGAACTGAAACATAAACAAATGTTATTTTCATTTCATCAAACCCACCGCCTCCGGGGGAGAAAGAGAGCAACACACACATACACACATATACACATGACTCAACGTGTAAGAGCATCCTTGGAGAATCCTAGAAAAGCGGCGTCATCACAGCGCAGTCCTCAGTATCGCAGGACCTTGCGAATCCGGAGGACCGCCGACGGCTAAACACAATACACACCCGCGTACCAGCCCACCACCCTTTCCTCTGGGCGCACGCGGTTGGTGATGGTTTTTTAATTAAAGAGAAAATGAATTACACTCTAACGCAGTGAACACTGCGGGCGGAGAAGGAACCGGCACCGACTCCCAAGCAACCCTGCAGCTGTATAACAATGGGTGCAGAGGAAGAGGAGGAGTTTAGGGGATGTGAGTTTAAGATCAAGAATTTTCCATCATCCAGATGTACAAAACCCCCCATAGTGGTACCGGGAAAAATAATGAGAAAGTAACGGGAGTGGAGGATTCTACAAATTTCCCACCAGTGTGGGCCCTAGTAACTGCCACCGTTCTCAGCTAATCGCGCTTGATGGATCTAACTGACATCCAACCTGAACACCAGATTTCGTCTGTATTCATCCATCAACCCACCGCCACTTGGGCCAAATTAGCAATCCTTCGTAAATCGATTCGAGCTAGTTTCGTTTGGTTTGGTTCCGTTTTGCTTGGGTTGGCATTCGCTCCTAACTATTTGGAATGAAACTCGTTACTCACACTCAAGTGGAAACGTAATTTTCTAATTTATTAAACGAAGCACTTCTATCACAAATCGAACAATCGAATCGAATAGCTTCACGGTTGCAATGTGAATTTTCCATTTTGAATCTAGGGCACCAATGGGAGTCTATAAGGCACCAATTTTTGACAGTGCACATAAATGTTGGTCTCTAAGGTAGGAATTTTTGGACTGTAATGTTATTCTTTTTGATAACATAATTTAATGTCTAAAGATGTGTGTTCTAAGATTATTCAATTTACGTTAGATAATTGATAATTTAATTCAAATATTTAATATTTTAATGAGTGTATTTTCAGGTGTAAAAACTGTTAAAAGCATTTATAAAACTTGATTGTGTTTTTTTAAAAAAACAATCAAATTACACGGTTTTGTAGTGTTTTTGTAATCTAAAATGACAGTTGTCATAAATCAGCTCAAATACCTTGTCAATTACTCATGATTTTAACACGAGTCAATAATAGTTGACTTTGTGGGAGCGATTGACCGTTCTAAGAGTGAAATAAGACTAACTACATTTATTCGATATTCAGTGTAACCACGGTTGTGGTAACCAATGCTGTAACTGATTACAACTAAGATATTGCTATAAGCAATCCACCACAATTTAAACACAAAAATAGGTGCGTTAGAGTCAAAAATTGATGCCTTGCAACCAAAATTTAGCGGCAATTACTGTATCGTTACAACAACAAAAACTCCAATTTTGCTCAGGTCACTCACATCTACTATTAACATTTGAAACCTAAAGAAACCCTTTCTAATCTTGCCGATTTAATGGCTAAATCTTAACTTTAACTCTAACATTTGTGCTTATACACGGTGTGCCAGGTACCGACGGAATTTGACAGCTAAAAGGAAAACTTTTTTTTTTTTTTTTTGGGACAAATCTATCCTTTCGGAATTTTGTTGTATCGTAGAAAGAGTAGTTTATTATGCTAGATTTAGAAATTGATTAAAACATCCCTCCTCGGCATCGATTACGGCCTCTATCTGGCCTCGGAATCCGATGAAAACTCTTCCCTGGAAACAACCGCGGCCCTGGAAAGGACCGCGTACACGGATTATTATTATTTTTTCTATATATATAATTGCGCGTTATTGTTACAGGCCGATCTAATAATATCTCCCGCAACTTTGCTAAAAACAAAATATACAAAAGGTTTCAGTTCTGGGAAGTTAGGAGATCAAATGTGATGAATTTCCCTCGCAGTGGTTTAGCATTTGGCAGCCGCGTGGTAAAGCTTCGTGTCCTACTGCCACACATTCAATTTACCATTGGCTTCGTTTATAATCTATGTCTTTAATAGAGTTTGCAAAATCTTTCGGTAGCTATTTGAATGGTATTTGAGGCCCTGATCGTAAAAATGCGATGGATTCACGTCCCATTTGGCTAAAACGTGCTTTATTCGCATGCATTTTGCACCACTTTTCGTGCAGATTGACCAGGAAAGCGTCGATACGCGCAAATTCCGATCATTTGATGAAAGTAATTCTTTCGCAAATTGAAAAAAAACACCTATTAGTATAAAACTATAGCTTTCTATTGACGCATCGCTTGTGTCGATATATCGAGGCAATCACTAATTATGAAACAAATCCGTAAGTGTCAAATGTATCGTGCACACCAAGAATACTACCCACATCTCTGATTTCTCATCGAGACGAGTTGAGTCCCTATCAACACTAGCAAGATTAACTCTAACTCTTAGCTATGGCACAATCCCTGTTGTAGAACTTAAACGAGACATGTCTGATTAAAATCCTTAAAATGTATTCAAATGTGAGTACGCTAAGCTCAGGGTTCACCTATCATTGATTTACTTATCGCTTATCACAACAAATATTACGAAATTTTACTATCATATTACTTTACTTTGTCACTTAATACATACATATTACCAAAAAAAAATCTTCACAAAAATTTATTCACATAACGCGTTCCACATTTTCATACATAAAAAAGAAACTATTTTTCAAATGAAAGAATCATATCATACGACATATAATAGCATTTATAGGTACCGGCAAAGCTGATTTGAATATGCACCCTGCCCGGTCGTATTCGGATGATGAAGTGTAAAGGTTACCGGACGTGTCTATATGCTTCAATGCATAAATAACGGATTACCGAACGCTGCGCTTACGAAAAATTTCCCACCCCACCCGGGAGTCATAAATAAAATTTTACATATTTTGAACGAGACTGTTTCCCCATCGTCCATCGAACGGAAAACTCAAACCCCAAAAGCTTCCGGGGGGCGTTGATGCAGGACGGATGACGCTGGTGTACGGTTCGCGTGTACCGCCAGCTTCACCAGTAGAAATCGAAAGAATACCATGATATTCTAACCTGGATGCAAATCCTTGCTTCCTGCCACCACAGAGCGTGACGCGCTTCACCGGCTCAGCTTGCGTCAGTACAATGTTTCAAGAACAGGAAAAAAGGTATCATGCAACCAGAGAAAGGCCCAGGAAAAGCGTTTCGGGGAAAAACTCCTCCGAGACACCACCACGTGTGAGTGAATAAATCAAACCCATGGACCTTGGTTATCGACCATCGGGAAAGGGCGGAACAGATATGCGGCGGACACGGAAAAGGTTGTGCGAGATAAAAAAAATCGAACTTCGGTCGACCTGAAACTTTCCTGGTCGCAACAAACACACAAACTATTTTGCTGTGTTGAGGGACACATACACATCCACATCCGCTTTCTATTGGTGATGCATGTGTGTAAAGAAGGTATTATAAATGGAGTTAAAAGTGCACTTTATAGGTCCCTTTGGTCCTTCGTTCCAGGCGAGCGACGGGTGGCCGAATAGCACACGGTACACTCCCGAAGAGGTATCCTTAGATTCGGGCTGTTCTCATTTTGATTGGACGCTTCTTGGGAAATAGAGAAAACTGCAGTGGTGGAAAAGATGGAGAAAGCTCCAGAAACCCCGTATCCAATCTACGGTTCGTGTGTCGCGTCAGGCTTCTTCATTTGCCGCTGGGAGAGCCACCGCCAACCACTAGGATGGTAACAGGATGCGTGTAAGTCCGATAGTCACGAGACGACGAGCTTCGAGAAGCCGGCAAGCCCCACCTGTAAGATGTGCTGTGTACCAGGAAACCTGACACGTACAATAGTCGCTCGCGCACACACACATACCGCTGGCAGCACGCAGCAGCTAGTGATGCATAATAAAGCGCATAGTGCATTTGCAACCCGCTGAGCAGGACGGCACACGGGGCCAATCGCATCATGGTGCTTCTTCCGGGTGACGGTTCTCAAGTTCGTTGCAGCTTCCTGCCTGTAACTCCATAAACGGTGAGCTTTTCGTAAGGTGTGAATTCTATTCCGACGCCGGAACCGGCGGAACCCGGGAAAGTATAAAATATTCAAATCATATCAAAGCATAAAGGTAACATTCACGCTAGTTCCAATTTTTCACCCATGAACGGGTATGTTGCTTACCCGGGGACCTGGAAAATGCTCAGAGAAATTCTATTTCTTAGCAACGGTTTCTCCAAAACGGTCCATACCTGGCATCGCTTGGATGTCTTTTCCACTGACTGGCAAAACTACTGTTTATCTAACACTAGCTTCTGCTGGTGCTGCCTTCATGTCTGATAAATACATTTTCAAAATTTCCAACGTCCTGCGAAAACTTTCGAGACACCATCGCTGGGTGCCTGACACGAAGAGGAGGTGGGACGGCATTTACATAAACGCGCGCTCCAGTTACTATAGTTGCTGTTGATAAAACTTTCACACACCAAAAAACATACTCCCCAAGAGCAGGTCGTAAAGCCGATTTTCATTTACCATTCTCGCATTTGCAGGGACGTCCTACAGCCAAAACGAACCCGAAGCAGGCGGATCAAGTAACGAACCAAACCGACAAAGAAAGTTTCATTTTCCGCCGTGACTGAACGATGCAGATATATAAATTGTTGCATCGGGCACAAATCAGTGGCATGGAATAGCGTTCAGAACAATCTGTTACGTTACTTATTTTGCTTCATTTCATTGCCAGTATCCTACACTTAAAGGGAAGCAATTTGTATAACAAAAGAGCCGTGTAAAATTGAATATTGCTATAGTTGTTTAAATGACTGAAATTAGCAAAACCTATCAAGCATAGGCCATCCCTAGGCAGGAAACAAATTGAAAAATTTCAATCACACTCACAAATATGTTACAATAAAATCGAATTCCTCTTCTTTATGATTTAGCAGAGAAACACACACACAAAACATTAATGAAATTTTAAAAATAAGCTACCGGTAATTGATTTTCTATTTAGCGCAACTAATGAAAAGTCATTTGGACTAGCCATATCGATAGCGATCGGGTCCAATTCACTCCAAACCTCCATTAAAACCCCCCGCTCACGGGTACGATGGATCGATCTCAAATCGCTAACAGGATCGGGTTAATTTTCGCTTTTGCACGTCCTTACTGCTCCTTACTCCTGCGAATGATGCTTCGCTGGTGGACACCAACGAATCGGAAGTTGAGGTTTTCAAAGCTGTGAAAATTTGTATCCCCTCAATGCTTCATGTAACACTTTCAAACACAGCTGACCGACCCTGCACCTACTAAGCCACTGTAAAATAAAGCCGCCGTTCCAAAAAAAATACCCTACCCTTGTGCACACCACCGTGTTTCATCATATCCATCCACGTAAGGTAGCCACAGCTGCCATAAAAATTTATGATAATGATTATGGGTCATTTTTATTAGTATAATCGTCATTATTGTGACCTTTTTTTTTCGTTGGTCTTTTACGATATTTTTTTTTATATTCAGCAACCGCTACGTTAGAGTTTTCGCTCAGCGCTTGAAATTCTAGCGCGAAAGGGAAGCATCAGATTTCCCGCGGGAAACAACATCAAACCCAAAAAAAAACACCTCCCCCTCCGCTTCCTAAGTGCTTTTGCAAAGTGCGATCGTAAATGAGGAAAATTCAAGGACCCTCATGCCGCGTTCATCCTGGCTGCGAATCACTTACCCTACATTCCGTTTTGGATCACCAAAAACGAAACGAATCCAGCAGGTGGGGACCAATTTTCCACCCCTATTCAATTGTTTCGCGAGGGACACAAGGACACATTTAACCATCCAGGAGAGTGGCGGGGCGAAAGGAGCATCGTTCGCCTTTTCATTAATATCAATATCGTTTTATTCGTTGATTTTTGTGTCATTCTATTAGGGAGTTTATCCTGTCTTACTGCCTTTCTAGTATGCTAATCAAAACGAATCGTTTATAATTATGATTGACACCGAAAAAAAGCCTAGCAAGTAACGGTCCGCTCGGGGAATTTGAATGACATTTCATGGAAATATAAATAAGAGTTAGATTTCAATTTAAAGAATTTCTAGCATTAAGCATCTACTAGGCAAAATATGATGGATTCAAAACATCATATTGCGGCACAAACACAGTTTTAACGTCCATAACAGTGTCTAGCAACTAGTCAAGCTAAAAGCACGTACGTGCATACAATGCATTCGACTTATTATAGAACATGTTACCCCTTTTCTCTCAACCATAACTTCGAACGAATTGCACACGTACATATATTGCACAAGTTCAAGTTACAAAAAAAAAAAAGAAATAACGATCTAAGCCTGTGTATGTTCCATGATGAGTCTTGTGGGCATTGAACATTGAGCTGAACGTGCAATTCTTTACCGATGGTTAACCATAATCAACACACAAACACTCCACCGACCACGGGGCTGGTGGCGAAAAAATCTCTAAATGCCACAAACGAGCCTTGGCGCTTCGTTCTTCACATAATCCACGACTGTTGTTGCATATACACGATGTTCTTCGTCTTTTAAGCGGGCATAACCGATGTTCTACAGCAGCTGTACAAGTATAAAAACCCACTGTGGTCAATATTATAGATAACAAATACATAAACATTTATATTTAAATTAATACAATTTTTTTTCGTAAAATCTGATTTCTATCGTTTACATAGAGATCTACATGATTTGGTTCAACTTTGATGAAAAAAACCATACCAAATATATGTGAATAAACACATGTCTTTTCCCAACCTAGGCCAAGGATGATTATGGTATGATCTCGACAGAATATTGTTGTGGATGCTCCTACCAAATAACATAATTTCCAACAATCAATAAAGCAAGTCAGAATGTGCAACCATAATTCTCTCCCGTCAGCGGTTACAATCCTCCACGCTCTAATGAAGTTATCCCGAGTCCTATTCGTCGTACATTATCGTACAATCGCTTACACCGAAATTGATATTAATTATTGCATACGTTTTCGGTACGGCAGCGACGGCAGGACGCTTGACATAGCTGCAGAGCGCAACAAATGATACTCCACACCTCCAAAACCCTAAGCATATGCATCACAACATGTTGCATTGCCTAATTTGAGCTGCCAATGTGTAGGGTGTTGTAAATAGTTCTCCATCCGATGGCTGTGAGTGGGAACAAGATTTATGAACCACTCAGTACATAAAACAACTCCCTTAACAAGGACAACACACGCGGCGAAGGAATGGTATACCGTGGTCCCACTTGGAGGAACCAAGCGACGAAGACTTTAAAGCAGAATATACCACGCCAGGGTCCCCTATACGCCCATGTTTCCTTCCCCTTAAAATGTGACAGCCAAAAGACAAACTCAAGCAAATCAATTAACGGGCATTAAATTGTCATCTTAATAAATTACGAACCACACACTTCATGCAGCCCCGTACAAAGCCACCAGTGTACCGTTACTCCGTGAACGGATCGCTATTTTACACTTCGATCGGCTGGCAATCAGCTACCCACATCAGCATGCTGCGGGTGCGTCTCCTCAGCACAAGATGGACAGTTTGTAAGCTACAAAACACGCCCCTCTGGGATACGCGTTTGATATACACAGCGAAACTTCACGGTAGTAGTACCCAACTTCATCATTGTGCACGAACAGTAAAAGTCACTCTAGCGAATGAAGGAAGCACAGACATACCAGCTTTAGAAAACTTCCTCCAGAAGCGGAACAAATCTTCACTCAAGAGGAAGAGCAAGGAGAATGTCCTCTTTCGAAAATGGGCAAGTTTGCGAATTCGCGAAGCATTTTCACGCTTCCCCACGGACAGCTCTAACGACGACCCAACCGCCATGACTGACGACGACCGGCAGCTCTCCCACGTGCTGTCGGGGCACGGAGAGATAAATTAATTAGTCAAATGAATTTGCGCAACCCAATTAATTATGGTGATAATTAATTTAAATTTATTTGTCTAACACCACGCCAAACAGGAGCTAATCGCGACCGGCTAAGGCATCTCCAGGGGGATTGTGTTGGTGAATCCTAGGCCCTAGGATTCAATAGGATAGGATAGAAAGAATCCCACCTGTGATCTGGACGCGCGTCTATTTTGTACTGTTTGCGCATACTTTCAGGCTTTCATCTGCGGGAATTGTGTCAATAGGGTGTGACCTTGAACTTAACTGGTGGCACACACACACACACACACACACACACAATACAACTGACTGAAGGCGTCACAACACGTGAAACAGTCGCCTTCCGCAATAAAGGGATGATTATGTTCACACGAGATGGTGTTTAACGCTTATCAAGCGTTCTATTAAGGGTTTAAACTCTAATAAAGGCCGTTTTCCCTGCAACGCACGTTATGATGTAATGATTCCTTATTTCTGGGGTTGAGGTCCACAACCGTACTAAGCCGATTGTTTTTTTCTGGATATAAATTTACGGAGTCAAGATTAATCTAATCTAATTAATATAAGCTAACAAAAGCACGAAAAAATCACAATTTTCCAAAATTGTTTAGTATAGAAAGAGATAAATACATTCAAGACATTTTGCACAACTGGTTCAACAATTTTGAATTATTCAAAATGAAATAAGCATCCGATTTATAATAATTGTTATGATTGAGTAGCAAGTCAGTATCTACACCTCAAAGGCTCTAGTTCTGAACAAAAACACACTTTCACGGTCCCTCGGTACGTCAGTTTCGACATCCACCGCAACAAAACACAAGTCTACCAGACAACCAGCGCAAAATAATTATCTTCTGGCATAAAACGTAGAACGCTCATCTGCATGCATAGATAGACATCTCATCACCTTCCAAGTGCAGGCAAAGTGCAGCCAAAGGAACATGTTCTTGGCGACTTCTTGACAAACGCACACTCACGCTGTCATCGTGCGCAATGATCTAATCACTCACTTAAACTCACGTAATTAATTGCGAAGAAGCTCCGAGACGCTCACCGTGGTGATTCCCGATGCGATCCCGTAAAGCCTCTGCGTACCTCCTCCTCTGTATTGCGTGAGCTAGCCGTGTGTGCCGTCATCATCGCTTTTTGAGCAAACGACACAAAATCCATCCAATAGCCTGACGAGACACGGAGTGCATGGATGCCAAGTTTTGCGTACGTGTTGGCATACGGCCGCGGTACCACTGGTACCGCGAAAATCTGTGCTGCGTCGGCAAACACATTGTCAGCTGTAAATACCCCCTGAGTGGGAGGGGGAAGCATTAAGCTACGGGTGCAGACAAAAAACTGCACTGCGCCGTATTGTGAACCCCTGAAAGACTGAACGGGTAGGTTGGGTGGCTTATGAGACAACTGCACCGCAACAGGTTTGCAGTTTTCGAGTGCAGCGACGACACAATTTACCATTCTGGGTGGATAGAATTACTAAAACGCTAGCCAGCCAATGCGTCGCGACGCCGGGGACGTGGGAAGATTATCTACGATAACCAACCTACATGCTGGTAGTGTTCGCATACGTTCGCATGCCTTATGCAATGGGATACACTCTTCAGACAGCAATGCATTGCCATCGAGTACCTGCAGGAGAAGGTACACGACGGCACAGATATCCCGTGTACCAGACAAGCAGACGGAAGCGTGCCTCGGTTCTTGGCTAGCGAATAAATTCTGTCTTAGGTCTATAGGCGTCCGCTGTACCAGTGGAACCTGTTGCACACAAATGACAATCTATTCAGCGTTGCGTAACTATAATTAAAATATTTTTTACTAAGCTTGAACAGCCAAAGGACAAACAGAAGGACAGGAGAAATGCCACCCAAATGAATAAAAACACACTGTGAATAGGGTTGCTGATAAACTTCCGGCCTGTTGCTGATATCCTGTTGCTTTTGAAATTTCACACTACGCCAAAGGCCGCCTACAATTCCCCCACCGTGTCTTGTGTCGCTTTGTTTGAATGGCGCTCTCGGCAGGTTCTCTAGTGGCAGAAACAACCTTCCCCAGTCGGAACTACTCAACACGCTAGAATACAGCGGGCGAACAACCACCACCCTGCGACCTGTTGCTTGCATCGGGCACGATTTAACGTTGTTGCCGGAGAAAACAAGGAATGGCGCAAAGGAAAACCAAAAACGAGCCAATATTGTTCTTCTGCTTGATGGTCCGACAAGATACGGTACGCGCACGGAGCGGCACACGAGAGCGGTACGAGAACAGTTACCATGTGTAATTGTGTTCTAGCTTCCAAACCCCTCAATCGGCCACCGGAAGGAAAAACGTACTGACACATAACACGAAGCTTTAAGTGATATGTGTGTACGTGTGTGGCTGGGTATGGGAGTAGGTGTTCCGGTAAACGCCTGTTGCCTACTATTTCACTTCCTAACTATCGAGCCATTTCCTTCCCTTTCGAGGGGATTGCCGAATGAAAAGACCAACGAACCACTTCAGCCCAGGTCTAGTGGCACTGCTTCTGCCTCAGAACAAAAATCAAATGAACAAAATGAAAATCACACAAAACCTAGCCCATGCTGAGACAACAAAAAAAAAAACCGGTGCTGCCGACGTGATTGTTCCCCTGTATAGTAAGCAAACGTTAAATGTCCTTTATTGCGCCGACAGAAGACACTAAGCCGACGAACGTACGAAGACGTGCAGATGGCAAATGGTGGAGACGGGTGCTTATGAATTTATCTACAAAATGACTACAATTTATACAGCTCCTGCTACCACTACTGCTTCTAGTGTCTTGCCATACTGAGCGTTTCGAGATCGCACATACTTGAGTGTGAAAGATACGGTGGGCTGGACCGGCGGTTCGCTTCTTACGATGGCAATATCCTCACACCGTGCTTCACACAGTCACTGGGCTGGACGGTTTTCCTTAACTAGTTTCCACCCTCCCGAGCCAAGCTGAGACGATTTAATGCTACAGTTTTTCCGTCACACAATCACCGCTGCTCCTGAGCTCGTGCTTTTGGTTTGCCACGAAAGCAGTTGAAGCGCGCGTTTTCCAGTTTTTGCCGCTCTTGAATCGGTCTGCTGTGCACAATCTTTGTGCGATTGTTCGTATCGTTATTATTTACCTGCACTCGAACAACAACACGGGAGAAAGCAGACATGAAACAACTTTTTCACACCTATCGTATATTCTCATTGTTTTCACAAGGCTCAAGCAAGCACCCTTCCTACTATGCTGCGGCAAAAGCTCACCGTACAGTTTGTGTATGACAAAGTGGGATAAAAGAATACGGGAGCAAACAGCAAATTTTTGCAACTACCAGCGTCCTCTCTCTTTCGTCCTCGGTGCGCAAACGAGCTAGAGCTCCGTAATAGTTTCGTACTCAAAACACGATTTTCATTACACCAGATAACAGATTTCTGATGCTTTTCTATTATTTTATGATATTAGAGAAAATTGTTGACCACCTTCCGGTGGTGTGGCAGAGCAGTTGCTAGCCTTTCGCCAGGAAAAAGGTACTGTTGCACCGGATTTTTCTTCACCAAGCTCTAGATGCTGTTGCTACTAGGGATGGAAAATCGCGTCACAACTCTTCAGCAGCACACTACCACCGACGGTTTAAACGACCGGTAGCTTATTTTTTGTTCAACCACACACCCGGCCTCGAATAATGATGGGGCGCTATTATTTAGCAGATGCTCTTAGCTCGACCGTTTCCTAAACGATGCAACGATTCACGGCAATCTATTCATGCTACAAAACCGGATAAATTTAAACTAACGTTTCAGGTAACAGGATGGAGAAAAAAAAATTAAAAGAGATAATCTGGCTCCAGTATCACTAGGAGCTGGTACTGACACTGTGACAGAATGATTTTGTTGACGTTTTTTTAACTTCCTTTCACATGAAGATAAGAATGCAGCAGAAGAAGCATCAGGCAATGCACGATATCACGGTGAAAAAACGGTTCAGCTGTTGTTGATTGTTGATATTTTGTATTGTTTTTGCTCCATTTTTCGTAATAATAGGATGTCGTTTCTGCCTCTTATATACCACGTACTACACGTTCTTATAAAAAGAAAAGGCCACTTACCTAAAACAAAAAGAAACAAAAGAAACAGTATGGGGAGAGAGAGAAAAAAAGAAACACATTAGATTGGGAGAATTCAATTAAAAACGTGACTGCATCAAGAGAGAATAGACAAGATTTTCAAGTATAGATAATAGTTGGGTTAAAATGTGTGTTACGAGTCAACGATAAGCAAACTGCACCTAAACGTAGCCTTCAAGAACCTAAGAACTTTAAGAACCTGTTAGATACTGCATACATGCCCGCCTCATTCTACCTAATGTAGACTGTTTTTTAGTAAATGAAATAATGGACAGCCCGAATAACCTAGGCACTATCGATTAGGTGTTGCTGGGGTAATATGCACCTATGGAACAAAACGGATCTTTCCTGAATTCCTATTGAAATTGTGTTTCGGTCCAGAAAAAAGGAGTCAACAACCAAGAGCGAACTAAAATATATTGCTCTATCTTCAACCAAAACCGACTAGCGATTTTCTGCACACACTGAAGTATATAAATATTTGGTATATATTATATGTTATCTGAACCAATATTACAACAAGCATCCGTCACTTATTCTAGTTTCAATTGTTGTCTATTTATTTCTATAAAAAGTGTAGCAAGCATATAAAAATGAAGAGACTCAAAAACAATAATCCAAATAACAGTACAAATCATGGCTGATGATTCAAAATAAACCGTTAAGTTGCAAAAATTCATCACAGGTGTCAACGCATGATGTTCTTAACTGCATTTGATTGGATCATACAAAAAATTTGGCTTTAATAGCTACTTTTCATTAAAATGTCAAAAACAGATGAGCTGTTTTAGCCGTCAAAAATAAAATAAAACACCTGATAAATCAAATGAAATTAATTTCACCTCCCATATTTATTAGTGCACCATCATTTACAATCGAAAATTGGACTAATAAATGTATGCTCATTTCCTTGTTTTGCTATTAAATAATTTTCCTTTTCCCAACATACACCGATTGGAGCAAGGTTGCAACCCTCCGGGCATCAACCGTCAATAAACAATTCAGTACAAACACACCCTCACACTCACGAATACCCATTCATCACTTCTATTCCAAACTGTCCGTCTCCCATTGGTGCCTGCTGCCGCTGCAGTTTTGTTGTGTCTCGTTTGCTGGCCTATCGCAGTGTCAAGCGCAGCAGAGCGACGGAGAGAGTGCACACTTTGGTGGGTCTAATCGGGCAAATTAGACACGCCAATAAAACTGACACATCTTTCACTACCAGCAATTAACTAGATCATCGCGCCCTTCTCGTGCAAAGCTCTTCGGCCGATCCCATTTTGAGATACGGGACGGACGGACGGGTGTCGACAGGCCCGTTGAAATGGGGCGTTAGTGGTTCGTCATCCTCTACGCACTGCAGCTCCAATTCCCATACACCGGCCAGTCGTCCCGCTTGGCAAGCTCCCGAGGCTGTTACAATCAATCAAACAACGGCGAGTGGAGCGTTTTTTTTTTTGCTTTGTTACACACTCCAAAACAGCAAAATCTGGCCACCCGTTCGCCAGACGCCACTACACCAACGACTATGGCGCGCCGAACCTTTCGAGTTTTCCCGCAACTCGACACTCAAGCGGGACACGGTGCGAGATGAAAAACAGATATTTTCTATTTCAACACACGCAGACAGGCATCACACGCACACACAATGAAGTGGATGAAATGAAACACTAAACACACATCATACGCATGGTTAAAATCTCGCTCACGAGGGAAAACTAAATTTTCCACTCCAACTTAAACAATAAGTGAAACAATCAATTTTTCGGTTTTCGTTGTTTATGAAGAAAAAAAAAAGCACCAGATGTGTTTAGAATAGAAACATGCAAACCGCCTGATCACAGTTGATGGTTGATAGATCCACAAACGGTCCATTCCCACATCCTATTTCCTTCATACATTTTCTCAATCTGAGCTATTTGTTTGTTTTGACAGTGACGCGAAGAGACCGTATTTTCATCGGGCGAGATAATCGTTCCGACACTTTTGCACCACCAACCACAAATATATTGCGCGTGTGTGCATGAGTGCATGGTCCATCCTTGAGCAACACACACAATAGCTCGTCCATGTTTCGTTCCCTTCCTCTTCCAGTGGCTAAGCGGTTCCCCCGGCGGGATCACCGGAAAATAGCATTTTCTTTGCTCGCTCGAGATAATGATGATTTATTTCCGGGCAACCGCCAAAAACGATTTTTGCTCTCTTTTTTGTTTTGGATACCGATCTCCGCATGGGCGACCCGAAAGGTGCTAACCCTCCCACGCGTTCACCAGCCAGTGAAGTTACCCCGAATGACATAAACGTGTGGCCAGCTGCTGCTCGCGGTAGAAAGCGATGCATCTCCGACTACAGCGGTGTGAGCGGTCGGTCGTGCTCGGCCTACTATTTTTGAAAATAGATCACGATAATTCTTCTCACACACGCACGCCATTCAAATGGGGTCTCCGCCTGGTTCCAATTACGTTCCCTTCAACTCGCTTTTTTACTCCCTTTCCTGACAGCATCCACCGAGGATGTCAAGTCAAAGTGGTTAAAATTCGTTCCTTTAACTCATCTATGCCACTCTGGTCTTCCCCTCCGCTCAGCACCATCGGCATGGGTGTGTGTTGCTGAAACGCGAAGGTTGAAAAGTGAAATCATAACAGAAGATAAATAATTGTCACATTTAGACGACCCACGCGACTAACCCGGATGAGTGCTACAGCAAACAAGAACAAGAACAATAATAGCAACTCCCAACGGTAAGCGCACGCATCAGAAAAATGTGGCAAATATCAAACCAAACGCTCTCGAAACACGCCCCAGGCCACGACGCGCGTACGAGTCACTGCCGTTTTTCGCTGCTGGGTCACCAAGCGACAGTCGAAGATTTTTCGCGCCCCGATGGCTTTCGAGTGATTAGACTTTTGTTATTTTCGGTAAAGCGCATAACACACACGCGTGGACCAAAGCAGTCGGAAGAAGCTTGTTTGCATTCATCTTCCGCATAAGGGTGGGACACTCCTCAACTACTGCTGTTTGACAGGTTTCAAATACGTACAAGCATATCGTTGTAACGCTGGTGCAAGACAGTACACCGAACACTGATGCGTAAAGTGGAATGATAGAACCATGTAACAGAAATACCTTTGCCGCTGGGTAATCGTGTGGCATAAATCACAGCATTCCTCCCGCCAAAACCCTACCCTCCTCTTCCTTATTGCTTTGCGGGAGCAAGAAAAAAATACGGAGTAAAAAATAAATATATAAATACGATAAAAAGTACATTCCGTTGCTTAGGCAACATCGTTTTGTTTCCGCAACAAGTGTCACATCATAATCTGTGGATCAATCAAAGTGGGTGTTTGCTGACCGCTTGCAGAAATTGATTAATGACTCAAAACCGACCATTATGTTGATCCACCTGATCTAACTGCGATTCGATGGACCTAATTAATCATCTGGTGCGACCCTTCTAAGTTCATTTGAAAATAATGCAAAAAACACACGGTTTGCAAAACATGGAGATTAAACAAGGTTAACATAATCTAAACAATTAAACAAGATAAACATTAAAAGCATGAGCAGTAGACAAATTGACACTTATTTCAGTTCAACGCATTTTTAAACATGAATAATTGTGTTTCATTCCTTTTTGTCATCCAAAATTATACCAACAATTGGAACACAACACATAAACATTATAAAAGTTTTGCAAAAAAGCATTTTAAAATAATCTCAAATAACGTGTTCACGACGAAAACAGGTTTGAGGTATCCTAATAACACTGAATTTCAATTTTACATAATAAAAATGCACTGAATAGCTAATTTTATGATTCTATATTCATAAAATTTAAAGATAATTTAAAGAAAAGAAATGAAATCCTTGAAGAATTTCCTTTTCAAGAAGTACAGACATGCTGTGCACAACGCCGAATTGATAAAGGCGTAATCAGCTAGCTAAAACGCGAAATGAAAGTATTGTTAATGACGAAATTGACTCTTTTATATTTTAATAATCAATATGTCACGGGAACAATATTTATCATCCAAGTTGTATTTTCCATACCCAATTGTTTTGGTTTCTCTTTTTCTGTTTCAAATGGGTTATCGTACTTTTAGTAAATTTAAAAATATTAAATCACACAGTTTTTAACATCACTTGACAAAATATGCAAGCTTCAGCTAATAGATTCAATCATACATGAGCTAATCTCATCAATCCTAGAACAAATGAGCGTTTGTTCACATTGGGCAAGAGGTTTTAAGAGGTTTTAGGCCTTCTGGATCACAGCACATTTTACAATAATTTCTAATTCAATGTTCTAGTAGCCGAAGAAACACCATTATGACCATAGACAGCTCCTTTTCGACTGAAAAATACAAAGTTATCAAATTAAATGGGGTTCAACCTTATGGTAACTCCATTATATCAATGAAATTGTACCTGCATTAGTAATAAAATTTCAAATTTCCTTCCTAAAAGGTAACATTAAACCCCTCCCGACAGATCAGTAACCCCACACCACTGCCGCCTAATACTCTGTGTACTTGATTAGACGGACAAAATCATGCAATTTTGCCTCAAGACATCGCCTAGCGCCAAACACCACCTCTCGAGCCCGCTCTTCCGCCTGCATGCAGTGTCTCTCATGAATGTTTAATGCTTTCATTAGCCCAAGGGTATTTGCCCGGTATCATAATTCATTTACAGTTCGGTATGAGCGCAAGAGCAAAAAAAATGGACGGACACGACAGATGAACACCACTAACAGTAATAATCAAACTCGTTTTTCGCACTTGGCCGAAAACAAGCTACAATTAAAGGTTGCTGTGGCGTGAGAATCCAGTGCAATCGAAATGAGAGGCGGGAAAAGCAGAGGACTAAATTATTGCACAACATAAACCAGAGCCTCAACAGCGGCGGCGGCGGATGATGTCACGTTGCGTGTAGATGTGCTTGCTCGATATATTGTTTCATATTTTGGCCAATCCATTTTGTTTTTCTTTTTGCTGCAACAAACGGGCGGGGCAAACATCAGCAGCAAATGTATATTTTCCAGCAATCCCCCTAGCCCTCGGTTATTGTACAAAATAACCAAACCACCGACACGAGTCGGCCAGCTTCATAAAGTCGTACATCAAAAGAAATCATAACCAAGAGTCAACACGCTGCCGCGGCTGTACTGGGCATCTGGGCGGAAGCTGGATATGGACCACTGACGTATGCCGCACCGCCGCCGAGAGTAGTGCGCCGTACATGAGCCGCACGAAAACGCAGCCGCGAGTCCATTTTTCAACTCGCACACATTTCTTCTATTTGTTATTGATGGGTAAATGCCTGCTACTATTCCGGTCCCGTGGCCACACTCCCCCACCCGCTCCCAGCCTTCGTTTACTACAGTAACATATCGGCTTGCCATGTACTCGCAAGCAAACAACACACAGCGACGATTTTATTGGCGGTTTTGTGTGACACGCTTTCCAAAAAAGCAGACCGCGGGACGGTACCACACCAACGTTTCGTTGCGGACGATCGCAAACAGGGACCATCATCATCATCATCCCCGGGTAATGGGACACAGTTTGCATCATCGTGCACGAATGCACTGCCAACCAAAACACACACACGCCCGCACTCAAACGGTTCTCCTCTGTACCAGCGGAGAAGAAGCAAGCGTGTAAAAATAATAATTCAATTTATACACAATTTGCTTTCATTTGAAGCATGTCACTACCGATTCGCGAGTTTTTCCTGCACGGTTCCGCCACCACCCGGCTCCCGAGGCTGTTTGGGGTTTCAGCAGTTGTGTGAGTTTTTATTTCCTTGCCCCCATCTGGAATGGCCACGGTTGTGCTGATGTGTGCGTGTATGTGCAACCATAGTGCGGTTTACGATTTGGCGAAAGGGTTGTTGTTTGCGATTTTGTCGCTGCCAGACAGGGTGGTGGTTTAAGTGAAACTGGGTAGCATGGAACCGAACCAAACATGATTGGATATTTACGCGATGCATTTCAACAGCCAATTGCGCTTTTGTACATTTCTTTTTACACAATGAAGTTATCTTTCAAATATGTTTCAATTATGCAAGGGTCGTTTACAATAATTGATTTACGCAACCTATTCTGAGAACATTGACATTGTTATTCTACAACATACGAGAAGTTCTTAATTCATCGTATAACTCGAAAAAGCGAAGAAAATTTAATGTTCTTTTTTATATATCTTATATTACCTTTTACACAGTTTTTCGAGTCACTTTGGTATAATGAGCGCATCATTATTCAACACCTGCAACATGTTTCTCAACAGCTGGAGCGTATAGTATTGGTAACTCAATAACATTCCAGTTTTACAAATGATTTCCAAATACTGTCAAATTCAATACGGCTTATGGTGTGTTGAAAATCATGTGGAAAAATAGAAAAATAATTGTGATGTAAATACAACACTTGATATATAAGATACTTCTTTTAAATCTTCCTTTAGTATAAAGCTGCATAAAACAAGTAATTTTAAAAAAAGGAAATGGGAGTGTGCTTCCTCCTCTAAGATTGTGTTTTTTTCTAGGGTTCCTTTAGAACATTTAGAGTTATTTAACAATATCTGAATGATCGCAGTGAGAGGTTTATAATTTCAACAAATTATTTTCGAAACAAAAACAATACTTTTTCCACAACTCTTTATTACAATCATGATGGAACGATAAAGTGCACTAAATCCATCAAGTTTTAATTTTGATTTACATAAGATAATTCTTATACATATTTTAACGTTACTTTACTTTATCAACTAAATAAAAATATAAATTTCATGTTTTAATCATTTGAAGCATTCATTAAAACATGAAATGTATCAAATGCCTAGACAAAAGACAAAAGCCTTCACACATAAAGAGACAAGAGATAAAGAGAGATGCCATTTTTTAAGGAAAAGATGTAAAAACGAACGTTCTACACCTTTTTGTTCATTGTTAATTGTAGAATAAATAAATAAAAACACAAACATTCACAGAATGCAGCTTTAGTTGTTCAGATTTGTAGTCCTTTTACCAGCTTTCGGCTTATGATGGCACCCGGAGCCAAATTGAACGCTCACTGGTAAGATTACAGCTGCTTTACGGTTCAAACCTTGCACATTTGCACCTTTATCGAGTGTCCCCCGCCCGACACCATTAACCCCCCCCCCCCCTCCGACCCCACGGAAACGACTGAAACGAACGGGAGGCATTAACTCCAAGCAGCTCAGTCGCACGCTGTTAGCTCTGCAAATATCATATCCTTCTATGCCTGAGGCTCCCGTCCCTCGTTCCCAAGATTCCGTCATAAATAATGGTTTATTTTTAGCGAAAATCATCACTTTGCAGCCATCGCTAGTAGGGGCCGGGATGTGCTATTTTGCCTCCCGCACGACGGAAACGACACTTTACGGATGCTGCTAGTGTGTCCTCCATCATGGAGGACGACCCCACCGTGCACCAGAGTATAGCATCATCGTTTCGCATCACGACAACGTGTGCAACTTTGCTACGACCGGCTTGCGACTGAACGGAAGATATTCAAACACACGCACACACACACACAGCCAGACAAGTTGGTGAGTATAACGAAGGAAGCAAATCGGTGGCCCCACGCGATCGAACGCGAACGATAGAACGATCAGGGGGCCGTGTCATTTCGCTGCAAAATGCATTCAACAAGTGCCAAACGGCACGACAACAATCGTGCCGTAAAGCACACGTCTACCGATAAGGGTGGCGGATGGAAGGTCGATAAGGGTTAAGCAGCCGTTTGAACACGTTTTGTTTGCCGCTCAACCATACACGGGAGCGAAAACCGTCGGCACGTTCAGCTAGTACAAAATCAATTTAAAAACTTGCATAACAACTAAGTATTGTAATTTTGGAAAATTTTTGCCGGATTCTTTTCATTTAATATTTCACACATTATGTAAGCGGTTTTTTTTTTTGTTAGATAACATAAAGTAATGTTGATACAATGTTGACGACAACACATTCGATCGTTGTTAAAACACATCTGATCAAATGTCTGATCGTCTAATCCCAGTTTAGACCGATTTTCTAATTTCTTCGCGCAATGAGCTCGACAAGTGCATCCAACCGCGTGATTGTGGTTCGCAGGAAATTAGCTTCAAATGCAGGGAGAAAGTTTGGCACACGGCAACTAATGTCCCGTTTCATGTGTTTGGCCCTTTGCCAAACCAAACGCGACGGACGTTCGACATCTTCATGAAGACGTTGTATCGAACACCGGGCCATCGATGGAAAACGCGTGCAGTTGAGTGAGTATGTTTGCTTTCGCCAGCAAGAAATAGCAAAGCTGCCGAAACATTTCCAAGCAAAAGGGAGTGGGATAAATAAATGGAATGTAATTTCCCATTTTCACACCACTGGCCACACCACAAGGTAGCGAGAAAGAGGAATTGCACGAAATCAATTTGGAAAATACAACTAAGGAGCTAATTGATGCGTATATGAAGAAGATCAAGTCATTTAGCAATGCCAAACACAACATTTCTGTATCCGATACGCAAGTGATACGCAAGGCCGCCTATTTATAACTACCACTTACTACGACGATTTGCCCAATAATATGATATTTGCGCTAGAAAATCGCTAGAAGATAATTAAATTAAGAAGCATTAAGAAAGCATACATTTTATTCATCACAACGCTTCATGTGAAAACGAGTATATTTACGATTAAAAGAAGATGGTTAACAACATGCACTTCATGTACCAAAACGTGTCCAATCACGCAATACAACCTCGGCCGCCGATCAAGTCGATCTTTCTCCAAATAGCCACCCGAAAAGACTTGCGTTCCTTTCAAAGACATACTGTGGTTCTGTGCACAGGGCGAGACACACACACACAGACCCCAGACGGGGCAAGGTCTTGTATTAGGTCTAGTTGCCGTGACCGCAGGAAACTTCCAAAGCGACAGCGCCGAAGACAACGAAGACGACCATGAGAGCCCATGCCACAGCACCCCTCGCTTTCCTCTCGAAACGCCATCCGCCGGCATTTGCAAAAACGCACTCGTCTCAAGACAGGTTGAGGGACGAGGGAGAGCAGTAAGAGTAAATGGCAAAAATAAAAAGAAGCTTTCAGGCTGGCTGCCATTCCTGCCACGCGGACGATCGAGTGAAGCAGTTAACCTTGAACATCGTCTTCTACGTCTTGCTGTTGCTGCCGGAGTGGTGGGTTCGGTTTCTTCAGCGGGCTGACCATCGGGAAAGGCCACCTCCAAATGTGCCACCAACACAGCGGCAGGTTCAGAGCACCCTGCGGATTGAAACTGTGTGCACTCCACACTTTGTTGTGTCGTCATTCGCAATGGCGCACACAAGCACTCACACACACACGTTCGAGTGGAGAGGGTAAAAAGCATCGCCCCACCATCAGCTCCACCATCGGAAATTCGAAACGCGACGAAGGCAGGAAATGAAGAGACCCCAAAAACGACCCCACCATTCTTTTCTTGGGCCGGTTGAGAAAAGCGAATGTTTCCTCTGCAATGATGGTGGTGAAGGTTGCTGTTTCTGCTCCAAACAACGATTTATCCAGCTTCTCATCAAGCCGCTCTGCTGCTGCTTCCGCCTCTCCACTGTTCCAAAGACACGTAACACTATTGGACAGCAACGATTACACACGCCATCTTACCAAAAATGCAAGCAACTCGAATGCAGATCCGAAAGGCGGAAAAAGCCTCCAGGCAGTCGCGCAAACCGTGCATGTAATGTACACGGGCTGGCACAAATGCTCTTTTCCTTCGGTTGTCTCGTTCGCGGCATACAAACAAGACGCAACCAGACATGCGGTGATGCCTAACGTGCGCCGTGTAGTGCGTCTGGCTGCACCATTTTTTTGCACCAGGCCTTGAACTTGACTTACAATTTGGTGTTACGCGTGCGCCCCAGAAAGGAAAACTGTGTAAAAAGTGAAACCGGCTCACCAGGGCGTACCCAGGCGGCTCGAGTGGTTGCAACGGTGCACATTTTGAGGGTTTAATACCAGCTCAGAAAGAGTAATATTCATGATTAATGTAAAAGTTGTGAACAGTTACGTTAAAGCCAAAAATCTGCAGTAGATTTGCCAAAAAAATCAACTATCTTGTTTAATATTGAACAGCATTTTTACCATCTTTTTGAAAGCATCTTTTTTGAGTATTCCTTTACAAGCTTTTGGAATGTCCTATCCTCTATTATTTAAAAAAAAAAAACGACGATTTTGTAAACTAATCCAAAACCAATAATGTCCAAGATTACCACACCACAAATAGTCCAAAATCCATACTTCAAATGAAACGCAAAACCTCGCATTTGCCGCGTAATTGAATGTTATCAACAACCGTGACAACGTCGCCAATCCCCAAGAACAAGGCCAAAGACCACCGACACCACTATGCAAAGTTCTGTTTGCCTTTGGGGTGGATAACGTTTACTATGATAATGACAACTGCTACTTCACCTCATTTCCCCCCATGTTTCCCCTCGTCTTGCTGCTGGCGAGGGAATTTTAGCCTCCGGTGTCTTCTCTACCAAACGCTCACAACCCACACAACCTCTGCCTCTATTCGGATCTATTTCGAACTGTGCAAATCATCGCACCAATGATTTCCATTTCCATACATTTACCGAATGCTAGAGCCAGAACACACATATCCTCCCGAACGGCTCATGACTTTGGCCAGTTGTCTGGAGCACGCCTATCGTCACCTTTCAAACGCTGAGCCGCTTCCAGAACTCACCACCATCGACCGCCTCCCTTCAAATCTTGTCTCATTTCACAAGTACACACACATGCCCTGTCGAACCCAAGTTTTTGGCCACACAGTTCAAAACGGTACAACAGTCCAAAGACCAAGGCTTTATTCTATCTAACCCTCTTGCATACGCGTCTGACTTCAGCACGCCACAGGCTAACTTCGGATGACCCCTTGGCCAGCCGATCACAATCAATTGCCTTAATTAACATACACAAACACACATACGATACAGCTGGTACGATACAGCTCTGAGCGTGTGTGCCTTTGCTCGAGGAACGTCAACGCGACCATCAGATCAGGGTGCCATGTGACCGTGGCACCCATAGCTCCGGGAGTACCCACACCTCAACTCTCAGTTCAACCTAACGACAATAGAAGCGGCATTCGTCCACACCACTCAGCCCCGCTAACGATCGCCTCCGAGACATACACACACACACACACAAACATCGAACGAAACTAACCATTCACATCTCGTCATAGTTTATTAAAGTCAATTGAACAATAAATAAGTGAAGTTTGCTGCGGCGACCCCGCTTCTTTACAAACATGATGGATGTGGATGGGATGTGCCATGTATGTATTGAGCAACGACAACAACAACATCAACAACAAAAACAACCCTCACATTCACGAACTACTACACCCAAACCTAATAGCGGCTGTGTTTGCGGCATATCAAGACTATGTGCACCCGGTGCACGCTATGCGTTCCTTGAAGATGTAAGATCCTTCCTTCGTCGTAATGCCGACATTATGTTCACCAGGTTTACTAAACACAACGTCCATTCCTTGCGTTGGAATTTGCTCTGTGCAATATGTGCATTTTGTCTACGCGTACAAACTGTACTGCGTATAAAGTTATTCAAATACTCCCATCATCGGTGAAGTATCGACCATCAGCAGGCGAGCGGGGTTTGTATTGTATTTCTCAACATCTTAAGCTCTGTCCCAGACTGTTTCTTCACGGTAGGATGTCTACACCGCACAATCACAGCGCAGAATGACATCGAACTAACAGTGCGACAAGGCTGCAGAAGAATTCTATGTTCCCTACGAGGGGAACCATTTCCTTTACAATCCAACTCCACACCGGCCAGTACATTTAGCATGCCTACTAAATTCAAACGATATGGAGGTCTCCGCAGAACATCCAGAACTGAAGCAGAACTCTCTCGCTCTCTTTCTCTCTCTCCAAAGCCCAATATTCCCGTCAGTCAGGCCGCTGGGAAATACGATACGTCCTTCCTGCACCTGAAATAACTATACATCTCTTAGCCACTTTCCCCCCCTTGGCTTTGCATCTTGTGCATGTGTGGCTTTGCATCAAACAATATTATTAACAGAGCTTGGCAAGTGTCCACTTATTCTCGAAGATTCTGGCTAGTCAGTGCAGGGGTAATTGAAGTGAAGTGAAGTGAAGTGAATTTAATAGAATCGTCAGACGTTTCCGATCACACTGACATAGAGTGAAAACAATCGTTTTCATTAGCATAGCTCTCACACATTCACATACTGTCGCTGTACAGAACTCGTATACATTCCCTTGTCTTACCGTATAATGTACACGTTTGATGTAAAATTATGCCATTCATCCGTGAACAAGACATTGGAAACTATATCTTTAAATACTATAAGACTGTGTTTCTATATTTTGTGTACTTTCATGAATTAAATTAGAGCTAGAATAAGCAATAGGGGGTTTCGGGAAGGTGACATTCATAGGCGGCTTACCCAACGTGTTTAAGATTGTTTGCACATAAATGTGCCCGCTCGGTGCGCGATTGTCTTGCTGCTTATTTCAACCGATTCTCGCCGACGATCTCCGTCCACACTCGTTTGCTCACGCCTCACAGACAGTCCTGTTGGGTCCGCGCGCACACACGCAGCTAGAGCTAGCCCCTCCTGAAGCAATTGAACGATTTCTTTAGCTGCACACACTCACACACTCTTTGACGAAGCTGGACACACTTGAGAGCGAGATGAAACTTCCGTCGAATCGCAATCGGATGCTGCTGCGCGGCCTGTTAAAATCTTTATCTTACTACACGCACGCAATCTATGTGTGCAATCGCCGATGATGGCCCTTGTTTTACAAGAATACACTTTACACACAATACACACTCGACACTGGAATTATTATGAGCTATTTTTCTTCCTCTTTCTTTAATTACAAACTGGATGTGTCAATAGCTAAAAATCAAACTCTTGGCTAACGTAACAAATTTAACAAACTGCAAGCATAAAACATGACAATCATGAGAATGTTGTACACCATAAAACACTTTAATTATACTATCAATTAGCGGAAGGGATTCACGTTTACTTCCGATCGCTTAAAGCCTGCTGTCTGAAATTTGGAAATGGAAACTACATCATCACGCTGAAACTGGCCCAAACACACAAATGTCGCTGCTCTGCAGGCTGCTGCACATCCGAACTATCGCACATTATTTCTCGTCGTCGTCGTCATCGTCGTCGTCATCGTCGTCGTGATCGTCGCAAAAGAGAGAGAATTTTTGGTGTTGGTGTTGGCCAAAATATCTTTACCAAAGGGACAACCACAAAAGAAGCCTCACGATCACACCAGCAGTCGGTCAGCTGCCCCTTGCTTCCACTTACAGAGGGAGTGGTGAAAGGGAGGGTGAAAGATGGCGCATAACAAAAGCGCCCACTAACACACAACGAAACGCGTGTAAAGGAGATCGCGGAGACACTGGAGGATCGAAAAGAAGAGGGAAGGAGCTTGTGCAAATCTTGTGCATGGAATTCACGCAACCAACTTCACTTTCAGCAGAATGATCATGGCACCCCTTTGAGGGAAAGGGGCGAGGGGGTGGTTGGAGTTGACGAAGGTTAAGAAGGAATTTATGAATAAACATAGCGCGGCCGCGCGTGTGTATGTGAGTCTCGCGAAGAAGTTGCGAACATGACATCAAAACGTGGTCGTAAAGGCATTGAAAGCAGATTGGATGATCAGAGCAAGAGCAGGAGCTACAGGGATAAGTAAAAAAGGTTCGATGATGGAATCGTTCGCAACTGGGAAAAGTACATAACAAAGTGGAGGAGAGAGCGTTAAACGGGACTGGGCTAAGTGCAAAAGGCAGGGCGCCTCCATCAATTTAAAAGAGTGGAGTTTTTTTACTTTTTCTTCAATTTATGCTGCTGCTCGTACAGGATCGACACCGTTGGGCTCAGTTTTGTCATGCGGATGATGTTTGTGGCCAACACAGACACAGATTTTAATTGTTTTTGGTGCAAATTGCACTCACGCATATCAGTTTCATTGCGCTATTCGGTTTCGTGTGGTGCATTTTTTTCGGTGGGAATCGATGCAAGGATAGTAGTAAGTTCCAGCCATGTGCCTGACTAAACGACTCAGCGTTCTTATGGCACAAACACACGTCGCTTATGCCTTACCACACAAACACACACTAATGAACACATTAACGCATAATTCATTCTCTGATAATTTCTCTCTCATTCTTCATCTTTCTCTCACTCTCCCTCTTTCTCTCTCTCTCTCTCTCTCTCTCTCTCTCTCTCTCTCTCTCTCTCTCTCTGTTTGTGTGCGTGTTGGTCGAACTGGACAAAGAAGAAAAAAGAAGAAAAAAATTGTGGAATTTTAGAGGGCACTGGAACATGTTTCAACGTATTCTAAGGAGAGAAGAGAATAGAGGTTCACTTTCGTGTACGAACAGTATGGAGGAAAGATAGCTATGCAAAGCTAAGAAACATGACCACAGCAAGCAAAACATGTGCACCACAGTATGTGTATTGGTAGAAAGATGTGTTTGGCGTAGATTTAAGAAAAAAAAACGTATTACTAGAAGGAGCGCAGAAACAGTATACAGAGTGTGGAAGACAGTGGAATAGAGAAGAAGTGAGTAAAGATGACGAAAGAATAGATATACAGAGAGAGAAACAGAGGGAAAACGAGAGAGAGAGAAACAGGGAGAAAGAGAGAGAGAAAGAGAGAAAAGGAGAGATATGTGTAAAGTAAGGCTATACAAGATGAAGGTATGGAAAGACAGACACACAGCAGACAAAATACGAAGCCCTAATAATTTGACTAGTTAATAAAACCAGCAGTGGAGACTGTGGAGTAGAATACAGTGTGTGTGCGCGCGTATTTAAACATTAAAGTATAGTTTTGACAGAATAAGACAGTTTTGTATGCAGAAATGTAGGAAAGATAAATCATCGTATTATTACAAGCATTTGTAGAAATCTTCAAAGTTTATAAAATAGAGCGAAAATAGACATAAAAAGAGATAGAGAAAAAGGTATGTCAAGAGAGAAGAAGATTACAAGAGAAAGAGCTAGTTGGTGCCAAGTCAAGATTGTACAAGAGACAAATAAAACGCAGGATGCAAATATGAAAAATAGATACAAACACAGAATCAGTAATCAAGATGCAAAATGTGATAAAAAATGTGGAGGTAATGTTAGATATTTATTCTACATATTTATTTGTAGCGTGGCTCAACTGAGAACACCTGCCAGTACCTTTTAGACACGAAACGTACGGAAACAGGAACCAGGAAGAGTTTGCTATACTGTGTATAAATAGTACTTTTTAATTTCAAGAAAGTTATATATTCACTTTATTTGTATAATTCTATCGATCTATTCATAGCATAAAGAAAAACCACCAAAGAAATAGTAGGATAGAGAACATAGGATTAAAGAACATTTTACAATAAATTATCCCTACAGATACGTTTTATTGTAATATATCCTAAGAAAGTATATTTTCTAACTAATCAATGGTTATAGTTTACGTATTGTACACAGAATGGAATACAGATATCGAGGACTTGTTACACGGAGTTCTAATAAACTAGATATTTATAATATTACCGAATGTAGCGTATGCTAATAATATAAAATTGATATAAATATGTGATATTTAAATATACTAGTGCAGAATCACATTATGACAAAGCATGCTTACTAACTGTTGATTAATATTTATATCGCTTTTGATAAAGTGATACATAATTGATGGCTTCACTCAAAATTATGCAAATTACTCTTTCTTTAACACGTTTTTAAAATCGCAAAAGGAAGCTGCACGCAATGTGCAACGTAAAGGTGTCCTAAAAATATAACAAACGCATCCCAACAACATTATTGTTTCCCGAATCGTCACACAAAAAATAATTGTAGCCGCACAAATGCAGCGGTGACCAGGACGTGTAGATCCCCCATTCCCCCCTACCACCCTGCCCAAAATAAGAATGAAAGACGGAATGAAATCATCCCTCGCTAGTGTAAAAAAGTATGACAGGCCCAACCAGCACACATAGCTTAGGGAACATGCTGTGGTTCTAGCCGTTACGTCGTTTCGGGGCAGTTTATTTCGGCGTAAAAATATCGACATCGTAACTCGGTCGTCCCGGTTGCCGGCTCCCATGGGTACGACACAACACACGACGCCGCCCACGTGCATAGAAACACCTTCCCGTAGTCGCACCGTATACCGTACGGCAGAGCACACGCAACTACTAAACGCAATACAACACAACAAATTTATGATTGTTATTATCTCTCTAAACCATTATCCCTGGGTAACAGGGAGGTGCGCACCAGCCCACTACCACGCAAACGGTGATATTCACAGCAACAAAAGCAACCAAAAAAATACACCCATACACACATCTAAGCCCCTCTCTCTCCCTTATTGGGATCAGGAATAGCACCCATTTATCCACGCTGCCTAGAAGAGCAGCCGGCGTTAAACGGCGGGTGGAGAAAGCCGTCCCGCCCCGATGTACGCGCAACAAGTTGCCCCTAAAAATAAGGAACATGAAACAGATATGTCACCGTATGCGGCCCATAGTCGATGTCGTTTTTCTTTTTTTTTTTCTTTTCTTTTTTTGTTTCTTGTTGCTCATTTCTTTGCCCCTTTGCGACCACACAAGGGTAAGGGACATGATATGGGATGAGGCCGACTTACGGTACACATCATTGAACCGACAGGCGGGAACTACTGCTACGACGCAAGAAATTGCGAGACACACACACACATACATTTTTCCTCTAACACGGATGGCAAGGCTAGTAGAAGAAAGTGGTCTTGTTGCTCATTTTTTACGGCTCTTCAAGCGCCTTCTGTTGACAGATAGCGACCGTTTGCAACCGTACGAGTCAATGAACGTTGAAAATTATCCTACCGCGCCGAGCGGAGGTAGAACGGCTGGCAGAACGAAGGAAATCGGGCGGCAACTGGGTGCAAACATAACGACAAACGAAAAACGAAAACATATAACTAAAAATATTGAATGGATTGTACGAGCCACACACGAGCGCGTTCGAAGCGGCATTCGACCTCCGTTTGATCGAGTTTGTAAATATAGCGTAGCATCGAATCGGTATAAATAAACGCAACGAGATCCATTCATAGATTTGCCTCGTATGGAGGAAAACAAAGTACAACAATGCGATTCCGATTTGCATTCCTCCACTAACTAGTGCTCCCATTGATCTAGATACGTGGTAAAATTGGCCCAATGCAGTTTTGTGCAGGTATTAGTAAGAAGTAAAAACTCGAACAAAAGGTAACTCTGCTGAAATAACATACGATTCTCTTCCAATGCAAACTGGGAGAATGAATCAACAGAAAACGTTTTCAAATCGCAGCAGTGCCGAAAAAGGAAACACAAAAAATCACAACTAACATTAACATTCAGCATTGATTTCGTTGTAGGATTCAAGCAAACACTAAACATACCACCAAACCCAGCATTCATTCATAACGAAAAAGAGCTCTTTCCTAGTACACGAAATTCATGATGTTGGATCAAATGACGACCAATAGGATGTTAGATAGGACCAATTCCATATAACTTTAGTCAATTCACAACCCTAAACTAAAAGTTTAATAAACCGATAGTTGAATTACAATACTTGAAACACACATTTCATTTAAATCATTATTTCATTTCGTTTAATCATTCCAGATTATAAATTGATTTAAAATAATTACATTCCCAAATCTACATACAGTGGTGGTTACCCTAAATCAAACACCTAGTTTTTCTCATGCATTACCCAAGATATGTGCTGATTTCGAGACATTATGTATACTTCCTGAATCTGAGTATCGGTCCACTGTCTTTATATTTTGATTTGGATACTATTCGACTATGCTGGAAAAAATGAGGCCGATATCTTTAAAAACTATGAAACACCAAGCATATCCATTTTGTTAATTTTTAGAACTGGTGATCGAAACTTAGATTATGAAGTACGCACATAAAGTACCAATGTAGCCTTTTTACTAAGATCAGTGACTAATTATTACAATTATTGAATTTCAACGCCATATTGCCCAATATTGGGATGCTACGAGAAAATATGAGGTGGTCGACTTTAAGTTGCCGTCACTGTATGATGTGTGAAAATGTAATGTCATGCTTTTTCCCCCAAGAATACCATCAATTACCAAGCACAGAACATTCGTTAGAAACGGTATTCTCCCAAACGCCAGCAGCTGAAAAGCTTTTGCATATCTTTATGAAAAATAAAAAAAAAATCTTCCAATCAAGCGCAACCAAAAACTTGTTCCCCAACTGTAATTAATCAAACAGGTGACAAAGAGAAAGCCTGTGCACTGTGCTCAAACAGGCGTTTGAAAAAGGAAAGGGAAGAAATTACTTCTCTGCTAAATGAAACGCATAAAAAACCTAAATTGATAAGTTACACACAAGTATTACACACGCGCGCTTGCGTTTTCTAACTTCAAAAACGGCTTTCTCAATAAATTACATACACATTCGCAACACACCCACACCCACAAAAGCATGATGCTTTTCCCTGTTGCTCGCACGCCATTAACGTTATTTGAAAATAATAATCACAACACAACCTCTGGGGGAAAGCGCAAAAACCAAAAAGGATTAAATTTATCATTTTCACAGATGAGGCGAAAACCTTATTCCGGGTAAAGTTGTTTTTGGGGCAGAAAAAGTCGAAGGGGGTTGGCGGAGGAGGTGAACGGAAAAGTTGTTTTAAAATTAGGGAAACCCACCTTCCGCTCCCACCTCGGCAACGTCGTACAGCACACAAACCGCACACCGCAGTCACACCTCATCCTTTGCAAGCAATTACGCACGGCTGATTGTTGATAGATTCTAGGCAAACGCCGAATGAGGGGTAAACTTTATCAACACACGCGAGAGCAGTGGTGTTGATGAAACGAAAATAGTAGCCAATGGATGAAGAAAGTCAATTAAAACTCTCCACACCTTAGGCAAATGTCCCGCCCCACCATTAATGCATTCTGCTTTCCGTTCCCGGTACCATCTGCGAGCGGGTGGGGGTTAGGTGAACAATCATATCGATCCACCTCCAACCAACTGACTAACCAACCATCATAACTGCCCAGATTTGATGTGATTCGCTCGAAAGTAGGAGCAGCTCCCACCCCTCGTTGCTGCTCATCATAATCGAATTCAATACGGTACACAATTAATTTGAATTAATTTTCAATTAAAACTACCAACTCCACGTCCCAGTGGCACATCCTGCTGTTGTCACAACGGGGCGTGTACGAGCGGATAGAATGGACGGGTATCATCGCCTTCTCGAAAGAGATTCTTTTCAGTAGTATCAATGGGCCACCCGCGGCACACTCCTCGCTCCCTGGTGACTGAATTCGTTATTGCGCCTTTTCGATACCGAAAAAAACATGAAAATTGTTGTTTATGATTCCCTCTGGGAGGCACCACAAAACATTGATGGCTGTGTTTATTGGAATCTCGCAAAATGGGTCCCCCTCTCCGCGATAACTGGCTGTAAACTGCCGTTCGTCGTAAGGGCTGCTCAGATTCATCAATCAATTTTTAGACTCTTTCTTACCGGTGTGTGTGTGTGTGGATTGTATGAAAACGAGAATCTTTCATTAGTTTTATGTTTTGGAGAGTGTCGTTTTATGTCTCTACACTCGTGCATTAACACGATTAAGGGAAAGTAAAGCAAAATAAAAAACAAATAACCAAACTTTAGCATTTAATCGACGCCTGTTTCCGTTACACAGGAAACATGCAGAAGATGAAGAACATGTGCCGTCTGTTCTACTCCTCTTGAGTAACGCGCGCTCCCGCATCGCCTCAGACACTAATCCCAGAGCGCAAATTTTTACTTCAAAACCTTCCAAAGATCTGCCCCTGCTGGACGACACAAGCGCATGTGTTTTGGGCGGATGGTTCTATCTTTAGACCAATATTAAACAAACATTCAGAGGCGCGCGCTGGCGTTCTCTGAATGGAGGGAGGGCCTGCTCCATTTTGCTTCATTAAAAGTCCAACGGAGTATTATTGTCCCACCCCGTGTTTAACGTTTGGCACATGTTTTCAATTATTGCACATGCACCTACACACGCCCTTCAAGCTGGCTTACGGAGTTTTGTATGAGTCACCGTTTACTGTGACCAATGACGAAGTTATTTACTCAAAAGGTGCTTCTGTTGAACTACTCAACAGTTTTATTCTTCGCTGTTTCAATAGTGCAAAGTTTTAACATAAGGATCTAATGATTCAACCAATGAATTAATGAAAAGATAAAATTAACTCCGTAAAACGTAATAGTTTAAAATTGAAAAAATGATTAAAAAGCATCTATTTTTCCAACAAAGAATTATTGAAGATTTGATTAACATTCCCGTTACCAAGTGTTTTAAAAACAAATAGCAAAAAAGCCTGGCATAATTCATAAAAATATTTAATATGGAAGAATTTCGTGCAAAAATCCTTATCCTCTTTATTACTCCAATGCTCTTCACACCCGCTATTTACAGGCAAAATTCATGTCGATATGCATGCCACTGTACCCGTACAGTACAATAAAATGCGATAGGAATTTTGCTGCATACAAACTTTTCGAAAACATGTCATCTTTCCCACATTTCACTTCGATTGCATGCTGCAGCAGCAGCAATCCATCAACGGATGCACTTTCACGCGAAACACACAAGGAAAGACATCACACCACACCAATCTCTTTGGGAAGCGTGCGCAAATGTCCACGCACTTTCTACCCAGACACACTTGCCCCAAAAAAGTTTGCAAAAGCAGCAGCAGGAAAGGGGTGTACTACGGTTTTACAGTACCCATCGCAATAACGGACGACAGCAGCACAACATGCACAAAAAAGTAAAAAATCACAATTTTTATTACCCACTAGCACCGTTCCCGGGGACCCGCCCTGGTGCATCATGGTTTCGCAAAGCTGCTGCAGCGCAGCGACGGTTCAAGCGGATGTGGAGGGGCTACAGTAAACGTTGCATTTGCCGTTCATATACGCCCCTGCCTACCGCAGCCCGGGCCCGGAGTGCGTCGTGTGGAAATGTATTAATAGCGCACAGCAAAAGCTTGTCCCCGAAAGGCGACTCCCATTCCGCGCCCCCTCGCACACGTGTTGAGTTTCGGGAAAAAGAGATGAAAATTGGAAAATTGCTTACATTACACAGCCCCGGGCGAAAGGACAGATATGGGCATGGAGGGGAGCGTAGTTCTCCCTTGTCCCTTGGTGCATTTCCCCTACAGCCCACCACAGTCGCCAATTCGAGCTGATCGTGCTGATTATGTGGAAACCTGTGACAGTTTGTGTGTTAAAAAAATAAAGGGTGAAAAAGCAGTCATCGTGTCACAAAAGATGCCCCCAAAAAAATATTAATTCGCAGTAGGCTCATGCTATCGCGTACGACTGAACCCCGTCCGATAGGATCTAGTAACGCAAAAGGAGAGGGTTAGGGGTTTCAATCGCATTCAACCCTTACATACACACAAACACACACTGGCGCTATCTTGCCAATCGACAAAGTAAACACACAATGACGACAACAGTCTGCGGCTGCGGCTACAATATGCTAATGGAACGATATCGACGTTAATGTCAACAATCACGATACATGTTGTGCCTCTTTCCATGCACAGTTTCAATCAATATCATGTGTAGTAGTTAGAGCAAAACTCTTCTAAATAGTTTTTATACGATGTGTTGTTTCCCATCATTTCCTAAAATTTTATTCTTTCGACAATTATTCAACAACTCACAGTACTCACATAACCTCAGTGCTAGAAATTGTCGCCATGCCAGAGCAGGGGAAAGTGTAATGATCAGCAGAAAGCGATACAAAGCACGTGGAAGCGCTCTGTTTCGGTGTAGTGGAACGAATCGTCGTAAACAAATACTTTTGCTGGATCGACGTTTTCACATTTCGCACAAGCTACACCATACACGGCCCAAAAAGCGCGTTGCATGTCTTGCTGCGTTGTGTATTTTTTAAGCAAATACAACTATTGTGGATAAGAAGAGCGCTTCTCTGCAGGCCCCCTACAAGAATTTCGTGAATATGATTGCACCAGCATCTTCTTTTGGTGAAATTTTATTGAAACCATCCCCGAAACGGATACTGTTCCTTTCACATGGGCAGTGCTATGGTAAATAAATACATCACAGTCGGGTAGCCATACAAGGCGTGAGTTGATGGCTGTCAATAATACCATTTTGCCGAGGAAGATGACTTCATTGAAAACATATTACTTGGTCAATCTGGTGATGAGTTTTTTACTAATAACACGATGTACAATCTTGATTCAGCGAGAGAGAAAAATAATTCAGAATGCCCTTTTCACCCTTTCGTTTGGTAAATAGAAAATTATTGTTGAGTGAAGTGTAACTTTCATAAAAATAAATATTTTTTTGGAACCAAGTTTAGAAAGAAAAAATCTATGTAACTGTAGTTATTTATGAATTTTTCATAAAGATTCATGATTTTCCAAAGATTAGGAATTTTTATTCAGATTCATAATACCATACAGATTAATGTATCTTTGATAAATTCAACTATCGTTAGAGTTAAACATTTTGAAATATTGAGCTATCTCAGAATCTCAGAACAAATTAGTTATCTAGTGAACGTGAAATATTGGTTTTTGGCGATATCTTACAAAATCCCGCAAATAAACGTTTGTAAGAAAATGACATCCAATTCCTATTCCAACTAACTATAACTGTTTCTGCTGTTAATATTAATAAACAATTTTGCTTCACCTCACTCGAACAAAAAAACACCAGAAACGCATCGCAAAAATGAGTAAATGAGTGAAATTAATCAAAAATAACATTTTAATATTTTAGTGTAAATTGTAGCGGAATTTAGTATTCATTATTTCGCTGTACAAAGTGACACATTTTGGTTAAAAAGATAACTGTGAAATAAACATAAACCACTAAACAATTCACGCTTACTTTCGCTAGATCATCAAATGTAGCTCAACAGAAATGCAGTGCTATCAGAGTGAGAAATCGTTCGATTTTACAGTTCGCTTCATTCCATTCCGTTTCTCTCTAGGTGCTGAGTTATTGTTTACCACTAAGCACACTTAGTTAATCGTCCCACCCAAAAAAGAATGCAGAGGGAAAGCAAAAATGCCACAGCGAGTGTATGAGCCCCGTCACAAATGCCTCTCTGCGCTAACGATCGAGTTATGGACTTGAGGTATCAATTTCGTAACCCAATTCCAACACGTATCGAGACCGCACACCCTCTATCGTCATCGATTGTGGCGCGCGGTTTTACCATTCGAAGGAAAACCTTACGATGGAAAACCCCCTTTCCTTGTGACGATGGCGGTGACATTTTCACATACTATCACATGCCCCTTCGCATTGCCTCCGGTGCCATATATTAGGGATATGGCAGGTGCTTGTATGAGATAGGGATTGAGGGGGTAAGCTTGCGGGTCTTGATAAGTTAATGAATTGGGGAAAATCAATACTTTCCCAATAAATCAACACACCGATGCGCATTCCGGTATTAACTTACAAACTACACTGTTTTTGACTCTAATGATGATTCTCCAATAATTTTCCTAATTCTCAAACAAATGTTCGGAAAATTTAAATCTAAATTAAATGTTGTTCTTATTAATTCTTCTTGCATCATTTTAAATCTACGCATCTATTTTTAAATCTTCCTGTCCACATAAATCAACAGACAAATGCGCCCGTCCTTGAACGCCAGTTTTTTTTTTTTTTTTTTTTTTTTTTTTTGATTGCGCTCCACACACCCAGACCAAACAATAAATCGCCCACCGAAACAAAACAATCCACCTATAATAGCGCAGCTAGGCAGGAAAAACGGCAACAAATCGAACAATTTACCACCCGGTGGGTTAGGCTAATGTATTATAATTGTTTACCTGCCACACCAACCAGCGGTGGTTGGTTGGCCGTGGTTAATGTACGCAATCATCCCCACGGCCGGCACAATGTGTGCTGTGACCACATTGGACAGCCGAGCCGAGACGGTTCTGTAACCCTTCCGCCGAACTGCTGCTGGACCCTACCACAATGGCGAACTCTTCGCTAACGGCGTTTGATTTATGAAGGCGAGTGGGATAGCGCATTGCCCCATTGTGATGACGTTTGCTAACAAATACCATCCCAGCCGGGAAGGGTGGTGGTAATGGAGAAATTTATACACCTACACAGCTCCCTGCTGGCGGCTCCTGTGACAGGGACTATGTGGGGACTATGTAAACAATGGTCTACCGCCCGATGCCGCTCTTTCTGCCGCGTTTCCATTCGATCTACACTTTTTTCCTCGAATCGTCTGCCCGCGTTACCCTTTCAAACCCCTTCCCCAACAGGAGCGCCGCCTGTTGTGATGGTTTAGGAAAGCAAATAAACAATCGCTAACGTCAGTACAAGGAATCGTTGCTGTGCAATGCAACGCGCAATCAATTTACAGCGCCATTATTTGGGAGTATACAATGCGAATTAAACTAGGATTAGGCATTGAGATTTTACAAGTATATAATTTCTAAACACTTACAAAATTGGCCAACCCCAAAGTGACGCATTGTTGAATGCACGCCTTATCGTTGCAGAAGCTTGATTGCCCGATGAAAGCTTCGTTTCATTCGACACACTACACCCAATGCATCGAGCCGGACGGATACACCACACGTCCTGCCCGGCAGCGGGAAGGGGAAGGGGAGAGGGGTGGTTTGGGGTGCCCAGTTATCTAAATATTTACCCTTAATCGGCTATATTTTATGCATGACGCTAGCAAAACGCACGTCGGTCGCTCCGATTGCTCGGATCCTCTTGCACGGGTTTGCACACGTTCCGTGCCCTTTTTGTGTGGTTACGTGTGTATCGACGACACGGCAAACACGGTACGTCGACAGCGGCAAGTCAAACAGTCAATAACGCATTATCGGTCACATACGGTCGTTCTGTAAGGCAGCTGTTGCTGGTGCTGCGACCGGGCAGCTGTGATAGTGACAGTCATTCGATGACATGATGCCAGGTTTTTTTTCTTTTTTCTTTGGTCACCGAACATGTCAAAGACCGTATGTTTACGTTGCAAATTGTAGGATTCAGTTGTAAAGGACGGATTAAATGCACGGAAAACGGGACTTCTTAATGGATTAAACTTCCACAGTAAATGTTGGTAGCTTTGTTGGAACTTGCTATTAGATACATGTAATCGGAAACCGAATCGACTCCGATCCTTCTTCTTCTTCTTCTTCTTCTTTTGGCTCAACAACCGTTGTCGGTCAAGGCCTGCCTGTACCACTTGTGGGGTTGGTTTTCAGTGACTTTTGGATTACCACCTCCCCCCCCCCCCCTCCCCATAGCAGGATAGTCAGTCCCACGTATGTTAAGTCGTGCGAGTTGACGACCGTACAATGAGACCGGCTAACACGACTCCGATCCTACTGTAATAATAAATCGCCGGTTTTATCCGTAACCGCCCAGAATCATTCGGAATTGTCCGGAATCATTTGGATTCATTTCGAGGAATTATTTGAATTATGAGTTGAAGTCATTTTGAGTCGTCTTGAGTGATCTGGAGTCGAAGTTGTTCAGAGTAGTGATGTGCTCTTTGGAGCACAGCCATGACGGTCGACTCCGATCGACTCTGGACGACTCCGAATGACTCCGACTGCAGCCGACTCCGGACGCCTCCGGACGACTCCGGCCGACTCCCAACGACTCCGAAAGACTCCGAAAGGACGATTCCGAATGACTCCGGACGACTTCGAACAACTCTGGACGACTTCGAATGACTCCGAACGACTCCAGGCAATTCCGGACATTTCCCAAGGACTCCGGATGATGCTGGGCGGAACTACCTTCCGGAGTGGATTCCGAAATGATCGGAGTCGGCTCCGCATTTTGGCCAACTTTACCCATCACTAGTCCATAGTCGAACTGATCCGGAGTCAGCCGGGGTCAATCAGTCGCAAAGCATTGTTGTCGTCGCTAAGCTACAAATGTCTGTTTACAAATTGCACAAACAAAGCAAAAGACGAAAAAACTTAACTACATGAAACGCCGATCCAACTCTGGCGGACTTCGGGTGACTGCAACACAAGTTTGATTCTGATTCCAGCCGATTTCGACTCCGGACAACTTGACTCCGGGAGGAAACAGTAGTTCCGATTTTGCAGGAGTCGGAATCGAACTAATAATAACCGGAGTTGGATCGGAAGGAGTCGTGCGTACACTCAAGAGAGCCCACCACTTATCGCAAGAGCTCATCTTAAAAAAGACCAAAGCGACGCCAGGCTCAAATACCTATCATCGATTTCTGTACGCGTGCCCAACGCTATCGACAATTCCTCTACTGGACAATGGCCAATCGACACGACCTCATAGCAAACGTTGCTTGTGGTCAAGCCTACTAATTGGATTTACCCCGAGCTATCAATCCAAGGGGAAAGAGGATGGCGATAGGTAGCAAAAACCTAACCTGCATTAAAAATGAATCACTTTCTCTCGTTGGTACCTCCCTTACAAAACCCGCCAAGAGTTCACTCTACGTCGAAACATCTGTCAGGGGATGGGAGGCAAAATTTGTTGAACTTTGCTTGCCCATCCTGCCCACGCACACACGCGTGTACCCGCCAACCGAACGATTCTCACGGAAAACTAAACCCAAAACTAACCGGCAAATGGTACAACCGCAAGCAACATGTGTCAATTATCGCACATACTCACGCATCGCCACCGAAACAAAAAAATACATAATGGATCAGGACGGGGGCGACGAATTGGGAATGAAGTGAGTTCAACTTCCCCCCTTCGTGTGAGTGTGTGAGTGTGTGCATAGTCTTACCGCAATTGGCCATTAAACCAACCACTAATAGATCAACTCCTTGCTCCGCGTGCTGGATGATATGCCCAGTTTCCCACCACCCCAAACAGCGCCCTCTGCATTGTTTGTTGATGGTAAGCGTGACCGGACTGGAACGCCTGCATCACCCACAGTTTTTGTGTAAATGGTTTCTAATCACGCGATCCTTGAACGGGCAAAGGATCAACAATTCACTTGAGAGGTGAATTTTTAATAAGCAAGCACACAACACCCACCCACAAAGGGGGCAAGCGTGGTGCATCTTTCACCTGTTATAAACCAACTGGGGCAGGCAAAAGACCAATGAACATATAAAAACAAAAAAGAAACAGCCAATCAGGCTTAAGTTGACAACTCAGTTTCTGTACCGGTTCCGGGTGCGCTTCTTCCGGAGTTTCCCTTTCAGATTTTCCGACATTCTTCCCCCATCCGAGACGATAATTAATCGTTCCGGCGTTCGAGGAGTTCCACCTGCCCGCAAAGTGGGTGTGTGTGTGTTTTTTAAATATTTTTTCCACCTCGCTTTCCTTAATAGAAGTGAAAACAAAGACAGCGACCCGGACAAAGAAGAAGAAGAGCTGCATTAGCATCCTTTTGAAGAGTAAGGATGGACCAGGGGACCAGGATGAAAACCCGAAATGGGTGGACAAAGATAAATGAACATACGGGCGCGTCCACCCTCTTGAGTCTGTTGGCAAAAGTTTGTGCGCTCCTTCCTCCTGGTGCTTCCTTGGTGTGCTTCATCAGGTGGTTCTCTCCTGACCTGACACACCCCTGACACCATTCCCGGGCAGTAAGCAAGACGTTGGTCTCACCCATTCCACCATTATCGTGCAATTGCCAGCATGAGTTGTGCGCTAGCATTGGCTTACAGGAAAAGGGAACAAGATTGTTGGCGTTGCGGCAAATGAAGCGGTCAAAAACATACATCCCAGTCCTGGACCGTGCAAAACAGACAGGAAAAAGCAATGGTATTATACTTTAGATCGACAAAAAATACCTCCACTTAAGTATTTTTCTTTCAATCCTTCTAACCAGAGAATATATTCAGTCTAAATCATCCGACAAACAAACAGGATTTTTTTTCTTGGCGTTTTAGCTCTGTTTGTCTCTCTCTCTCTTCTTGCGTACATTTTCTGCTTCATATCGCTCATTAACTTAGATCAAGTGCATGAGGATGCACTTTTTTTTTGGTTCATTTCATTTCAAAATGAAACAAACTTCCAGCTTTTCTGCCTCAAGACTTGTTGCACACCCGCATACCGACAAAAGAAAGTATGATTCCTGCAACCGAGTAAATCAAAATTAGAAAAAAAACTATAAGTCTGCAGGTAACGTTCTATTTGTTTTTGCCATCTAAAAAGAAACGGCTACCATTCTAAGCCTTAGTTGGGCGGCACAATATGAAACCCGTTTTCACTGTCTTGCAGTTTGGTTTTGGCCGCACAAATATACAAAAACTCAATCCCGTCAGGCGTGTGACTAAGAAAGGAAAACAAGTAGACAGTACCCAACCCAATAGCGAAATGTAAAACCAGCACTAAGACTAGTACGTGTGTGTGTGTGCATCAACGATTATTTATGAACTGTGAAATGAAATAGATGGAGGGAAAGAGAAGAAAAACACACACAGGAACTATGCATAAAAAGTGTTAGAGAAGGAAAAACCAAAGAACTACAAACAGAGGCGATGAAATCAGAGAGCGGGAAAAAGAGCGTTGATTTGTAGCATAAAGTTACTAATGAAGGTGTCGGTAGAGAAAAAAAACGCACACACACTACAAAACCTACAACAGAAGAATAAACTTGGATGCTGGTGGAAAAATGTGATGTAGTTTTATTAGTTAAGCAGAGAAAGAAAAAGATAACAACAGTTGTGCAAGTGGAAAACTGTCATAAAATAAACATTAGAAGGTACGACGCTAAAGTGTTCGAATAAATGAGCTATGGCAATGGCAGAACAACAGTAGAAAAGAAAAGAAAACACAAACAAACTAACAAACGACACACTTTTATCAGCAAGCTACCGATGCAACTCGTGGAAATGGGAAAAAGGAAGACTTGAAGGGAAAGTAATTGAAAAATGCACAAAACTCGTAGAAACAAACTGTAGTAAAAGTAATTGTTTACAATGCTACACAGAGGAGAAAGAACAGAAACAGCAGAAAGCAAAGATGGAAAAAACAAGCGTATCGTGTTGTGTGTTTGTTTAAATGTCGAAGAGTGTTGTTATCTGTAGAAAAAAGGATTTCTTCACGTTTTAATAATAATACAAAAATGGTAACAGATAAAAGCGGATGAATAAAACAAAATGAAACAGAAAAAAGGACATTTGCTAATTTAAAAACATAATTTTGTCCAAAAGGAAATGGTAAGAAAAATGAAAGGAAAGTGTAAAATAAAAACGGAAAAGCAAAATGGCAAAACTTACTCTCATACAATTGATTGCGTCAGAGCTGAGTGAAACTATTCCTTCTACTTTCGCACCTAGCTTCTCGTCCCACCCAAAGAACGGAACGAGTTGGTGGGGGGAGAGAGTGCAGTGTTTTGTCTTGCTTTCCGGTGGGTGGTGGGAGTTGAGGCTCTGTGGCTTATGTTCTTTCGCACGCACTGTCACTCGCGTTTGACACCTGCCAGACAGGGAAGCGAAAAACCCAAGTAGTCGGGAGGGTCTCCCTGTTTGGGGTTTGTGAGTTGTGCGATGTGCTGCTGTGTTGTGAGCCGTGCGCTGCTCTAAGCAATACGACCGTAGGAATCAACGGGAACGCGTATTATACACACTTGTTACAATATGCTTGCACGTGATTTTGCGTGTTGACCATTCACATACACACACACACACGCTCACGTCTTACAACTAAGTTAAAGGTGTGCACGATACTGAAGCACCTGTCGGAGGGCGTTCAAACAAACCACTTCACCATCCAGACGTTTACTAGCAATACACACATTCACGTCTAGCGGGCACACAAACACCCCCGCGCCGTTGGGTTTAGCAGGTGCATCAACCGGAACCGAACTGCAGTGTGTGTTGTGTTGGGTCGGACGGCCGGACAGTGAGATGAAATCGTTCATATCCGGCACACACAACCGACGGCGGGTTAATATTTTACAAGCTTCCCAGCTAACACACACACATACAGCTATCACTCACGGGGCAGCACACAAAGGCAGCACAGGGAAAATAACGACCGGATCACGATCACAACACCAAGCCAGATCGGCAAATCGGGGAATGCAAACACGATCGACTCTGGCCACTTCTAACCGATCTACTACCAGCAGAGCACTCTAGCGTTAGCAACGACAGGGTGCACCGTGCTCTGCTCATTCAACCAAGCACAAAAAATAGACAAAAAGCTGAACACTTTACCCAAACCCACACACACACACCACACAAACCGCTGGGGGAGGGTGGAAATGGAAAATTAAAAGGTTCTTCAACTCCCAAAACGCCGTCGTGCGGGTGCAATATGCGCAAATGCAGCTCGGTGGGTTTTTTTTGGTGCGCGCACAGGTTAGCTTGTCACGCACTATGGTTCTGCTCTCGTTCTTGCTCCCTCTCTCTATCTCTCTTTCTCTCTTTTATCTTCCTCTTTTTTAAACACAACTTGTTCTAGATGGCAAAGGCTCCGTTTACTGCCAATCCAGACAGCATCCGAGCGGAAGGATCTGGGCTTCTCTTTCTCGCCCTAGCATATGCACACACACACACACACACCAATCACCCAAACGCACTCGGCGCACGTACGCCTACACACAACGTCAAATGCGCGCGCGTGCGCGTGCGCTCGTACACGACGCTCTTGCTCCCTTTTATTATTGTGCGCCGCTGCGGCTGCTACTTCACTGTGTGCTGGACCTTTCCGATTCCAAAAACAGCAATGCGCGAACAATGCTTCTAATGCTGTACAATACTGGGCGGTGGTTTGGGTACGAGCGCACGAGACTGTCAAAATTGTAAAACCGTTCCGCTGGGAGGGCGAATAGTGCAATAAGTGCGCGCGCGACGATCGACACCTTAGCGACAGATACGTGTATTGATATGCCCGGGCATGGAAAAAAGCGCAGCAGCGTGCGGTGAATCGTTTGCTACCTCGAGACTGAAAATGACGGAGCATGGGACACGACGGTTCAACCAAGCGCACACGCGGCTCGCCACTAACCGAAAAAAAAAACGCTCTCCCTTTCCGCTGCTTTCTGTGTGAGTGCGCGCGCTCTCTTTCGTTTGCGCCTCGTACGCGCGCACTCTCTCACTCTCACACAATCGCGCGCTCGTTCTCTTGACAGACGGCGACAGTCAGGATGACGGTGCTACAGCAGCAGCGACCATACGCCACACAGCACAGTGAACAGTTGCGTTGGCAAGAAAGAGAGCGAGAGATAGAGTAAGAGAGCGTGTGTGAGCGAGCGGGTCATGGTGTGGTCGTGCAGGAGAAGGGCTCAACAAGGGTAGTAGGCGACGACCCGCAGGTTTTCGTTCTTTTCCCTCCCGTTACACACAGTCACGCATATTTTAGACACCCTGTGTTTTTCGGTGTGCGGGAGAATAATAAGCAAAAAACACATAAAAACCACACAAACACGCACACACACTCAACACTTACACAAACACAGTCATATCCCTCACAACATGTTTGGCGTGGATAAAACGAGCTGAGGCAGGGTGTGTGTATGTGGTTGTGCTATGAGGCAGTTCATTAGCAGGTTGTGTGAGTCGCATCGCTTGGTTTGCGCGCGATGGTGGTGTCCCTTTCCGCACCCACAACACATGCCCGACAAAAACAGAAAACCCTTTACACTCCTAACCCTTACCGTCTGAGTACTATATTTCGCGCGAGACGCGCGCGCTTCATCGATTCGATTGCGCAAAGTAGCAGCAGCACCGTTTGGCACACACGGGCAATCGTTTCGCTGTATGCGATTTGTCAGAGGCGGTGGAGGATAGAAAGAAACGCCATGCAATTACGCCGCAGTGTGTGACAGGGTAAGTAACCGATCGACAATATAGCCAGACGTAGGAAGGGGGGATGAAAACGTGGTGCTTTCCGTCTCATTCTATCGTACAGGAGAGAGCGCTACTAGCGCAATCTCCAAAAAGGTATCGTTGGGCACACTACGGCAACGTCAACACCACCACTTGAAAAGTGTTTCATTGCAAACAGCCCAAACCATCAGACGACGCTAGATGCGAGCTGCGGGGAAGGGCACAATGATAGCCCGGGCGGCGGTGTGGAATCATTACGCCGCCGGAAGAAGAGAGTCAGCAACAAAACAAACGTATCTACTGCACCCACGCACACACACACACACACACCAACCCATCAATATATACATACCTGAACACAGGTAGACAACCGTTGTGTAGGTGTACAGTCGCGATTAAATAGAGTTGCGCATAAATGCGTGTATGTGTGTGCGTGCGTCACTGTACGCAGCCGGTGTGCGCTGCTAACCTGCAGCGGCAAAACAACATTTGGCCCTGCCGTGAGTGCCAGCGTGAAACCTAAAGGCAAAGAAAACAAAAGATAGGAACCTTCTTTGCGCCCTGCCTGTGTGTCCGTCTGTCCGCTCTGCTTCTGGCTGTGCCCAATTACGTGATGTCCTGCTGGTATGAGTGCCTGCCGAAGAAACGTATCAAGGTGACACACATCCGGCTCTCCCGGGAGGACGACCGGTTGGAAGACAGTAGACGACGCCCACGAGCGGAGGCAAAGCGGAGTCCGTAAGGAATCCAGCCAGGTAGCGCAGAGCCAATCCTTTTGTAATCTTTATTGTGTCAATCACCCGGTCACCAGGACTGTGCTGTGGGGGCACGAATCAGGGTAGTTCTCTAGCTCCTCTTTTTATCTCAAACTGTTCTGATTACAAGAAGTTGAAGCCCGAATAACACTCCTATGGGCTAATTTTATGGGTGAAAGACTATGTTACTAAGTTACCAAGGCCTTGAAGGTAGGAAAATAGCTTCAGAAAAATAATCCAAATTGTGTCATTTATTGATTTTTTTCCCTCTTCCAATGCATAACACATTCCAACTGTCATCGGACATGCAGGGGCATGTTTACACAAAAACACGTCAATTACACAATCATTCTTATTCACAAACATTTTTTGGCAATGGTCCCACGTGCGTCGATGGCGCACTCATCCTCAACATTCAGCATCGTTCAACCAACGTTGGTAAAATGTTACCTTGATCATAAAGGGTTACACGCTGGGGACTAGAAGGTTTGGTGCTTCGATGATACCAACACAGCGGCAGGCTTACATGTGTGGGGCTGTTGTGTGCCTCTCAAATGGACTCCCTTTTGCCTGGGATTGGTTTTGACTCATCGCTATGCAATCAAACGGCTTGCTGCATTGTTGTACAGGCGAGCGAGGGCAGTTACATAGGTGTGCCAGCTGCTAGAAGTGTGTTGGTTAGGTGCCATCCGGAGTATATTCGGTTTGCTAGCAGCAATATTTTGCCAGATAGAGCGGGGGCGATGGTTTAAACATTATTGCTACATGCTAATCCAAAATGGTACCAAATATTGCCGGTACTTGCTTTAAAAGTTGATCAAAAAGTTGAACATCATCGAACACTGACGAAGCGCATGTAACGATCAGTGATCCCTTGCTATCTTACTGTTTTGCGATTGAATAACTTCTTTTCATCATCTTCTACTCTCCCACCACCCATCAGATGTGACGGGATGTAGCTTCGACCGTCCATCGTCGGCCATGATCGTGGCCACCCGCCATTGAAGCGCTCTCCACAGTCCGCGGGAGTCAAGATCACTAAACCGCTCTCCGCGGTCACCATCGAATCATCAACGTGTTTGAGCCGACAGTGGATTCGGTGAGCGTGTGTTAGTGGATTGTTCGGATGGCGCATGCACACCCCACCAACCTCTACTTGCAGGTAAACAGGTGGCTTACAGACGGGTGGTGTTTGAAAGGGGTGCAAGGTACACCGAGGTGTTAGATAGCTGGTTTGAGTGTGCTTTTTTAGAGATACGTATCCATGGTAGAAGAAGTAAAAAAACGGACCACTCAGGGCCGGTGGTGACGGTGGTTGCGCTCGATCAAGCCCGTGAGCCACAAGCGCAGAAAAGACCTTGAACTTGGACGGTCACCTGTACCGCCCGGGGTGGTTGGGGGACTTTTTTCTTGCCACTGCATCGATCTAATGTCAAGGGTTTGGTGCGTTCTGTGCGGTGAGGCTTTGACGCTTATCGGTGGCAACGGTGTGGGAACAGCTGTTTTTGTGGCGCTCTGGGAGCACTTTGGAGCACTCGTAGGATATGTGAAGGCTGATGATGGTTCTTGCAGCAAACCAATGTCATTAGGCTAAAGTAGCTTAATGTTAACACCTCGAGCTATGATTGCAGTCACGGCCGTTTTGAGGCATACAAAGAGATGAGGCGTGAAGCTTGTAATTGTACTAGGTAGAACCGGCGCATCCATAGATTGTTAAACGTTAATCTTATGGACTTTTTGAAACAGTTATAATCGTAAAAATAGCTTGCTGTAGATTATATTACATAGTTCAAAACGGTTATTATTGTTAAGAAATATTGAATGTATCGTTAGAAAAATGTGGAGCTATTTTTTTGATTTATTTTATTTTATAACTTATTTTAAATCTCCTACAGGCAGTGCTGGAAAATGTAATGAGAATCGTATGACAATCACCACCGAAAACAATGAACATATCCGTGGTAGCTTGATGTTCATTGCTGATACTCAATGAAAGTGCGTCATGACATGCCGAACGCGAGTGCTTGAGTCAAACCCGATACTCAGACTGACAAGCTAAGCTTAATGCCGTCATAAGTATAATCAAGCTAATCAATCTGATCAATGATAATGAAAATCAATCTTTTTCTGGCTTTTTCTGAATAGTGTTGCCGGTCTGGTGGTACAGTCGTCAACTCGTACGACTTAACAACATGCCCGTTATGGGTTCAAGTCCCGAATAGACCGTGCCCCCATACGTAGAACTGACTATCCTGCAATGGTAATTATAAGTCACTGAAAGCCAAGCTCACTTCACTAGTGGGTACAGGCAAGCCTTGACCGACAGCGGTTGTTGTGCCAAAGAAGAAGAAGAAGAGAATAGTGTTGATAAATGCCACTGTTTCAGTCACCAACTCTCATGACTGAAACGAAGCTCAAATCAGTTCATGTACACAACTGAGATGATCAGACGTGAGATTCGAACAGTTGGTGGATCCATCACATGGTTGGTGACATTTTGTTTAGCACTCAATTCTTGGTCACTCACTTGGTCACGACATTTTGTATCGGTGATAATCACGAAATTCATGGACTATACTTGACGAGTGGTCCCCAGCAATAAAATGAGCGAACTTCCTACCTCTGTCTGCTTTGATTATCTGTCGGGTAAAACAGAAGATCACCGACAGAAAATGTCGCGACCAAGTGACTGACCAAGAGTTGCTACCACAAATTATTACCAAGCATGGTCGCAACAACTGTTTGAGTATCACCACCTCTGATCATCACTGGATGTATCCTCCTATGTTTGGTCAAACCTATGTTTGCAACTCCCATATTCAGAGGCTTCTTCTTCTTGTTTGGCTCAACAACCGATGCCGGTCAAGGCCTGCCAACCCCACTTGTGGGGTTGGCTTTCAGTGACTTATTGATTTCCCCCCATAGCAGGATAGTCAGTCCTACGTATGGCGGCACGGTCTATTTGGGGCTTGAACCCATGACGGGCATGTTGTTAAGTCGTACGAGTTGACGACTGTACCATGAGACCGGCTTATTCAGAGGCTTACTTTTTCATTTTAAGACGTCAACTATCCAGAGTCATACGATTGAACTGTGGGATTTTATTTCAATCAGAATTTATTTATGACGTTGACAGTAACATCTTGCAGCACTGCCTGTATGGCCTTTTTAGTAGCTTAAGCAGCTTACTAACTTTTCTTCACTTTTTATTACTTTTACTTTTTTACTTTTTTTATTCACTAAGTATTCTTTACTTTTTCAATTTTTAAAGGACAAATGCAAACTCAAACTCTAGACATGGACATCAAAGGTTCATTAGAGTTTTACTGTAGTCTCCTAAAGTTAAAACAGGTAGTATAAACGTCAGATTCGGATCGTCAATGAATTTGCCACAAATTCACTTTGGACAACACTTCGTCGCTATTTAGAGACTGTATTCCAAACATTGCGTGTTGTGTGTGATACGTAGCATCGCCTATTAGCCCAGATTAGCTGTTAAAAAATGCATTTGATTTGAGGGTTAGTAAGAATGTTAATATTTAACTTATTCCAATTTAAATTGGTTCATATCCCTAAACCGATCAATTCACATATAACCACAACTAATCAGTGACATAGCCAGGCAAACCGAAAACGGTTGCTGCACCAAATAAGGAATAATTTTAAATGTATTTGGTAGAAAATAGCATAAAATCATACCGAACCATTTCTACGACAAAACGGGCTTTATGTATATGAAATAAACTGATCAGAAATTATTGTTGTTCTTGCAATATCTTGTCTCTGCAGAACCTTATATTAACTATTTTACCAAATGTATATGTTCTCCCCAAAATCAGGAAACACGTTTCTGTTCCATTTTAATTCAACAAGCAGTGGGATATAATTCTCCTAATGTGATAGTATTCCCAGTGACGGTAGTAACAAAACCACAATTCAAATGACCGGAAACGGGATGAAGTTTTTGTTTCGTGGTCGCAGCGTCGGACGAGGCAGCTGCCCCGAGGGTATTACCTTCCCCATAGCGGGAGCGGTGATCGATCTGACCCAATTAAAAATTAACCGATACACCAAAGTTAGTTTTGCCAGTTTCCATACGCTCCATTTTCCATCGAGCGCCCGGTTGCTGCCATCCTGCAATACGCAGGATTTTCCGGACTCGTTGCCTGCGTATCCCGGTTGCGTGAAAAACTCCTTCCACGTTGGATGCGCAGTTCCCACAGCGGACCAAACGTTTGTAAGTGTGTGTGTGACGATGTGGTAGGTGTACCCCATCCGCAGCTCGTACCATTATTTCATCCCTCACACATTTTGCCACACACAAATGTCACGTAAACAAAGCACTATAAATAGAGCGCCGTGCTCCGTGGGGCGAACAGTAAATTAAACAATAATTCCAGCCCGGCGGAAAACGAGAAGTTTTCACGGTAACGCCGTCCGTGTCGGCTGTGAAAATGCTGAGCTCACCCACCAACCCACCCTCCACTAGGGCCACGTGCGTTTGTTCGGAAACAAACAAAAACCTCGGAACACTCGGTTTCGGATGGAACAGCAACAACAACACCCCCAAAACAATGAAAAGTTTTACTCGCAAGCCCTGTACCATCCCTCGACCTTCGTCCTACCTGACCGTCACATTTACACTCTACGTTTGCCTTCCACAAATTTGCCATTTCCGTGAAAATGCCAACGAGCAGATTGATGGAACCGACGATGTCGTTCTCAACACGCATGCGGCATATGTTTTAATCATCGACAATCGATCGATTTCACTCGAACACTCCCGAAAAGTAAGCTTTAGTAACAACTTCAAATGCATTGATTGAATGCGAGCATTAGAACAGAAAGTAAAAAATGCTTTCCCTATCTGCAACATAATCGGTTTGCTTTGGTACCATTGTTCGGCTTTGTTGTGAGGGTTTAATGAATTTATTAATCAAAACGTGATGCTGTGTGACCCGTCAACATCATCGCGCATGGCCACGGTCTGTCATTGGGGATAAGTTACCAATAGTAACATAATAATTCTCTTTTTCTATGTTATTTTGTTCTTTCTTTTGTATTAGTTTAGAAGCGAATTTGTAGATTCGTTGAGTTTTTTTTTGTAGAATTAATAATATTCAATTATTCTATATTGCACAATGTAGGGGAAGCTTTTTAAAGCCGAACACTGTGGGAGAGACTTATGAAAACTTATCATAAACACAACATTGAAGAAATTATTATTTAACAATGCAGAATCCAAAATTTTCCAGCATTATGCACAGAATCCAGGGCGGTCCCGTGGTACAGTCGTCAACTCGAACGACTCAATAACATGCCCGTCATGGGTTCAAGCCCAGAATGGACCGTCCCCTCGTAGCAAGGATTAACCGCTTACGTGGTAATGAATTAAGTCTCGAAAGCCTGTATGGGCCGCGCCGGCATGTCCGCGTAGGACGTTACGCCAAATGGAAGAAGAATCCACATTTTTGAACCATTTTTAGCATGATTTGTGCCAATTGGTCAAATTTGGGAAAAACACATGTTTTTAATCTTACACATGCTAGTGGATCTAATCTTACTACTATAGGTCTTAAGCTTTGAAACTTCCTTTGTTAATATTTTCAGCAGGTCTCATAGGATGTGAATGAGTTATCGTGTTGATTAATCAAATAACTGTTGAAATAATTGTAATTAAAGCATTGAAACCACTAATTTTCGGGTAGTTTAAGCATCATGACAGCAAAATGGGAAAGACGGACATTCTGTTATGATAGGGTTAGATGAATATCAAAAATTTTGAAGAATTTTGTTGTCAAATGTTGATTAACAGATGTCAACAAATTACCTTAATGATGAAAACCGGAAGTCTTCAAACAACCAACTGTAGAAAGCATTAAAACCTACGGTTTCTCTAGATACTCAACATGTGTCCGTCTTTACCTATCTTCCCCTAGATTTATTCCCCATTTCCAGTTTAATTCCGACCGTTTCCGGACGACTCCGACTACGGGCGACCAACTTTACCTACTCCGGCTTTTTGTCAACTTTACCCATCACTTGTAAACTAGTAAGGTAATTAATACTAAGCGTCATCGGACAGTTTGGAATTACACGGATTTAAAAACTACGCGAAGAATTTTAACCTTACTCAAACGCTAGTTTACAAATCCTTGTCAGTCTACCAAATAAACTATTCTACCAAATACTCCATTCCATTAAATTCTACCAAATACACATCCAATTAAGTAATTCAATCGACTATAGTACATTAATTTCACCTCACGTTGTACAAATTTGTACAAAAAAAACCTTTAATCATGGTAATAAAAATCAATCATCCTTACTCCAACAATCTATTGTACCTTTTAGCTATGAGTACGCCCCACTGCAACCTAGACAATAAAACGGGTTAATTTACTTTTAAATTTTCGTTGTTTACTTCCTAGCGCCTTTTTATCGTAACTTGGCATATCAGTCATCGTGCACTGTACCGTTCACTGCTGACACTAGATGCAAGTGTGTGTAGTAGAGTATAGTTTGATGGAGTGCATCTTCGCAAGGACTACTTGCATTGTTGCATCTCATCTTCCCTGTATCGATGATTTCAGGGCATAGAAGGCATCATGCAGGAGCAGGTGGATGTGAAATTTATATGAAACATTTCCCCACAAATTCTCGAAAGCCTAGCGAGCAGAGGCAGAGCAAAAATCTCTCCAGTCGGTTAGAGGAATGTGCACGCACTGGCCACAACCGTACGGATGATCCCGGGCACAGCTACACCGAACCATCTTTCCCATTGGCCACGATGGTGCTGCAACCGTTTTACAACGATACGGATTGGCGTGTTCGGTCGGCTTTGGAGGAGGCAGAATCTGTAGTTTCAAACACGGCAAAGAGCGCAAGGTTCGGTTGCGGGAGCAGAATGGAAAAGTGCAGCTAGTATTTTAATTAAATTGTCACCCCACCGTGCTACGCACCGCATGCTATATTTGGATTACGTACCGGAACCAAATGGCTGGGAAGCTGTATGTTTGTGGGTGTGGGTGTGTGTGGTGTGCGCTTATTCCGCTACTACTATCTATTATGCGACGATATCGTGTGACGTGGCGCAGTTGCATCCCGTCCCGCTGCATGCTGAGCGGAATTACTGGTCTTTGATACGGTGGCGATACACGCTCGACAAGGATCATCATGACGGTGTTACGCTGAGAAAAAGGCTAATTTTGAGGTGGGAGTCCACCACCTGGGCCGATCCTGCACGGATAGACGGCGCTTCGGACGCAATTTAATTTTGCATCCTTACTGACAATTTCATTTGCAGCTCAAAGTGAAACACCCCGCAGTGTGCCTATTGTGTGGATGACTGTCTGTAGTTGCTTCTACACAATAACATCTATCGGAAGGATTTTGGTCAAGGTTTGAATTTATTACTAGGTCGCTAGAAGACGATTTTCGACAGGATAAATCGGAGGTAACACTAAGTTTCAGGCCAATGGTAAAAATGTAATCGTACAACATTGGCTGAGACTTGTTTGAGGATAAATTAATGACGTTTCAAGTAATATATTCATAATTTTAATAGTTTCAAATCGTATTTAAGGGTTTAGTAATGATACTAACTCGAGTGGAAAATACAATTATTTCCCAGATCCAAAAATAATAAAATTGCTAGCTCGCGATATGATTTACTAACTACCCTGCTTCGAAGGAAACTAATCAAAACCGCCGGCTGGAAAAGTTGTGCTCTGGTAGCACAGTAACTCATGCTGGAATCCTCTTCCTTTTTTACCGGTTTGCAGAACTACAACCACGGTGAAAACAATCAGCCAGCATCCGTTGGTAGTGCATATTACCCACCGTGGTCGTTCGCAATCTCACATCCCGTTGCGACGAAATCGGAAAATGAAATCCATCCATAACGCACCAACTCTCCGGACTGTACTTCGGACCACCCGGACCACCTTTCTAGAGACATTGGTAATGGGCGGATAATATGTATGTGGCCCCCATCTCCGTACACTACGCCACTGGGGGATAATATTTCAAAGCCTTTCCACTCGGGCCCTTTGCAGACAGGAAAACGTCGTGCGGCTAGCTCCGACCACTGAGGTTTATTTTTCTCCGGCAACTCCGACAAAACCCCGCCAGGTGCCCGAGTGTTGTTTTCGGGAGGAGGAAAAATGGTTAGTGAAAATTGTTCACGCCCGCCCAGGCCGGCAGACACAGGGGCGCAGGGTAACTATTTTTAAAATCTCACCAACTCCCACGAGCTTCGCACACGCCGAGGTCTGCGCCGACTGTGCGCCGGTTTCTTTAGGCCGGTCGCGGCGGTTGAATTGTTCACCGGTGTGACAGTTTGCCTTAGCTGGGGGTAGGGACAGGTAGGAGAGAAGGCGACGGTGCAGACACATTCCTGCAGCAACGGTGCATACACTGTGCATGGGAGTGATGTTGTAGGTTGGAAAACCGAAGGAAAATATGAGTCTGCGCGTGGGCAGAAACTTTTCAATACGACAAGGCGTTTGCACGAAATGTGGCCATGTGGCTTGTTCTGGCTGCATTAATCCTAAGCTTACCGCCAAACAAACTTAGCATTTTTTCGTTTTTGAGAAAGCTATTATCTTGTTATTCAAATGTGAAAATGTGTAAAAATTATGGAGCTATTTTAAATGTATTACAAAAGTAGTTTTTGTTTTGGTCACTTGGTGTAAGGTATCCAGGTATCCTGCAGGTTGGAGACCCCTGGTGTAAAGTATCCACAATGCACAACAAACGGTTTATTTTGTGTGTGACGAAAGAATGATAATTCATGATAATAAATCAACATTACATAAAAAAAAATCAGACTTAAATTTCATTTTAGTTACATTTTAGTAACATTTAATCTTCTTCAAACAACAAACAAAAAAAAAGCATTATCCTCGAAGAACGGGCCTAAAAGTTAAATTAAATTCAGCATGTTATATCAGCAGAGGTAAAAAAAATTAAAAGACTTTCGCTCTTATTGTGATCCCATGGTACAGTCTAAAACTCGCACGATTTAACAACATCTCCGTCGTGTGTTCAAGTCTATAAAGGACCGTCCCCCTGCGGCAAGGACTGATTATCTATCCGGCTGCTTGGAATTGAAGGTATTTACGCCAATAATAAGAAGAAGGCCTTATTATCTATCAAATGCAAATACTGTGAAACTAATATTTAGATTTAAAATAGCTTTATGTACAAAAAATATTCATGTATATGGTTGCATTTTTTAATTTAATGAAAATAAAATTCAATTAAAGCTACTTTTTTCCCTGAAAATGAATGTAACTAAAAAAGTAAGTCAATCAAAATTTACTTAAATTTTGTCGATTTGTTCAGTTTTAGACATACTGAGGCCCGAAGAATTGCTTAAATTACTGCAAATTACAACGAATGGATTGGTCGATTAATTGTAGTACGGTGTTTTGTTCAAGCCTTTAATTTAAGATGCTATGATCAATCGAATGTATTAATCGATTTTTAATTTCATTTTAAAATGTTAAACATTTTTTCCGATATTCGTATATTTTGCGGTGATCTACCGTACGATTGAATTTAAAAAAATGTGAAATGTGATCACCAATTTTTATCTCACTGCACGCCACTATTTCTTACCTGGCCTTGTCCGGTTCTTATTCCACGACCGTTCCGCGTACTACACTCGCCTGGTAAAATTATCCCACAACAAACGAAAACACCCAAAAACCGAATGATGATGTTAATGATCGGTGTAAATATACGCACACGCGTCTAGCCGGTGAAAGAAATGGCTCATAAAAAGTGCTCATGAAATGCGTGAAAATCATAAAAAATCTACCGTTTACAGCTGCGCCACCAGCAGGACAGGCACAGGGATCGCCGTAGCGAGAACGCCACTAGAAAAGAAACCCCATGCCGATATGGGGTCGTGTGTCCGTCACTTTTTCTAGCGCACACTTTTAATAGCCAAAAGGTAGTAGCGACAAAAAAAACCGAACAATCATACCCCAAAACAACTCAAGCGTTTTTTGTTCTTTGCTTTTGTATTTGACGGTTCTGTTTCTGGCGGGAATGCTGGTTGAATTGAGTTCCTGATCGGGAGCGAGGAGACCGTGGACCACGGTGCGGGACGAGTTCGGTAGCTACCATGAACGGCCGGTCTCGCTAGCCAATTAGTCATTGCCGGGGCATAGTTTGCATTATTGGCATAGCTCACCGTGAGTGGATAAACAAAGTCCGTACCGCCATCCGATGCTCGATGCGTGTTTGATCGGACGCACGCCCGAAAAGTGCGCCATCGGTGTTCAACGGTGTAAAAAGCGATGAAACTGCAATGAGTGATAGCTCGGCACTGGTACGCTTGACGTTTATGGATCGCGCCCTCCTGGTCTACATCGTCTGCACGCACCTCTGCTCCTGGGGTCCCCTTGGCCGTGGAGCAGTACCGTAATGCTGTGCCGATGAGAGTGCCACGGTATCCCTTTTCATCGTACGCACTGGCGAGTACGCGTGCGAGCATTTGGGGAGTTTTTTGAGGGTGGTTTATTTACCCGCCATAACTGTCGGAACGTTGACAGGCTAATGCAAAACAAACCGTGCACATGGGGGCCTACGAGCGATGGGCTGGGATGGTTTTTTTGTTGTTGTTGTTCCTCTACTTTATGTTATTATTTGATAACAACTTGAGGAATCGGATGTACATTCAGTGTAAGTAATGAGTGCTGGCCGACTTGCATTCAATTAGTGACGGCATTAGTGAATTCAATACTGAACTATGCGATACAAACGATGATAGATAATGTCCAACATTCCAATTTCATTCCAAGGTGCATATTTATGATGAATACGATTACCTTTTTCGGAAACTAGTGTCTGTTATATTCATGCAATAAGCCTTTGTGGATACTATCTAATATCGCGCTACTGAGAATTATATTTTGTGTGTACTAATTCAAACAGTAAAAATAATAACCAAAGAAGTTCACAGAACGGTCGTAAGGTAAGGAATGTTCTAATTCTACATTACCTGCAGTTTCACATTCGGTCGCTTTTTTGTGCCAATTATATTATTGTCAGGAAAGTAAATCTTCCATTTCGACTATCCTTGCCGTAAAAATAGATTGCTTTCTTCTCATCACTGCACGGCACTCTCCATTCAAATAGAAGGCGCCCGACGTATGGCGTGGGGCGTGATGCGATATGTACCGCACAGCAGTAGTGTGCTGCACATGTCATTCGACAGGTCACCAGGGTTGATTGACAACTGATCTGACAGCGTCTATTTGTTTCTGGCACCCGTTCGGCAAGCGGACACCTATCATAGAGTGGTTCAGAGTTTCGGCTGCATCGTTAGCTTCTGCACAGCTCTACAGCGGGCAAATGCTTCCAAAATTCTCCCACGTACCGCGCGTGGTTGGTTCGAAGAAAGGGTTCGAAAAACAATCGTAGTTAATGATGTTTTGTCACACCTGTTGTGCTACCGAGCAGATCGAGGAAACATTGACGATAGTCGGGCGGGAAGTGCACGAATGTGTTTTACAAAATTGTGAGCCATGACACTAAAGTTAAAGGAAGACAAAAATGTCTATTTTTACGATTTGTTCTAAATTGCGTAGTATTTGTTTTAGCTTGTTTCACAAACAAGGTTTAAACGATTTGTGGTGTTTGGACTTAATTTAAACAAACATTTTCAACTCAAACCCTAACGAGCTGACGATTTTAAAATTTGATTTGCGCCTTTATTTATGCAATATAAATGTTTATATAGCTACATTGCATGGTGGCTATTGCATACATTTAGGCGGAAATGTCGAGAAGCATCGCTGGCACTAGTGCAATTGTGCGAGTTTTCCGTTAAATATTTTCCTAGAACTTGCAGGCACACCACAATCAAAGGCTTCGAAATTTCTGGACGAAACGAAACACATGAGACAGCATAAACTGTCCAGCACATACGGTGTAAGGCACCAATACAATCGAGAGAACACCGTCTTTCTCAGTATTTTTCCAAATATTGATACGATTGATTATTGTATTCACAGATTCAGTTTCATTTCTTCTTGTGGTGAGTTCAGATCGTGCAGTGAAATCGCTATGATATTCTTTGTAGTTTGGTGAGCCTGTGAACGACGTCGTCGATCAAATTTAACATTATTTACTTTCAATCTTTATTCAACATGTTCGCGACCAAATTAATCATTTGGGCTTTATTATCCACACTTGCATATAAAAAAGATTGTGCTGTGCGTAATGAACATCGAAACATTATAGCGTCATTTGTTAGAAAACGCTTCTTCCACGTATGGTGCGTAGTGGTGCGCTGGTATAGTCTTTCAGTGTGATAGTGGTTCCGCTAGCAACTTATTTACCATTCCTACGTCCGCAATGATTTGGTATCTGGCATTGGCATCGGACATGGCCTGAGTGATACGCTATGTGCATGGCACTCAAAGTGTTTGAAATTAATTAAAAAAGGGCCGGTCAAAAAAGTGCAAAAAACATGATTTCGAGATGACCCCGACGTGATTTGAACACGCAACCTTCTGATCTGGAGTCAGACGCGCTACCGTTGCGCCACGGAGTCCTTGCCTCTGCTGCGGAGACAATACCGGTACAAATATCGAGTATCGTTTTCAAGCTGTAATATTGGATTGTTATTTTTCACAACCATTTAATATCGACGACTAAATGACTAAATGATCTATTCACTACTGATTTACTGGACTAATTTAAACAAAATGTTGTATGGTTGTAAATGGTTGTATGTTTTCCAGATTTATTTTTTTGTTTGCATTTTTTCTCAGGAATCACATGATTCGTATATTCACAATAAAGCCGTTGTTCAACAGCGAACGATGTGTTCCGTAGTCACAGCAGTACAGGTGTCCCCGAGATACGACTTTATTTGGGACCGAAAAAAATCCCAAAGCATAGCGTAAGTCGAATATTTGTCAATATAAAGTTTACACCCGAAGTTCAAGAGTCGAAATTATAATATCGTGTTTATTATTTAAAATAATGTTCGATAATGTATTAATTTTACTCCAAAAGTCGTTTACGCGATATAGATATTCAAAATCGGGTAGTTTGAGAATCTTTGTAAATTAGTATGTAACGATTATCAGCAAAAAATAGAAAAATATATCAATTTCTGCTCGATGATAACTTATAAATGTCGAAATCGTCGTAACTCGAGGGAGTCGTAACTGGGGGACGCCTGTATTTCGCAGTAAAAAGAAAAATCGATGATGACGTCATACGTGAACATGCGCGCAACAGGTATTGGTAGAACCATTAGGGTTGTAGAGTTCCCTCTCGCAACTGGCCCGGATAGCTCAGTCGGTAGAGCGTTGGACTTTTAATCCAACGGTCAAGGGTTCAAGTCCCTTTTCGGGCGACATATGTATTTCTTTTTTTAACATGTTGCTTGGTTACTGGTCATTATTCTTACTTCATTTTTTTTAATATCTCATAGATTACATTTACTCAGGTCTATAAATCACATTACCCAGCATAGGTTTGGTCAGGTCCATGCCACCGTCTAAGACGCCATACTTAGAGAGCACCAAATTAATAGATCGTCATAATACAATTGCAAGTTAAAATATCATTCAGGACGATCATTAATTGTATTATGATTGCATTATTATTACATCAGTTAGAGAATTATGCGAAGAAAAGTAAAAACAACAAATATGTGTGCATTCTGTAAGCACGAGTTTGAAACGTCACACAAACAGTCAATTCGCAGATTTTTTTTTACTAATTCTAATACTAAAGTTGAGTTAAGTAAAATGTTCATTACAACGACTGCTGATGATGACAGAAGAAGTTCAATGTTATTTTTACAATCAAAATTCAATACTTTAGCGTTTTTACATAATTCTCATGGTTATTTGTTAGATCCTAAAGATTTTTTGTTTGCCTGCGGATTTTGTTTTGTATTTGTTCCAGGAATTTTTTAGCGTCTTGAAATGTTATTTAAAATCTTGGAATGATGAAAACTACGTGAAGCCCTGTTAGTTGATTTTTATTTGGATGTTCAGTAGTTGATAGACTGTTCAATTAAAAGGCACCTGACACGGAAATAAATAATCTACTTGGAAACTCTAGCATCTGTGCACAGGACGCATACGATAAATATTTACTGTTTAAAAGAAGATAATAGACAAGTGTATTATAACTAAACATGTGTTTACAGATATAGTGAACAATGAAATACACTCGGAGTCCTTGTATGTATTTCATCCAAGAGGTGCCAGAGAAACTCGATACGGCTCTGCATTAATTTCATTAGAGTTATGAGCCATAGGTTGTAAAATTCTTTTTTTTTGCAGCTAAGTAAATGGTGCATGTATCTTCTAAGCAACGAAATTGTTGGTAGCTTCAATAGACCAATGATTGAGTCAAATGGACGGAAAACTTAGCATTCGTAAGTGTGCGTATTTGTGCTTGTACTTTGTGCTTATACTTAGCATTCGTAAGTGTGCGTATTTGTAACAAAATCATTGAAAAATCATTAAAAACATAGTTTCGTTCAACGTAACAATTTGATCACGTTAATAGTAAATAGAAAGAGTGAGCTTAAACTTCGATGCAATTTTCAATTTGACACCTTCACATGCAAAACGTTTCTCAGCAGTTCAGGTTTAACTAGAACTTTATGTTTCAGTGTCGATTAGAATTAGCAATATTGACTAGCCAGCAAAAATAAGTTTTCTCTATATATTTCTTCAACAAGCTCATGTCAGAAGTGGGATTCGAACCCACGCTTCACAAGTGTTCTCTACTCAGTTTGATCTTATATATCCCCATCCCCATCTGAGAATGATTCTAATTGATTCCTATATGCTATGATCAAGTAGAATCACAGGGAGATGGTTATACGAAGGATTTTAAACGGAAAGGAAAGCTACTTGTGAAATCCAGATCGCTCAACAACATACTCCTTCGGAGAAAAGCTATTCAAAGAGAGTTTAGGGCGTTTTTCAGTATGTATGACTTTAGACCTTCAGATACATCGAGAGATAGTAAGTATCGCATTATTGAACCATTTTGCAACAGCTAACAATGTGAATGCTCGGCTTTTGAGTCTGGTGCCTTAACCGCTCGGCCATCCTGACATGCTGCATTTGATCGTAACTATTGCGGCATAAAAATCAAACCCTAACGTTCACCTCTCTCTGAGCTGCCGTTCTGGATGGATAAAAGTACTCCGGCAGTGGTGGATAAAAATAAACTGAAATAGATTGTCCCGTCTTGGAAGGGTAGACGCTGGCATTCGGAAATGTGCGGCACCACCACTCAATAATTCTAAGCTTGCTTTGTTTCGAATGGTAACCAAGGGGAAATTGTTTTACCCAGGAACAACATGAAAAAGCTGTACAGGTTTAAGCTATGGAACAGTCATCTGGCTCCATAGCTCAGCTGGTTAGAGCGTCGTGCTAATAACGCGAAGGTCGTGAGTTCGATCCTCTCTGGAGCCACAACATACTTTTTTCTTTCTTTAGCTTCCATTGATACCTATATTTTGAAGTTATATAAAGAAATCTGCCAATCGACATTTCATGTATTCATTATAAATTGTTACATTGAAATGGTGCATCCACTTTAACCTAAAAGAGTAGATAGACTTCGTCGTATCGTGCCACATGATTTTGACCACTAACTTCAGAAATTCAAAACCAAACAGTCACTTTTTGCAAGAATGAGTGAACGCTTTTATACAAACAAATATTTTGGATGAGGACATGTTTACTACACTTTGCTCATACGCAAAGCGATCTGATTCGCTTCACAATTAGTTTGACTGTTCTGCCAAATGACATCATTGTATGAGCAAAGTGTAGTAAACATGTCCTCATCGAAAATATTTGTTTGTATAAAAGCGTTCACTCATTCTTGCAAAAAGTGACTGTTTGGTTTTGAAAGGTCTCATGACCTGATATCCATATAGTTTGGTTTTACTCAGTAAGTTGTCTATCAAAATAGTCCAATTGATAATTGATTGAAATCTATTTGCTTCTGTGAGTACATTTTGCTGCATTGAAAATCTTTGCTCTCATGCTTTTTAAATTAATTGATTTATTGATTAAAGTGGCAAAAAATACCGTGAATCCTACAAGCCGACATAATAAACAACGTCAATATTAGATAATAATAGATGTGTTTAACATTTACTTTAAAGTTATGTTTCTTTGGCAAAGATTTAAATAATATCTATATAGTACTTAACATGCTTTTCTCTTAATTTATTTCAAATCCTTCATCTTTGCAATTGATAACGGCCCATAGACGCTTTTTAAAATCGTTGCAGATTGCACGCTCAACTTTATCCGGCCTTTTTTTCGATCACCGCCAGAGTCCAGACAATCCATTTATTTGCCCGATTTCTTCTTTGGAACAACCGTGCCTGTCTTCTCGTATCGCTTGATAGTCGACGGTAGACAATATCTGGTTTCTGAATCTGAATTTGTGGCATACCTTGCAAATGCCAAATAGTTACTTATTCCCGTTTTGAATTCATTATGCAGTGGGACGCCATTCATCCGGCTCTCCCAATATCCATGTTGTTGTAAAATGACAGTTCAATACAAAGGTGACATTCCTTGATAAGGAGAATATTAAAAAAAATCGTTATTAAAGCACATTATCATCACTAAAAGCACTAAAATGCATGGCAAGTTTTAAATATAATTACTGTTATTTGTGTTATTGGAATATCCAGACGAGGTCGAAATCCGTTAACCCCGAATAAACGGCGTTCCACTGTAGTTTACTGAGAAACTGAACTGAACACCAAGTATACGTTTTGCACAATAAATTAATCTTTCAAAATATACATTTCTGTCAACACACAGTGACCAAAAACACAATACAGACCCACTAGAATAAATGTAGGCATAATAAATGCACTTCACGTAGCTACAATTATTGGACAACTTGTTTCAAGAGCTGTCAAAATTACTCGCTTATAAGAGGTAACTCGGGAATCACCTGTACAGATTTCTGTGTGGAGCGCAGAATATCCGGGCTCATCGAGACACGACCTCGTTCGGATACTCTAATTACACGAATAATGGGTTCATGTATTTTTTTTATCAAAAGTTCTTAAATTATTTTTTAAAGTTGCATATGATTAAATCTGTCAGTTTTTATAAATTTCAAGTTTGTGTAACGAACATCTTTCAAATTTTCATGAATTTCCGTGTTTTTCGTTATGTCAATGAGCTCTGATATCAGTTTGTTTTTTTCAATATTCGCCTCAGCTTGCAAAAATCACTGTTGTATTAAACTGTCGTTTTTCATTCACATGGATACAGGGACAGCCCAATAAGAAGTACTCGGATAAACGACATCCCACTGTATTTTCTTTCAATAGTTGTTGTTTGAATAGTTTATAGAGGCTTTGGCTCCAACGGAGTTCTTTCGCCTCTTGATTTCTTTCAATAGGCAAAAAATGTCGTCGAAAAATACTCCTCATCTCAAATAACAAATTCTACAAATTAATTAATTAATTACCTATCTAGGATGTAATTTCAAATTCAATAAACAGCCAACCGTACATTGAAGTTTATTTTTAATTTAACTGCATTTGAACGGGGTAAAAAACAAAAAAGGCATTGCAAATGCAAAGATATAGCATTGCTAAATGCAGATTTTGTAGTACTTTAGCTATATTACACATTTATAGTTTGGCCTTTTGTTGTAGCCACAATTTAATTGCTTGTGCCATCTAATTAAAGAAGCTCTGTTTAAGCATACTTGTATTTCAAATCAAACGAACTAGAAAAAAATAGGTGTAAGTTGAATGCTTATTTACTATTTAAACCATTAGTTTTAATTATTTGGACAAGGATATTGTTTTTCTGTTTCCTTACAGAAACAGAATCCTTCAAGATTTTATTGTGCTTTTAGCGACTTGATGTCACATGGCTCCATAGCTCAGCTGGTTAGAGCGTCGTGCTAATAACGCGAAGGTCGTGAGTTCGATCCTCTCTGGAGCCATAAGAACATTTTTTATCCCAATATTATTTAGATCTGATGATATTTTGCTTTTGATCGTTTAGCATACTTATGTTTCATTCAAATCAATAGCACACCAGTTCGTGATATCGTGATAAACGACTATGCAGATAATTTTGATCAGCACTCCCAACAGTTACCTTAACTTCGCCTGGAAATAACTCATGCAAAGAAAATTACACCTAAAATACATAGTTAACATGATTGTTAAAAATGTGTGTGTTTTATTAGAAATAGTACTTGTTTATGTTTTAATACTATTCCTTCACTTTTGAATGCGATCTTGAAATAACGGCTCATTATTCCATGGGAAACAAATGATAATAGCCAAGACCACGCCGCAACCCTATGCATCGCATCATTAGCGCATCATGCGGTCATGCGTCCAGCGAGAAATCTATCCAAGAGATACGACACAGCAGCACACGGGAAAACGATCATTAGTAGCAGGTAGCTGCAAAAGACCCTCGAATCATAATGAGAACCGCGACACGCGGTATAGCTTTGCATTATTAGCGACCGAAATGAAGACCGGACGGCTAAGAGCCATGCTTTCCATTTAGCGTGATTTAATTGCGACAAATATCGTTTTACCGCGTGCCGGAAATGTCCTTTTCGGATGAAAAATGTTGGGCGCAGGGAAAAAATATTAACGATATCAAAGTATTGTCCCTTCCCAAAATAATTGCTTCGTCGGTTTATGGTCAAGGGATTTGTTCTATTGTTTTGAAATCAAAGATCAAAACCAATTAGCAGAAGGAAAAATATATCTTATTCCATTGAGTACTGTTATAAAAACAGTCAATTAATATAAATCTTTACTTCGGATGCTTTGTATTATGCAAGCCAATTAAACTAATTATTAAAAAAAAAGAGAATGAAAATTTTTATGTGCCATCAATAAAATGTAGCAGTACTATATACAAAACTTTAATTTTGAGAATGTTTGACATGAGCGACATTCAATTGAAGTGAAGTGAAATAAGGAATGAAAAATTAAGTAAATAAAAAATAATAGATAAACAAACAAATAAAGAGAATAAATTAATAAGTTTCTATGATAATTCAAACGCATCATCGGCACCCACGCGTTTTTGTGCCTTGTTATCAAGAGGCGTCGGTGGTGTAATGGTCAGCATAGTTGCCTTCCAAGCAGTTGATCCGGGTTCGATTCCCGGCCGACGCACAAAATATTTTGTTTATTGTTTTGTGCCAACCACCTCCCTGTTTGCAAGCACCGTAAAACAACACGTAGTTTTCAAATGCTTATGGATGCTTCTGCTTCTAAGCTTCTGCGAAAAAGCAATAACAAAGCTGTGTAAACAATTGCACGTTTCTTTGAACATAGACGCACTGGAGCTGTGTTTATTTTGTGATATTTTTATTGATAATCAATTTCGAAAACAATCCACTGTATTTTATTAGCCAAACGCATGATGTGCTGTTTTGTAATCAATTTCGAATTGAATTGTAAGCTGTGTTTGGATTGTGTTAGGTTCTTCTTTTGATGATTGCTTAACGATACGAGCAATCAACCATAGAAGATCTTCAAAGTGTATCAGTTTTGGTTGATTGAATTTCAACCCATTACATATCAATCTTAGTTTTAGTAGAAATAATGAATAACACGACCACAGGACCACCGTTTGCACTAGCTGCTCGTCCACACAAAAAACACAAAACAATCTCAATGCTGCAATGCTGGGAAATGCTACAAGAACAAAGTAATACACACAAAGTAAACAAAACAGACGGCGTAAGTAGAACGCAAAAAATACTTCCTCCTTTTATCACAAACAACCAACGGAGCAGGAGAAGCCATCGATAGATTTGGTCCGGGGGCTCACATGCTGTTTTTTGCCCCGTCCGGCCGGTGTGGTTCGGTCTAACTTGTTTCTCGATCCCTTTATGTCTGCTAACCGAAGTCAGAGGATCGGTGGTTCTGTTGTGTTTGATGTTTGAATTTTGTTCGACGGGAATTTGGTCTGCAAATAAATATTTGCTAAAACGTGGTTGTTACTTTCCCGTGCGGCGAAGTACCTTCTCCACCGGTCGCAGCATCGATTTTGCAAAGCTATGAAAAGAGGAGCATACTTTTGGGGTGGCTTGTTTTTTTTTTCATTTTATTCTCCGATATGTACTGCCTAGAATGAAGGATTTTTTAATTCAATTCCACCTGCCCGTTCTCAACGACCTCCAATCTGTGCTGTTACTGGGTTTGAGGAGTATGAGCTTTTTTTAGCGTTTTTTTTTGTTCTGTTGTTGTTGTTGTTGTTGTTGTTGTTGTAGTTGATGATGATATTGTGGACGTTTTGTTGAGAACACTTCTTGCAAAAGGTATCACCACAGAAGCGCAGGAAACAGGGTAGCAGGCAATACAAACACACGGTTTGGGATGGGAATGGAATGAAATATGGACCACCGAATCACCGTGTGCAAAGGTGGCCTCCTCGCGCGGGTTCCAGCACAGAAACTGGCACGCGCACAATATAAACCAAAGCCTACCGTTTGTTTGAGCCACCGCAACACAAGTTCTAAAAAAAAGAAGGGAGAAACGCTAACGCAGCCGAGCAAATTGTAAACGGTGTGGTTACAATATAATTGAACACAAACATCACAGGATAAAAGACATGAATAACTCATACCAGTTCTCGCAGTACCATCGTCAGATGCCCTAACGAAAAGGTGGCCAAAGGCGGCGGCACCCGTATCCATCCGTTTGATATGGCACAGGCCGACCCGACCGAGATACTAGAACTGGTGGTGCGTTGTGTGCCATATCGCAAATGGTGGTGGGTCTACCTCTACAAATGCACGTTGCGTGGGGAATAGCACGGTGAAACAGCGCGAACTCCACTGTTTTAATATACTGTACAAAATCTTTGAGTTTTTTTTTAAATGTAAACATACGTGGTTGTATTGCATCCAAAATTACTTCACCTTCCCTGCTGACGTTTTTTCGTCTGTAGTACCGTCACAGTAATGTAATGAAAGGCAGACGGTTGTGATTGTGCTACAAAGGATTGTAGAAGAACGTTGCTCATCTATCACGAAATATAATGTTACACTATTAAAATTTTCAATTACAATGAACATAGTAAAAAAAATACTTCCAAATTACTCCAGGGATCTGACTGTGACTAGTATTTTGGTTGATTTTTGTTTGTTTCGAGAGTCAAGTGTTCTACATATGATTTAGGATTTGATATATGATTTAGGAAATAACACACTTCACATTATTGCACAAAAAAACCTTTTCTTTAGACATAATACGATTGTGGTTAAGCTAATGAAAAACTGTATCCATCACTATATTTAAACCTTACCAAATAAACGATAGTTTACTTACATTACATAGTACATTTATCATTAAAATAACATGAATTAAGTACTTATCTCTCCTGAATAAAAAATAATAAATGTTTTAATCGCTCAAGTTCCTTTTTAGTTGATAATTATTTTTTTTAGTATATCATATTCTAATTCAACGTACTCGAGTCCTCCTTTACTGTGTTTGTTGACACTGAATGTCAACCACCAATAGTTTTTTTTTTGTATATTATACATTATAATAACAGTTTTCAGTATAGCTTTTGAAAAAAGGAATACATTCCAATAGTAGTAGGGTAGTCTGATATCGATTGCTTCTGCTAACGCACGCTGGTCATAACCTTACTATTTGGACGGAAAATAGATTGCACCGGAGATAGCTTTGAACTAGCAAAATTATCATATTTATGAATCTTGTCTTCGCGACACAAGGGTTCATGGGCTAATACGCACCACTTAATGAAAATTGATTGTTTTCAATTGAAGTGCCCAATGATTGTTGATTTTATCCACTAATATAGTTCTTCTAATATGCGCTCTGTAATGGGATGGGATCCGAAGCCCTCCGAGGGATAACATAGGCTCTCCCATCCAACTCCTATTCCGACACGTCCTCGTCGTGCAGAGTGGTAACATGTGCCTTCATATATCCTAGCTTGGGTACACGGGCTAGATCCAACCCCTTGGGCGGATGGTGGCATATGGCGAGCCAGGAGGGGGGTGGGTATCCCGGGTAACTGGGTGCCTGAACGTCGGGGGGGCAACCCGACGCTAAATAAAACGGCCACGTGGGCGCAGGGCCAGTCACCCAGTCCCATGGAACAACTGACTACAGAAAGCATCAGAAGGATACGAAACGGACTTAACGATACAGACCCAACGCAATGCCCCCGGACAACGATTAAAATGGGCTCATGGAACGTACGCACTCTTAGCAAAGCCGGAGCCTTGAAACAACTTGATGACGCCCTAGCCACATTGAGCATGGACCTCGTAGCTCTACAAGAGATTCGGTGGCTAGGGAACGGTGTGCACAACAGGCGTGGTAAGCAATGCTACGATATTTACTACAGCTGCCACGACCGCCACCACGTGCTCGGAACGGGTTTCGCCGTAGGTCCCCGGCTGAAATCCGTAATCATAGATTTCAAGGCTATAAACGATAGGCTATGCACCCTGCGCATGCGAGGCAAATTTTTTAATATAAGCCTCATAAACGTTCAGGCCCCTACCGAAGATAAAGAGGAAGAGGAGAAGGACCTTTTTTACGGCCGCCTCGCTAGAACTATAGATGCGTGCCCCAGGCATGACCTCAAAATCATCCTGGGGGACTTCAACGCAAAAGTCGGTAGGGAGCCAATGTACCGCCAATACACTGGCTGTCACAGTCTGCATGAGCACAGTAACGATAATGGTAGTAGATTGGTCCAGTTCGCCGCAGCGAACAATCTGGTTGTAGGAAGTACCAAATTTGCGCGGAGGGACATCCACAAAATGACGTGGGCGCACCCGGATGGCGAATCCTTCAACCAGATCGACCACGTGTTAATAATCCGCCGACGACAGTCGAGCCTGTTAAACGTCAGAACTTATCGAGGAGCCAATATCGATTCCGATCACTACTTGGTTGGCTTAGTGATACGTTGTAGAGTCGCCCGCCCCCGCACCAAAGGGGGCGGAGAAAACACGCAGCCTCGGCTCAACACGGACTCTCTAAGGGACGTTACTGTCCAACAGGAATTCAAAGCCGCTTTAGACGAGTCTCTACTACCAGAAAACAGATATGAAACTACGAGCGAGAGGTGGAACGCTCTAAAAACAAAAATAATAAACTGTGCAAGAAATATACTCCCACCACGTCGTGGCAACACCAAATCTGGCTGGTTCGACGATGAATGCAGACAAGTGACCGAACGTAAGAATACTGCATACCGAGCAATGCAGCAACGGCATAGAACGCGGGCATGCGCAGAGGAATATTCACGGCTCAGACGCGAAGAGAAACGAGTTCACCGCTCTAAGAAGCATGCTTTGGAAGAGCAAAACATGCGGGAACTCGAGCAAACCAGAGAGGCGTACGGACCGACACGAAAGTTTTACCAAGCGATAGCAGGTCACCGAAACAACGTGGTACCTAAGGTAACCTGCTGTCGCAACAAGGATGGAGATCTGGTTAGTAACCAGCCAGAGGTCCTCTCGCGGTGGGCTCAGTACTTTGATGAATTACTCAACGACCAGTTAAACGAACAGCTAGAAGCGCCACTAGCAGATAGTGTCATGCTACTGCCACCTAGCATAGAAGAAACACGAAAGGCTATCCGTCGGCTGAAAAATAACAAGGCACCCGGAACCGACGGAATTGCAGCTGAACTGGTCAAGAATGGAGGTGCACGACTAGAAAACGAGATTCATCAAATTGTTACTGAGGTGTGGGATAGCGAATCGATGCCTTGTGATTGGAATCTCGGCATCATCTACCCCGTATACAAGAAGGGAGACAGGTTGGACTGCAACAACTACAGGGGTATTACGGTGTTGAATACCGCCTATAAAATATTCTCCCTGATCCTTCAGGATCGCCTTGTCCCGCACGTCGAAGAGATAGTAGGAAACGATCAAAGAGGATTCCGAAACGGAAAATCAACCACTGATCAGATCTTCACCATGCGGCAGATCTTGGAGAAGATGGCTGAATACAAAAACGACACATACCATCTCTTCATAGACTTCAAAGCCGCATACGATAGCATAGCCAGGGTAAAACTGTACGACGCTATGAGCTCATTTGGAATCCCGGCCAAACTGATAAGGCTAGTTAGAATGACTATGACCAACGTCACATGCCAGGTGAGGGTGGATGGAAAACTCTCAGGACCTTTTGCTACCACCAAAGGTCTGCGCCAGGGGGACGGGCTTGCCTGTCTCCTATTCAACTTGGCGCTAGAGAGGGCCATCCGCGACTCGAGGGTGGAGACTACGGGAACCATCTTCTATAAGTCAACCCAGATCCTGGCATACGCTGATGATATAGACATCATTGGTCTGCGGCTCTCCTATGTAGCAGAAGCCTACCAAGGGATTGAGCAGGCGGCAGAGAGCCTCGGATTGCAGATAAACGAGGCAAAGACCAAACTGATGGTGGCAACATCAGCGGACCTACCAATAAATAATCCGAATCTACGTAGGTGTGACGTACAGATAGGTGAACGCACTTTTGAAGTCGTCCCACAATTCACCTATCTTGGGTCAAAGGTCAGCAACGACAACAGCATGGAAGCTGAGTTGCGCGCAAGGATGCTGGCTGCCAACCGGTCATTCTACAGCCTGAAAAAGCAGTTTACCTCAAAGAACCTGTCGCGACGGACGAAGCTGGGACTATATAGTACCTATATAGTACCAGTACTCACATACGCCTCTGAGACATGGACACTGTCCAAATCTGACGAAACCCTCTTAGCCGCGTTCGAGAGGAAGATGCTCAGAAGGATACTTGGCCCCGTATGTGTGGAAGGACAATGGAGGAGCCGCTATAATGACGAGCTATACGAGATGTACGGCGACCTCACTGTCGTACAGCGTATAAAGCTCGCCAGGCTCCGGTGGGCTGGCCATGTTATACGCATGGAAACGGACGACCCAGCCCGTAAAGTCTTTTTAGGCCGTCCACAAGGACAGAGGAGGCGTGGTAGGCCCAAATTGAGGTGGCAAGATGGCGTGGAGGCGTCCGCCATTAAGGCCGGGATAACGGACTGGCAGACGAAGGCGCGAGACCGTGAGCGGTTTCGGACACTCCTGAGGCAGGCCAAGACCGCAAAGCGGTTGTAGTGCCGGATAAGTAAGTAAGTAATATGGTACATTCTTAACGACAAGCTTATTTGCAATTTAAAGCTATCATTCTAAATAACAGAACTGTGTATTCTACCTATTAAAATTACATCAACACGTGTCCGAACATATGAAGTTTTTGTTTTCTGAATATTTTATGCTTCTGCACATGTGGAGCTGTAAAACTCTCAGAACGACCATGTTTTTGTTCTTTATTGACAGCTGACTACTTTTTTCGCCCCAAAAACGCGTTTTTCATATGATACTAGGAAAGATGCATTCTGTCCCAGAGGTCCATATTATCCCAGTAACCCCTACCAGCCGTTAAACAGCAGTTCTCTGAGTTGGTTTGGGGAGGTAATTATATCGACACATGATAGATTGCCATTGTTATTCATTGATAGACGGACAGCCAACTAAACAAGTAGTATTATTTGCAACACGTTTTCAAATACGATTTGAAGCCTTACTCTAAAATTCTTTTTCAAAAGGACAGTCCTGATTTCAACAGCATTCAACTTCAGCCCATAAGGCTCCAATAGTTCAGGAATGGCTTAAGGAGAATTTGCTTTATTTATCAGGTCATATGAATGATCAGCAGTAGCCCGAGATTTGTACGCATTTGACTTCAGTATTTGGTGAAATATTAATGAACTATTAATATTGATGAAAGTGTGCATGTGGATTGGAATAACTTTATAAAGCATTTACGGGTCGTTTTCAAATAAATAGGAAAAGGTTGGAACACAACTAAGTAAAGATGTTGTAGACATGCATACAATAGATAAATACATTATGGTTTGAATTTTATGACATAAACAAGAAGCATTACTTTTACGTAGTCACTCTGTATAAATAATATACAGATTCGTACCAACATCAAAACTAATGAAACTGCAACATTTAACTAGCGCTCGGGTAGCAATCGTATAAAACATCAGACTTGACCAAACTTAAGACTTATATGGCGGTGCACCGTCAGATATCTCGAACAAACAAGACAAACATCGTTTCGAACCAGTCGAATTTCATACGTTTTTCATGTTCAATATCTGCCAGCATGCCAGCATGAATAAAACATAAAGTGGTTTTTAAATTACATTTCCAGATAAAAAGTAGAATTGCTTTAGATAAAACGATGTATAATTCCAAAGTTGTTACAAAGGGTGATGGTGACATAATATCTAATCTGATGACTTGAACATAAACTGCACATAAAAATGTTTTCAGAATGCATGACGATTTGCGTCATTAGGACGGTAACAGCTGTCCAAGGCAACGCGCACGGATGATGCACTAATTGCGCATCAAGTCCTATTTAAAATGCAACCGGCAACAACTTATAGGTACGGTGAATGTGAATGCGTTAAGCAAAACCCAGAAACGATGTGCTTGGCAAAAAAATCACATTGAATCATAATTACTCGTCCGCTGCCTCAAATGTGTTCTTCCGTGTCCTTCGAGAAGCGTATGCATCTGTTAGAAACGACAATCTTGCTTTCATACTATGTCTTATTTATCCATTTGTGAGCTAAATTGCTCGTTAATGTGTACACCATTTCTACCCATTGGAGGAAAAAAGGGAGCTAATTTGATTTCTATTGCGTCAAGCTTATAACGGAGGAAATTTCTGAGAGGTGTGTTGATTGTGTGAAATAACGTGCATGTGATATGCATGTAATTAAATAATGTAATCGCGCTTTTTACATTTCGTTTATACCCAACTAACAAAATTGGCATGCTTTCTCATTCTACCCAATAGATCAGTAAACCTGAGAGAGCGAGAAAGCATGTCGATTTTGTCGCTTGGGTAGTTTTTGCATCAAAGAGTATTAAGTAAGAGGTTAATCAGCACTGAGATGATATTGTATGACGTTGCAAACGTATTAAAACATATCAACGACTAACATTTTGAACATACCGTATCCCAACCGACGGCAAACTGTTCGTACATGTTAGCTAAGTGTTAATTGTAACGGACAGGGGAAAATAAATTAACTTCTTACGGGAGTACATCCACTGAAATAGCAACCACCAAAGTACAACCATCGTGTGTGTATGTGTGTGTGTGTGGCGTTTGAGTGCCCGGAGGTAGCATAACATAAGAGTCCAAAGCGATGAAGAACGATCGGGTTCGATGCTAGTCCATTCTCCGGTGACCCTAGGGGGTTTCTAGGCGTGTCATTTTTTTCTTTCTTTTTTCCATTTTCCACATCACAAGGCAATTTGAAGAGTAACGTAAAAAATGAAAGAAAATACATGCAACATCTAATGGGAAAGGAGGGCTCTTTTTGTTACAAAAATGTGCAAATGACATGCAAACCGGCGGCTATCATTTTTCTTCTCCAATCGAGCTTGCAGACTTTCTCGGGACAGTCGCATGAACTGAAGAGGTTAAACCTCCCCTCGCCAACATGTAGCGGGGAAAAGTAAAGCCATTTTCGCCAGTGTCCTCGATTGTAGGCAAAATTTGAGTCTTTCTAAGCTACATTATGTAAAGCAGTGCTCCTCAACCTTTTTAGGATCTCGGATCACTTGGCTTTGAAAATAGACCGACATTTTTTAGACACAGTTCAAAGTTCTTGATCAAAAATATATTTTAATCTTGTTCTAGACATGCCCATTGAAAATTCAATCCTAATGGTGTACACAGAAATGCACGATATGTATAATAATAAGCTTTTCCTTTTCTAAAATAAATTCTTTTGCGGGCCACGTCTGTTAACGCCACGGACCACAGGTTGGTGACCACTGCTGTAATGCATCCTTCCAAGGAGAGTTAGTCCTTGGTCCGGTACAAACTTCCAATAGCTTACGTTATGTTTCAAAGTCCACGTTCAGGGTGAGAAGGTTCTATACTGGAGTTCGGAAGATGTGTGTGTGTGTGTGTGTGTGTGTGTGTGTGTGTGTGTGTGTGTGTGTGTGTGAAGGTAAAAAGAACATGAGCAGAAAACATGACAGCCAAAACCGAGCAAAGGCTTCCTACTACACTCCCGGCAACATTTGCTTTCAGGAAAATTAAAAATTAGACATCATGATATAAGGCCTCAAAGATAAAGGCACTACCTTCAAAACAGTCTTCCAGTTGGACAGAGACTGTTGCATGATACTGGCGTATTGTTTTGCAATTCCGTTTTTATCCCTTGAATATATATATTTTTAAAATGGCTACGTGTAAATACAGAGAATGTTTAGTTTGGCCTATCTATTAGTATTGTAGGGCCAACTTCAGCTAAAATTTTGTAAAGAATTAGTTCAATTATCCGAATAAAATAATCAACTGTTTCTCACTGCACGTTCCCCAAAACTGTAGAAAATCATCAGCAAAGAGGAGAAGAGTTTGTAAAAGGATATAGAGGGTAAACTAATAAATGTATTTTCATCAAGTGCGCCACACCGCGTCAGGTATCGATTGATAGAATCGAATGTGCTCGAGCTATGGTTAAGCTATTGATGGTACACAAAAAACACTCGATTTTGAAGAGAGAAAGTTTTGGCAAGAAAACACTTGACTTTACGCGTGATAGTGTGGTGGTAATATGATCCAGAGCCACTTTGACTTTCTCACAGTAGCTCGAACTCCATAGATTTCGAACGAGAGCTTGTGCTATTTGATCAGAAATCCTTAATATGCGAGATCGACGGTTTTGGTACAAACAAACGAAAAAAGCCACGTGACGATAATGTAATGAGTCAATGACACTTTTTCACACCCGGTATGATGTATGATGTAGGTGATGTATTTGCGTTGATGAAAAGCAATTTTCTTGAGAGGTGTGTTGTACCTTATCAGACAAAAAGTTTCGGTCTGTGAAGATCGAAGTAAATCGGTAGGTATGAAATTGGAAGGAAAAGCTCCTCATCGCAAATTTCGTACGCAAAGTTTTGTAATGGTGGAGTTTTTCCTAACCTTAGTTAAATGGAGACGCAGCGAAAGAATGATGGAGAAAAAGGGGGCATTAGCTCAGCCAGTCAACGTGTCTTGCCAGTCACTTAGTCCCAACTCTCCCGTACGTTATGTTGCACAGAGCCGCCTTGTATGAACAGAAGGAGATACAAACTTTTTCGACGGTTTTTATGTGTATATATGTATATATTTGAATGGTGTTGTGTGTTTGTTTATGTGGGCGTGTGTGTTGGAAAACAAAGCAATACATAATGATTTATACAAAGCAAAGGGAAAGCTGTAGGCAGTAGAAGCCAGTAGGATAGGCGTGCGGTAAGACACAGAAGCAATGATAAAGCAAAGCACATTTACCACATCATAGGAAGGGAGATGAACTGAGCTGGTGGTTTTTGGACCATAGACTTACCTCGCTACAAGATAAAACTTTTCTGTCAGAGCGTAGGCGGTTATTTTCTTCTTCTATGTTTTTAATTCGTCTCTCTCAACACGGCGTTAGTACGTTTGGTGTTATCCCTGAAATTGAAAAGAAAAACAAGAACGAAAATGATTATTACAAGAAAGGGATAAGCAACACATTGTACATTTTTTTACTACGCTTTAGGGCGTGTTGAACGTATTAGTGTGTATGTTTTGTTTGGTTTAATTTATGAAATGGAAGTGTCACAGTTGGCACAGAGAATTGAGGTTTGGAAATGATGGATAAAAGTTATAAGGCTTGTTGGCTGTCGGAAAAGTGTTATGATCAACGGATTAGAAATGAGAAGAAAAAAGGAAGGTATTTAAATACTTTCCGCAAGTACGCGTGTATATTGTAACGAACGGTAAAACAGAGAGCGCTCTATGATACAATTTATAAGCTACATGTTCGGTATGTCATCGAACGAATCACGGTTGCACTCTTGTACAGTTTCACAAATGTTTCTAATCGCCAGATGCAAAAATGCAGAGGCTCTTCGGTTAGGCATGGCTTGCAAATTGTGAATCATATTGCACTATGTTGCATTTGGAAAGACATCAGAACATCAAACTCCACCGCATTCTGCAGAACAATACGTCCAACGACCTGTCATAAACAAGAGGTATCTGAAGATAGCCAGCAAACCCGAACTGATTGGAACCAATCTGATCAGAAAAGGGATAAAAAGGAGCGGTAGGGCAAGATTCGGAGCTCTTAAACCAACTAGCGGGAAAAACTAAATAAAAATTTGGCGCGTTCCTATAATAAATGCATGGCAAAGAATTTCACCAGTTTTTGGTTGTTTTCGTTTTCTAACTAAGACCTTATAGCGAAGCCTGTCTAATAGGATGCATAAGAGCATATAAATGTTTTGTTACAACATTTTGCTAATATCGTTACTTAAATTAGATACTTTGAAACAAATACCTTACAAACATCATCCAATTATATGTGCATACATTCGCTAATTGATTTTTTTTTTCCTCGATCGGAACATCATTTTAACAGCCAATATTTTTCAGAATAAAACAAATATTAATGCAGGTATTACTCCACTTTTAAACTCTCTCGTTCGTTCACAGTCAACACCAGGGATAAAATTTACATGTTTTAAGTATTTGAAACAAACTGCGGCTATGCGGAAACATCGCCACAAATAAGCTAACCACCTCCGACCGACGTAAGAGCGCACCGTAACCTCTATTAAAAATGCTTCATTGGTTTTTCGCTAGTTCCCGAGGCTCAATTCGTTTGTTTCCAATTTTGCTCTACCCGCCGCGCTTCCTGTGTTTATGGCATGGTTCTAGTAGTCAGCTAGAAAGGTAAGGCTTAGCAAAATGCTGGTGATTCGCGCTACAAGGTTGCTAATTTGCTCAAGCTCTCCAACTACACCGCTAGCATGTTTGCCCGGGAACTGATTGCGCCCGCCAACCCAGGGGGGAAGTCATGGAGTCGCCGAGCTTTTACCGTACATCCTTATCACGGGTAGCCAGGTTTCGGAAGTTAACCTCAAACAACCCATCCGGACCTCTTTTGTATCATGAACGCTGAAATGATGCTGCTGTGCACGGTATGTTTTTTGTTGTTGCTTGAGATGGGATGGGTGGGAGAAATGAGGAAGGCTGTGTGCTGGGAGGGGGATGGGGGATTAATCGAGCGAATGAAAAGACGGAAATAGCACACAAATGTACTGTAAGAAAAAGGATTGCGTTAGTAAAGGTGCCTTGCACAACCTCGAGCGAATGCTGTACAACATCTTTATCCTGTCCGGGTTGGTGCTCAAGAGCGCGCCACAGCAAAGCAATCGGAGAAGGGACTGTACCGGTTGGAAGAATAGAGTTCACTAAAAACACGGAAAAATGGACATGCTGAGCTTGTACCGAAAGTTGTGCGGATGCGTACCGGCTGAATAAGTGGTCGGGTGCAGATTGACCAACAAAACCACCCACCGGTGCTTTTGTCTGTTGCTGCTACACCGACCTGGCCGAGTTTGTAGAACCATGTCAGTAGCAGCCAACCGAACTTCGCGTGTGCTTGGAGGTGAATGGTAGAGCGAAAAAAAAATGCTCCAACGCCAAGTAGTTTGCAAAACAGGATAATGAATATTTTCACAGCACTCCAACGGATGGGGCTCGTATCTAGTGAGGCACTCCAAATCAAGCGAATTAATTTTTTAATTTCGCTCGTCAAGCGCTACAGTTACTGTATTCGTTGGAAGCGTTGTGCAGGTCGTTGGGTGGTTAAGCGTGAAAATGTCAGTAAAAAGAAGCATCGTTCCTGCCTGTATGCGACAGATAGTTGGTAAAACCGGAACACGATGCCACAAGCTCGCTCAGCACAAGCTATATTCGACATTATCCGCGATGAGATGCGGCCTTCGCGTGAGTTTGACTGCGTGAGTGATGGATCGTCTCACCGATACGACCATCGATTTTAACGGTTGTGCAAAGCTTGCTGATAGTTCTACCCCTTTGCTGCCGGAAAGATAGCAGCAACATGATAAAAAAAAATCTACGCAGCACAAGGATGTATTGCTCACCGCATGTTTACCCACTGGCGGACGCTCTCTACATGTGGCAGAGGAGAAGGTGAATAAATGAGGGTACTAATTATTATTAATTAATTACATCGCAACGACCGTAGCCATCGGTTGGCCAGTATCGCAGCTGCGGGGGAAAAAAGCACCACGTATGCTGACAGAAGCATGCAAACATATTTTCGGTCTGTTCTTTCTCTACTCTACACCGGCCTTACAGGCACTCATGCCTGGCGGGGTAGATTGAACTGTCGACAACAGTTTACTAAAACAACGTGTGGCCGGTTGTGTGGAAGCTATGGTTTGATGTTTTTGAAATAATGTTTACTGTTAAAGAACAACACGCAGCAGCAGAAAAGAAAAACAACATGATTTCTACATTTGCATCCATGGTGGGATGGACAAAAACACCATTCGACACAAAAGAAGCACAAACACTTTATGTTATTAACACATATTTGGAGTGGCGGAAACATCGAATGTTTCTCTAAATTCAGTCAGATAAAAAAGTTTTTAAGAGTTCTTTAAAATCTGTTGTGAAAAAAACTGCTAAAGAGTGGCATTTTTAAATAAATGAAGACATATAAAATTCTGCATCTTTACTCACTAGCGCAAGAACACACTGGCAATATAAAATAGTATTCGTATAGAAACTGTTTGAATTCATCGAAATAAACACCAGTCAAATGAACAAAGAACTCACAGCACATATAATATTACGAAATAATAGTATTAGCTCAAGACAAAACAATGGCCCACACTTCAAAAGTATTCAAAAGTAAAATAATAGAGTAGTAATATAAACTAATTAATTTAAATAGTAAAGGAATCAAACACAATTTTTGGTTTGGCTTTGTTGGTTGACGTTTAACGTATAGAAAAAATGCACATTTTTATTTCCCCCACTAAATAATACTTACTTTAAGCATATCATTATCATAGCATAAGTTTGATATTCTTTCAACATTAATGCGATAATATCCTCTTCTTTCATCTATCTTCACTGGGTATCGTAAAATAAAACGCAATACAATAGACACAACTCGTATTTTAATACGTTTAATATGTTCAATTCAATAATGAGTCAAACATTCTCTTCTATTTTTTTTAATATGGAGAGGAGGGTTTCTCGATATTATATTACAACGTTATAAATGGTTCAATTTAATTGAATGTAATTTAAGAAATCTATGTTGCTTTATTTTAGCGTATATAACGCCCCTCTATTCATTATATTATTCAATATTTTATAGACTTTTTTTTAATTTTACAAATTCCGAAAATAATTCTATTCATGTTACCTATTTCTTCATACACATCAAATTTGATTTTTATCATGCTTCTAGTACAAGCTAATGGAAAGTCTTCGTATTTTTTCGTATTTTCTGAGCTTTAGTTTTCGTATGTTGTGAAATGTAATGTCTCCGGGATAACCGAAAAGTCACTACCCTTTTATTAAAACACCCTTAATATGATTTTCGTCATTTTCGACTTAAAAGGAGGTCGTTATACACGCTAAAATACAGTATTTGTTTTATTAAAATTAAAAATAAACCCGGCGGTGTTGTGAATGCAGCAGAACCCCGGTCAACCATGTGGACTCCGTAGCGCAACGGTAGCGCGTCTGACTCCAGATCAGAAGGTTGCGTGTTCAAATCACGTCGGGGTCAATACTGATAGCTTTTTAACTGTTTTGTTAAAGCATTTCATTTGGGTTTATTTCATAATAAATTGAACATTATGTTTGCAATGTGACTTGTGCACCGATGACTGATGCACTGAAAGTTAATTTCAAATGATCCGTTGCTCGCTGCTTTTACTAGAGTATTGTTGTTTCGAACAAAGGAACCATAAGTGAAAGCGCATGGAAAAGTCTTAATTTTTGCACTGTGCGTTAAATCAATCTCGTGAAAGTTATTAAATAAAACCAGTTATCCAAACGTACCTTAAAAAACAATTTAGGGGGTTTGCGCGATCATATGCTATGTATGGTATCTGTGTGAAATTCAATTAAACAGCATTTTTTTCTTCCATATGCTTAATTTAATTCTAGTGCGGGGACCGTTAACAATATTTAAGAGATTGTAACATTTTTTAGTGAATCAACAGAAACACATGGAAATTATGTACAATTCCATTTTATCTTATTTTGGTTACGATAGCATTATGTAAGAAGTATGTTTCAAAATTCACGTGCTTTAAGCATGTAGATTTGATTGACGACTTGTGTCGTAAATAACCGGTTTTAAGAAGGAGTCAGTTTAAAATGAGGACAGCGTTTATACCCCTTTGCAAGATGTCTTTCAAACACTGAAGTCTTTTTCTATTTGCATCAAAATTTATTTTCTGTTCTTCCACATGATTTTCAACACGCCACAAAAAATTGTCAAACTCACTCAGTCCAACTTGTGCCGTGTGAAAGAACGGAAATTTTATTTTAAATACGGCGTATGGCTTGCATTTTATATTTTACATAATTTATAAAATGTCCGTTATAATTTGTGGTCCATGTTCATTATTCTAGTACGTCATTCGAAGAGTGAAGAAAAATCAAACGTTCGACCTAGTTACAGGTTGTTCAATAACAGATCAGCCTTTTTGCAGATAGCACCACACAGCACGAAGAATGACGGATGGATGATAATGTTAATTATGTTACATCAGGCAGCCTATGTTATGCATACACCGTATAGTGTTTTACTGAGTTCAACCGTACCGTCAAACGCTTACTCACCCAGCCACTTGTTTAACGATTTCTAACTGCTTCTCCGAAATGCAGCGTTAGAGTAGTACCGTCGCCACGTACACGTGTGTACCATGCCATAACGATGATTAGTTAAAAGTCAAACAATTTGCTTTTGTTTTTTTTCGGGGGATAAGCTATATGAGAAACTGTTCACTCAAACTGCCTGCCCGGCCACGGCTGTTACGAAAGTTAGCGAAAGCTGACGAGTTGGATTGTTTTTACGAGCACCATTTGCTCACTGTGCGTTACCAATTGAGTGCTGTTCGAACATCGGCACTCCGCAATACTTAACGAAACACGCAGGAGTAAAGGAATTTAAATGCGAATCTATGCGCTAAAAGTGCCGAAAGCTGGAATGGTACTAGTACTCGCACTCCGCTTACGTCAGGTGAATTTAATGGCAAAGGAAATGCCGAGCAGTGATTGCCCACAGCTTTCCTGCCGGTGCAGGTTGATGGTGTGTGGTTGATGAAGGAAGGGTCTTAGTGATGAATATGCGAGAATTGTTTGATGCTGCTGGGGCTGCTGCTGTGCGCCCACAAATGTGTGAGATGCCGCGTACAGGCCTGCCTACTGTAAGCGCAGCCATATTATTGCAAATTCTTAGCGGTGAGAATTCGGAAAACACACTGCATTGCAGTTTAATTGTTTCGATTCGGCGGTGTCAGTAATGACGGTGGTATATGTAATGGCATGTGGTAAAGATGTTGAATTGCCGTATTGAAATTATCAATGCGATACAAACGCGTTTCACTTTAGTTGGCTAAACGGTGGATAATTTCTGAAACATTAGAATGTTTTGAATACATGATCGGTTTTATAATGCAAACCCTGATTAATAAGTTTGCTCAATTTTTATAATACATTTGTTTATTTTTGTATATTTATGTTTCTATATTTCTTTGTAAGTCAAGTACCTGAGTCGAGTATTGATTTTGTCCAATATTTTTGCTCAATAAAAATGGTATAAGAAGCTGGTAGTTTATCAAATAAACATGTACCATTGCAGTACACATTATTGTGGTCCCATTACAGCGCCAATTCAAAATCCGAATGAAACGATTTGCAACTTCAACAACCATCTGTTTTAGCACAGCCATTGTCATCATACCAATCGTGTCCCATTCACTAATGTTCACTGCCTATGCTGTACCGCATCGTGTTTCCGGTGCACCGATAGGACAAATTGCACAGTTTCACCCGAGGCATCGTCAAGGCTGCGAAGTAACGGCTTCATTTCAATAATTAATCGCATTCGCTTTCCCGTGCAACTAAAGCCAACAGCAGAGGACAACAAATGCTCAGTTCCAAGCCGTACGTACTGCACTTAGCAGAGCGTAAGTCCAGTGGCACCACTCAGACTCCCGTCAGGCTTTTCTTGTGGACATTACGCTTCCACAAACCAAGTTCACTTTGGGCTGGTTTAACGAGGGCAAACTCATCCTAGCCTTCCGCGGTTGCTATCACTACCCTCTGAGACAGGACAAATAAGAGAAACTAAACGGCCTCTTCTCACTCGGTGGATTAAATCGCCCGGTTTGAAGATAAATTCACAAACAAACGTCAAACAATTAACCACGCTGCGATCCAACTTGCCTACGATTGTTCCATCAAAAAGCGAACATCATGCAATGCTAGCCTTGCGCCCCGGGAGCTGTATGTAAGCATCGAATCCCAACCTCCGCTACCGGGTCCACTGCATAATGAACTTCCTTTGTGGGTAGAGCGTAGTTCTTTACACCGGAAGTCACCTTCTGCGGCTTGAATATGCATGGTGTCTTCCAGCATTGGCCGCGGGACGGACAAACCCTAGATATGTGACGAGAAACAATGGTGCACAAAAGGTCCGCTGCTTAACTTGCAGGCGTACCAGATTGTGATGTTAATTTTTGACGTTCAGCAAAGGAAACAGCTTTGCGCCTTGTCCACTTTTGCAATGGTGGAATTTGACGGTGCTATCGGGACGATCAGATATAACGAGATGCTCGTTTTATGTTTGAGAGTGTTTGATTAGAACATTCCCGGTACAAACTCCACACTCTCGAAAGTCACCACCAAAGGCTACTATGACGTGTATAGCGATTCAATCATCTTTCCATAACGGACAGACGGATACCCAGAAAGCCGCAAGTAATAAACTCAATTGCGGAATTTGTTTTTTTTTTTGTTGCTCTCGGTACCATACGGATGTTCGTCACCAAACCGTTGCTTCCTAGTCACGCTTGCGTCCCGGTGCTTGAACCGGTTTGCATCGAAAACTACATTCATACCGTTGGATTATCCGTAATGCTCTTTACATTCCGTTGAAATCGCATGAATAACATGCAAGTGCATTTTCATAACTCGCTGCTCGAATGCTGGCTTAGCGAAAGCATCGGGAAACGTCTGCTTCCATCGGGGAATGGGGACCACACGTCTGTAGTACTGGACAATTGGGAAGGTATGCCATCGTTTTACTGGAAAGTTGCTGATAAAATTAAACACAGCCACCCACGGACACGAAACCACATCCACCTGGCTTTTGGAGAAAATCCTGCTCCCCAAAGGTATGATTCGACGCACTCGGACACTTGGGGTTTAGTGCCCCGTGCATTTATGTGTGTGTAAATGCACAACACGGTATAGAATGTTGTGCAAATCGTTTAAATATTTATGATGTGTATGTATGATTTTTCTCCCGCCTTACAAACATACGGTTGTGCCAATCGGATCGATGTCCCGAGCTTTGTTTGTGGTGTGCACGGTTTTGGAGGAAAGCTATTGTAGCAAATAAATGCACTTGTGTTCCAGGAAGTGTAGGAAATGTGCGCAAATACGATATGTGATGTGAAATATGGCAATGATACAAAGCGCATGTTCAATTAATTCAAACAAGCTATGATTTTTTTTTTTTATAACTTGAAAAAGCGACCATGTTACAGGTTTATTGCCATGTTACATAAATGTTGGTGTCAATGGTAGTTCATGAATAATTGTATTGTATTTTTGAAGTATGCAAAATGCTTTCGATGAAATTGGAAGGCTACGGATCATTGCTGCAATGAGTGCAACAATGATCTATTTTTACGTGTAACCATTTTGATGGAGACTTAAAATTCATCAGACTAATCGTTACCGTGAGCTCGTTTCAATCGATGCGATGTTTAAATCATGTAACGTTTGATCTGTCCAAAGTTATGTTTTCCATATTGTCTTTATATAATTATCAAATTTTACTGATTGATCGACACAAGTATTGTGTAGTCATATTTTGTTATACAAAAACGTACGTAATTTATTTCTATTGAGTTCATTTCAGCTTTAGTGGTGCTTCCTTTTTTGAATTAAGCTTTCGTCGTATTGAAAGCTACTTCAATTTACTCAACGATATTAACAACAACTAATTTCAATTTTAAATAAACTTTTCTTTGCATTAGAGAAACATGATAAGGTTACATGAACAGATGATAGCTACCAAATGTCTTTGCTTGACGCAAATGAAGGTGCCTGGTAGTTGATGACTAATGACCATATATGAATCAACAACGATAACACATCTGCTTGTTGCTTTTGATTGTATTATATTATACAAACATTTTTTTAAAATTCTATTGCATTGTATATTTATCAGAAAATGTCTGCACAAAGCTATACATTATTATTTAACCTAGTTTAATGGGATTGAAGGAAACAGGGAATTTATCCTAAAACTGAAACAATCAATATGATTTTATATGTTTCATTATCTTTAATGTTAGGTTTGATGAGCACAAATGATATGCTCATATGCCTGAAGGTATGTTATATGGTAAAAACCCTTTTTCGATTGTCTGTAACAAACATTTTCTAAAATATTTTATTCATTTTAAGTTGTTTGGGACTTTGATACACCTACCGTACGCGATCAATTACTTATCTAAATTTTCCAAATTGATCTTTTAAGACTTGTGTTTAACACATACCTTTTCTTCAGTTCTGTGGGTGTTGGTCAGTTATCGATTTCCTAAAATGTGAAATTACATAACTAAGGAAGTTTCGCTACTTACGAATAATGGAGGAAACAATCTGTCACATTTTATTTACAATTTTGATTGTGATCAGACATTAATAAAGCTTCGTTAAAGTGCTTCAGCCACCGACGTACCATCGCAAATACAAGAGCGCGGAATGAGAGGTTAAACTTACACTCCACACCACCACTCAAGATTAAATCAAGACAGGGACGCCATGCGTTTCTAGTTTAGCATTTTGATTACGTTCGGACCCGATGTTCAGATTCATGCTCGAATACTCAACACAATAGCGCTGGTGAACCCGCGTGAACGGCTGACGTGTTCTACCAAAGCCACGGTCAACTGAACGGAGGGGTAGGATGCATGCGTCCATTCGGTGGCAAAACCTGAACCGCAAATTACCAGCAATTATGCAGCGGAGGATAATTTGCAATCCGGTTCAACATGCAACAGGTACGGTTTGTGATACAATCATCCACAAAACAATAGTCGCTGCGAATTGTGGTAGTAAGCGAACTCGGAACACTATTGTTCGCCTAGCCACTTAACCATCGTGCAATACCAGGTCTGTCTGGAGCTATACTTAGGACTACAGTTTGTGGGTTTGCATTCATGCTTATAGCAAACGTTTGAAAGGTATGGTACACACCTTTGATTTTGGACCCAATTCGAACATTGAAATGAACGGTGGTTGCATAGAAATTGTGTACGTTATGAAAACATACTGCTAAGTTTCTCAGAGGGTTGAGATATTGAAATAAAATTGTTATAAAAATGTAAAGAAAAACACTATATATTGTATTTTGTTAAATTCAAACATAGGAAACGCTGGTGGCCATAGTCTCTTTGCCCTCAGCCCACTATCGTTCGCCGAGCGCTCGATGGTGCTGGACGTTTTCAATCTCAAACCAACCTGTAAGCAATAAATATAAATCTGAATAAACCAACCAACTAGATCAACGGAGGGTGCGTTTAGCTTCGGGGCACCAATTGACCTAAATGGATATTTGCTGAACGTCCATCGGATGTTAGAAGTGGAACTGTGTACGGACCTACCTGTGCGCAAAGTCGTAAGTGATCACGCTAAATAAACTAGCAAAACACTAGCTAGAACAACTGCAAAAGCGTCGGGTGCATTTATCTGCATGCTACTCAACCGTGATTATCCTTCACAGTTTATCCCAACCATTGCGAACCCGCACTTCCGCCAACCCCACTACGTTATCCTCATGGAGGATGGAGGACATCGTACATCCCGACACACGATCCTACGTGTGCGTCCTATAGGAAGGATTTTCCCCGCAGCAGCACACAAACAAAACAAAAAAAGAACTGTAACAGCAATTGTGCTTGGAAGCAACAAATGGTGTCCGGTGATAGAGTGGTAGCAATAAAACGGGAAATACATGCTCACCCTCATAATGTACAAAACGCATTGAAAAGGCACAGCACGCAGCAAAATACAGCACGGCTTTCTACCCAGCACGCAGCGCTAACTGGTGGCGACGGTAATCCAATTAAACGACAAATAATTATTCCGTAAATTGTGATTTAAGTCTCCCCGGTGGTCTCTCCCGATCCCCACTTTCTCGCCCCAGGTAAAGGTGGATCAATCGGAAGCAAGGATGGGGTAAAAACCCCAACCAACCAGCGCCGGAAGACAAATCCGTTCGACCGGAATCGATAAAAACTCATTAAAAGCTATTTTGCTTCTGACCACTTTCGAAGCAAATGGAGAGGACTGTTGGAAGGTATGTTGGGGTGGGATAGGATATATACAAGAGCGATATGGGGAAAGATGCTGCAAGTAAAGAGAAGGGATTAGCAGATAAAAATGGACGAATTGTAAAATGAAATGAACAAAAACAAAACAAAAAACCTCATGATGTGGCATCCTGCGTCCGATTAGTGCCCGCGTCTTGTGGCGGCTTTCAACTTCCCGCACATTCCATGCGCCTCCATGGTAGAGGGGCAAATACGCACCAAGTAGTAGCAATTAAATGAGCCACCGTTGTGACAATTCACTTTGCCGTCACAATTTACGACACGATTGTTTGACAGTTTAACAACGCACAACAGCAACAGCCAGTTAGGGTGACGTTTTAGTGGGGTATGATTATCGATGCGTCGATGGTTGGTAGAGGTAGAACGGAGGGAAGGTTTGCTAATATTAACGAAAAGCCATCCAACCGTAATGCAGGTGTATCGGTGGGATATTGGTTGGAACAAGATTAATTGTTCACACCGAAAGCATGCCGTAATGGATCCGATTTCGGGGTGGTTCGGATGGTAGGTAAGATTTGTGTGACAAGCCGACACCGTCGTGCAGTGTGTACTGGGAGATTTATGATTAAGAATAGCAGGAAAAAGTGGAATTAAATTTGAACACTTTGGGGAAGTAGTGACATTTGATGGGATAGAGTGGTGAGCAAGTTGAATGGAATGCTTTAATATTTAATGTGCATAAATTGTCTTAGCCGAGTGATCAGCAAAATACGGTTCACGAGCCGCATTAGGACCCCTGACGGTTCTAGGAGAAAATAGGCACCATCGGCTTGGCTTATCAAGTTAAATCTTATCGTGAAAATAGACCGAAGTTTTATAGATTTTGGCTCTTTATGTCAAAAAAACTGGCTATAATAATAAAGGGCTCTAATATTAGTTTCAAAGACATTTTGTTATAGATTCATGGAAAGTTCAATCGATTCGTGAACTGCAGTAAATGACGTTATCTGTGACTGGCACAACAACTTTTGTAAGTGTGATTGAATTCTATTGCTCTTAAATTTCGTCAAAATTTAATTTAATCTCAGATTGAAAATACTTTGCTAATCTCGTACCGTACCGTTCCAAAATCTCAATGTTCAATGTTCACCCTCAAACCATATCGTTTTTTTTCATCAACCCTCAACACGATGTTGTATGTGTGTGTTTTGAAGTTTTTGCTAAAAATAAAAGTGTAGCCCATCGAATTCACTCACCGAACAGTGAAAACAATATAATATTTCACTTGGCTTAAAACTTTGCAATGCGCTGCAACATAGACACTCTATGCCATGTGAATGAAGCAAGCTCTGGCCAGCTCTAAACTAACCCATACCCTCTAACCATTAACGCCACAAGCACTGCTAAGGGTTGGACGGACGGAAAAGTTGTTGCTTCGTGGGTCCGCATTTTGGGTGTAATGTTTTTCTTAGTCTAGAGTCAACATTTTCCTTTCACCCGAACCAAAAAGCATCAGATGGCTTAATGTTACGGGGCCAAAATCCGCAAAAAGGAAACTTTCGGTAAGATTATTCTTACAGCAGGCGAGTGAGGATTTGCGATAGTAGCAGGAAAGGTTCTTGGAATAATTATTTAAACATGATTTTTAAAATGTTGCTTCGTGAATCACTGTTCAGTTAAATGCGATCAATTTTGGCAGATACACAAAACACATTTATTGTTGTAAAGAGATTCTTTCCTGCTTCGGATGAATTAGAATTAGGTGGATGATTAAACCTCAATTCTTCTACAAAATGTGTCACAAGTGAAGAACTTACCTAGGTCGCTTACAGCTCCTCACCCGCACAACCACCAACAAATCTGCTTGGGCGGGAAGAAAGAAACGGCATACATCTTCAAAGCCAAAGATTGTCAGGGATTTTGTCGGGTAATGGTGTCTGTAAACCACAAAACCACTGTTGAAAGGATGGCAGCCAAACTGAAGGTTAAAGGATTAGCAACATCAAACGAAAGCTGCAAAACCACTGGCACCGGCTAAAAGTGTCCGAAGAAATGAATAGTTGGAAAATATATGAAACGTTGATGCATTCGTTTCTGGAAACGATAAGAGCAACAGTGTGACTGTATGCGTGACTGCATTGTCACAAAGAAACAAAGAAAGAATGCGCTCGCCGAAAGGTAGTATGGACATGTAATGTAATGTAGCAAAACAGCGTATCTGGATGCTTTGTAACAACCTTTCCTATTCGTTGTACGCATGTAGAGCAATGCCATATAAGTATCCGAAAATGGTCAACAGCTACAGCAAAGCTTCCATCGGTGCTGATGAAAAGGTTAAGAGCTTGCCTCCACCACTAAAACCTCCCCCGTCTCATTCCGAGAAGCATTCTTATGGGCCTTACCGGGCTTTTGTGAACCTGTGCTGGCGAGTTTCACAGAAACAGACCAATTTCTTACACCGAATCCACTGTTCGTAATCGTTATTGGAATGAGAAATGAAATTGTTAATAATTTATCGCCAGCATGGTCCTAGAATGGGTTGGCCGTTCTTTCCCCCACCGGCCAAGCATGATTAGAAATTCATGGGAAAATAAATGTTTTACACTAAAACCCAAACAGCACTGTGTAAAAGAGAGCGTGTGTGTGTACTGGGGCAAGTGGAAAAGACTACTAAACCACCGACTATACTTACAATGCCGCACTGGCAGAGTAGCGCCACCGGCTAAGCAACGGCTAAGGATATGGGCCATCCGGCCGATCTGCCTCGTTGAACCACCTTGGCAGTGGTAGTGCTCAGGTGCAAAACTATTTATTTATACCTTGGGATGAATTTGCTACTCTTCAACCCTCCCCACTCCATACCGGTGGGGAAAACGAATATGCTTCTTTTTTCTTTTTATTCAGGATGCCTTGTGTAACTGAACGGTGGTAAGCCTGAAATTCAAGCTAAACGCGAAAATTCACTCATACCCCCAGTCCAATATATCTATGATGAGAGGAGGTTGGGGAAGGGTGGCCAAAGCAATAGCATAAAAATAGTGATGCAGCAAGAAATGGCGCTTCGACGCGCCCCTTCGGCTACGTAACGAGACCGAGCAACAGAAAAATGGCACCTTTCCACGGACGTCTATTCCCGCCGGGAGACACAAACAAATCCAGCGAAACGAACCCTACCATCCTACCTGGTGTGTGTGCGTGTGTGTGTTCACCACACGTGAGATCGTTCGCTACTTTTCGCGCTTGATTCGATTTCGACCGAGCGTAACATGGAACGGGGTTCGATGCGGTGGGTTGCACCTCGTTTCCGGGTTTGATCGTGGGCCGGGCCCGAAGAGGCTGGTCCCGGGGCCAACCAGGAGGGAAATTACTATAGATTTATCTTCCTTAGTCTCATCTTGGATATCATTTTTCTCGGCTTTATGAGCGAAAGAGGGCACCCCGGATCCGGAGACGAACGGTTGATGTGGGGCTGTGTCGTTGCGGCCCAGTCATCGGGTTGAGATGCTGGATGATGATATTTTATGGTAAATTACCGACCGTTTTTACCGTGATGAGGTGATAACTTTGGAGGTGGTCTGGGGGAGCGGGCGTGTTAACGTGTCGTCGCCGGTTGACCCTACAGTGTCGATGGGATGATGGGTGTGGGGTATCTAGTTTTATTTCTCCTATACAGCGTAAATCTTCGACCATCAATTGGGTTTGCTGATGAGGTATTTGAATGTGCTGGATGTAATTGAGGTACAGGATGGTGATTTGCAGTATGGTATATTATACACGAACCAGAGCGTATTGATCAGATCTGGGAACAATATTGATTTTATCTAAACCAATCGATCGTAAAATGTCTAACAACGCCAAACTCGAAGATTCGTTGAAGTGAGATTCTCTCCAAAAAAAAAAACAAAATCTATCAATAATAAAGATTATGTTTGTTATTTACATAAAGCCGCACCCGTAGACTAGTTATAATAAGATGTATCTAACATCAACTATGAAATATTCGTGATTTAAACAATTTATCACATTTTTTTTTGGAGGCATCTAAACAAAACGGTTTACTATATAATGCTTCCAGTCTTCGTATTTATTGTACAGCGTAAAAAATATAATAATCAATTAAATGTTCAAAGAGACGAGATAAACATAAAATAATGTTTAAAGGAACATAGTTTTAATTTAATTACAAGTAAGTAAGGGTAAGTAAGTAAGTAATTTTTAATTAACATCTCATATTTTAGTTTACAAAATCTCCCCATCAAATGCCTCTTACCATTGTGCGTGGTGGTCTCTTTGGTGCGTGGAAATGGTGCAAACAATATTGATCAATCAATTCGACAACCGTTACTGATAGTTATCGTTCGCATAGAATAGAATATCCACCCTCGGGAGATCATTCAAAAAGTGTGAAGCTTTAGAGTCTGTTTTTCTTTTTCATTTAATATTTGCCCCACCCTAAGTGTCAGTCACCTAAAATTGACTCAATCATCGCGGTCGCACGGGTATTATCTACCTATATCGAACGCCAAACGCGTGTTGTCATCGTGCCCGTTGGATGAGGATAAAAATGCAGTTTTTTTAGTATGGCTGACGTATAACGCAATGCAGCAGACGCAATCGCAAGATATATTTATGAGTAAAAAAAAAAACAAATAGCGCTCAAATGCATAAACGAGGGCGGCACGTGAAATGTTTCAATAGAACGGAGTTGCATTTTTTGCATAGAAGGTCTCAGGTTAGAAAAAAAACAACTTCATGCTGGTCAAAATGATGTTTTCAATTGCTTTTAAAACGTTTTGACTTAACACGTGGTGTACAATAGGAGTAGATATTTTAGAATTAATTAAAAATAATCTAAGACCTGTCCAGGGGCCAGTAATATTTTCTGTCTAAAGTTGGAAAAATATTGCTATTTTGTTAAATATTTGAAAAGGGTATGGTACCCTAGACCAGCGCTCACCAACCTTTTTAGAATCAAGGACTACTTGCGTTTGTATTTGCCGCTGACCACATATATTAAGTGCATATATTTAGTAGAAAAAGCTCAAAGCTTTATTGTAATGTATTATTCTAGACATGCCTGTTGAATTTTTTTCTTAATTGCGGGAATTGAACGATGTGTAAAAATCGTTTATTTATATTATTCTAGACATGCCTGTTGAAAATTTTATCCTAATTGGTGGAAATTAATCGAAAAATAAATATGTAAAAATCGATTTATAATTTGTAAATTGTTTATTTTTCATTCAGTCTGTAGCAATGTATGGCAAAATTTTACAATTCATTTGACATTTAATATTTAATAATCGTACACTTTTGTTGCTCCAGAAAAAATACAGCAATCTGAAGATTTAGTGTTTGACTATTGATAAAACTCTAGAAAATGTCAATAATATGCTAAAATAAAATATTAAACAGAAGCTTGGTAGACGAGATGATATGGCTATGCATTTAGCTACAATTTTCTCATCTTAAACACTTAACACAGTTTGTATGTTTTACTTCCTTCTACCGTTGCAAGCAATCCACTTTTTTACCCGTTTTGCTTTTAACTGTATTCCTTCAAGCGGTACCATTTCCAACAGCATCATCAAACATATTTCCGATCACAAATGCGCCCACAAAACCAAAGCAAATACAGAACGTGTTTTAAAACAAATACGCTTACAATTTTCATTCGCCAAGAACTTTGCTCCTCCAGCATTATTTTATCTCCTTCCCTTAGTGCATTTTCTTTTTCGCTGTTTCGCTCTAAAATATCCTTTTTGTGAAAGTCAACTTTTTTCCCCGACCGCCACCATTATGTTTACCTTTTTCTTGCCTCACATTGCCAACGGGCAACGGTGGTGCTACCATTTCTTACAAGTTACGACCGTATTCCCTGCTCTACCATATTGTTCCACACTACCGGTGAATAATTAATGTAATCTTACGGCATAACGATGGAGTTTTTCGCCGACCTTCGCCGAATCACTCAAACATGTGTACACGCAAATAGAGTCGAATGTTAGCCTTCCCTCGACGCTCCGGACTAGCCGCCGCTCAAACACACCGCTGGTTCAGTCGTTCGGTGCCCAGCATTGGTTCCGCATCACACCACACAGCCCCTCCACGGGCGGGGATACACAGCGGAGGAAATTGATATATGCATGATACTGAGATTTATGAGCCACGGTACTGTGAGGGCATTTCCCCAAAAAAAAAAGAAAGCCGAATTCCGTAGATGGCACAGAATATGCGAATGTAACCGTGTTCCGGGTGCGTACTCGTTCGTTTACCTTTCAGTTTTTGCTGCTTCTCTGTGCTCAAACGCGATGTGAACAATCCACCAAAAACTGTGCTGTGTGTTTAATGTATGAAAAAATAATCACGACTGCAGCATTTTTGTGCAGTGTAACTTTGTAAAGGTATAAACGGTGCGTGTGCCATACGATGTGAAAAGGAAAAATCACAACCAATGTTCACCAGGACGCGGAGAGCACTGGAACGAAAGGTAATGGTAATACCGTCCATATTGCCACGCAAAAGAACATCCCTTTTTTCATGCGGGTTTTTGTATTTTAGGAGGAAACTTTTCACCTCCAACAAAGGTGGTTGGACGAGCCAATCGAAAAACAAAACAAAAAAGGCATACAACTCCTCTATACTACCTCAGAAAAGAACGAGCTCACCCAGGCGCCCCAAATTGAGACATCAAAAGGCTCGGAGTTCGGTAAGTGCCTCGACGCAACAAACCCCTTTGGCTGGCGAGGTTCGACCCAGAAGTCAATCGATTAGATGCCACCATCGTCAAGCGAATCTTTCCCATCAGAAAGCGAATCGACCCGGGTGCGCTCCGACAGCTAACACAGGAGAATGGTGGGGATGAAGCTTAACACGGCAAAGGGATCTTTATTTTTATCCCATCGTGTCCCCTACGCCGCCCTTTTTATACACGAGTCAGACTGCGAAACACTCGGTAAAGCTCAACCCGTCGCCAGTCATTTCCACCAGGAATCTCACTAGCTCCGTTGCAAAAAAAAGGATGGGTGGAGGTTATTTGTATGAGGTGAACAGCAACATCGGTTGGCCGATGCTGTCGGGCAGATATATATATTGATTCGCTTTACTGGCAGGATAATCGGCACCGACGATCCGGTTGACAAGTCGACACACCCACAGTCCGACCCCTAAAGGCACAATGAGTAGCTTTGGCGCAGTGGGCGGTGGGATGGCGGGCTGAAAGAGCAAGCAAGGCCTTCAAACGAGCCTACTTCCACATTCCGGCAAGCAACAGGGTGACAATTGCGTCCATGCGCAACACACAAAGGACAAAAGTCTCTCACACAGCTGCTGCCGTCCACCTGCCGTTCACCGCAACTGTAACCTCTCCTCGATTTTCGATCGGTCATTGAGTTATAGGATGGAATGAAGGTTTGCTACGTTTTCCCAATGCGCCAAAGGATGTGGGGCAGACATCGCATCAGAGGATGCCGCTGGGGGACGGTTTCAGATTAGATTTGCATCGGTAAGAAGGGTGCTGTACGATAAGTTGTTAGTTGTTGGAGATGTGTGGATGAAACTATCTTTCCTTTTTTTGTTGTTATGATTGCTGAAATTAATTTAACTGATTTATTTTTAACAACTAAAATAATAAAAAAATACAAAAGTTTTGCATTTTTGTAAACATGTTAGCATTTTAACAAATAAATCTAAGAACTAAACATGATGTGTTTAAAATTCTTAAGAGTAATGATTCCAACAAAACACAATAAAAAGCAAATACTATAATAAAATATTGGATAAAAAATAGATCAACTCCAATGAATAGGCAATGCAAACATATTACAATACACCAACAATTGCGGAGCAACACAAAACAACATTTAAGCCCCATGCAAATCGAAATAAAAAATATGAATAATACAAAGTCGTAACAATACAACGTAAAACTCTTACCTCTTGTAACAAGGAAGCTGGTTCTAAAGAGAGCACACCTGATTCGGGGCGGTATGAATGATGTACTTTTTTTTATTTCCTGTCCCGTCCTAGCAACAGTTTCGATGTGCGGAATTACTGCACAGACACACCAACACACAAGCACTCACAGACCGCCAAGGACATTCACCGTGCGACGAGTCCCGGTTCGTGTGGTTCGAATCGCACCAACACTAAGGCATCGAACTGCCAGCCGACTACAATACAGGCAGGTCTCGCAAGGAAAGCGCAGATGAGGCGGAGGATCATTAAAAGTTGAATTCCATTGCACCCAAGCAATGCGTTTGCATTAACAATACGCGTGTCTCACGCACAGGAGTGTCTAAGGAAGGGATTTTCCCCCTTTAGTATATAAACGTAACGTACTGCTTTTTCTTTTCTTGCAAAGTTTTCACTGTTTCTTTACGGAGTTATGTTTCCCCCATTCGCTAGAAGCTACAGGTAAATGTGTATCAGGACGCACTGTACACGGCACAACACAAACAAAATGGGAATACTACTACTTTGCATACATTTAGGGATACAGATGAATTGTTTTTTATCGAAGCTTAGTTTTCACTGTTTTGTGTCGCTAGTATTTATCTTCTTAGTTAAACTTCATTGTTTTCACTTGCGGACAAATCGCACACACTCACAAACACACGCACCTTGTTGCTCATGGTTGATTTTTTCTTTCTTTGCAGCTAGGAGTGCAATTTTTTCCACTGCGAATGACAACTAACAACCGGGGACGAATAGTCAGACGAACGTTTTGCAGTGGTGTGCGTGTTCCCGTTCCTGCAAGCTGGTGGTAGTGTATACACACCCGCCGCTTGTTGCGTGAGTACGAAGATTTAATGTGCCAGAGCGAGAGGCGCAAACCTGCGTTTTCTACGTTCTCTCTCTCTCTCTCTCTTACTCGCTGTCTCGCCCTCGCTCTCATTCACTCGCTCTCGACTGCACCCGTTGCTAATGGTCCGTTGTATGCGGGTGTATGCGTGTACCCTTGCGATAAGGGATATCAAACGCACCCACACACTAACACACCAAAGAAGGCAGTCGTCTCTGGCTGGGAGTGAAAACGATACTACCTTCACCCCCGGTGCAAACACAGCCACAGTACACAGGGGTTCTCCGCGGGACGCGTGTGAGGGGAATGGGTATGACTTCTGCTGCTATGCGCTTGGGAAATGGGGTGAAATTCCCGGGGCTGTGTAATGTGATTCCTTCCCGTCCCGAAACACGCACACACACGCACGAGCACTTTTCATTTATACTAAAGCGATACAAACGTGAATTTTATTGCTCCTCGAGAAACGCGACTTGTGTCACACTCTGGCACCTAGCTAGGGACAAAGCATAAATCACCTTCAGCCCACCGCTCCGTGTGGTGTAACTCGTTACTCATCCGATGGCTCAGACATCACACCCTTCGCAAAAGAGACACTCCACACAACAAGTGGCCACAAAACGGTTTCGGGGAGAAACACACAAGCACAGAAACAGTCACCGTCGTAGTAGTTTTTCCCCCTCGCGCGATAGCGCCTATATCATTAGCGTTTGGTGGGCTTTCTTTGTTCCCGTTTGCGCTATCAGGTGCTATCGTGCGCTGTGCTTTCCACTGCACTACGTCAATGTACGTGAGCGCGCCGTCTCGCTCGTTTATCCTGTTGCACACGGACCTTTCGTTTACTCGCACCACTGGCACTGGCGGGGCTCGTCCGTGCGATCCGCCAAACCGTTCCCCTACCCTTTGTTTGTCGGGCACGATTCGTCTCTAACGTCATCTAAATCCGGTCGCGTTCTTCCTGTTGATTTGCATTACCTTTGCAAAACGAATGAAAAGATGGTAAGAGATGCAAACCTTCAGAAGGCAGGGACGGGGTGAAGGACCGCAAACGCTGGTGGGGTATGTGGCTCCGATTTGTTTTCGTCACGATTCCACGCTCACTTTCAACCTGCAACATTGACTTCTGTCCGAGGCTTCGTCGGTCCGTGAACAGTGGGCTTGGATAACAAAGATATGACTTTCCGTCACCAAGTGAATGTTACTTGTATACGGTTTTTTTGCCGATTGTTTTATATAATGTTCTAATAGTAGTGGTTTATAAATACTAAATATGGTAAATATTCATACAAAGTTACATAAACAACCAGGCGTCTCCAGCTATGATCAAAAATATTAAAAAAAAAAACAAATTTTATATTTCCGATTGTTTATAAAAATTATTTATAAACCAAGATGAAAGATTTTGCCAATTGCATAATTTATGCCATGTACTTATATTCAAAAATAGTATTTGATTCGCAACAAACATTGTAAACATTGAATTGAAGGTTAAAACATTTCGTCCAAACTTCCCACTGTGCACCTGCTGCAGGATGTTACTCGTATATTATTGTTTTGCCTCTGTGTTTTTCACCACGCGTACGCACACTCCGACGCACCAACCGGTGATAGCTCACGAACACTACCGTACGTCCACCCTCTTGGGAAATTGTGTACTTTTTCGCTGCTGTAGCCCCGGGACAGCGACACGATTCAATTCGCCCAACTGTATGGATTGGAATCAAACCTTTCCAACCCGAGCGATTGCGTTCAATCGCGTCTGATGCACGACAAGTTAAATCATACTTTAAACAAATGTGACTACCAACACTACTAATGAGAGCACTTGCACTGTTTTGTACGAGCAGAAACACACATGCTCGCTAAACCACGTCCGTCTAATGGTCGTATATCCTGAAGAGGCTAGTCTTGGTAGCTTTTTAACCATTATGCACGAATGACGTCAATGATGCACCAAACAAAACTAATCCCAGCAGCAGTAAACAACTACATACTCTCTTCATGCGTGCTGCGTCCACTGTACTGCACACATGACGTTACCTTATGCTGGCGGAGCCCGGCAATAACGCGAAAATACGTCAAAAACGATTTCATACACTTTACACGGGAGAAGAAACCTAGCGTACACGGTTCGTGCTTTTGAGTACGGTTACATTTTAGCTAATTTCTATACTTTGAAATTCGACGCGACTACGCTACACGGGAATCGTATTGTGGTTTAGCTACTACCGAAACAATGCACAAAGGACCAGACACACATTCAGTGGGGTGTAAAATGCAAGGGGCTGTTTTCCTTGCGACAGGGTGAGATTTTGACAGCTTGAGCGGTGATGGTAGTGGTGAGGCCGTCTCGTTCACACGCATACTCTCACAATCTTGGAGGACGGCAGTTGAAAATGCCCCGTGTGTTTCGAAATAGGGAAATTAAGGACATGGATCTAGGATAGGTTAGGTATAATTTGAAACTATTTGAGGAAAACATTAGAGAAGGGAAACAAATGATCTCATAATGACGTTACATTAAATTATTTACATTTAAGAGCACTGGAACGTTATTTCAAATCCATTAGATAGAATAACGTAGTTCTTCTCTGACCGCTAGAGTGCGTGCGCAAAACATATACGATAACGACTATGAAAAAGGGAAGATTTAAAAGAAATACTTTAAAATGTAACAAAAGTTTTAAAAAACTTCGTGGCTTATGAACTCGGTCTGTAGTTGCAATTGTTCTCTACAAATTGCATTACATATCTAGCCTAGAGTATACCATGCTATATACTACAGTGTACATCAGCGTAAAATGTAAATAGTTCGAGCTGCTTGTTTCGAGCAGTATTGGTCACTCTGGTGGTTGGTTGTGGTACTAGAAGACTTTTTGAGTTTGGCGAGGATATGATGTTTGTGCGTTAGCAACAAATTTGACACACTTTTATACAATTAGAATTATGGGGATATTGTATTACCCAATGAGTTAAAAAAAGAATGTTTTTGAATCTAAAAAGCGACATATTTTAATCAGTGTTGTTTTTATTTTTAACAGAAAATACAACGAATTGTCATGAAATCATTAAACATATTATAATAACATAAAATATAATTATACCTTGGCTCCAGAGAGGATCGAACTCACGACCTTCGCGTTATTAGCACGACGCTCTAACCAGCTGAGCTATGGAGCCTCTATTGTTTATCGGGGGTATTTATCTCAACGGAACATGATACCACTCGCAATGTATTTCAATGAACCCTGATACTAGTATCTTATACGTTTTTCCAGGGGTAGGCAAAGTCTGGCACGCGATCCAAATGAACCTGCTAGACAATTTTATCGAGAAATACTTGGATGAAAAATGACAGAACGTAAAAAGAATAATTGATAATCTTCGTGATAGTGGATGAGTTTTTATTGTGAAAAGATGAAACGTATAGTTTTTTGTACATCTTTTCAAGAATTTAGTCTCATAATTTGATTAAAATGTTAAATTATATAAAATTAAACACCATTACCGCAAAAAGATCCGACAAGTCTTCATGTTCTTTCAAAGTTTAGTAGTAGCACCAAAATTTAAAAAAAAATTGAAGTATTTTAAGAACTTTGTTATTTTTTTATGTGTTTAATGTTGCTCATGAAGGTGTCCACATTATCATCTAAATTTAATTTAAAACAATTTTCATGTTCGCAGCAACAGGGTATGACAATGAAGATGTATAGTTTCACGATTCTCTTGATTATAATTGCTTGTTTGCTTTACATAGGTTGTACATACATTTATTTAAAAACAATAGTACGTAGCTCATCAAAATGCAAAACACAAAAAAAGTATTTTTGAAATGATGAATATGATAATAAAATAATCCTGTATTGTTAAGTTATATTTTGAAACAAAACATAACGAGCTCTGGCTCCAGAGAGGATCGAACTCACGACCTTCGCGTTATTAGCACGACGCTCTAACCAGCTAAGCTATGGAGTCTGTTATAAAGTTTTGAGCTTACTAATAGACGCAAAAGCACAATTTATTTATAAAATACTGGCGTGAAGAATAATTTACCAATTTCTTGTTGTGTCGCAAGTATATATGTATAGCGTTGAATTGTTGCTCTAAATATTAGTTTTAATATTATTCCTTAAATTATTTCATTTTTTAATTCTCGTGCAACAAAATAAAATAAAACGGTATTTTGGCTCCAGAGAGGATCGAACTCACGACCTTCGCGTTATTAGCACGACGCTCTAACCAGCTGAGCTATGGAGCCTATATTCATATTGTAAATAGGTACTAGTTCAAATAAAATCAAACAAGTGCAATTACCTTTCCTCTACCATCTTGTTTGTGGAAATGGTTTACAAAAAAAAACAATCAAAATAACTAAAAAGAAATAAAAGAGACAGGAGTAGGGGCAACTCTTAGAGGTTATTATTAAATTTATGGTTTGAGTGTATTGTAGTAGTGTCTAAAATAGACACAACATTCAACACTATTTTTGTTATTGAATGGGGTGTGGGTGGGTGGTTGATCATGACAAATATCGTCTTTGTTGCTTTTTTATGAGAGATTATATTAACAATAATTATTAGCTTGGAATGTATAAAAACATATTCTATGGCTCCAGAGAGGATCGAACTCACGACCTTCGCGTTATTAGCACGACGCTCTAACCAGCTGAGCTATGGAGCCTATATAGGCATTGCAAAGCTTATAAAAGGTCGCATCAAGGGATAATAAAAATTCGGTTATTTATAGAATCTACTTATTTTATCTTATACTTAGTGTGTTCATATTAACACTGCTGTGTAGAACTTATTCTCGGAATCTCAACATTTATTCCATTTGATCAAAGCGTGGTAGGAATTCTATAAATGATTGTAATATTGATTACTAGTTTATGTAAACCAATGTGACATATTGTATGCAACAAGAAATATTTTAATAATTTCGCGGAATAACTCTGGCCAATTGCAGTCACCGTCCTCCAACGATCATTTTGGGACTAGTTATCAAAAATAAAATTACAAGACAATCAAATAAGAATGATGATAAAGAGAAAGCGCGGTATTTTTATTTATATGGGGGTTGCGCGTCGTCCGTGTGCGTGCTGCTAGTGGCAGAGAATTCTACGAGTTATTTTTCATTGATTGAATACAACACAGTGTACAATGGAAAACCCTGACCATTACTCACACAACATACCACCAAGCACACCAAAACCAACATAATTAACCTATTTATTTACTACTTTCTACTACTCTCCTACTTACGTTATTGGTTGGTTCATTAAATGTTTGTTTTCGTATCTTTATTCACATACACATTATTAAGCTGTATCACAAAATCACAATCACAAGCTGTATGTAATGTGTTACAAATCATTAACATTAATTATATATCTAAAAACAATCTCTCCTTGGCTCCAGAGAGGATCGAACTCACGACCTTCGCGTTATTAGCACGACGCTCTAACCAGCTGAGCTATGGAGCCATATGATGCCATGGTATTTAAGTATTCATGGGTAGGTGTTTTTAAAGTTCATTGTGAAATATAGTTTTCAAGTTGTTGCCTTATTTTCTTTTTTAAATTCTAAAAAAAGTACTAGTAAATATAAACAAATCAAGCTAGACAGCAAGGGAGATAAAAAAAAGAGTCAATGAGAGAGTAATTTAATTAACTACCTACTTATTTCTCGGTACAACCGCTTTGCGGTGTTTTCTTGCCTTAGTAGAGTCCTGACCATAATCGTGGACGCCTTTACGCCATCTTACCACCACTATTTGGGGCTCTCCGTTCTGTTCTTTTGAAATAATTTGGAGAATTATTCCGTTTTTAGATCGCAGGCTGAAATTTCAGCCTGTCAGCTGTTTGCATTGCATAGCAGTTTTCGAGCAGTTATCGAAGTGAGTATAGTATACAGGTGGGTTTATACCAAAGTGTATGTATTTAAAAGGCTGATTTTATCGCTTCTGCTTCTGAATGAAGATTTTAAGAGTGTTTTGTGTAATCGTCAAGCTACCAGAAAGCCTGTTTGAGCAGAAGTTTTCACCCGTCTTATCAAAAAGGGACGTTCAAATTTAGTTATAAAAAAAACATGCTATGAGACCACCTGGACTACATACAATTTGATTCTAGATTCCACCACTTGATCTCTTTAATGCGTCTTGGGATAAATGAAAACACCACCTTGTGTTGCCATTTGTTTGAGCAGGTACTCGAATCTAATTCTAGCTTTGAGGCTAAAATAATCTTGACTGAAAATCGCAGGCTAGTTCTGAGTGCGATTTGTATGGAGTGTTTACATGATTTCAGCATCCAACTGTCAAACTCCATATAAAAAACTGGCTAGAATCGTAAAGGACCCCAAAGTTTGAGTAATTTTGGTGTTGGCACCTTGGCTTTAGGTGAAAAATTTACGAAATTATTTATTATTGAATAGATGTTTATGTAATGATTGTAACAATCTGTTTCATTCATTGAATTGACTTTATTAATTTATTACTTGTACAGTCTACTTTTAAGAGTTTGATATTTGATATTTGTTTGTTAAATTTAACAGGCAAATAGTCGAAAACGTAACTATTTGAAAAAAATATTAAAGTGGCGGAGGCAGCGAAAATGTGCATACAGCCAAATCGAGGCTAGCAAATCGAGAGCATTAATAGGACCCCGACAATGAGAAATGCTTTATGCACATGGCATTGCTGAATTACTGATTGCAAATTAAACAACTATAATCGCGTTTCATAGGGAGAGATTTGTGTAGAAAGAAAAATACGTCCAAATGAATCCCTTGTAGAATATCATTGAACATTATCCTTTCTAGCGCATTTATCGATGCTACATGGACTTTATACAATAATAGCAAATACCATAATTGGACTAATAAGACTGCAGTAGAGAGTCTTCAGGCGGAAAATCTCTGAAATCGGATAATAATCGGAGTATGAATTTCACGATTCATTTGTTTTAATTACTACGTCTTCCAAGAGTTGTTTGAAGTTTTATTGCTGGTCTCGTTTAAATCTTATTTACTTATTCAATATATACCTCTAGGACCCCAATAGACAATATTGCAATATTGTTGAAGACAGATGCAAAAATATTTGAACTAAAGCATATCTAATTCGAGATAATAAAAGTTGTCAACTTTTAACAAACAGTGCGAATGTTTCTAGTCGAGAAGTAGGTTTAAAACCACATTACATAAAACGGCTAACGTAGTTGGGCTTTTGTACTATAAATTGTGTGATGTGAATTATATCACTCAACAATATTTATTCCTCCCTTGTAATTAATTTATTTAGCCGTGAAAATTATATAATGTAAACATTTTTTCAGACAATTGTTTTAGAAAGTAACATTCACGCGGTGAAGCGTGAAAAAATAGCCAAAATCAACATGGTAGAAACCTTTCACAGTTAAATGTATGTATTGAGCTGTCTTCCTGTATGATCCGATGACGTATGATGAAATGCCTAAATTCTCTCGCGCCCACACATGGCGGGAACATATTTGCCGTGAAACTGATTGTTTTTGTATGTACCCTAAGGTGGATTAAAAATACACCTGGTGAAAAAGGGCCTTAGAAGGGACACTTAACGTCATTTTAAAACCGTAAACCATTGGTTTCCGCACAAAGTATAGCAAATAGAACAGATTTCTTTGTTACTACGTGCATTTTTGTATGTCTATTGATTTTATTGAAAAAAATGAGATATAATAACAACATATTTGATGATTTGTTTCGTCACGAAATTTAAAATCATGTGAGTAAGAGTTCTAATCTCACCTAAATTGTCCATGTGTCTCGTAGATAATAAGGAATAAATGTTTATATAGGAAATATAAATGATTTCTTAGTTTTTTCTTCAAACATGTCGAAAACACAATGAATTATACAATAAATTCAAGAAATAACACGAAATAACACACTTGAATCTATGTTTTAATGTTCAATAAGTACTCGCAAAGCTCAAATATATATTTTTAAAGTATATATAATCGGAAAATGTGGTATATAAATTATAGTATCTAAATAAACAAAATGTAAACACAACGTTTGAATTCTTGGTAACTTACGTCAATTGACGAGTTGTCACAAAATGCTCTAGATTCCACCACCTTCTGATATTATTAATCCTTGATGTATCCCTTTTATCAAATATCATCGAATATCTTTGATTTAGGCTTCACGCTTCACGGCGCGTCGGTAATTGGTGGGGATTGCCTGGTTTTGTGCACAGTAACATTGTATACGTATATATGTTTTTTTAGGACTAGATTTACAATAACAATTTTCTTTTTTAATTTGTTGGTTCACTTAATTACAATATTTACTTTTAATAAAAACGAAATTGTCTAATGGCTCCAGAGAGGATCGAACTCACGACCTTCGCGTTATTAGCACGACGCTCTAACCAGCTGAGCTATGGAGCCGTTGGTAATCAAGAAGGTCAGTTGAATTATCATTATAATTTTTAAATAATCAACGCTTGAAGTAGTGATAATTCTGTCAAATTGCTTCATATTATAATAGTATTATCGAAGTTTGCATGATGCGAGAAGTTGATAAGCAGTGTTTGTTTCATAAGCACCTCTATGTATAAACCAACTCATGCGATCCATATAAGCTGATAAGATATAACCAATCGCATCGTACGCGCTTGATTGCCCAGCATGAGCATTTATTTTCATCCCTTCAAACAGATTCATTCCCCTACACTGTAATGTGCAGACAACTTAAAATAAAAATCCCTTCATGCAGTAACTGAACTTACGAACCACCTATGACGGGAATGGACGGCCATCGTAACATAAGTCATACATATTTAATATATCATGTGCCACACTACCTTTGCATTGATCCGTGGATTTCTTTGGACCATAAAAATCATAACTCACACAACGAGGATAAAGCTCGTCATAATGATCATCATCGTGCTCAGCATAATCGAACGGGCAATGCCGACGGCGTATTCCCTCGTTTCATTAGCATGAATAATTGATACGCATATCGGAAGTGTACCGCCGCGCGAGTGCAGTGTGAAGTACGAACTCCGAACAGTATGCCGGAATGGCCGGAATTTCATACATTTTTAAATAGCACAGCGTTCAGCAAATTAGTCAACCGTCTGTAAACAAACGTGAGAACGTTAAGAAGCCACCGGGGAGACTACGGACCGAGAGTACAAGGAAAGATCAATTTTCTTTCGGAACGGAATCGTGCAGAGAAGATTTAAATAAATAAACGGAGATTCCTGCTCGCCGGTTTGTTATAATTTTTCCAACAGTTTAGAGTGCGCCCCGGAAAGAGGAAGCAACGAACACCATCTTCAATGCATCATAAAGCTCACTAAAAGACACCCAAAAGCGCGAAACAGTTTGTTAATTTTACCATCGAATAGGAAAAAAAGTATAGAAATAGAAGAATTCAATTAAAACTTTCCTTACGTGCATAGAGAGCCATCTGAACCGGTTGGTGGGGGTACGAGGAAACTTTCCACTTAAGGGTAAAAGAGGCAAGACGAAAGCAAAATTATGAAAACGTATTTTTTGTTCGGTAATTGCACCTTTATAATCATCCTACTCCTTTTACGCCTACGACTATTGCACACTGTGCCAAGAGTGCCACACACAATAAACGCTTCCTGTTGACCTGTTGCAAAATAATCGGTAACGTCCGGTAATCTTTATCAGCTACAAACGGTCTCCTTCTCAACCTCTAGACCGGGCAACTCCCCCAGTGTTTCCCAGTTTGCTGTGTTGGAGATGTGTTTAATCAATTTTAGTTTAATTAAAATTCACTTTACCGAAACTGGATTATAACTTACGCTAGCAGTAGCAGGCGGGCAGGCGTGTGGCAGAAGAAGTTTGATTTTCACTTAGTTGGTGGTCCTTTACTGAAGATCGGCAACGATTACCAGGCAACCTACAATGCCACCTGTTACTCTTCTCTGGTGTGTCGACTTATACTTTGTTCTCTGCTGTATTTAGCTCTTTGGTTAAGGCAAGCTAAAACACGAATGCATTTTTTCATATGCAACAATCTATTGTGCAATTTGTTGTTTGCTTGCGCAGTGCGGTGTCTATAATTAAGAAACTGCAGTAAAAGACATGCATTTCGGTAGCCATACCAGTAACAGACAGGTATCAAGACTCCGTGGCGCAACGGTAGCGCGTCTGACTCCAGATCAGAAGGTTGCGTGTTCAAATCACGTCGGGGTCAACCTATCCTAGAACATTCTGCAGCGTAACAGTTTCCATAACAGGAAGAAGAAAAGCACTTTTTATTGTTGATGGTGCTTTTACTAAACTGAATTATCCAATATACACTAATAAAAATACATTTCGACCCAATATATTGTACATTGCATTCATATGTCGTATAAAACATAATAATAATAAAATTCGAAATTAAGCTTCTTACTAAGATATTATTGTGGACATCTGGCATGTACTACATGCTATAGTAAGTTTATTATTAAGTTAGTCATGCTACTGTACTACGTCTAAAAATTACCAGCTAATAATATTTATTACGTTTAGTTCTTCCATAAAATTATGTATGGTTTTGTTTTTAATTATAAATGAAATTGTAGCACATACATTTACTTTAAACTTGGCTTTGTTGGTTGGAAGCTTTTTACTGCAATTCCAAATCTTCCAATTTTACAAGTAGAAAAGTAACAATTGTAAAAGAAATAGTGCAGTATTTTCTCACAGTGTATACAAATCGAACATCCGAATTATGCTATAAAAATAATCAGTAACCGATCCTTCGAGCCGGATTTGAACCAGCGACCTATGGATTTCTCGTTTTATGTTCTCCTCTTCTACAGTCCACCGCTCTACCAACTGAGCTATCGAAGGCTGTTGAATGGATGCAAGCAAGAAGTGTAGGGGTACAGGTTTTCCGATGACTTTTCTTTTTTTATTATTGTCAAGTCACCATACACCAACGATTAGGTGTATCAATCAGGACTATAACTATCCATTTCAAAAAGAACTGTCATAATAATATTAAGATGAAATCACTTCTATTGCCTAAGTATATAACCTTACGTACGTTAAAGAAATGCTAAACAAAGCATCTTCTTATCAACTGGTACCAGAAGACACAGCGTTTTGTTAATTAAATGTTTTATCAATTTAAAACTGCAAGTAAGTATAATTAATCGCTCGTGTTCAAGATTCAAAGCAAACACACACCAGCAAACGCCGAGCTAGGAAGGGATTTTCTATTTTCCTCAATAGAAAACTTATTCTTGTAGCTGTAGTAAGAAAATGGAAAACGGCCGTAATTTGCAGGATGGATAGAGATGTTCTTTATTTTGAAAGTTAAGAACTTTGCCTCGCGCACCATTGGACACTTCGGAAAGCGGTGTCCAGCGCAAGTACTAGCTGGAGTTTGGCGTGTCTTTACAGTGAGGTGCAATTGTATGTACACCATAAAATATTATTAAATATTTCGGATATATATTCACTATACCATAATTACGAATTTTCAATTCAAAGGCTTAAATTTTCATTATTAATTGATATTAAGTTACGTAAAAATTTAAAGGATGCTGTATGCTTTTAAATTTACTGTTTCATACAAAAAACAGGAAATTGGGGCCTACATTAAATGCACTTTTAATTACTAAATATTGATAAGCACTTCCGGTTGGAACTTTTATTGAACATCACATTTTAGCATCGAACTTGCATCGCATTCTTCCTGTGCACTATTAGCGGTAGTTGCTTCCGATCAGCCTCTTTATAATCTAGCACCCTACCATTCAGACAAGAATATTAAGTACGGTAGACTTTTCTCCTTTAATTTCCACCCTTTGAATGTTTTGGAATGTTCAGTTCTACTGGATTGGCGATTGGTAAAGGGATACAATTTCTGCAGGGATTAAGCCATCAGACAGAATGTGGAAACAAAAACAGCGACGATTTTTCGTCGTACACACATTCTCAACACGCGAACGTTACAATGCGAAACAAAACAGGATTTTCGCTATGCCGACCGAAAACGTTCCGTGTTTCGTTGGTAATTGAAATTCAGAAGATTAAGCACTAATTATTCATTCATTGAATCAACCAACTCACCGTGAAGCTGAAAACTTCGCATGATGGGAGCATGTGACCTCACAGTCCCCACCATCATTCGACTGATGACAGATGACGCGGCACCGTTACGATCATGATGACGTTTCAATTCACAACTTGTTCACTACATACACACCTGCGCAGGCTGATGGGAAGCAAATTAATTCCCAATTCAGCCAAGCAAATGTACACGACAAGGTGTTGGAAAATGGATCCACTCACAGTCCTCCTTTATGGGTATGTGTGTGTGTGTATGTGGAAGAGAGGGTCTCAAAATCTGTCCCACCACAGGTGGCTTGCATCAAACTCGGAACAACGCGAACACATCCGATTTGTGCACACCGTGGTCGGAACAGGTGTTTTCGAACGGTCATTTCCAATGGCGTTACAAAACGTTCGTTAAATCGGCTTTGATTTCTAAATTTTGCATCTAAATTGAAGGTGACACAATGTGTGTTCGTTCGCATTCATCGCACACAAAGCAGTGTGCATAAATGCTGAAACATTTACTGAACGGGTTTTATGCAACGAGTTCCGCATCGCCACCTCACTCCCAGAACCAATTCGTGGTGGAATTATTATTTTTGTGTCGTTTCATTTCTTCACCTCAATCGAATCTTCATCATTCTGCTCCTGCTAAAACGTAACTTCGTTCCACATCGAACGGACGACTGTATCGTAAATTTAATTAAATACCCATTCATGGTCGCAAATTTTAATTCGTACGTGTGACCGTGTGACGTTGCTGCAAGTTGCTTCAGACCCTCTTGCCAGTAGCGTGAACCATAGAACTCGCTTCCGAGTACGATGAAGGCCGACGATAGGGGGTTTAAACTTTATCCTACCGAACGAGCATGAGTACGAGATAGCACAATCTCGGGAGATTTGCGGGTAAAATGTTACCGTAATTGGACGGTATCGTTTGGGGCGAACCAGTGGGCTCTGACTGTTGTCGTTACCGTTGACGCAATTATACAGTTCGCATAAGTTAATGCTGGCGCGAAATGGAGCACAATTCTAGTGGTTTCCTTGCTCGCACTGTCCCGATTGCTGCTGCTGCTGCTCTGCAGGTCAGAAATCTTGCCGAGATCGTCCGGGGAGACACTTTGATGCCAGGGATGGACTTCATTACCGTATGTGATAGTACGATCATTGCTCGTGTACGATTGCATACTATGGCAATAATCATATGTTGCAGAGGTATAAATTCATTTTAGCTTAATATAATTATTTTATCATCCCCTATGATCGGTGCTGAAGCGCTTATGCACGTCTGTTCAGTTGGAATATCTTCTTAAATGGGTCTTAATTGGTAAATTTATTCCATTACGCTTGAATGGTCCTTGATTTTGCTATGTTGATTGCAGAGATTAAAGTGTAATTGCCCAAATAATACATTTAATACTAATATTAAGTGAATAAAACAATTTCTACACATAGCACTTTGTGATTATTAATAATTTTTCAAATTTTAAGATCGATACTTTTATACTTTCAACAATAATGACAATAATGTCATCAAATCCCAAATACTTTAGATGCTGCTTTAGGTTGATTTAGAAGTAAAATTATTTCACAGGAACTGAAGAAAATGAACGCAAAGATATACAGCGATTACTTCGAATTGCGGACACCCAAGACCATCCTTTTCAGCACACAGTATATCAATGCACAACTCAAAATCATAATCGAAAACCAAACCAAAAAAACAAGTGCATACCAAATGCAAAATAAGCTTCTAGACGAACAACAGCGTACAAACTCTTCAAACTATTTGTACTATAGGTTGAGAGATTCCGGTCCCCAAAGACAGTTTAACTACCGCACCGCAACCGAAGCGATTGCATGGAAATTGAACCCCTAACCCGGAATATTGTACTCGTTCGTTTCTAGTGGTTTAGAAATGGTTCAATTATTTTTAATGAATTGAATCACTGCATTCATCTAGCTACTTGCGAGAGCCTTTACATACATCCTAATAGCAAGTCTTTCTACCCTGTTTGTCTCGGTATGTCGATGTCCAAAGCATGCAACAAGTGGGGGAGGCCTCATTTGCTTGCCAATTCCATCCAATGCGCATTTCATTCCATTAATTGTAGCGCATGAACCGTTGTGCTTATCTTTCTTCCGAGGCACTGTACCCCGTACATAGCCTCTAGACAATAAAAGTGTCCCCTACGGTCTTTAGACTAGACTAGGGCTTTCCTCCGTTTGGGTACGAACGTTTCCAATTGAACGTAACTACCAACGGGTTTGGTACATTTTACTTTTCTTTATCCATTTCCCAAAAGCCACAACCGGTAGCCGGCATGCTTTGTTAGGTTCAAGGTATGCGGTCTGGACAATGTCAAAAAAGAGAACTGAACCTCTTTTACTTTTCCCAGGAACACGGAGCACAATTTGTAAACAGGTCCTCTTTTGTAACGAGAAGTTTGTACGAAAGAAAAATATACCAACACGAGCCCCAAGAATGAGAAGTTAAACCTCGCCACAAACTAGGCATCAAGGAATTAGTCCCTGTACCGGTACAGTCTTTGTACCCGTGTTCCCGTTTGTGCCTTCCCTTGTACACATACCAATGTATGGTCGTGCAGTACATAAAAAATGGTACATCACAGCCGCCCTCGGGGCAAGCCGCTGTGGAAACCTTTCACCCGTGTTCGTACCCGTTACTAATGTGTCAGTCAGTTTTTCCCATGATTAACTTTTCCATATTTAATGAGTAAAATGTTGGCAAAGGATTAGCCTTCAACTGCCTGTGCCACTTTTTTCAACCGCCTTCGCCCCCTCCCATACGTCTGGTTGCGATCGTACGGCTGTTGGCTCTGGTTGGGTACCGCATCAAAGGCTCATCGCTCAGGAATTCTGCTCCTGTCGGCCTGATGAGTAGGATCCACACCCGAAACGGGCCTGCAAGCTTTCATTCTCTTCCATTTCATTCTCTCCTCCACTCTCTGTTTCTCTTTCTGTCTCTGCCTCTGGCTCTCTCTCTCTCTCTCTCTCTTTCCTTTCACTTCTTTTCTATTCTAGAATGCTTCAGGGATCAGGACTTATTTTATTTTTTTCGAATAACCCATTGCCTCACACTACACTGCCTTCCTCGCATTGGAATCCTTTGCTTCGGGCAAGAGGTGAAAGAAATTAGAATTGTAAAAAAACGATTAAATCAGAAAATCCTTCACCTTTATTCATCGTTGCTCTCTTACTAGTGCCTGTAAGCTGTTCTTAGAAGTGAAATGAAAATTTTATGCATTTTTTTTAAATTACGTTCACAGCCATCGCATGATGGTGTGTGTGTTCGTTGGTATGAACGGATGCAGCGTAAAGTATGGCACAGAGCTCGTGGTAATTTGGACAAAAAGATAAATCTATTTTTTTAATTTATGTTCATTTGCCGTGATGTCTATGGGTTTCTTTTGCTTTTTAAGAAAGAAACCACTGATATGAAAACAGATTTAATCAAAAACAGATTTGTTGCGATGACAATATCATTGATTGGACAGCGAATGAAAGATATTGAACGATTTGCAAGCAAGCTTTTCTTCCATCAATAAATAATGAGACGTTAAATGTTGTCTTTGCACTTTATAACATTGATAAATTTTTGATTTCCGACGTTAAATTTCGTTTTCATAATTGTTTCATTATTTGCATTGCCTCCCACTAGCACCATTCACAAAGGGATTTATGTTTTCAACAAATACCCATCATAATTTGAAAACGGGATGCGGTCCACACCCGTTCACCGGCCAGGGGTCACCGGCCGAGAAATGCAACGACACAATCAGGTGTTAAGCTGATTAAAAATAATTATTCCATTTGTCACTTTGCATCAGCAAAATAAAAGGACCGCTGTTCGCCAGATGAATTCTTTCATCCGGTTCCCGCTGGCCAGCACGCTGTGTCGTGTCATGGCACATGAGCCCGCTACATTGTTTGCTGTCAATAATAACTACCATCAGTGCAAAAATGAGAAAGAGCTCATTAAGCTCAGGATTTGTAATGTGTCAACCATGCGACAGTTGAGCAAAATTAAAAAAAAGTGTAAAACTGAGTTGATATTAATCGAAAATGAGGTTTCTCTTAAAATCGAAATATTTATATAACGTGCACTTATTGCCAAGCATTAGTTTATAAACTTAAGATTTTTTCTAAGTTATTAGAAGCTTTCAGGTCCTTTAAGATGTTATAGTGTTATTGTAAATGGGTAATTGATCAGTGATAAATTGAGTATTGTCTTTTCAAAAATGTGAATTAATTTAATTTCAATTTGCTTGCATTCGATTTGAGAAAAGTATGTAAAACAACAAAGTAATTTAGCTGTACAAATGCTCCCAAATTGTTAAGTGAAGTATGTGAATAATATTGCATAACCTGTGCCTACTGAGCAAAATTATGTTATATTACATTTGATTAGTTCTGGTAAAGCATCCACTAATGACAGCACGATAACACCGTGTAGCAGCCGTCAGAAATATCATTAACACGCGGTAGATTCAAAATGTTTTTTTTTTAATATGTTTTTCACAATAGTAGTAAAAAAAGATCAGAAAAGTGCGTTGAAAGATTATATGTTATTATTATTATTATTTATTTAATCTTCAACGGGCCGTATGGCCTAATTAAGATGTAACAGTTCAATTGAGAAAAAAAATACATAGCAAAAATTAGATTTACATCGCAATTCACTGCGGCCACGGCAAAAGCCGGAGACGTTCCTTGAAGCACTGAGTTGAGATGTCGAAGTCGAAGCAATCCGAGACAGTGTTGAAGACAGCCGACATGCGGAACATAGGGTCAGACCGACCAGCACTGGAACGGGGTTGAGCGAGCCGTAGAGTTTCTCTAGACCTAAGTGTTCGGGATGGTGCATAGATATCGACTCGATGCAACAAAGGCGATGAGTCGATAGAGCCATTTAGCAATCCAGCGATGAAAGAGCATTGTGCATTGCGTCTTCTAACCGAAAGAGGTTCAAGGCCTAGAAGACGGCACCGCGCAGCATACAGAGGAAGATTATTGCGATCCTGCCAGGGAAGTAGGCGTAGGGCATATCTCGTGAGCTTACGTTGAATCGCCTCGAGTCGAGCAATTGAAGAAGCGGTAGTTGGGCTCCAGACTACGCACGAATATTCCAGAACCGAACGAACGATGCAGTTGTACACAGCTTTGATGCACATGGGGTTGCGGAATTCATTAGTTGTCCGGATAACCACGCCAAGTAATTGATTTCCTCTGGCTACAACGTCATCGATATGCTGTTTAAAGTTCAAACTAGAGTCAAGCAGAACGCCCAGGTCTTTGGCATGATTCTGTCGATTAACTGCAGTGCCGTCCATGAAGTAGGTCCCAGTCACTGGGCTCCTGCATCGACTAAAAGACACACAGTAGCATTTATCGATGCAGATAGTCAGTCCATTACGCTTGCACCACGAACAGAAAATTTCGATGCAGTCTTGCAGGAATGTACAATCACCTGTGTTGTGAATAGGCGCAAAAATTTTTGCGTCGTCGGCAAACAGACTGATACTGTCGGGAGGTAAAGCCAGGGTAACATCGTTGATAAACAATATGAAGAGAAGCGGGCCAATATTGCTTCCTTGTGGCACACCCGAGCTGCTGACTATTTCTTTGGACATGTGCTTATCAATTTTCACGATGTATGTGCGATTAATTAGGTAAGACTTAAGCCACTGTACGAGCGAGCTGGGAACTCCTAGCTTATCGAGTTTAGCGAGAAGAATTGCGTGCGGAAGAGAGTCGAATGCTGCTTTCAGATCTGTATAAATTGCATCGACTTGAGCTCCGGCATCAATTTGACTAGTGCAATAGGTTACAAATTCAACCAGGTTCGTGGTAGTCGACTTTTTTGGCACGAATCCATGTTGATACGGGCTTAGGTAGCTGCGGCATGCATGTAGCAGATGTTTGTATATCACTAGTTCGAACACCTTGGCAATGGCACACAAAGATGTAATACCCCGGTAGTTGATGGCATCTGTCCTGTCGCCCTTTTTGTAAATAGGAACCATCCAAGATTTCCTCCATGTTTTGGGAAAGTAGCCATTGGCTAGCGATGCATTGAACAATGATTTTTGGGATTTTTCTTGGATATATTCAGGTGAAAATGTAAAGCTAAGTGATTTCCTGTGTGCACACGGCGTGTTAAAAGTGCATCTAAAATTACACTTAAATAATTCTCAAAAAAGATAGAACAGTCGCTCGGTAATGTAATGCTTGTATGCCGGAGCATCTATCACATGTATCTGTTGGATAAGGCTCACATAGATAACAGTATATTAGGTGACGGCCATAACCTTTAGAGAGTATACGAACCTAAAAATCATGAAACAGTTTCAAAAACAATAGTTCTAGTAAAATGTGGTGTTTTTTAATGCAACCAGAAAACTAAGGTACTTGCATACTCTTTTTGAACTATTCGAATGGTAGACCGTGGACGTATATCAGAATCCCATAATCCCATTAAGTCAAGCAACAATGTGTGAGGATCGTGTTATAAGTTGATACACTATTATGCCAAATTCTATTCCTATCATACAATTACAAACTTGCTGTACCCCAGATTCATCCTTTAGAGTTCACTGGTGATAAAAATACTTCAGCACATAAAACCTAGCGAAACCGTCTCTACTACCTATGGTTCTAAAACGCCTGAAGCTGAACCCAGAACGGGTAGAACCCGATTGCTGTTCAACTAAGCAACAAGTCAACCACACTCACAGCGCCCGTATCAATTTACTACTGAATTAATTTCATTCGAAAACTTTTCCCTACTCTTTTGTAGCACTGTTTGCACGTGCCGGTACTTGGTCCTCTTTTTTCATTGTTTGCCGACTCTTCCTATCCGTTAGTGCACATGTGCCCCAACACGCGGTTTTCCCGGTCATGGACGTCCTGTTTTTGTCACGATGAGTGAAACTTTGGGCTCGCATTGACGTTCCGATGGGCCATAAATTGCATATCGAATGCACAGTTGAGCAGTGCAAAACGTACCCAGCGCATTGTACAAAATAAATCAAACTTTAGCTTTAATTTTAACACGCACCGGAGGTAATTATTGTAATTGGTTTAAAATTTTTGCTGTGCAGCTGCGTGTTACATACTTAGCTAACAGTGTTTAGAGGGTTAACTTACCACCGAGCCCGACCGATGGGCTGTTGTGGCCAATGTGTTCTCGCCGGTTGGCCGGGGAATTAATTCAACATCAAACAAAGCCTGCAGGCGAGGACACAATTGTTCAACCGCTGGCGCACAACGGCACCCCGTTACTAGTCTCTCTTGGTTCAGCCCACCAGCTACAGGGGGAGGGCAAACGTGTGCTGTGGTCGCATAACACGCTGTTTGGTGAAAGTTTTTGCAGTACCGTACAGCGCAACAAACTTTGACCGAAGCCCGTCCCATGTATCGTGTGGGTATCGCGCGTTCTAATACTGTTGCTGCTGCTGTGGGCTGTGGGAAAATTCAAACAGTGACGTGGTTTGAGAGTGAAAATTTCACCTTCCTCAAACCCGTGCGGTTCGCGACCGCACATCATTACCAAAGGGGGAAAAGGGAGACGAATAGAGGGTGAAAAGTTTCGTAATTAAATTAAAATATGTTTCAATCGTCCACCCTTTACCTCGCCCTTCCTCACAAACTCTTCTTTTGTGTGAGTGTTGATTTTACCTTCACCAAAACTTTGACACACGTGCACGTAAACACATATATGCTGCAAATTAAACGGAATAGAAATGGTCATAGGATTTTCTTCTTTGATTCAACAAAGGGATGAGAATGCGCTTATCTACCATGTAGGATACAGACAGTACGAGCTTTATGCTTATGACCGTGCAAAGGCTTTGTATTGTTTTTTTTCAGCCACAAATGAAGTGGAAGGATATGCCGCCCACTTGGCAACTCCATTTCCGAGCAAATAAATTGACCCAAAAGTCACAGCTGCAACAATTCCCTTGCGTGGCGAGGGAATATACATACATATATACACCAGTACCAAGCTCGGTTGGTTACTCGAAGGCTAAATGATTTGTTTAACAAAAACTTTAACCAAACAGACAGCATCCGTTTCGCCTTCGTAGCGTCTTGGTGTTCCTACTTCTACCAGCAACGATTTCGCTGCTTGGAGTTGTTCGTGTTGCGTTTCGGTCATTAAACCATACCGGTGTACTGTGCCACCATCAGTCGGTAGCTGAAATACGGAGAGACACTTCTGGTCCATCTGGGCTTTTGTACAATGCGGTTTAGCCCACAAGGTTTGGCCGGGCTGATTGGGAGAGCAATGGGTTTTTGGGAAAGTTTTACACACCTTGTTCTCGGTCATCGTGGTACTGCAGTGGAAATGGATGATTAAAGGCCCGAAAGGTGGAAATGAACTACATCCATTTACTGGTCCCGACGTCGGAAGCGGTTTTAGATCGAGGTTGTTTATGTAGTGTGCTCAGAAAGATACATTTTTGGCGCTGCAATGAAATCTACCGAATGATCTTGATTGTTTCGAATGGTAGTTTCGAAAGTTGGGAATGTTAGAGCATAGGTGTGTTTTTCTATACTGTGTTTAGGAAGATCTTAAGGATTGTTTTGTTATGTGTTTTGGAAACAGAACTACATTTGAAAAAGCGCTACATATGATAACATATTCGATATACGTCCTGATCCGTAACCCTATTTAGAGAGAAATTGAGAAATCACTAAAATTGATTTGAACCCAAAGTTACACTCCACAAGATGTGCGATCTAAAAAAACAGCGACATGGGTACAGCAATCAGTGACAGATAAGTACGTCAATTACAGGTTTGAAAGAGAGCCTGACGCATACAACGGTTCTTAAGCCAAATAAAAACAGGAACAAAAGCACTTGATACAAAATTCTAAATAAGAAAGCAAATTTCGGATATCAGAAATCGCCAAAATTGATTTTGGAAATTTAGTGGATGACTTTTGCGGTATGTTTGTGACACGTTCAACGACATATTGTACTTTCACAGTAACACAGGAACAACAGTGTGTACACAGTATTTTCAAACGCATGCAATTTAGCAATACATGGGTAGCACTACTATTGTAGATTGAATTAGATTACCTACACGATTTGCACCCTTCTGATTCTACTGTACACGCTCATTGAAATCAATTGTTGAAGATAAATGTTGTTGTTATTTGTACAGTTTTGAGAGGCTTTAGCTCCAACGGAGCTCTTTCGCCTCGTAGATGTTGAAGATAAACTGAGAAAGAAACCCCAGCAATCTTAAAAACTCTATATAAGCACTTGCACAATAAATCGCAGTTGTAGTCGCACGAGATTTGTTAGTGCGAAACAAGGCGAGTTTTCTTCAACAGTAAAAACAGCAGTAAGTGTGCAGTGATTTTTTGTAGAATATTCAAACAATTGTATGATAGTTATTTGTGGCACATCATATAAGTACAATAGAGTGGTTGTTTTTTTTGTATTAAATCGATTGTTGAATAATTTTCTAAATTACATTTGTGTGTATTTAAAAGGTTCAATTACTATCATCATCTGTTTGACTTTAACTCTTTGTTAAATGCTTCTCGCTCTTGTGCCCTTTCCTTTCAACCCTCCTCCTCATTTCTCTTCATACTTCCTTCTATGTTATCTTGGTTTTGGCTAAGTTTACGTTTTTTCTCTCTTTCTATATTCTTATTTTATTTGATACTTGATATTTTACTTTTATTTGATTTGATATTTTATTTGATCTCCACATCATTGAAATATTGTAGTTATATTTAAGCTAAGCTAAGTTACTCAGTTAAACCTCAAAGGCAGTCTGTGAATGAAGTAAATGAAATAAATGAATTAAATGGGTAAACTTTTTATATTTGTCAATTACGGAATTATTCTTTGACATTCTTAGTTCAACTAATATACTGTGTATCCATAGACAATATAATTATTACATAATTTTCATGTCATCAATTGAGTTGTTATTATGTAATATTGTATAATATTATGTACAAATAAAAGCGAAAACGCCTCGTTGGTTTGAAGGCAATATGTGGAAACCGTTTGTTTTGTCGATTATTCCTGTTCATAAATCGTATTACAGTCCTTCAAAGGGGCATAGATCGAAGCTCATTTATAAAATTAAAAAATCAAACATGCGTACAAGCATTGGAATTTCATCCATTTCTACATTGAAAGTGAGTTAAAATAAAATAAAAACGGTCAAGGCAATAATCGTTTTAAACGTGACTTTTTATATTTTTGCAAATTTATAAAAGAGAACCAAACATGGAATTAAAACAAATAATAAACACGGGTCATACATAAAACAATGGTAAAAATAAAATAAAAAATCTTGTCTGTAAAACCTTTACAAAAGTATGAAAAATAGTGCAATTTTAGAATTTTAAGTTTAGAGATGCCTCCAACAACAGATCATTATAGAACTTGTTTAAAAAAAAACTCACACACACACATACACACACGAGAATTACCTCTCCCTCTTTTCAATAACTTGTGAGTTTAGAAAAGTTTAGAAACAGTTCTGCAAAAGCATAATGAAACATTTCTGCAAGGATTCATAATTATTTCTTAATACTTGCACTCAATACCCAGCCCAGCTTTGTTGCACTCACGAAACTTCTGGTCGGGTAGCAGCTGTGCGAAAGCGGTGCTGGTACGATTTATGGGACCATATTTTTCCACCACGCCCTCCCACAAGAAGCTACTTTGAATGGTGCAAGCATGGTGGAGACGCTTCGTTGGCTTGGGGAGGTCTGTTTTCCTTAAACTAGCCAACAACAAACCAACACCTTGGATGTTTGGACGGTTTCAAAACGGCTGCACTTCCGGCCGTACATCAGCCCATCCAGTTTCGTGGGCCCTAAATTTACGTACCTATTTCCCGAACGAGGCACCTCCCAGCAGTGGTCAACCACGGGCGTGTTATTTGGTTTTTTCATGCCAGGAAGCTGGTGCTTTTTCAAATTTATTTGCTCAAACGTCCTGAGCGGCTTGTTGCTACGGCGCAAGTTTGCCGGCAACGGAACAGAGCGCCAAACATCGGTTGTTTATTGTTTATTTATTCACTTATCAGATTAAGCCAATCTCGAGCACTCGGTGCCATGGGGAGGTACTACCTCGAGCGCTGCACAATAAACACAGGATCATGCTGAGGGCGACCGATACGTGGGGCATACCAGCGGGCAATCTCGGCCAAAAGATGAACCATTTTATTTTGATAATCTGCGACATAAAGCATTGCTGGCCTACACCTACACACAGGTCGGTGGGGAGAAAATGTATTTACGGCAAATGGCCGTGGGAACTGGTGAACGCCGTGTCAGATGCTGCTAGCACGTGGCCGAGGAAACAAACAAAGGCTGGGAAGCAACAACATCACCACTTAAGCCTGTCTATTAATTTCCATTAGTTAATCGCTAATCTGTCTCGGTGCGGTGGCCCGCGTAAAAAACAAGCCCGCAACAACGCGCCGTGATGAGGCTTTTCATTCCATTTGTCAACCGTCGTGCCATTTCGAGTGTACCAAACAGCGTGGGTGGGATGCTTTTCTCATTCCGTAACGCGAGGCGTGCAGATTAGCCGTCGAGCAAAACAAAATAGTGCCTAAAAAATCATTCCGAATCCATCATTTTACTTATTTATGGGACAAGAAAAACAGCCCATTCCGGAGGGTATCAAAGATTGTTGCCAGCAACAAGGAATAAGAAACATCTTTGCCAATGGGAGAAAGCCCACTGTTAGCCAAACAACAGCCGAATAGAAAAAAATGAGCAGAAATGCATTAAAATCACAGTGATTTTGGTTGGAAATCCATCTCCAACGTGTGCGTCCTGGGGATGGTAAGGAAGCTGCTGTTCATTTTTTTCTTCTCTCCTCCATTTGAAATTGCTGTTTTTCCTCATCATTCGTTACTGAAACGCGTGACCCCGCGGGCGAGGTAACTTCATCATTATAAATTATTCCGTCAAAAGCACTGCTCATATATGTGTATGTTTCAGTGAAATTGAATTAAATTATATTTCTGCCCCTCCGCTCACACACCGACGGCCCCCCTTCCTTCCACCCGGGCTCTTGGATAATCTCGCGGAGTTTTCATCCCCGGCGCACCTTTTGCCGTTGATTGCATACGTCAATTTATTTTCGGTTGTTGGCACTGCTGCTGAGTTGTTGAAAATCATTGCTCACAAGCCGAATGCCAAATCATAATGTGATATGACGGGTCGGTGGGTGCGTGGGTGTATGTGTTTTTGTGTTGTACGATACGAATCTGGATGGGATCTGTTTCTTTGTAGCTTTCAGTGTTGTGATGAATCTTTAATCGAATGTGCCTATCAAAGACATGGGCGCTACTCATGCTGAAGTGTATGGGTTTGTTAATGCACAAGAACAAACAATTGGAATGTGTTGCTCACAAGACTACCAGAAGCTGATTGTGAGATGTTTTCTTGGAATATTATATGCTGGTGCGTTGTTTTTTTTGTTACAATGACACAAACAATAACATTTTTGATTTTAAAACATTAAATCTTATCATTACACAAAGTACACAAAGATCCTTCAAAATGAGTAATTTTCTTCCAAATCGAAAAAAAATGTTTAAACAAAAGCTAGCAGATTAAATATACCTTTTCCCTACGCACCTTTGCTCTAGCATAAGATTATTCTTCTTCACTTGCATATTCAGAATGAAAATTCCATTTCATAAACGGGTGCATTACATTCCGACAGTTTATCACACAAAGCATTCCATACAATCTACCAGCTTTCAAAGAGACCAACACCAGAAGCTTCGCAGCCTCCACAAAGTGTGGGGAAAAGTTTACAACCTAACTGGAATGACTGTGTGCGGATTTTGTGCATCGTACAGCGCTTTCTTTCACTTGGACCGGACACAGCCGACCATTTTCAGATTGGCTAACATCAAACAGTTGTCTGACAGAAAGGTGACATCATTCCGAATACATTAAAAAGGAGTCAGACCGCTATTTTGCGGCACAGTAAGATGCACTTCCTTGCTGTCAGTTTATTTCACCCAAAATATTCAAATGGATAAGAAGCTTTCCTTTCATGCATACTGCATACCTATGGACGCTTTGAGTCATACCGCAGTGATACCGGCGTAGAATCGTGCGGCAAGTGCAACTCTACTCCACGCATGCTTGCACAGGGCAGGCGGAAAAGCTATACAAGCATTTATTAATCTCTTTTTAATGTAATGCACCCCACAGTAAGGTACCTCCACCAATTACCAACCCATCACGATTGTGTACGTTCGCCTGCAGGGAAGTACAAGTGAAAGGCCGAGGTAACGTTTGAAGGAGCCCGCATAGTGCATTCCCTTAATGTTCTGATGCATCTAAGCGCCGTAAGCGCCTGTGCTTCGCTCGTAATGCTGTGGAATGGTGTGCCAGCAGTTAGGTCATCAAAGTGGAAAGGAATGAAGAATAGATAAGCTTACCTTCAACAAAGAGTAACTTGGACCGCATGTATTTCGTGTTAGGGGCACAGAAATGGGTGAGACATCTTACATTATTAGGGTTAGCAGATAGGCTCTCTCTCTCCCTCCCTGAACAACTTCATTCCTTTAGGGATTTGTGGTAGACAAGAACTATCCGGTACTGAACTTCGTTCAACCCATGTTAACTGATTCCAGGTAGCGTTCGAGTATTCATTTAACCGTGTTTTAATCCTTTGTTGAATCTCGATTTCTCTGTCTTGGCATAAGGGTCAATTAAGGACTGTAGTATTTAAGGTACAATGTAACACATTTGGACATCAACTATATTGCCTAACTTATTACTCATTGTTATTACTAGACTAGAATAAATTAGGGGTCTCGAAACTAGTGATGGGTAATCCGGAGCGGAGTCACGGATCAACTCCGACTCCGGATCATAACCGGATTTGACTGCGGATCAGTCCGGATCACTCCGGATCAGTCCGGGTGAGTTCGGCTGAGTCGGAACGAGTCCGGTAGAGCCTGGGCGAATAGTTTAGGTTGACGTTGCAATTGCTAATTCCCAAAATGACTGTCCATTACCGTTTAGACAATTCTTGATGAGTTCATTGACTTCAAGTAAGACATCGAATATGTACGAAAAGGTTTAACAATTTACACCAACTGATCCGGACTGATCCGGATTAATCCGAATTGATCCGGACTGATTCGGACGGATCCGGATTGATCCAGACTCGGAGACGATGAGTCCGAAGATTATATCAGTCCGGGTGAGTTCGGCTGAGTCGGAACGAGTCCGGTAGAGCCTGGGCGAATAGTTTAGGTTGACGTTGCAATTGCTAATTCCCAAAATGACTGTCCATTACCGTTTAGACAATTCTTGATGAGTTCATTGACTTCAAGTAAGACATCGAATATGTACGAAAAGGTTTAACAATTTACACCAACTGATCCGGACTGATCCGGATTAATCCGAATTGATCCGGACTGATTCGGACGGATCCGGATTGATCCAGACTCGGAGACGATGAGTCCGAAGATTATATCCGTGCGCCCCCCCTCCCCCCCCCCCCTAAACAGCCCTGTACGAGCAAGTGGTGGCATCGGAAAACGGTGGCATCGGAAATGTATTGTATGTGGAATTTGCCACTTACAATCATCAATGAGTGAATCCTGTTGTGACCTCCCAGACTGTGTGCAAACCGTTAATTCCCCCAAATAGATCCCGAATATCCACTTGTACGCGCGCGTGTCTCAAACCTATGTTGAATCTTTCTTATATTTTTTCTAATTTTAATTATAGTATATAAAGAAAAATCTTATCAGCATCATAAAGATCGTGATGACAATTGCAGTTACACATTTAATAATGACATGGGACATCTACACATATTTCATTGTGAAACAAATTGAATTTTGGGCCGGTCTGGTGGTACTGTCGTTAACTTGCACGACTAAACAACATGCCCGTCATGGGTTCAAGCCCCGAATAGACCGTGCTCCTATACGTAGGACTTGACTATCCTGCTATGGTAACAATAAGTCACTGAAAGCCAAGCTCACTTCACTAGTGGGTACAGGACAGGCAGGCCTTGACCGACAACGTTTGTTGTGCTAATGAAGAAGATGAAGAAGAAACAAATTGACATTTTGTATTCCTTGCTTCAAATCTGGAATCGTTCCTTATTTAAAAATGTGTGATGTTAGTTTTCATTGTGCTCTTTAAAAAAAAGTTTAATATACTTTTAAAGTCACATGCTATTTCTTTTATCCTTATTATTGAAATAGGATATTTTTCATTTGTCCCGTTCTCACACGGCAGTTTTGTTAGAAAATATCGCTCAACCCTACTTTTCACTGAGGTAGGGGAAATCTAGCTGCCTGTTGTGAATCTTTTTGTAAGCAATCTGAGCTATCCATCGCTGGATGCATAACAAATAATATGTGCCTGCAATTTTTTGACAGTTTAAGAGAAAAATTGTAATAAATAGTGTTTAAACATTAGTGTTAGAAATTCTAACATGAAATTAATAATCAAACTTTTTAGGCTGGTGGACGAGTGCCAAAAAATTAGTTTTTATTCTACACTGGTCGAAATCGTGTTAGAGAAAGGCCGAAAGTTGACACCTTTCACCTATTTATATGTTTTTGTCCCTCATAACGCTGACAGTGCCGTGGAACCTTATAAATGTTCCAATAATTAGTTTTTGCTAATTTCCAAGTCCCAAATATTCTGCTGGTATATTCATTTCTTATAACAAGAACCCGTTGTTTATGAATAATTTTGTTAAATTACGATAATTTTATCCGACGCAAATAGTAAGAACAGATTTTTGGTTTGCAGTGCTTACAGCACTTCTCAAAATATTCTCGCGGGCCGCATTCATTATCCACGTGGGCCGCATGCGGCCCGCGCGCCGCCAGTTTGACATACCTGATTTACAGCATTTTCTCGAATTACGCGAAACTTGAGCTTCGCAAATGCGAGTTAGGGCCGTGTCTGTGCTTCATTGCATGCGATTTTATCGCACGTGCTGTCAAACGCGTATAATATTGCGATTTTGGATGATTTTAATAGTTTAATGATTATGAAAAGTTAAGTTTAAAATGAGTTTGTTCCTACAAAAGACCAAACATTTAGTTTGACAGATGAAATCGGATGCGGCGTCCGACGAAATTAATTTTTTTTTCCGTCGTACGATGAAATCGCATGTCCGGCGTTATCTGTCAAATCCCAGATAAAATTTTGACGGGCTTTCTGATGAAATCGCATTCGATTCAGCACTTTTTTTATATTTGAAGGTTTTACGTCAAATCAGTACAATTTTCCCAATCAATTGTCAAATGAAAAATAATTTGCAATTTTTCCAAAAGTTTTAAATCACTAAAAAGACAGAAATATCCGAATTTTCTACACCAATTGCATTTAATAGGTAATGAATTACCTATGAAATGAACTAAATTAATTCAAAATTTATTATTATTAACCCACTATATTTGGCAGTAAACCCTGATATTCGATGTACGCGAAAATCTGAGTTACGCGAATGCCTCCGAAACGAATTATTCGCGTAACTCAGGGAAAGACTTTATTCAGATCGTACTATAATATCAAAACGAGATTTAACGTACAACGATTAGCTAAAGGTAACGTCAAAATGGCCCTCAACAACGTCATTTTTGATGCAATGCGCATCTCCAACTAAAATATAAAGCAAGAAGAACATTTAATTCGAAAAAAAGTAAATAAAAATAAATTAGGCAAAAATAAAATAAAATATTTATTTGAAATACTTTATGGATGCGATAAAACAAACCCTACACTCCTTTAACTGAATATCTCGTATTATATATGTGGTCTAAATATAAGTGCTCCCCAACCTATAAAGGATCACGGATCGCTATTGTTTGAAAATACATTTGCCGCGGCTCTCATATATGAGGTGCTTTTCTTTAGTCAACAAAGCGTTTTGATTAAAAATATGTTTAATATTGTGCTAGTCATGCCTGGCGAAAATTTAATCTTGATTATAGAGTGGGAAAAATATTGGATGATATGTGTTATAATAAGCTTTTATATAAAAATATTTCGCACACGGACTAAAGGTTGGAGAGCACTGGCCTAAGGAATAAGACAATAAATTTTCCAAGGATGAAACCTCTAACATGACAGCCTGAAACAAGGAGAGTGGGTTACTATGAACATATCAAAAAAGCTTTTTTATAAGCTACATATATATATAATGATAGCAAAATAAGTGGGATGATTTTTCGTTATTAAATTTAATAATATATTTTTTAAATTCAAAAACATAAACAAGCATTATGCTATGCGACAATTTATTTAATTCTTTTAACCCTGAATTGTGTCCAGTAAAATTATGAAAAATGTTTGTAAACAAGTTCTTTTTATCGCTCTAAAAATTAAAGAATTTAAGATTGGAAGTAAATTTAGCATTTGTCACATTTCCTAAAGATAATCCACTTCCAATGTCCAGAAAGTGCTTTCTCATGGCACAAGATAATAATCTTTTGTGGCTATTTAAAAACTGGTCAAGAATTTTGTGAAGAGCAAGCACCATCCCACAACCAAACGATCTCTCCGATTGCGCGATAAGCCTATATAAACCTTCTACGTTGATGTTTTCATTCCCAATCAGTAAAGTCTATCCATCCGGTACAGGGAAAAGCAGCTTTTCCATTCAATCTAAACCCACTCCGACATACCGTTTCTTGCTTACCCTCCGTTGAATTTTCTCTAGTCAGTGGGCCGCTTGAAAAGATTGGCCCAACGTTCAGCTCGTAGTAAAGAATATACAAGGGACAATTGAAAGCTCTCTGACCGGGAGGAACCCGAAGAGACTGCTAAAAATCCTCCCGTACAAAAGATTATCGCCGTATCTAGATCTGTGCACGAGGCAAATAGAGGCAAACAAGTGGAACTCAAAGAAGCGACAGATAAGCCTTGAGCTAGCCAGAGGTTCCATACGAAAAGATGAGCAGAAAAAGGAAGGAAAACAATTGTAAAAGGAAGCTCTGTGCTAAGCGTGTGATCAAACGGATCGGCTATTCAGCTAAAATTGACAGCGGCAGTTAGGCCGAAGAGGAGCCACCGTTCGAGCGATAGAACGACGATTTATGATTAAAAGATTACGAACTTTCCAATCAAAAGTAAGCGCAAGCGAGCGAGCTGGAAAAACTGAATCAACACTCCAATGTAGGAGCCGTAGGTCCAACTAACGACAATATACCGTTTTTCCCCCGCCTTTAACACAAATTGTACCCAGATAGTGGATTTTCTCATTTTCCCACGACACGGATTGCATGCAACCGTGACGAATGAACAGTGAAGCTAATCCCTGTCTCAAAGGCTGGCCACTATCGCCACAAAAGCTGCTCAATCATTGATGTTCTTCTGAGAAAACCGGGGAACATCTTGGCACGATGGTGTACAAAAAAAGAGGGGCAGCATCAAATTGAGCAGCAATTGAACTAATTTTCTTCTGTCTTTTGAAAGCGTGAAGTCGCATTTCATAAACCTCTTTGAGCAACAGTTCTCGTTAGGCAAGCAACAATGTTACAGCGATGGCTCAAATTTTATGCGCTATTGGCTAGTGCCGGTTAGTCGTTCTTTAATGTTTTATGACTACTCGTGATCATTATATATTTTTCTATGCTCCCCTTCACCATCGCACATGCATTAAAATATGGATATAAATCATGATACATTGATCGAACGAAACGGGTTCCAGGTTTATTCTTATATCATTCTGAAGGTAATGCATCATTTTGTGTCATTATTCATTGCATGATGCACCAGAAAATATTCGTTCGAATCAGTGGCTATTGGCACTGTGAGTAAGATGAATGTAAAATATAATCTTATGCTTAGACGTAACATAATTTTCAGATATAAGATTTTACCATTCGTTAATGTGCCCATTTAAGTGTATCGTATTCGTCAACAAAATATAGTAATCTTACATAATTTATACTACAATACGAAAAAAATACTTGTTTCATTTATACCAGGTATTACTTTTATTAGCTTACATTAGTTTAAATTAGTTAAATTAAATTAGTATGTATGTAAGTATGTTTGGCCTTATGATAAATAACGTGCAAGCAAACTTATAGATAGTGTGGATGGGAAAATCTGCAAATAGAAATTGATATGGAACTCCATATCGCATCCACATTCTACAATTTCAAGCGATTTTGCCACACTAATGATTTTCTTTTCCTATAGTGTAATTTGTGTTTGTCATAAAAATTTTTCAAACCAGTCTTTTCTTTTCCAACCTCAACGATCGAATAAGTCATTTCTCTGGACGGCTGTATCAATTTTCCTAGCTACAATTTTACGCCCACTGCACAAGGTTACATCATAATGTAATTTTCCTTCAGAGTGATAAATAACACCGGCACAAAATCGATTTACGCGCAGCTGTAACGTGCGGAAGCGCACTTATCAAGAAACTCTGGTTGCGGATAGCACACCTCAGAAAACGACACGCCAGCGGGTGTTTATGGCACGCTTGTGTTCTCATCATGCATGCCGTTTGATCTTGCACCCGATGGATGCTAGCGCAGCAAGTGTAACAAACCACCATCCGCCTCCATCAATTCATCCACCACAGTGCGAAAGATCCGCTCACTTTTAGATTGCCCTATTACAGGCTACCGGTGGCTTCAGATCTGCTTCATGGATGGAGCAATGTGGATGAGATAGAATACAAATTTACATAAAATTTTAGCGCATAATTAGGAAGCAAATAGAAAGGTGTGAATCAATCTAGCATTAGGGCGAGGGAACTCACTACCCGTCGACGGACTGCAAGACACCGTGATTTACATTACAGGCATTTCAGTCGTTTCTTTTACTTGGTTGTATGAGTTTGTAAACAGAATTTCGTAATTAAATTATTCGTTTTGGAGCGCTGTTTCATGATGCTGCCGTAGGAATTAGAAGATGACGTGAATAATTTAACGTTTAGTAATGATCTCCTAAAATATCTGCAACATATTTTAATGTTTCGTTGGAAGTGCGAAACACCCCTGCTCTTAATAGCTAATGATAAATTGTAGCATTATGTAACAAAAATGTAACAATCCTAGAATATAGATCAGTTAATAAGCATTAATTGAAAGCGTTCAACATTTATTTTATTTGTTTTTTTTTCAGGAAACCCAGTTAAAGCACAACGGCTGGGGTGTGGTATTATACCATGATTTGCATTCTATTGGTTGCTTCAAGCAAGACGCAACGTTGTGGTCAACGTATGGTGGTAAATCTTCCATCTATTAATGGCACCCAGGCCAGGGATATCTACTGGCCATGGAATGCGATACTGTTTTCAAACGATAATGAATCATTCGCCTATCGAACATAAAGTGCTTGAACTTATCGTACATCCGGAGTACAGCGTGGCCAAATTTACGTACGATATTGCTCTGATAAAGCTGTAATCTGATATTACCTATAACAACTACGTTCAGCCCATTTGCATGTGGAGCCTAGAAGAAGATTAAAACGCGATCAGTTTCAGGGGAATATTAAAACAAACATTGCGCTGCTGCCAATGGTCACGTGCGGCTTTAATCAATACGCAAGCAGAGCGGAATCCGACAAGCCAACTCTGCCTGGCTATCCTTGGATGGGATTACTACACTTTCACTTCGCCCCAAACAATGCAACAATACCATTATGTCAAGCACCACTATTAAATGATCAATTTCATGTGACAGCTGGCAGCTGGCGTAACATTGGATGGGAAAGAGCTTGCTTTGCAAGTTAGTCAGTTTTATTGTAGTGTCAATGACTTACTTTCTGATTTGCTCCTTCTAGAATGTTTGTCGAGCTTGGAGAGCACAACAGATTTACGAAAATAGACTGTAAATTCATAAAGGGTGGAACGATCTCCTCTCCACCGGTTCAAAAGCTGGCGGTCGAGAGGTATATTCTGAACACAGACTACGACGTATCCAACTACGCGAACGATATTGCACTCATCCGTCTACGCGACCGGGCAGACATTACTCAAAGCAACGTGAAACCAATTTGTCTGCCAGTGCCAAAGGAACTGATAAGTCAAAACCCTAACCATTACATACTAACATCGTGAATAAATAATAATACAATGAAGGACAAATATACATAAATAATGAAGGAAAAATGTTAGAAAAATCGACGGTAGAGGTTATCGACTCGAGAGAATGTCAAAAAGAGTACTACAAACAAACGGATGTGGTGGAAAATAGTTTATGATCCAATACATTGATTTGCATTGCTCGGCATAGGGACAAAATGTCCAAGCCTTGAAAATTCCCTGCAGCTGCATTGCAGCTAGTTCCACAAGTGGACGGAAAGCCGCGGTACGTCTTGTATGGTTTTCGGTTGGTTGACAGTTGTCGAACTATTCACAAATGTAGTTGGCTACATGAATTGGATTTTGAAAATTATGCAATCTTTTACATCTATAGAGGAATCATTTAAACTTTGCGTGTAAAAATTGTCACGTGATGTTGTGGAAAGATAAATTTATCATTACAAAGCATCAAAAAACATTTTGAGACAGAAAACGATCTCGAATCGCTTCAAAAATAGTGTCACTGCCTCTTTTCATAACTTTAAAATCAAATTAACCTCATATCCGCAAATTACATATTGGTCCTTGATTCAATATTATGTGGCCAATACGTTGTGAGCTAAACTGGAACGGATGGATTTGCCAGCGGTAGCATAAAGGCCCTGCAGCTATTCTATGTATTTAAAAAATATTTTTTTCTATTGTTAGTTTTTCCTGGCAAAAGCACACAAAAGTGGATTCATGGACCTGGGACACGTACGGCGTATAGTTTTGCGTTACCGCGGTAATTCTCGTGTGCTATGGAATTTTCAACTTTCAACAATCGACGGAAATCCTCTGGTTTTCCTAGCTCCATCAGTTACAACAGGCACAACAGCAACAATCCGTCCGCTGTTGGCGATATTTGTGCCACGCGCTTCGCCGCTACCTTCCCTGCGGCGGGAACTGTCTCCATTTTGTGAATCCGCGTTCTTTGGAAAACTGAGTATGTACTCAAAATGTGCCCAGCAATAGTCTATTCTTTGGTCTATTCTATTATAACCTGTTTCATTAATCTAGAAAAGTCTGAATATGGTGTTGTAGGTGGTGTTGCTGATTGTCATGAAGATTAAATGATACATTAATATATTTTTTAAATAGTATTGTCCACGACACGTTGCTCATCCCTGTACCAGCTTACTCTCATCAGCTGCTTTCGCTCAATATCTCTCAACAAAAGGAAGCGATCTTGAATCACGGCCAAATAACGCATCATCTCGGTCGAAGATCATCATCGGAAGCAACCGGTTTCAGTCGCGTCGCTGCTTCTCAGCACTACACTAGGCGTTTGCTCTCGTACGCATACGACGTGCGCTTGTCGGTCGGACTTGTTTTAGTCTGGGGATTCCCGGTGGCAGCAGAGTTTCCGTGTGTGGTGGAGGCATTCATTTCTTAGCTATTTGTGCCGGAGAGGGGCCAAAGATTATCAGTGTCTACACACGATGGGTCGCGTACGGTACTACGCACTCACGTTGGTTTCGGTGTGCCTTTTGCTGCTGGCAGCTTCCTCCCAAGCCCAAAACTGTGGCAAACGTAAGCAGGTAAACCTTCTAATTACAAATGGCTTAGAGTCAAAGGAGGGCGACTGGCCATGGCATGTGGCACTGTTTCACAACAATCGCCGATCGTTCGAGTATGCGTGCGGTGGATCCATTCTAGATCAAAATACGATTTTAACGGGTAAGACACAAACCTGTTTGTGACGACACGCAGCAGCTTTTGCTCATCTTATACTCCATCTTCCGAAACTGTTTTTTTTTTTCTTAGCGGCTCACTGCTTGTGGTTATCCAATGGATTAATCGCAAAAGAGCGGCTTCTGGTGCAGGTGGGACGCAGCCGGCTCCGAGTGGCGAGCATTCACGCCCGAGACCATGAAGCCTACGAACTGATCGTACATCCGAATTACAACGTTAATCAAATTGCGAACGATATCGCTCTGATCAAGCTTGCGACCGACATTACCTTCACGAACTACGTTCAGCCGATCTGCCTTTGGAACCGGGGCGATGATCAGAGCTCCATCGTTGGCACTCTCGGAACTGTGATCGGGTTCGGCTATGACGAGACCGATAACCCTACGGATACGTTGCGTGAAGCACGCCTACCCGTCGTTAACGCCATTGATTGTATCCAAAGCAACCGGGAAGCATTCGCCACGCAGCTGACCTCGGATATGTTCTGTGCTGGCTATCGGAACGGGACCAGCCCCTGCAACGGTGACAGCGGTGGAGGGTTATTCTTCAACTTCAACAATGTGTGGTATATACGAGGTTTGGTATCGTTTACGAAACCGCGCCAGGATACGACAATATGCGACACTAAGGAGTACACGGTGTTTACCGATGTGGCAAAGTATCTGAGGTGGATCGAGCAGTACCTCCGTGCGTCTAGTGGTTTATCGACCTTAATCGACCTACAGACCAACCATAATAAGCTCGCACTGCTGCCAACGTCCACGTGCGGTCCTAATGCGTATGCCGGTCGTGACGAATCCTCCAAGCCGGTGCTGCTCGGCTATCCTTGGGTAGCCCTACTGGAGTACACCGAGACGGGATCGCGCGAAAAGAAGACGATCTGTCAGGCGACACTGATTAGCGATCTCTATCTAATTAGTGCTGCACACTGCGTAAGCAGCATACCGAAGCGATACACACTGTGAGTATTTCGGCGTAACAATCAAATGTTTCGCCATCGTTCAATGCATTTACGGTGATTGTAACTCTCTTCATTTCCCTTGCAGAACGTCCGCTCGGCTAGGAGAGTATGACAAAAACTCTATGACGGACTGTCTCGATATCGATGGAAAAAGGATCTGTTCGCCGCCGGTTCAATCACTAACCATCGAATCGTTGATTGTACACTCGGGCTTCAACAAACCGCGCTACGCGAACGATATTGCACTGATCCGGCTGCGCGTCCGGGCAGACTTGAGCCGCAGTAACGTGAAGCCTATCTGCCTGCCAGTGACGAACGAGCTGCGTAGTCAGAAACCGAGCCAGTATATCCTAACCGCCTGGTCGTCCGGTTCCAGTGGCAACATACTGGAGCGTTCAATCAGCCAGCTTACCGAGTCGGTCGAGTGCCAAAAGCTGTACACCGAGCAGTCGGTTACGCTGGAGAAAACGAGTCGACAGATCTGCATCAAGCAGCAGCAAGAGTCTGGCACACGTTGCAAGTTCCCAGCGTCGGCAGCACCGCTGCAGCTTTTGCAGCCAGTGAACGGCCAGCAACGCTACGTCCTGTACGGGTTGCTGTCGTACGGGCCGAAAAGCTGTTCCGTGCTCTATCCAGACGTGTACACCAATGTGGCCAGCTATATCGACTGGATTCTGGATAATATTCATGAGTAGTGGCGCCAATTTTGGCTAAAGAACACTACAAAATACTCTATGTGATCTGTGCGCAATAAATTATTTCATCTATGGAGTGTTATAATTCTCTGATCTCGCATTGCTTACGGCATGAACTCATAAGGGAGTAGAAATGCTAGAGTTATTGTTGGTAGAAGTTATTCTCTTAGGTCGGACGATACTGCTACATAGGCCGGACCCAAAGTTCACAGCGCAGAGCGTCCTGTAACAGGTTGAGTCTTTACGTTCAATTTAGATGATTCCATCAGTCAGTCGGGTGAGTTGTCTATCTCTGAAATGGTCTATCCCGGTTCCAGCTGATACAAAATTAAACCGACGTTATTTAAATTCTCGTTTATGCGGAAGGAGTAAATAAATAATAATATTTTCAATAAGGAAAACAATTAATGCATTTCTTTGTAAGAAATACTTTCCTGTTTTGTCTGTAATTACATTCGCTGTATCGCTGTAAAAGTACCTCGTTCCTAAATGGTGTAAGCTTTACATACACAACTTTAGGACTGTTTCAGAATGACATTGAGATTGTAATCCCATGCAAAACTTCATATACAAAATAGTGAAACATTTAAAATATTTTTTTCGAAACTTTTTTTTTTTGCTATCGTCTGTAAACAGTGGAAGTAGAAATTGAATGTGCTCTGTGTGAAAACTGGCCCACAGGGTTCATTAATTTGTTCAATACCGCCTGTTACATGGAAAATGGCGACCGCTGGTATATACGGTTTATTTTGGTGTTTGAAATCTTTGTATGTAACTTTTGCCGTTGGGAATTGTTTGGAGTTTACATTTTGCTGCTTAAATTCATCGGATAATCAGAAAATAGAAACTACAGAATTCACATGGTGACATCGCTTGTAAGTGAAGCAAATTCTGCTTCGGCAACCAACTACTAGCATCATTCTGCGGTTATCAAAAGTTCCTATGACATCTGAAATCAGAGATCGGTTGGTGGTATAATGAACATGAACAAACCTTTTCTTTATAACAAGCTTAGATTAGCAATCTGATTGTGTTAAGAATAAACCTTTGTTAGCATGTACGAGTTTTGAATAATTGTGTCAGCAGTTATTGCTGAGAAGAAACAGTAACTAGAAAATAATCCTTAATCCTTTTTATCTTCAGGATATTTCTGTTATGTGTCTCATAGCCTAATGAAACACATAGTTAAACGTACGTATTTTTTACGTAACTATAACATAATGTTCATAATGAAACATAATGTTCATATTATGTTCTTTACGTTGTTTTCGACCTAACGATCACGACCTAAGCAACATTAAATTAAACAAAGAGCTTATTACGAAAAACATCGAACAATCGTTGCTCAGATGCATTAAAATCCATTTCTCTCTCATTTCTCGTCTCGCACAATACATGTACCGCCAGGCATGAACCTCTCTCTCTCTCTGTCGTCAAGATCCCTCGAATCACTCAACATCGACATAAACATTCGCAAGGGTTCATCTTGCCTCGTTAGCTACGATTCCGTCGCTCAATTGTCGCTGATAAAAATGAAACTGTTCCAGTGCGAGCGTTGGTAGTCGCGGATCATCGTCACCTTGAGCACCATCAGGACCATCCAGCTAACAGTTATCTTTCGCATACGCACATGAACTAGGGAATCCCCTTCGCCATTCCGCAATGGTTTCGATCTTGCGGGGATTTTTACCACTGATTGCAGTCTTCTGTACGATTGGCGAGGTGCGTAAAACGAACGCTCTGGATACGGTTCCACTGGAGTGTGGAGAACGCAAAGTGAAAACCATATACCTGGTGCAGCATGGTACCGAAACGAAGGAAGGCCACTGGCCGTGGCACACGGCCATCTACCATCGGGAGCAAGCCAGCTTCGAGTACGTGTGCGGTGGTTCGATCCTAGATAGAAACACGATCCTTACCGGTATGTATAAGTAAACAGTATCAGTGTACTTGCAAACTGTACACAAAGAAATTGACTAACTGATCGGTCGTCTAGCGGCACACTGTCTGTACACCTCCCGCGGACTGATCAAGCTGGACCAGTTGTCCGTGCAGGTTGGGCGCAATCAGCTGTCGGAAGCTAGCGTCCGCTCGCAGGAGCACCAGGCCGAGCAGCTTATCGTTCATCCCGGCTTTAGCCCGAACAGCGTCACCGACGATATAGCGCTGATCAAGCTCGCGACCGACATTACGATGACACGGTACGTTCAACCGGTCTGTCTCTGGAGCTTGGAACCGAACCTGGACCTGATCGTGGGCCGCAACGGAACGGTCGTGGGCTTCGGACTGACGGAGCACGATCGAGTGTCAGACTATCTGCGTCAGGCCGCCATCGCTGTAGTCGATTCCTGGACGTGCATCGAGAGCGACCGGCAGGTGTACGGTGCTACCCTAACAGCGAACATGTACTGTGGCGGAGGTAAGACCGGCGTGAGCGTGTGCAACGGGGACAGCGGAGGGGGAATGTTTTTCGAGCATGGCGATACGTGGTACGTCCGGGGGGTGGTGTCCTTTATGCCGCTGCGCGAAAACGTTGGCCTGTGCGACGGCACCAAGTACACCGTGTTCACCGATGTGGCCAAGTACCGGGACTGGATTGGGCAGAACGTGAACCCAACGCTCGCCTCCACCCGGCCCGATCCACTGCTCGTGGACAACAGTCCTAAGCTACGGATGCTGAACTTCAATACGTGTGGCATCAGCCCGTACACGACCGGAGCGAACGATAGCTTCCTTGCCTTTCCTTGGATCGGTTTGGTAGAAATAATTGTCCCCGGGCAGGGAAAAACAATGGCCGTGTGCCATGTGACGCTGATCAGCGAATGGTACGCCGTGGGACCGGCACACTGTTTCAGTAACGATGGAATGGAGTAAGTATCCGTTTAGAATCTATTTACTTACCTGTGCTAACCGTTTCGTTGTGTTGCATATACAAACAGGCGTACGCTCCGGTTCGGTGATTACGACAAGACGACGGACAAGGACTGCATCGAACGGAACGGCACGCTCGTGTGCGCTCCGCCCGTGCAAATACTACCGATCGAAAGAGTCATCGTACGGCCGGATTTCGACCGCCAAGCCATCACCGACGATATTGCGCTGATCGAGCTACGGCGCCCGGCCAACATCAGTCAGCCAAACGTGAAACCCATCTGCCTGCCGGTCACCGTCGACCTCCGCAGCTACAAACCGACCAGCTTCACGCTCGGTGGTTTCCCAGCCCAGGGCAATCGGGTCGTCGCTAGCCGGCCGACCTATCTCAACTCCGTCAACTGCCAGGAGCGGTACAATGCCATCTACTACCCGCTGCGCAAGAGCCACACGCAGATCTGTGCCGTTGCCGAGGTGTCCTCCACCAATCGGACCGAGCCGTGCGAACGGATGCTCTCCGGCTCGGTTCTGCAAACGGTACAGCAGCTAGGCCGGCGGGATCGATACTTCCTGCAGGGTTTGCTATCGTTCGGTGCACGGGAGTGCGATGCGACGGTGCCGGATATTTACACCAACGTGCCAATTTACCTCGACTGGATTTTGTACAACATGCGCGAATTTAAGCAGCAGGTGCCCGATACAAGTGAGCAGCTTATTTTTACGTCGTAAGATACGAAGGGACTAGAATATTTTTGAATAAAAAGAAGAGAAAGGAACGTGTTTCGGTTGAAGCGATTTAAAAAAAAAGCAACGGTTATTTTACAAAAGAGTTTTTTATAGCAATCGAGATCTTTTGAAAAGACAAGTTTTAAAACATCTACATTTTGCTGACATATTTAGGTAAGTCTCATCTCTGGCAATGTAAAGACATCTATCTGCCGGCAATCACCACCTTTAGGATATCCGCTATGGCGGCAAATAGTTTAGCAAGTTTCTGTACACAGCGGTCGTCCAGGAAATGAGCCAAAATCAACCATCAAGAGACTAGTTCTCGTCTTGTCTGGTCCGGTATAGGAAAACAACTTCCATTTCGTGCGTTATTGCAGTTATCTCAAGGATCAGAGGCAATTTGTGGTTATGCACAAAGAGGACAGGCTTCTCCTGAACAGTGTATCTCTGGATTTCGATATAGAGAGCGCAGCATACAGTTAGGATCGTTTTTACGATAGTGCAACTCCTCTGCTGTATAGAGATCTTGGTCAAGGAAGACTTTGTCTTCGTTGCATTGATTGCTCGTCCAATTCATTTTGGCTTCACATTTCCGTCCCACATGTTTTCATTCTGAAGATGTCGATGTCATCTTTGAATCGGTAGAAGATCGTGATCCGAATCCGACATTTTCCATCGCGACGTAGATAGCAGACGGATAGTCCATAACGTCGGTGAGATTCGAAAGACATCCTCGATGTTCTGCTCAACATCTGGCTCAACTTTTACCGCCTGTTAACTTACATCCAGCAAGCAATTCTTTCATTAGTCCCAGCGACTATGCTCATATCAGTTGTTTCAGACTGTTTCCCCCTTTAATACTGGTACTGATATGCTCTAAAACACACTTTATCATTTCCATAAAATAAATTCTTCCTTGCTTTTTGCTCCTGGCGATAGGAACTCTCAGCTCGACCTGCTGATCGCCTAATAGTCGTATGATCAGTTCACAACAAAACTCTTAGCATAATTAGGTGGATTTAATGGCACGTACTTTAAGCACCTTCTTGTTCTGATGTACCCGGGCGATGTGCCGTTCGAGGATGTTGCCGCGCAGAAATCGCTCCCCGCAGTGTGCGCACGGTATCACCGTCAGGCCCTGCGGTACCTCACCATGCACCTCGTACAGGTGCCGCTTCAGGTTGTACGATTTGGTGAACCGCATCTGGCACGGATCGCACGCCAACGAGCAACGGTTGCCGCGGTCCCAAGCGTGCTGCTGGTTCATGTGCTGCTGAAGCTCGTAGTGCGTGGCAAAGCTTTCCTGGCACCGTTCACAGTCGGGCGGTGGTTTTTTAAAGTTCGGTTTCGCCTTGGCTCGCTTCTTAATGCGTGCCGGGGGCGTTTTATCGGCCTTACGAACGGCCGTGCCGTCGGCCGGAGCGTCAGTACTTTCCGGTGAGGATTCGCTTGGCGGAACGGTGATCGAAAGGTTGCCGATGGGTGTAAGTACTGCTACACCGGCTAGTGGGAAGCCAGTGCTATCGTTAAGACTAGTGCTAAGCATACTGTTGTCATGTGTGACGCTCGGATATGGCTGATATGGCAGTACTGGCTGACTTACTACCGAGACCGTCGGTGATTCGTTCGTGACTAGAAATGGTTCCGCTGTTATCGGTAGCGTTTCTTCCTCCTCTTTACAATCGTCCAGCTCTGCAAACTGTTGCACAGGTGTGCAAAGAATCTCCTCCGGCTCGATCGCTGCAACCGGTTCCACATCCTCCACCTTTATCTCCACTACCGGGTGCAGGAGCGATAGACTCTGCTGTTTATTAAAAAACGTCTGCTGCTGCTGTTGTACAAGCTGCTCCTGCTGCTGTCTTTGTTGCTCCAGCAGTATCGTGCGTCTCGTGCGGATAAGCACATCCTGCCTGAGACACTCTTCGCGAAACTTACAAAACAGATCCAGCATTTGCAAACACTTGTCGCAGATGACCGCGCCGGCCTCTTCCGTTTGGGCAAGGTGGACCGACGTTAGCACCTCGATCATTCGCACCAGCTCATCCTTGGGATCGCTGTCGCCCGGCGGGAAGAGCGGGTGTATTACAATGCCATCCGCAGCGCACAGCCGACAGAAGAAGTCCTGAGCACTGTTGTTTGCAATGCAGGGGCGGGCGGGAAGGAAGAATCGGTCAATGAGACTCGCGCATCTAATCGTTGCAAATCGAAAAACTCACAATGTACCCGTATCCATCGGTGTTTCCTTCCAGACATAGAACTAGCGTGCGGGGTTGTGTGTGTGTGTGCGTTGAAAAACTTTCTTTGCGGGAGTTGTTCACTTTCGTCGCCGTCTGTCTGTAGACCGTCTGCGATTCGCATGATTTGTTTACAAGCGTGTGCGCTGAAGCCGCAAACGGCCACGGAGCTATGTGACAGAACTGCAAAACAAACTTGTTTTTTTTTTTTGTTGCACAATGTAATAATAGCAATAAAAATTCATTGACAATTTATGCAATTTTTTTATTGTAAAGCATTTGAAAATCACAGAAAAAAATTCACCAACACCTCACGTACCAATCGAAACATTTAAGAATTGCATTCATTTTAGACGATTTCACTTTTAATTGGTAAAGTTCATTTCAATTACATTGCCGCTGAACAAGAGCATTCAAATAGCACAAACCTATACACTAAATTTCAAAAAATAAAATTAGGAACTTATTTTTGCTTTTATGTTTTTATGTGTCAACATTTAAATTGAATTACACGTGAAATGACCGGAATGACTCCACTGTTATAGCTTCCAAGAAACTCACCACCATGAGTGGTGAATTTAAATAAGGGTTGTTTAAAAAAATGCAGCTGTTTTTTTCCAAAATCAAGACAATTTCAAATTGGATCAAAAGTGTCACAAATCTTCTTCTCGAAACTAAATCTTCAATTGTGCTGCTCGCCATCTTCACCGATCATCGATTTTGTATTATTTTGCTCATTTTGTAGCAATTAGATTTTGGGAGCTCGGAATCGGACCCATTCGATTCCGATGCTGAAATGGGTTCCAATTCCGGAGCCAATTTCGGAGCCGATTTCGGAGCCAGAAGAATCGGAATTTGCTCCGTAATCAAAATCGGCCCCGGAATCGGAATCAACCTGGCTGTAGTAGGCTATAATTACCAAACAGTGGATTTTGCCTCAGCAGAATTTCGCTTCCTAGGCATAGTAGCCTATGCCTTCTTTTGTAGTAAATTAGGTCATAGTTAACCACCAAACGAGCAAGTTGGTTTTTATTTGCTCTCCGTTTGAACTGTAACACTGGTAATCGCAATTTAACGGAAAACGGCAATAACGGAATCAGAGTTGACTCCAAATTGGAATTAGATTCGGAATTAGAATCAGTTTTTGAATTAACATAATATGTTTCAGAAGCGAAACCAGTCCGGGAATTTCCATGAGAATGAATCGTTTACTAGTAAATTTCGATTCTTTGCGGCTTTGGGGTAGTCATTGGATCCAAACTTCTATTCTTAATTTAAAACCGTAACCGATTCCGATTTCGAAGCCGATACTGATTTCGAAGCCATTTCCGATTCCGGGGCCGATTTCGATCATGGAATCGATTGCGATTCCTATTCCAGAACTGATTCCGGACTTACTATCCGGAATCGATTCTAGAAATCGTCGGAGCTAGCCGAATTCGATTCCGACGAAAACTTCATTTTTCCCATCACTAGTAGCAATGAATGAGCAATGAGCCGGTCTGGTGGTACAGTCGTCAACTTGTACGACTTAACAACATGCCCGTCATGGGTTCAAGTCCCGAATAGACCGTGCTCCCATACGCGCAGAACTGACTATCCTGATATGGTAATAATAAGTCACTGAAAGCCAAAGCTCACTTCACTAGTGGGTACTGGCAGGCCTTGACCGACAGCGGTTGTTGCGCCAAAGAAGAAGAAGAAGAAGTAGCAATGAAACAGTCAACAGTCGTCTACTCGTACGACGTAACAACATGCCCGTCATGCGTTCAAGTCCCGAATAGACCGTGCCTGACTATCCAGCTATGGTAACAATAAGCCACTGAAAGCCAAGCTCACTTCCCTAGTGGGTACAGTCAGGCCTTCACCGACAGCGGTTGTTGTACCAAAGAAGAAGAAGTAGCAATGAAAGCAATGAAAGTAAAAAAAAAGTTTCAACAAAAGAGAAAACTTCTTCGGATGCACACAACCTGATGAACTTCCTGTTACGATCTTCATTTTTGTTAAAAATATTACGTGTATAAGTATATTTTCCTTCTGTATAACTATCAACAATTACGACTAAGAACAAAACAAAGCACATGTCTCGGACATCTGCCTAACATCTACAGCACTAACTAGACAAGGAGAAACAAAATAATAATCTGTCCTAAAACTGCTAAGGCATAGTAAAAATTCGTTTTCTGTGTTGTAGTTTGCTGTGTTGTAGCCGGTCTCATGGTACAGTCGTCAACTCGTACGACTTAACAACATGCCCGTCATGGGTTCAAGCCCCAAATAGACCGTGCCGCCATACGTAGGACTGACTATCCTGCTATGGGGGGAAATCAATAAGTCACTGAAAGCCAACCCCACAAGTGGGTTGGCAGGCCTTGACCGGCATCGGTTGTTGAGCCAAAGAAGAAGAAGAAGAAGTTTTGCTTGTTTGTCTGTTTGTTTTTGCTCACAAGACCGCAACAACAAGACGCAAACACACACAACGCTCCGGAAACAGAGCGGAAGGCGACGTGGAGTGGTGGTGGGACGGGTACTAGGGAGTGGGAAAGGAAGGAGGGGGGGAGGGGTTACTTTTTCGCAAACTTGGCTTTAGACTCGTCCGCCACCCAGGACTGCTTGTGCACGTTGTAGAGATGGCCGAGCAGCTGGAACCGGCGCGGGAACCGCTTATCACACTGATCGCACGGGAACGGCCGCTCCCCGGTGTGCGTGCGCATATGTTCGCCGTACGCAAACTGGCTGCGGAAGGAGCGCTGGCAGATTTCGCACGCAATCGACGCTTTCTGCCGTTCCCGCGTGCGGCCGCGCGATCGTATCCGGTCCTGGTGCGCCGCCAGCAGATGCTCCTTCAGCTGCGCTAGGTTGTTCTGGTCCGCACCGCAGATGTAGCACGCGTACGAGCGCCGTTCAAGCGCATCGATCTCGTCCTCATTGCCGACGCTGCTCTCGCCAAAGCCGCCGGCATCCTCGTGTCGATGGTGGTGGTGGTGCTGCTGCTGTGCGTTAAGCAACCGACCAGCAATATCTTCCACATCGCTAGCACCACCACCGCTCCCGTTCGGCAGCAACACACCGCCGCCGGCAGCAACGATGGCAGCAGGGGAAACGGCCGGCAGGGATATAGTGGCCGCTCCGCCTCCGCCCGAAAGCGTCGATCCATCCGCACCGCCGCCGTCCAGCATCATGTGGGTGCGCATGTGCAGCACCAGCCTCGTCTTGCCGGCAAACGATCGCCCGCACAGCAGACAGGGATACTCCATCCGGCGCCGCTTGGGCCGCGATTCGACCGAGTCCGTGCTGCGGCGGCGCACGCTCGGCAGCCGATAGTCCTGCGGCAGATCGTCCGAATCGTCGTCGGAGTCGGACGAGAAACCGGCCTGCTGCTGGTGTTGATGTTGTGGCTGCTGCTGCTGTTGGCGTGCCCGCAGCTCATGGAACATTGCGTACAGCAGCATCTCGCGCTGATCCTCGACCGGTGGCGGCTCGCTCTCCGAGTCGGAATCGTTGCGCAGGAACAAACTTCGCACGTACGACACTTCCGGCTTCTCTCCGGCGCTGGTTGCATTTGAGCTGCGCTCCTGCCCGGACGGTGGTTGCTGCTCCGGGGAAGCGTCCGACATCGAGGCAGTGCGTGTTGTGCCCTCCCAGTCCGGTGGTGCCCGGTGCTGGAGCAGTATCGAGCGGAGCTGCGATGCGAGGGGCGTTTCGTTCGCAAGGACATCGTCCTTCGCCCGCTGGACGGGCGGTGACGGTGTGTTGGTGGCACTCGGAGGTTCGTGTTTGGTGGGGCGCAGATGATGCGTGGAGGTGCTGCGGTGTGGTGGCTGACCGCTGGGTCCCTCCAGCGGTGAGACCGAGGTCGGTGGTGGTGGTGCTTGTTGCTCCGCTGGGGCACTCCCAGCAGTCCCACTGCCATCGAGCAACATGCGCTTCAGCAGCGAGGACGTAGAGGCGGACGTGCAGCTGCCCGTTGAGTTGTTCCCCGACAAAGCACCCCCTCCTTCGTTGGTGTCGGACGCCGCTTTCGCCGGCGACCGGTTGGCAGGGGAGGAGACTCTCTGTTGCTGCAGCAGCATCTGCTGCAAAAGCGAGGGTTTAATGTCTTGCTCTTCGTCTTCGTGCTCTTCGGCCTGCTGCTGGTTGTCCCCCGCCGGTGGGACAGGGTGGGGCGGTAAATGGGGCGTTTGCCGCGGTGATTCCGGTTCCGTGTTCGGGGACGATCGGCTCGTAGTGGAATCACGCGTTTGCAACAAAATGCTGCGCAAAATCGACGACATGCCGCCACCGTCCGTGCTGAGGGCAGCCGGCTGGGGGTCGGTTTCCACCGCCGGTCGATGCTGCTCCTCCTCCTGTGCACCCTCTGCCCGCGGTTCACTCTTAATCCTAATCGCTGGCACCGGTGGCGGCGTTGCTGACGCATGCTGTGGCGGTGGCTGGTGATTGCTTTCACTAGTGGGGGGTGATGGCCGGTGCATCAACAGGGCTGGTGGTGGTGGTGCTGACGCCGTCCCGGTCCCCCGATGCTCCTCCTCCTCCTCCTCCTCCTTCTCCTCCTCATTGTTATTGTTATTGTTGGGCGGCTTCCGCTGGCCTCCCGTGCGTAACCGCTCCAGGCGGAGTATCTGATCGTTGGCGAGACAGCGCCTCCGGTACTGATAAAATTTGTCTAGCGTTTCGACACACTTTTCGCAGACCTTCGCCGGGTAGTCCTCCTCCAAGGTTATCTGAGAATGTGCAAAAACAAAGAGAGAGAGAGAGAGAGAGAGAGAGAGAGAGAGGGAGAGGGAAAGAAAGAGAAAGAAAGAGACTCGTTAGAGAGCGCACACGGGTGGTGAGACAAAGTGTGTGTATAAGTGTCCGCTTTTTGTGTGTCGCGAAGGGCACTGGCGAGCGCGCGCGGCGGGTGAACGGTCGTGCAGGAGGTCGTGCACACACACAAACACACACACACACATACACCGCGGTGCATATTGCTTGTTTGCGCACAAAGAGAACGCGTTCGCGCTCGCGCGCTAGTTAACCTCGGTGGTGGTGGTGGTGGTGGTGGCGTTGGTGGCGGTGGCGGGGAGGACGCGAGTGCTCTCGCCGCACACGCTCACGCGTTGCATGCGCACCGGCCTTGTAGATGAAATCATTCACACTGCCACACAGCCCTTGCGAGTGAGACACCTCGTGCACTTTAGCCACACAAGCGGCGGACGCTCCAAGGACGCGCGGCGGGGCTGTGTGTGTGTCTGTCTCACCTGAATCGAGGTGCACTCCAGTATCATCTCGATGAGTAGCCGCTGCTCGGTGACGGACGACGGCGACGGCGGGGAATGGTCCTCCGGCCCAGCCGGATGGCCCGGCGGCACCGGGAACAGGAACAGGCTGGTACTACGCGGCTCGTCGCCGGACAGGCACAGTCGGCAGCAGGCCTCGAGCCGGTGCGGCGGGGGCAGCACTTCTTCTTGCGTCATTGTCCCTCCGCCTGCTCTCGCTCATTGCGCTCCCGGACGCCCGAATAAAAAAAAGCACGCGTCAAACACTTTGCAGCAGACACAAAAAAATGCGTCGGCCACGTGAACGCACTCCTGCACACTATGAGCAGGAGGTGGCCGCCAGGGGAGGAGGGTTCAGTGGGTATGCCACCACACTCACTCCCACGATGATCGGTCGGGTTGCTTGCCTCCTCCACTCCGCGTCACACACACACACACACACACACACACACATACACATACACACTCACAAATCACACAGAGAGCGCGCAAAGACTTTCACTTGGGGTGGCTCCTCCAGGTATTTCTTTCGAATTTGCGCAAAGCACAAAAGGGGGGCGCCCGCGCGCTAGCTAATACACCGTCTTCCCGTTTGCTTCTTTTGTTGTTGTTGCTTGCAGCGGGCTTACTGCGCGTCAACTGTTTCGCGTAAACAAGCGCACGGCGCGCCGTCAGCACCGTTGTTTATCCTCTCGCAGCGCTAGAGATGTTCGTTTTTAGCGAGACGTTACACACGGACGGCGGTGTGTGTGTAGGTGTTTCACAGGATCACGGATTTTTCGCAGCAAACGCAAATGCACGGTAAGCTAAACCACTAAACACTCTAGTAGACACACGCGAGCGCGTCTCCGTACGTGGCGTTTCGCGTACACGGCGGCCGCTTAACAAATGGCGCACTTAGGGAAGTGAGGATGTGCTCGGGTCGGCCATCATCGTCCCTATGGTAAACAGAGCCGTAGTGTGTGCCGCCACAGCAACTGTGTGGCAAGGCGAGGCAGCGAAGCGCTGCTAGGCAACGGGCGTACGGCGGTATCGGACGAGCAGCATTTGCGTCGATAACACGAACACAGTGCGGTGTTGGTGTTAGTGGCACGGCACTTTTCTAATCACGGCCGGGAAATGGTGACCGGCTGGTGGTGCGGACAGGGGACAGCACCTTTCTCTAGCACACTCACTTTCCACGGGATGGCAGATTAGCACTGGCGGCGGCTGCTGGCTACGTCTGTCGTTGCTGTCGTTTGCCTCAATGTGCGCTTGCTGTGGCCGTCGTCATCGATGCTAAGGAGGCCTTGCTCGGTGCGTTGTTGTTGTCCTCCATTGCCATCGCCGTCGTCGTCGTCGTCGTTGAGGTTCGTGTGCGCGCTCTTTCACTTCTGCAGCCGCTCGTACGGCACTCGCTCGCTCGCTCGCGCACACGTGCGGTGACCTCGAGTCGGTCGCTGAGTTTGCCGTGGCTGCCTTTCAATGCGCTCCAACAAACGGGGTGGAGGGGGGTGGGCGCCAAGTACGTTGACGGGGCCGCCACCCGAGGAAGGTTGCTGCCGTGTTGCGGTGTTGCGGTGTTGTGTGTACTACTGGCACCTCAGCCGTCCTCGTCCACCTTCCGCAAAACCTTCTCTAGCACATGCACACACTCACACACAGCTCAGGTCAATAACAAATAAATGTCAAATTTATTCACCACACCCGCGCACACATCCTCACCACATTCCGAACGGGTGGTAGTGCTTTCTCGCTTCGTCCTGCTCTCTTTCCCTCTCACACATACACTCTTACAGCGCAGCGATAGAAAGGGGATGACTTGGGAAAGGGGAGAGGGAAGCCACCCTTGTGCCAACCCACAAACAACAAACCGATACGTCACCAATAATGCTTATGCTGCGCTTATATGTTGGCCGTTTTGTGCTCCAGACACACGGGGAATGATGCGAAATAGCGAAACAGCTCTCGTCACTAGACACCACTACAATCGCACTTTGCCCCGTTTTTCCCGTCGTCTCGCGTAACGACTTCGGCACCGAAAGGGAACGCGGGTACAACGGAGAACGTGTCACGGGGATGCACCGGACAGGGTGCACTTTGCCTTTAACTGCACTGTCATTTGGGCAAACGAGCAGCGGCACCCCGGCCGCAGACGGGAAAATGCACTTTTAGGGTCGGAGCTAAAAGGGACACTTGCGCCCTATTTTTTTGCACACTACCGTTTCGTGGGAGTGGAGGGCCAACGCGGCGAAAAGCGTTCCACCAACGAGAAGAGAGTGGAAACAAACGGCACACGACGGCAGCGAACGGCAGTAGCAGCGGCTAGCGATTCGCGAACTAGGTTGTATGTAGACCTCCGCTCGGTTCATTGACCTCTTCTCACGGTACGGCGGCAGGAAATATTCCGTGCCGTTCGGGGAAAGCTTTCGAACGCGTACGGCGGATGTTGAAACTGGTCGAAAAGCATTCGAAACACGCGTTTATGAGCGCAGCTTGCGTTTATAATTTATCGCTTGATGTCAAAGTATTGCAAGTAACGGATGGATACTCGTAAATTGCAAGATGAGGCCACATTTACCGCACCAACTGAATCGAATTGCGAACGAAAGCTTTCTAATGGTAGTTTGCAATAGACCCTGACATATGTGCACCGAAGGCGCATGGCCGGACATCACGGTTGAAGGTAAATAATAGTTTATGAAATGATTTAAAGTTTCATATTTTTGCATACTTTGCTAACTCATGTTTTGAACTAATTTTCAAAGCCACAAACATATGATAAAATTCTACTTCTTTGTACGATAATTGCTTGTGTTGGGAAATTCAAACTAAAGAGGTTTAATATTTTCAAAGCGTATTATTTTTTTCTCTTTAAACGTGTTAAACTCTTGCCGTACTAAGAAGTCATGTATTTTATTTAAGATTGCAGCTAAACTTTTTCAATAAACTTTCGGATAGATTAAAATACCCAAACCATCGCACAATGGTTGCGAAAACGCTTGAAAAGGGGTGAAAAACGCTTCAATTCATAATGACAGTTGAAACTCATAGAAAACATCGAACCGGATCGTTTCGAAGCGATGAAAAGCAGAATGATTTTATAATATAAATCTTGTATAAATGACCGCAACACGTGTTCCTGTTTGTAGAAGTTTTTAAAGCGAACGGTAGGGAAAAGACACATCTGAACACCTCTAAATATTGTTTATTCCTTTTTTGTTCTGCTCTGGTGTCTACACATAATGCACATCCGTTTACACCAGCCCAATGCTATCATACATTGTGTTAGTTCTCGGTTGCTCCAACCATTGGAACAGGATTACTAATCGTTATGCGTTGGTGATTTATACTTTCTTATGTACCATTAAGCTTCCCTTTCTTTCACTGTCCTCGCTTGTCATGAATGGTAGTAAAATCGCGCATACATTTCTAATAGTACAAATGAATACTGCTCCCGCTTACCTACGTGTGTATGCTTATGTGGTAGCTATTGTTCCTAGGTTGCTCCTAAAAGTCTTACCAGTTTCTTCTAGCTTCTTCTACAACGTGTGTTGCTTTCTACGTCGTGAACGGTTTTGTAGGGAGGTGTGTTGCCGTGCCCTTTAGCTTCCTATATAGTTTAGCCTGGTAAATCGTGCTACATTACTTTGGTTTACGTTTAAGACATGTTTTGGCGCTTGGCTACGGATCCGTCGCGACTTGCGGCAACTGTCCCGGATGGCAACATAATCGGGATTCCCTTGCTGACTAGAATGTGTTTCGCTAATTACAGTAACAAACAGGAAATGGCTGTACAAAACTGGGCACCATGCCCACGCTATGTCTTTTGCACTGGGCGCGATTGCACGGCGAACCTCTAACCGTTACACAAATAATGGAAGCTTTTAAAATCGGGTCCGCGTTCGTTTGTTTCGTTTTGTGCGGGAAACTGTGTCTGAGATTCTGGTTGCCTTGTGGTTCGATACTTATGAAAAACATTTCTTTAACAACACTACTTAAGCTTTGTACAAATACTTTGTGAGCAAAAATATAGGCGCTGCCTCTGTCTGGCGTCTCGGTAACAAGAGTAGTAGTGGTACGACTGGGTCCTATTGTTAAGAAATAATTCGTTCATAACCAATTAGCTTAAACCAATCGAAACCATACATCACAATTACAGCCACTGATTTTGCTTAGTGTGCGTCGTAGCGGCCGAGGGCTGCATACACTTCGGCACGCTTTTCGTCAATTGCTGCGTGCATTGCTGGGCTGTACGGATCGAACTGCAGAATGCGCTTCTTGCGCCGGTAAATGCCTTCCTTTCGCATAAGGGCACACGCCAGCAGCTCCTACAACCGAGAGAAACAATTGACGTTATTTTACATCGAGATATCGTATAGCAAATATTCGCCTTAACCTACCTCGTCCGTCTGGTAGTTGAGAAATTTCAGAATACTGCGCAATGTACCCTCCACGTTCTCGACTAGATCATCGTAGAAGACTAGCTTAACCTCGCCAGTGAAGTTTTTCGCCCACGAGAGATTCGTTTGTTCCCATGCCCAAAGTTTATTTTTTACAAATTGAGTCCAATCTGCAAAACATAGCAAGGTGGGTACAGCGTGATTAGGCCGGTGCTGAATGGTCTATTTTTTCCTAATCGACTTTACTTACATCGACCCTTGGTCCTACGATAACGATCAGGCGAGGCAAATCCTACGTGGCCACCAGATTGGCGATTAAACTCCGCCAGAATGGCCCGTTCCGGATCCCGTATCAGCAGGATCGCTTTGGTGTAAGGGGCCCAGGCGTGCGGACCCCACTCGTGCGTCTTCACTACTAGCACCTGAAGAGGGAGGAGGGAGAGAGAAATGATATGTTATTTTTCATTGAATCAAGGTAATCGTTGCTACCTGTAGGTCGGTTTTGTTATGAGTCTAATCGAAAGATTTTAAATTAATCGTTAAGTTCTGCGAACTGCGTTACTGACTGTAACAACTCGGACTAAATCAAGGTAAGGGCTGCGTTGTTCGTCCTATATACGATGATAATTCGAAGAAAGCATGATACTCATTGAAATCACTGTTTTCTTTGGCCCCGTTTCTTGGTACACTAAACCCCATTTTCGACGTAATAACTCGATAAAATACCTGCATTTCAACGGCACAATGATGGCCATTTTTGTCTAAGTTCTAGAAAGAGCTTTATGGTTTAATGTCAAACCTGATTGGGGGAACCTTTTACGATTATTGAACTTATCTGAAATATTAGGAGATTACAGCTAAAATGCAGTTGCACACATGTTTTAACTGTAGCAGCACATAAGCAATTGTGAAGCAATTATATATTCTATGCTAAAAATGCTGTACCTTTTTTGTGTACCTTTTAATTACTTAAAGTATTTTTCACTAATTGGTTTCCATTTTAGCGATCAAAACAGTAACTATCACTTGCAACTTTCTTGTAATACGAGTGCGAATCAAAATCTCTAATGTTTAAAAGCGGCCTATCACAACATATTCTGCAAACTAGCACCAAAAAAAAAAAAATTGTGAAAAAATGTCCAAATAATATTTTTTTGTATATTATTCAAGTCAATTACTATTGCTCTACTATGATTAGCGGCTTATATTCTACTTCTATGCCATATTTTTAATAGAAACATCGTTAAAACATTTGTAACTTTTTGTGAAAGGGATGAAAGGGGGCGCTTCCTGCTGCATACCTTTTTATAAACATGATTATTTTTATAGTTACAAGCTCTACACATTACATAGAGATCGTTACTATTCACCAATTGCTAGATGGAACAGTTTTGTACAATGTATCTTTTATTTCAACAGTTAAAAGTCTTTCGTCCCAACAATTGCCCAATGCATTTCCTGTTACTCCATTTTCTGCAACATTGTTGCAGTCGCTGCACTTACCGACGAATTAGCAACGCTTTCCGCCGGGAAACCACTTTTAAGGAGTCCGTAGTCTTTGTACACACTTCCTGTTAGAATGCCTGAGAAGAAGGATGGAAGAAAACGTGTCAAGCATTAGTCAATTATCACCTCACTGCATCCACCCCATACGCCTCATCGCTTACCGGTTGCTTGCTGGAGTAGATATCGCAGCCAAGTGTTACCACTGCCCGGGAATGAAACGAGCGCCGCCAGTTCCGGTTTCGACTGCTGTCCCTTCGGTCGGCCAACTGCGCCACGGCTTCTTACACTATCACTATCCACTAGCTTACCACTAGACGGGTCACCACCGTTAGGCCGAACTGGATGCGAGGAGCTGCCCGGACTGCCTCCGGCAAAGGAAGCAACGGCCGGTGGACCGGCAAGTGTGTCACCGTCGTCCACCGTCTGTCCGCCCGGCTGTACTGCCGCACCGGGTGCTGAGTGTAGGTTCTGGTTGT